>NC_136381.1:34011515-34611515 GCF_965140285.1 Lepidochelys kempii
AGAAGATGTGTTAATAATATAAATTATACTTTAACTCCAAATCCCCAGCTCACTCCATTTTCTTTGGCTCTTCTACATGATCTAAATAGAGGTGATAACGGTGATAAATTTACAGCAAATCTTTGCCAATGCTTCTTACAGATCTTGATTTCTTTTTCTGTTTTTCTTTTCTCCTTAAATTGTTGCAGGTGAGGATACATGCTGCTGTTAACCTTGCAGCTGAGAATCTTTTTTACTTTTTTAAAATCAACAATGTTGACTTTATTAAATTTTCACTTGAGATACTAAAAATAATCACTCTTCCAATGTTCAGAAATTAAAATAGAAGACAGGAAGTGGAGGGTAAATCTCAGCTAATGAAGCAGGTGGGGGAAAAACTATAGGCATCAAACAGTGTTCACATCTGTATTTGTGATTCCTAACTCAAAGTCAGAAGGAATTAAGTCAGTATTTTGAATTCCACAGGAATGTACCATAAACTGGGTCTCTAATAATACCAGGTAATCTATACCAATTTTTTCTACTGTGTTAATAGAAAATGGACACTGAGGCTTACATAACTAGCTCAAGAATACCAAAAGTGTCAAACATGGTTGCCAGATGAGGTGCTGAGTTTCAATGGGAGCTCTGTCAAGTTGGTCAAAGATTTCCAAGCTGAGCTTTAATAGAGAGCTGATGTAAAACTCAGAGTCTTTTCTAGGGACCTATGATCCTAGAAGCCCCTCAGTACCACCTGGCAGAGGGCACTGGTTACTGTACCTTACATCAGTCCTGACACATGCATTGATTGCCCCAACACCCTGTTGACATGGTATTTATTTAAAAGGTGTCTTTTAATATATCATTTGAAAACTAATAACATGCTGGTGATTACTAGCACCATGAAATGTATGTAAAAATGCTGCATGTGAAATTATGGCACTCTCCAATAGTATGTTTTGGAGTCTGCAAACAGACTAAGGACTATCCTTCCAGACAAAGGGGTGAGACAGCCATTTCCCATGCAAATAGAGCAGGAAGAAGCCAGGGACATTTGCAGCAGAATTTGTAGGAGAAACATCTGTATTTGAAATCTCTGGGGGCACATGGATTGACATGGTGTTGGCTCAGTGGAGGACACTGGAACTGAATCCTAACAGGTCTTCATGCTTCTGACCACTAGGACAATGAACTTTGGATATAAGAAACTACAAAGAGACTTGGGGTTATCCATCACCTGGGAGAACAAAAAAAGCCAGCACTTTGTAGCTCTGAAAGAGAGATCCTCCTGCTAAAATTAGTTGGAGAATGCCGACAAATTGGTGGGAGTATGAAAGGGAGCTAGACAAAGCTATATCTTGCTAGAATTAAATTTTAGACAATAGAGAGTGTGTTATTTTTGATTATATGTCTTTCATTCTTACGTGAAATCACTTAAATCTATGGTCTTTGTTAACAAACGTATTCTCAGTTTTACTAACAACCATCTCAGTGCGGTGTATTAAGGTGGAGTGTATAACTCCAGTCAAGCTAACAATCTCTTGCATGTACTGGCTCTTTGGAGGAGGCAGCAAACTTAGTATCACCTCTATAAGTGTCCAGTAGGAGGGACTGGACACTACAGGGAGATGGTTTCAGGGAGACTCAGGATTGAAAGGGTTGTTGGGGTCACTGTGCAAGGAGTTGCTGGACTGCTGGAAGCTTAGGGTGAGACCTTTATGCTGCGGGCGTCCTGTTAGTGTCATGGTCTGAGACAAAGCTGCATAGCCTAAAGGCACACAAGGCTACAGGGCAGGCAGAGACAGAACCCCCCACTGGTTTGGATGAACCCCCAACATGTCACAGAAGCACTGACATGAGATGCAGATGGCACCTTGAGAACTAAGGGCCCTTTCTTGTTGCACTGGAGATAGAAATAAGTGCTGAAATCCAAAATCTCTCTCTCTCTGTTTTGCACATTATTTTTGTTCTGGTTACTCCATGCATGTGCTCAATCAAATGATGTAGTGGGCGAACTGTATCTCAGCTTTCTCGTGTCTGATTTACCAACCCTTCATATGAGCCAACTTTTGAGAGAGTTTTTTGATCACAGTATATGTACGGGTAGTACCTCACTGTAACCTTGATCTTGCAAGGTGCTGAGCACTCTGGCCTTGATCCAGCAGAGCACTTAAACACATACTTAACTTTAAACTTGAGTAGTCTCACTGACTTCAGTAGAACGACTCAGATGCTTAAATCTACAGTGAGTGTTTTGTTGGATCAGAAAGGTCAGAACCTCGCAGGATCAAGCTCTGTTTTAGGTAAGATTTTGCACAGAAATAAAAAGTAATCACACAAGAAGGACCTTAGTGTGAGATTTTCAAAAGCAACTGACTTAGGAAAACAAGTCCTGCAAAAAAATCAAATGACGTTTGTGCTTCTAAGTCCCGTAGGCATTTTTGAAATTCCCACCCTTCATTTATATCTATGACAGCATTAAGCTATTTAGTTCTTAAGTGGAAATAGTCCTTTAACCTCTAATGATAATAAAACATGAGTGCAGTTTTTACTGTAATTTGATAGATTTTAAATGTATTTCCTGCAAATGGAAGTTCCTGGTCCAATAGTATGACCATAGGGGAAACAATGAACCTTTGATTCTTGAGATTCCTTTCTTATGCCAATTCCCAAAACCTGCATATTACAGTATATATAGAAATGTGTTAGTAGGGTGAAGAACATGGTTTTATTTTCACAGATAGTTGTCAAGTAACAGGCATGAAAAATACATGGAAACATGATACTTGACCTCAACAGTGGGCAGATCTCTTAAATCACCAATAATAGCTATTTCCAGCAGAAAGATAATCAGGCACTTTTCCCCATACATGACATAAGCATTGACCTCCCATCTCATGTACCACTTCAACCTGAGCTGAATAAATATCTCCACTAGTAGGAAAAGCATAAGAAATTTAAGAGGTGAAGTTTTGGAAACAGGTTGAGATGGTCAAGGTGAAAAGCAGTGAGAAAAACAAAGGTCCTTTAACAGCAAGAAGCTGTGGGATGATGAGCACCTCCTCCAAGATGCCAGCCATGCTCCACTTGAAGAGAACAATTCTTTGCAGGATCAGGTCATAAATCTCAAGTTAAAATTAGAGACTGACCACAGCCACAGAGTGCAAATCTGAATCCAAACTTTTCCAGAGTTCAGTACACAGTAACCATGGATATCATCAACACAGACAATAGTCACACTTGTGTGTGCCAGTTAACAAACCAAGGGAAATGAGGATATTCATTCCAGAGGATTTTCCAAAAGCACCTAGAGGGATTTAGGAACACAAACCATATTGATTTTCAGGGGAATTTCTGCTCCTAAATCTACCCTTATTTAGTTTCCTTAGTGTCACAAATGAGGAGGGGGAGGAGGGAAACAGGGGATAAAGAAGATACCACACTGAAGCGGAAGTCCCAGTAGAAATTCTAAGGCTCAGAGGACAACACAAGTCTCAATGCCAGTTCTGCTATTCTCTAGGGTGCACCCTGCATTACTCTCCCTTCCAGCTAATTGCATCCCTGTGTCAGACTGGGCAGTATCTAGCTCTAATTTACACAGCCCACATTAATTTACTAAAGACCTTTTTAGGAGACAGTTATTTATGTTGCCCATCAATCACGTCTCAAGCATTTTTGCTGCTCTGGCTTATTAATAAAAATAGTCAACTTTAATTAGAACGTCCAAATAACATTCTCCTCTTAAAAACCTTAACTGCCTATTTTGAGAACAAAAAAATGAAAGACTTTTGCACCATAGGCCTGAAACATTCAGTTCAACAAGCACTGATTTAATACATTTAGAGAAGGGCCTTCTATAGAGGAAGCAAACTGTAATACAAAGCTAAATAACATGTTTTTGAAAATGTTAATGCGGGCACCGAGGATGCCAAAAGGTGCACAAACAATTACCACCTGTGGCTCAGTCTGGACAGAACGGGAGGGTAGGTCCGAGGAATTCCCTAAGAAAACTGAGAAGAGTCCTTCTGTGAGTTTTGAAAAATGGCACATGCTGTTCTTTTGGGGTCAGCTTAAATGAAGACCATTTAATTTCTCATGTTTCTAGCTAACCTCCTGCGGGGTCCTTGGGCTCAGTGTGTGATTAAACAATTGAATTATTTAAGTCTGTCTACATATATCTATATATATATGCACACACACACGGCACACAGATGCCTTAAATGTATCAATCAATCAATAATACAGAAATCTGAGAACTGAGAAAATATGATCAACAAAATTTTTGTTCTTCTGCCATACACAGATTTCCGAGAGAAAACATTTGTGCCAAATGCTAATGCTGCTTAGAGTCTATTGCTTATGGAAGTTTATAATATAAAACACATTTTTTAGGATTTCAGTTCAAATGTTTTCCCCTAAGTAATATTAGTACTTTCATAAATAGGACTGATAAGATGTTGTATAATGCCATTTCCAAGTTAAACCTACTTCTTTCTCACACAGTGCAACAATAATGATGTCATTTAGCCTACTTGGATAAAAGCAAATCACACTGTTACTATAATATAGCGGAGTGGCAAATGTAAACTCAAGAATCTTTTGTGCTATATTTTCCCTTAAGTGTCATGTTGTTGGGATTTTGTTGTTTGAGGTTTTTTGGGACAGTAGACGTTCCATGAAAACAAATGTGAAGAGTTTGCTGAGCATAGGCTGTCAGTGGCACTTCTGCCACTGGAAAACTCGAGGACTTCTCCATTTAGAAAAATTAAAAATGAAAACGAAAAACACCAAATTTACCTTCCTCTTTGTTCTAGTCATCGATTCAGAACTGTTAAACTCACAGGACTTCCAATGCGCAGTTAAAGGATACTTTATCAGTGTTGTTTAGTTATTATTTCTATTGCAGTACTGCCTAGGGGCCCCAGTCCCATCATGCTAGGCATGGTACAAACACTTATCAAAAACACAATCCCATCCCTAAGGAGATGGCTATCTTCATGTAAGATAAAACCCAACTGGTTGATGCAATAGACAGGGACAGTACTTGTTTCCAAGCTTTGGCTGAAAACATGTGATTTTGTTCTAAAAAGAAAAAAAGCAAAATAGTCAAATGCAAAATGTGGTAATATCTTTCTTAGGATATGAACCAATATAACACAGTAGAAACTGTTATTTGAATTACAGTCGTGCTCAGAAGCTCCAGTCAGGATCAGGACAACATTGTTCTAGGCACTGTACAACCATTACAGTAAAAGACAATCTATGTCCCACAGATCTTACTGTCCAAATAGCAGCAAATATTGCAAGTATATGATTTACAACTGAAATCCTCTCTACCAATGCCTACCCTCCAAGAAGAAAAAGAAGCATGGAAGAAAGACATATTTCAAAACTCAGTTTGCTTTCTTTAAAAATCACAAAAAAAGTAAAAAGGGATTACTATCTGGAAGTACTGGAAAGTGTATGAAAGACATGAAACACCGAGTATTTGCTGAAGGCAGCTATCTTGGATGTGAAGTCATACTTTGCTATTATTAAAGTCTAATTTTCCTGGACAGTCAACCAGCACTAGTGGTGTTAAAACACCGTGCATCAGGTAGTTTTGGTTAAGCAGAAAAAATGAAGGGGCAGTTTTAAGCAGAATGTTTACGGCAGGGTGACAAATCTGTGTTATAGTAAAATGTTTCCCTGCTAGATCTGTGCCATAAAGATTCTTCTCAAGAAATAAGTCAGAGACATTTTCTAAACTTTACTGGCAAAACAAAGTTAAAATAAACACTGAGAACAATTAGTCGCTTAATACAAAACCAGTCTAACTAGATGAAATATAATCCCTAAGGGGTAAGATTACAGTTTAAAGTAAGCCCCTAATAAACGCTTCACATTTTTATGGCAACTAATTACTGGCAGTCTGCTCCAGAACAAAGCTCTTAGTGGCATCAGCAGCATTGCTTTGCTTATAACAGCAGCACGATCACATCAGTGTAGCATTGTTCTGATTCTGTGTAGCATTACATAACAGCCCTAACACAAGTCTGATTCGATTAGTGCTGTGTGCTTTTAGTGGCTTGGTCTTTCTTTAATTTAATGGCACTCACTGGAAATGGTGGCAAGTTGTCCATTAAAAGGTGAACTGCACACATCTTTCATTGCAATTACTAAGGCCACGGTCCTGCAAAAGATGTCGCTCTAATATCCTTGGGACCACCATGGCTAGGCTATAACAACACTGTATGCTGCAAAGATATGCACGTGCTTAATATTAGGCATTGTGAGTGGTCACACTGAGTTCAGTGTGCCTATTCGCAGGGAATGTAAAGAGGACCAAAAATATTTCATAAGATTCTTACAAGGATATCCATGGATCCCCGTATCTTTAATTTTTAACATAATTTGTATAACTTAAGAAGGGACAAAAGTGAGTACAATGGCAAGTTGCTCATATATTGAATCAGTGGTCAAATTTCAAGCACTTTTGTAGTTACATTAAAAATCATTGATTCAAGAACCAGGGATCCACCCCTTCTTCCATTAGAGTCAATGGCAAAACTTACAATGACGTCAACAGCAGCAGGGTAGGGCCACCAGCATGCTGACTTACAGCTGCCTGTGGCTCAGTATAATCAAGCCTAGGGTAGGAGAGGCCGTATTCTAGCTGCAGCACCTGCACCGTGCCACAGGCATGCAGAATACCTCCAGTCGTGTGGGAATGGCTGAAGCACCATCCATTGAGTGGGAGCAGCATTAACTCCTCATTTCCTTCCTTCTCCTTTTGGAGAGGCTCATGCAATTGTGGGCATTAGCTTTATGCAGCTCCTGCACTTCGGCAGAGGCAGTGCCTGGGGAGGTCATGTGGGGTAATGCCCCCCGCCCAGGGACTGAGCATGTTCAGAAACATCTGCGGAAGCCTCTGCCCTCAGTCTGCAGAGGTTTAGCTCAATCTGGCCCTTACCAGTTATGCATATTTCAGTAATTTAAATTATTGTCCACAGAAATCTGCTCGGATTTACACCTGCTTCTGATTGATCTTGTATATTGCCAAGAAACCCGTCTTCACACCTGAAAACAATACAACTTGCCAAGGCTAATAACAGTAGTAAAACACCCCCATCATACCAACTCCCCCTTTGCCCAAAACTGCAGTTGTCTTTTATTCATCTCTCATTTTATAAAGAGCTCACAAGGCTCACATCTTCTGCATCCTTAATTCAATAAACTCAAACCATGTGGTGCTAATTCAATCATGTCTTGTATTTTGTAAGTTAATTGCTCATATGCTGCCACTTTACTGTGTCTAAAAATCAGTCTTTTTGCTATGGCTGTCTTTCCATTTCCTAAATAGTAGAATACTGAATATATAGTAGATAGTTATTCCACTTACATCAGTTGGCGAAGAATTAATTCAGTTTTGCAGGTGTCCAAAATAATTTATGGTTAAATTCAAAGTGTGGATTTTTTAACACCATCATCATCTGCTTCGGTGATTTTTGTATAAAGTTTAAATATTATTCCACTGATCTGAAGGACACTGAACATTTAATCCTGTTTCTCAGCCCTCTTGACAGCAATTTATGCTATTAGTCCTAGCAGAAGATAATATATTTTTACTCCCAGTGTGGCACACTTGATCCTTTGAAATTCAGATACCAGATTTGATGGACCCATTTGAGGATACTGAGTCAGACCATATATTAGCTGTTGGACCCTTTTGTTTGTACTTCAGCCAAACAGCACTTCTCAAATATATATAAATCTGGCACATCCTTAATACACCAGTTATTTCTTTCTGTTGCCCACTGAGCTTGAGTGTTGGTCCATTATTGGCCAGCAAATCAGTAACAGCATTAGCACATTACAGCAGCCCCACATACAGCATCAAAGAACCAGGGCTGGTGCAAATCACTGTTTCTCCATTGAATGCAATGAAGCAAGGCCAGTTTACATGAGCTAAGGATCTGGCCCATTCAGTGGAAAAATAAAGCTCCTAAAGGCTCATTCTCTGTGAAATGTAGGGCTAGTCTAACTAGAAGTACTACAGCACTGTTGTAGTGGGTCTGGTGAAGATGCTCTATGCCAACAAGAGCGGGTTCTCCCGTCAGCATAATAAACCACCTCCACAAAAGGCCGTAGCTGTAAGAAGCTGTCCACACCCGCGCTTAGGTCAGCGTAACTTATGTTGCTCGGAAGGGTGGCTTATTCACACCTCTAAGTGACATAAGTTATACCGATATAACCTATAGTGTAGACAAGCTCTTAGTCTTTAAATAACAAGATCTTTACAGTAAAAAAAAATTTATAGAATGAATGTAACTAATAAAGAGCTGGGCTTAACACTGCTAGACCTACTGCTGCTACTGATTTACAGAGCTAATGAGAAGGAAATGCTGAGAGGAAAGGCTCTTCCGCTAATTGCGTATTTGTTCATGATGGAGACACTAGGGACGAATGCCTCATGATCTGTGCTTCTGAGGGCAACTGATAAATCAGATATAATCAGCATGGACACCTGATCTTCATTTATTGTCAAAAAGAATTCACTCAGCAGCAAGTGGATTTAATAGTCATGACAGAGAGGCTCAAAACCTCCAATTCTGTGAAGGGAACCATTGGGACAGGCTCCGTATAGGCTCAGGGATCCATCAATGTAATATAAATGGATCGGGAATGAAGAGCACTGATTGAAACAGGATCTCCAAAAATTTCCCCACGTAACAGAGCTACAGTCATCATTAAGAATTCAGCATTTGCCAACCAGCACCAGACATATCTCCTATTCTACGTACAGGAGAATATTTTAGATGCCTCTGTGCCTCATGGTGACTCTTCAAGTGGCGATTAGTATCACTCTTCATGCAGGTACCGCTTGGCTCCCAGCATTGGGAAAATAGAAGGGAACTGGGGGAGTGCTGGGCTGGGGCTGCCTTCAGCCCTAAAGGGGGCATCTCTGGGCAGAATGAGCCTAGCTCCCTCTTTTCTGTTCACCTGGACAGCTCTACTGAGGAAATGCTGCCTTCATCTAGTAAATGGGAGTAGCAAGGAGATCTCCCCCCCCTCCCCAAGGCCTCGAGAGAAAGCATTCCTTTCCCAGGTATAGTGACCCTGTAGAACCTCTGTTCAAGCAGTGCACTGCCTCGCCCTCTCAAGCAGACCAGGCTTGTAAGAGAGATAATTGAACCCTTTTGTGCAGAGTTCTGAAAGTGGAAGTTCATAGTATCAGTCCAGTGCGTAATTTTACAGATGAGGCATAAAGGTGGGAGCAGATAGTTGCCGCTGTTGAACAATATAAGGGCTGGTTAAATTGAATGGGAGATTTAACATGGAGATGGAGGACGCTTGCAGCCCGGGAAATTGCATGTTATTTCAAGCAACAGGAGCAGTGCAAAAGAGGCACAAAACCAGAAGTTAGACAAACAAAAGTCACATTAAGGAGGGAAGATGTTCTTAGTCTTCCTCTTCTTCGTGTTCTATCTCTGTATGCTTTCACAACCAAACAAAATCTTTGAACCAGATTGGTCAAGCTGGTCTCTCACATTACACGCACAAATTGTGCACATACAAATCAAAGAGTGCAGTTACTAACAGTTAGGTAGTTAGGCTGGCATACTTCTCAAGTGTACCTCATTTCAGCGCCAAAGGCCTCTATATTCCACATAAATGTGGTGCCCCTTCACTTTTATTGTTGAAAATTATTTACAGAAATAATAAAGAATCATATAACTAAGGTTATAGAAGTTTATTTGCTCTAAAATAATGAATCTTACTGCATTTTAAGTTTCTTGTATAACAGACATTTTTGTACCTCTTACTTTATTTTGGGTTTTGACTCACGTTGCACATTAAGGTGTTCGAAGGTTGAGACACATATAGTTAGGAGCACAATTATCCAAATGATGAAAAGTGTTAAATCTTCATGCCAAACATTAGAGTTCAGTGTGAAATTTAGGCCTTGAGAGTCCAACAAAATAACCAACCAAGGAAATTCAACATCAGTCGGCAATTCCCAGCCTATCCTCACTCTATTATACATAGGACATCACATCATAAATTTATACAAAAATCACTCACTACTCCAAGAGACTTGAAACAACAGGGTGAGATTAGTACAGCCTTATCTCAGAGTTATCTTGCTTTTGTCATTTTTGGTTAGATCATTAATGCTATTTTTAAAATACCATTTTTAATATTATAACAAAGTTGGTCTCCTTTTAATGGAAAGTGAACACAAATTTTGTTCATGGTATTTATATTTTATTTCTGTTGCCATGATTGATTCACTTATTTTAATATATTGGTTTTAAATTTCTTGGAATGTTGATCAAGTTTTTAATCTAATTTGAAATGTATCCTTGCAGTGTTTTTATCCAAATCAGATTGTAGATAACATTTGCTCTTGCATTTGTCTTGACAATATGCACTCTTGTAGTTTAAAAAACAACAGCACTGTGAGATGTCTTCGCTGTTATAAGCTAACTTTTAAAAAGTTTTGCAAACACAGATTTTACCTTTAACATGGGACAGAACTGTTATGTCCTGGGATGAGACACTTTCTTGCCTCTCTCGGGACAAATGCTAAGTATATCCCCCAGTCCATCCTAGAAAATAAAACTTAGCTTTTATATATGATGCAGGACATACTTAAACACTGACATTTTCCAATGAAACTGAACAACATGATGTTAAAATCTCTCTTCAATACAACTTCAGGGAGTAGCGCGTGTGTGTGTGCATACACGAGCACACATATGCACACTTGAATGACAGTTTACTTATTCCCTGTAGCAATGAATAAGATTATGGCAAAAGATTCAAGGAGCAGCAAAAGAAAAAGTAATGAGATAGATTTGGGGTACCTAGATGCAGAGTACCAGGAGATGGATCTGGAAACACAGTTCCACAGAAACAATAAGGCAGACAAGAAATAAATAGGTCCCTCTGAGCAAAGATGTACCTAAAAATTTGAGAAAGATTCCCACAATGCATCTGGATTCATGCCAGTGTAAGTCATACTAGGGTGGGGGATAAAGGGGAGTTTTTAATCCCGTCTGGTTGTTAGTCCACATAAGATGATAAATGTATTCAACAGCTGCCAGCTAGAGGAGATATCCTGTAAACTCAAGCCATAAGAATAGCTTGCTTTTAATTTTGTAGGTCTCAGGCCTAACTTCTCACTAAGCCTAAGCGGGGTAAAAGTAAATGTACAATTGTAAAACTTGGGTGCCAGTATTATAATGACCCTGCTTGGGCCAACAGCAGGGTTTAAACTCAGGGCAGACAGCATTAAAGGCATGAGCATCAACTACTTGAGCTTATTAAGGGCTTGTCTACACTACAAAATTAGGTCGACTTAAGTTAGGTTGACCTACAGCCACCATAGTAATTGAATCGGCTGTTGGTGTCCACACTACCCTCCTTCTGCCAGTCATTTGCATCCTCACCAGGATCACTTGCACCAACTGACGTGGGGCATTGTGGGGCACTGACAGCCGGAGTGTGGGACACTGACAGCTGGAGCGCCACAGCTCCAGGGCAGACAGCAGAAGCTACCAGAAGATAGCAGAAACCAGAGACGAAATGTGAAAGAGTAGCAAGAAACTGACAAGAATGTCAATTTCACTGCTGATGAGCAGCTCCCTGCTGCGAAACTGAGTCAGGCACTGGGCTCACAGCTAGAGCTCTCAGCCCTGGGGAGTGGGGTTCCTACTGTGAGCCCCGTGCCAGGTTCACAGCTTGGGTTATCAGCCCCGAGGCTGGTGGGGGGCAGGAGAGCTCCCACTGTGAGCCCCAAACCAGGCTGACATCTTGGGCGATCCTAATTCAAACCTTTTATAATTTGGCCAGATTTGGGCCGTTTTTTAATGGGGATGGCAATCCTGACACAAAGCCCACCCTCTCCCAGATTTCAAGTCCCTATTTTGACTGAAATTTTTCAAAAACATTCAGCCTGAAATGGATACCCCGCATGGAAAATTTAAGTCCAAATAGCTAAAACTTGACAAAATTATAAGCAACGGAAAACAGAGTCTTATGGGAAGTGTCAAGCATTTTTAATGATAGGCGGAGCTACCAGCCCTGCCTGTAAAACTATACAAACTGATGTAATCTGACCAGCTCATCTCTACTTGAAAAAAGTTTTTTTTAAAATGTCTTTGATTCTAACTCTCCCCTATTTAAAGTCCTTCCACTTTTAAGGTATGGGAAGCTGAACCTGGATTTGGCCAAAAATGATTTACAATTCATAGTAACTTTAGCTGTTAAACATCTTGGATTGATCAAACTAAACCAGTAAGTAAAAGAATATTTTTGATGAATCCCAGATATTTTAATATAGCACTACCTCTTAGGCTAACTGGATCATGATGGGGAATGAATCAAAGATAAATGTTTTAAAATTAGAGCTAAATGGGTTTAAATTTGGTGACTTGGAAGTGGTGGTGATGGTTGCTGTGTGTCAGAATGGGTTAACAATTATCTAAGAGAGATATCACATCAGGCTGGCATGATCTACCTTTGATAAACCCATGTTTTGCATTTTATCCTATTGTTCATTGACCTCCAGACATTTATTATTCTTTCCTTCAAAATTTGTTCTAAAGCCTTGCATGCTATTGAGATCAGGCTAACGAGTCTGTAGTTGCCTGTATCACTTTTCCCTCCCCTTTCTTAAATATAGTTATATTTGCTCTTCTCCAGTCATATGGTAACCCCCCTCAAATTGATATATTTGTTAAAAATCCTTACTACTGGACTTGCAATTCATGTGCCACTTCTTTCAATATTCTGGATGGAGATAATCCAGTACCCCCAACTCGAGAGCATTAAAGGCTTTGATTTTTGCTATCACCTCAAATGAGTTTATTTCTATTTCAATACACTCACTCCCATTAGCCATCCTGCCTTTGCCCCCCCTCCCACCCCATTCTACATTATCATCCTTATTGAAGATTGAAGCAAAGTACCGATAGTCTCGCCCAACACCACACAGGAAGTCTGTGGCAGAGTCAACAATAGAACCCAGCACTTACGAATTCTAGTGGTTAAGACATAGATCGTCGAATAAGAACACCCTTTCTCTTCTTGCAACCCTCTGCCTCATTCACTATCCATTCTGGGCACTGAATAAGACAGGAGTCTTGTAGAACAAATGAGTATATGATTATGTATTATGTACACACAAGGCAGGGAACTAAAATGAAGTGAACGCTAAAAAGGCTACGTCTACACTACACAGCTTTTAGCAACATGTCTGTGTCGCTATGCCCATGCCGCTAAAAGTCCTGCAGTGTAGCCGCTGTTTGTCAGCTCTCGGGTAGAATTAGTGGGGGAAGCAAAAGTGGATGGGAATCTGGGAGACAGTGACCATGAGTTGGTTGAGTTCAGGATCCTGACGCAGGGAAGAAAGGTAAGCAGCAGGATACGGACCCTGGACTTCAGAAAAGCAGACTTCGACTCCCTCAGGGAACGGATGGCTAGGATACCCTGGGGAACTAACTTGAAGGGGAAAGGAGTCCAGGAGAGCTGGCTGTATTTCAAGGAATCCCTGTTGAGGTTACAGGGACAAACCATCTCGATGAGTCGAAAAAATAGTAAATATGGCAGGCGACCAGCTTGGCTTAATGATGAAATCCTAGCGGATCTTAAACATAAAAAAGAAGCTTACAAGAAGTGTAAGGTTGGACATATAACCAGGGAAGAGTATAAAAATATTGCTCGGGCATGTAGGAATGATATCAGGAGGGCCAAATCGCACCTGGAGCTGCAGCTAGCCAGAGATGTTAAGAGTAACAAGAAGGGTTTCTTCAGGTATGTTGGCAACAAGAAGAAAGCCAAGGAAAGTGTGGGCCCCTTACTGAATGAGCCTAGCGACAGAGGATGTGGAAAAAGCTAATGTACTCAATGCTTTTTTTGCCTCTGTTTTCACTAACAAGGTCAGCTCCCAGACTGCTGCGCTGGGCATCACAAAATGGGGAAGAGATGGCCAGCCCTCTGTGGAGATAGAGGTGGTTAGGGACTATTTAGAAAAGCTGGACGTGCACAAGTCCATGGGGCCGGACGAGTTGCATCCGAGAGTGCTGAAGGAATTGGCGGCTGTGATTGCAGAGCCATTGGCCATTATCTTTGAAAACTCGTGGCGAACCAGGGAAGTCCCGGATGACTGGAAAAAGGCTAATGTAGTGCCAATCTTTAAAAAAGGGAAGAAGGAGGATCCTGGGAACTACAGGCCAGTCAGCCTCACCTCAGTCCCTGGAAAAATCATGGAGCAGGTCCTCAAAGAATCAATCCTGCAGCACTTGCATGAGAGGAAAGTGATCAGGAACAACCAGCATGGATTCACCAAGGGAAGGTCATGCCTGACTAATCTAATCGCCTTTTATGATGAGATTACTAGTTCTGTGGATGAAGGGAAAGCAGTGGATGTATTGTTTCTTGACTTTAGCAAAGCTTTTGACACGGTCTCCCACAGTATTCTTGTCAGCAAGTTAAGGAAGTATGGGCTGGATGAATGCACTATAAGGTGGGTAGAAAGCTGGCTAGATTGTCGGGCTCAACGGGTAGTGATCAATGGCTCCATGTCTAGTTGGCAGCCGGTATCAAGTGGAGTGCCCCAAGGGTCGGTCCTGGGGCCGGTTTTGTTCAATATCTTCATAAATGATCTGGAGGATGGTGTGGATTGCACTCTCAGCAAATTTGCGGATGATACTAAACTGGGAGGAGTGGTAGATACGCTGGAGGGGAGGGATAGGATACAGAAGGACCTAGACAAATTGGAGGATTGGGCCAAAAGAAATCTGATGAGGTTCAATAAGGATAAGTGCAGGGTCCTGCACTTAGGACGGAAGAACCCAATGCACAGCTACAGACTAGGGACTGAATGGCTAGGCAGCAGTTCTGCGGAAAAGGACCTAGGGGTGACAGTGGACGAGAAGCTGGATATGAGTCAGCAGTGTGCCCTTGTTGCCAAGAAGGCCAATGGTATTTTGGGATGTATAAGTAGGGGCATAGCGAGCAGATCGAGGGATGTGATCGTTCCCCTCTATTCGACATTGGTGAGGCCTCATCTGGAGTACTGTGTCCAGTTTTGGGCCCCACACTTCAAGAAGGATGTGGATAAATTGGAGAGAGTCCAGCGAAGGGTAACAAAAATGATTAGGGGTCTGGAACACATGACTTATGAGGAGAGGCTGAGGGAGCTGGGATTGTTTAGCCTGCAGAAGAGAAGAATGAGGGGGGATTTGATAGCTGCTTTCAACTACCTGAAAGGGGGTTCCAAAGAGGATGGCTCTAGACTGTTCTCAATGGTAGCAGATGACAGAACGAGGAGTAATGGTCTCAAGTTGCAGTGGGGGAGGTTTAGATTGGATATTAGGAAAAACTTTTTCACTAAAAGGGTGGTGAAACACTGGAATACGTTACCTAGGGAGGTGGTAGAATCTCCTTCTTTAGAGGTTTTTAAGGTCAGGCTTGACAAAGCCCTGGCTGGGATGATTTAACTGGGAATTGGTCCTGCTTCGAGCGGGGGTTGGACTAGATGACCTTCTGGGGTCCCTTCCAACCCTGATATTCTATGATTCTATGATTCTCCCGCTGACAAAAAACTTCCACCGTTTGTGTTGTCAGTCGGAGAGCGCTCCTGCCGACAACGCGCTGTTCACACTGGTGCTTGTCGCAGCAAAACTTTTGTCTTTAGGGGTGGAGGGGTGTTAACACCTTGGAAAGACAAAAGTTTTATCGTTCAATTGCCAGTATAGACACAGCCTAAGATGAGTAGCTGAGTTATTTTAGAGATCACAACCCCTAACAGCCACAGGTAAAAATAATTATCTTCATATCAAAATGCAAGTTTAAAAATCCAGGTAAATTTGGGACTTAGATACTTTTGAAAAATTTACCCATTACCTCTATCAAACAGTTGTACTCCAGAACTGATTTTAAGGCACTTATTTTCATACTTTACTAATCTGTGCCAAGGAAAATAATATTAAGAGTCAAGACTTGTCATGGCAAAAAATATAACTGGGTTCAAAAAAGATGTAGATAAGCTCATGGAGGATAGGTCCATCTATTAGCCGAGATGGTCAGGGTGCAACCCCATGCTCAGGGTGACCCTAAACCTCTAATTACCGAAGCCAGGAGGGGAAGATGGGGGTGGATCACTTCAACAGCCCTCTTCTGTACACTCCCCCTGAAGCTGTGGTACTGGCCACTGAATGAAGGCAGGATACTGTACCAAATAGACCATTGGTCTAACTCAGTATGGCAGTTTTTATGGTCTAGGAAACTGTCAAGCAAAAGCTTTTATTTACCGTGCCCTCAAAAGTAGGGACAGCACTCACTTAATATTTTACTGTATAAGTTGGAAAAGTAAAGTATTTTTGGGTTGATATATTAAAGCATTTTCCTGTCTAATATGAGAAACATAGGAATGACCATCAAAACAGATTACCCCTCAGGCTCGTATATTTGGCTTTTCTAAAAAAAAGCCCACCACATCCTTCATCCTCAGGATGCATTTGGGTGTGTATAAAAAGCAAACACAGATGAATCAGATTAATAATACTGGAGCATGTCAGCATCAGATCATGTAAATATCAGAGCTTGCCAATGTTAGGCCACATTCAAAGTGAGAACATAAGGCTTACATTACAGCAACCATCCTCAGAACAGACACAAATCTAGGATGTGTCAAAAGTCTATTCAGCATCAGTTTTCATAGAGTACGCCATCCCATGATCAGAGAGTGCATCATCCCACGTCAGTATCACCAATGGAGATCAAAGGCATACCCCCTGGGAGAGAATCTTACCCAGCTCAGAATATGGCTTAATGTACATCATTTTTAAATCCTTCATAGAACTGTTCTTGTGTTAAACATTTCCTCACTTCCCAAAGGTCTAATTTCATATCCACAAGTTGAGATTGATTTTTGATGGAATAAAACTTTGTTTTTGAGCCTATGCCAAAGTTTAGTGATGAGGGAGCTCATTGGGAATACGGGAGCTCATTGGGACAATTTTCAAATGTCTCATCCTTCACTTTATACAATTTTATTTCTTGTCATTTAACGTATTTGAAAGCCAGAAAAAAACAAATGTCAGAAACACTGAAGTAACATCTAATCTACCCATCAAACTTCTTAAACCATCCCCATTATTATGATATCTGGTAAAGTTTTGAGGGGGGAGTAGAGGTGATAAGGAATAAAATTATAAAATGAACCATTGCTTTTTTTTTCCAATTCTCTGAATATTTTTCAAAATATTTTCCAATTTGAATATTTTTCAAAATATCTTTACTACCATTTCAATGTAAATGAAAATATGTCCATTTAAAACCAAACAAAATGAAAACAACTTTAGATGTAGATATATATATATTAAAGTGTTGACTTAAACACAAGAAGTTATTCCCATCAATTGAAAACTGATCTAAACAAAATAACTGTGAAAAGATGAAATTTTGAAGGTGTTTCTATTGCACTGGATTTGAAACAGACTCAAATTACACTTCATATATATATATATATATATATATATATATATATATATATATATATATATATATATATATATAATATGTATTTACTAACTATAATGTACATATATGTGTATATATGTATAAACACAGATAAAATCCATATATTTATTTACCGGTGATTTAATATTGAATTATTCATTTCTAAATCAGTTCTGAACAAAATGAGCATAGACTAATGTTTTGTTCATCAAGAAGTGAAGGTCACTTATCCATAATCAAGATTTTTCACATACCCCTCTGCACCCCCACCCCCTGAGCACATTCTGAGGGTGTGGCTATAAAATGGGGCATAGCAGTGGTTTCTGCCTCCACCATTCCTTCCACCACTAATGCCAAGCCAGTAGGAAATAGAACTCCTCAAAAGAGGGGAAGGAAGGTGGGGAATATGAATATACAGAGTCCATCTCCGTTACAGGTAAAAGGACCTTCATATCTTTGAGTGTACTCTGCATATTCACCACTCTTGGGATATTTTACTCAGTAGTGTACATATTAATTCAGATGAAGGGTAAGGAGTCCTAACTAAACAAAGACTGAAGCACTGATCTACCAAACTGCATCTGACCTGACTGTACTATCTAACAGATAATATTTACAAAAAGAAAAGGAGGACTTGTGGCACCTTGGAGACTAACAAATCTATTTGAGCATAAGGTTTCATGAGCTACAGCTCACTTCATCGGATGCATTCAGTGGAAAATTCAGTGGAGAGATTTATATAAATATAGAACATGAAACAATGGGTGTTACCATACACACTGTAACAAGAGTGATCACTTAAGGTGAGCTATTACCAGCCGGAGAGCGGGGGGGGGGGAAAAACTTTTGTAGTGATAATCAAGGTGGGCCATTTCCAGCAGTTGACAAGAACGTCTGAGGAACAGTGTTGGGGGGGGAAATAAACATGGGGAAATAGTTTTACTTTGTGTAATGACCCATCCACTCCCAGTCTTTATTCAAGCCTAAGTTAATTGTATCTAGTTTGCAAAATAATTCCAATTCAGCAGTCTCTCCTTGGAGTCTGTTTTTGAAGTTTTTTTGTTGAAAAATTGCAACTTTTAGGTCTGTAACTGAGTGATCAAAGAGATTGAAGTGTTCTCCGACTGGTTTTTGAATGTTATAATTCTTGACATCTGATTTGTGTCCATTTATTCTTTTACGTAGAGACTGTCCAGTTTGACCAATGTACATGGCAGAGGGGCATTGCTGGCACATGATGGCATATATCACATTGGTAGATGTGCAGGTGAACGAGCCTCTGATAGTGTGGCTGATGTGATTAGGCCCTATGATGGTGTCCCCTGAATAGATATGTGGACACAGTTGGCAACAGGCTTTGTTGCAAGGATAGGTTCCTGGGTTAGTGGTTCTGTTGTGTGGTTGCTGGTGAGTATTTGCTTCAGGTTGGGGGGCTGTCTGTAAGCAACGACAGGCCTGTCTCCCAAAATCTGTGAGAGTGATTGGTCGTCCTTCAGGATAGGTTGTAGATCCTTGATGATGCATTGGAGAGGTTTTAGTTGGGGGCTGAAGGTGATGGCTAGTGGCGATCTGTTATTTTCACCTACTAGAGAACAGGCCCAACAAAGAAAATAACAGAACGCCACTAGCTCTCTGTTCATGTGAGAAGGACCAGGGAAGTAAGTGGGTTTTGGAATAAGCCCCCTAACAAGCATCTTTGTGACTTAGAGCATTAAACCACTCTAGATAGGACAAAGAAGGAATAATGGAACCTAGCGTCACCATTCAGAAGCAATTCCTTAGAATGTACTTATCTAGCTTCCTCAGTTCCAAAATTGGACGAGTCCTCCATCTTTTTTTGGAATTAGGAAATAGTGGGAATAGAATCCTCGATTCCTGAGATTTATGGAAACATCCTCTATTTCTCTGCTAACAGAAAAGTGATTTCTGTTCTTAACACAAACAAATGAAAGTGAAGGGAAAGTTGGTTTGAAGAGCGGGTGTCAAACTGGATGGTGTAACTGTTCCTCATAGTGTCCATGCTCTTCTGCTTAGATGCCTGGTAAAATACCCAGATCCATAGACTTCTTCAGAACTGCACAAAGAGATTGCTTGGTGGATTTCAAGTTCCACTCCATGCATCCCTGATCTACCAGCTCACAATCCAAAGAATATGATAAGTCCACAGACAAGTGTTCAGTCTTAGTTTTTTTATTCCTTGGAACCAGAGGCCCTGGTTCTATGGAAGTTCCAGGCGTTGATGCTTTATCTTCCAGGCCTGTTTTCCTTGACACCAGTACTGGGTCAGATGATTTTGTTACCAAGTGCTCATTCTCTTTAGAACTGGAGGTTGGTGCCAAGGCAGACAGTTAATGTTGAAAAGGCTTCCTGGAACCAGCAGGGCTCAAAGCTGATCCAGGCTTCTTGTTTTTACCTTTCAGGGCCATAGAAACCTTGCATCCAGAAGTTCTTCTTGATCAGGCTTAATTGTAGAAAGAGAGCTTGGAGTCTGTTCTGCCTCTCTTTTCTGGCTCGTGGTGTGAAAATGCTGCAGATCAAACAATTGGAAGGAGAATGTCCTTCTACTAAACACTTTAGGCAGTGAGCATAGGCGTCCGAATCTGGGAAAACTGATGAACTGATGAACGCGTATCTCTTAAATCCATGCTTTCCTCTTTTCAGATTCATCCATAAGAACAACAAGAACTAACACTAACATTAAAATATATCTAACACTATCTATAAAACAACGAATAAGACACTATAACTATCTGAAGAATTTTGATCCATAGAAGAATCATATCCATCCGTGTCAACAACTGGAAGGACCCAGAGGTGGTAATTGCTACACATCCCCTTTCATGAACATGCCCTCAGAACATGCTCAGTGACTGAGAAAGGGGGTAGAGAGGGGCGAGTGAGCAATTGACTAGGCACTTCTACTAGCACTCAGCCCAGCAGAAGAGTCTGTCCTATCTCGGGGACTCTCTTTCTGCCCCACCACCCCCACAAACATGATACAGTTCTGCGTTGATCTGGAAGCTTACTTTCGCCATCTCCGACTCAAAGAATACTTTCAAGATAACACTGAACAGCACACTGATACACAAGTACCCTCCCACAAACAGCACAAGAAGAAGAACACCACATGGACTCCTCCTGAGGGTCGAAATGATAGTCTGGACCTATACATAGAATGCTTCCGCTGATGTGTACAGGCAGAAATTGTGGAAAAACAACATCACTTGCCTCATAACCTAAGACTGCAGAACGCAATGCCACCCACAGCCTCAGAAACAACCCTGACATTATAATCAAAGAGGCTGATAAAGGAGGTGCTATTGTCATCATGATAGGTCTGACTACCAAAAGGAGGCTGCCAGACAACTCTCCAATACCAAATTCTACAGGCCACTTTCCGCAGATCCCACTGAGGAATACACTAAGAAACTGCACCATTTACTCAGGACACTCCCTACGCTAATGCCGGAACAAATCAACGTACCCTTAGAGCTCCAACAGGGGTTATTCTATCTACTACCCAAGATCCACAAACCCGGAAACCCTGGACGCCCCATCATCTTGGGCATTGGTACTCTCACTGAAGGACTGTCTGGATATTTGGACTCTCTACTCAGACCCTACGCCACCAGCACTCCCAGCTATCTCCGTGACACCACTGATTTCCTGAGAAAACTACAATGCATTGGTGATCTTCCAGAAAACACCATCCTAGCCACAATGTAGAGGCTCTCTACACAAACATCCCACACACAGATGGAATACAAGCTGTCAGGAACAGTATCCCTGATGATGCCACAGCACAATTGGTTGCTGAGCTCTGTAACTTTATCCTCACACACAATTATTTCAAATTTGGTGAGAATACATACCTCTAGACCAATGGCACTGCTATGGGCACCCACATGGCCCCACAATATGCCAACATTTTTATGGCTGACCTGGAACAAACGCTTCCTCAGCTCTCGTCCACTCACGGCCCTTCTCTACCTATGTTACATTGATGGCATCTTCATCATCTGGACCCATGAGAAGGAAACCCTGGAAGAATTCCACCATGATTTCAACAGCTTCCACCCCACCATCAACCTCAGCCTGGACCAATCTACATGGGAGGTTCACTTCCTAGACACCACGGTGCAAATAAGTGAGGGTCACATTAACACCACTGTATACCGGAAACCCACTGACTGTTATGCCTACCTTCATGCCTCCAGCTTCCACCCTGGACACACCACACGATCCATTGTCTATAGCCAAGCGCTGAGGTACAACTGCATTTGCTCCAACCCCTCAGACAGAGACCAACACCTACAAGATCTTCACCAAGAATTCTCAAAACTATGATACCCACATGAGGAAATAAGGAAACAGATCAACAGAGCCAGACGTGTACCCAGAAGCCTCCTGCTGCAAGACAAGCCCAAGAAAGAAACCAACAGAACTCCACTGGCCATCACATACAGTCCTCAGCTAAAACCTTTCCAAAACATCATCAGTGATCTACAGCCCATCCTTGACAACAATCCCTCACTTTCACAGGTCTTGGGAGGTAGGCCAGTCCTCACCCACAGACAACCTGCCAACCTGAAGCATATTCTCACCAGCAACTACACACCGCACCAGAGTAACTCTAACTCAGGAATCATAGAATATCAGGGTTGGAAGGGACCTCAGGAGGTCATCTAGTCCAACCCCCTGCTCAAAGCTGGACCAATCCCCAATTTTTGCCCCAGATCCCTAAATGGCCCCCTCAAGGATTGAACTCACAACCCTGGGTTTAGCAGGCCAATGCTCAAACCACGAGCTATCCCTCCCCCACATGGAACCAACCCATACAACAAACCTCGATGCCAACTCTGCCGACACCATCACAGGACCTAACCAGATCAGCCGCACCATCACCGGTTCATTCATCTGCACGTCCACCAATGTAATATACACCATCATGTGCCAGCAATGCCCCTCTGCTACGTACATCGGCCAAACTGGACAGTCCCTAAATAAAAGGATAAATGGACACAAATCAGATATTAGGAATGGCAATATACAAAAACCTGTAGGAGAACACTTCAACCTCCCTGGACACGCACTAGCAGATTTAAAGGTAGCCATCCTGCAGCAAAAAAACTTCAGGACCAGACTTCAAAGAGAAACTGCTGAGCTTCAGTTCATTCGCAAATTTGACACCATCAGCTCAGGATTAAACAAAGACTGAATGGTTAGCCAGCTACAAAAGCAGTTTCTCCTCCCTTGCTGTTCACACCTCAACTGCTAGAAGAGGGCCTCATCCTCCCTGATTGAATTAACCTCGTTATCCCTAGCCTGATTCTTGCTTGCATATTTATACCTGCCTCTGGAAATTTCCACTATGTGCATCCAACGAAGTGGGTATTCACCCATGAAAGCTCATGCTCCAATACGTCTGTTAGTCTATAAGTTGCCACAGGACTCTTTGCCACTTCTAGTAGAACATTGCACAGTTCAACAGCCCTGGTCAACACATATCCCAAGAGCGGAAATATGCAGAGGACACTTGAAAAAGAAAAATACTTATCTATATTCAGACATTTCTATTCCAAATGAAATATTCTAAAATACTAACCAGTGATTGTGAACATTAACAATAATACTTGTTTTTTCATAACATTAATTTTCTAAATCTAACAAACACTAACACGGATCTGGATTTTGAATTCTATGGTGAAGTACAATTATCTTAATTCCTGATGTTTACAACTTTTTAACTTTTTTTCACAACTACAAATTTCTCCTAAAAAAAAAAAATGCCTGCTTGGCTTCTGGCCAGCTAACCAATGAAACGCTAATCAAGATGCCAATAACTTGATTGCATAAATCAGTGGTGTCCAACTTGTGGCCCTTAAGGGAGACTGTTAAGAAGAAAATGTAGATTTGAGAATGAACTGAAAATGTGTCCCTTGCACCTCACTCTGTGACTGTGCAGAGTCTGGATCTTCCCTGTCACTACATGGAGGAGACAGGGGTCACTAAGTCCAGGATTGTAAAAGGTATTTAGGTGTTACGGTACTTGGCGTTGCAATGCCTAACTGATTTGGGAGCCTACATTTCATTTTTAAAAGGAATTTAGGCACTTAGGAGTCTATATCCTAACAGCTATCAATGGGATTTAGGTTCCAAAGTTCCTAAATCCTGTTTGAAAATAAGATTTAGGCTCCTAAATCAATTAGGCATCACAATGCTGAATGCAACAACACACAAATACCTTTAAAAACCTGGGCTTTCTTCTCCAGTGGTCTCCCACTACTTCCCTGGAGACCTAAGAGGTGTTGCACTAGTGTGAATAGGGAGTGCTCAGAGCCACTGGTGTCTTCCCTGCTGCAGCTGCTCCCTCACCAGTTTCCCCACTGTCCACCTTCTGGAGGAAAGATAGTAGTTCTGGTTGCTCCACTGTCTGCTTCCCTGCTGATCTGCAGGATCCCCAGACAGAGCAGAATATATGAACCTGCCCAAGCTAGGAAAGTGCCTAAAAAAGGATGACTCCCTTCACCCATGCCGCAACCCAGGAGAGAGGGGAAAAGAGGAGAAGTTGAGACCAAACAACGAGTTGAGGCTTCCTGATTCTCTGACCCAGCCAAGGTTACAGGAGTTTGGGCAGACTTCCCCACACCAGGGAAATCCTAAGTGTGGATTCCTAAGTAAGGAAGCTGTGGGAATGGATGCCAGAGCAAACAAAGGGAACAGAGCAGGACAGAATGCCTGCAGGACAGAACTTGGATCTTTCCGGAATAAATGTTCGACCATCCTGCTGAAAAGGCTGAGCTCCCCAGCATGAACGGATTAACTATGATAGTGATTCAGAGAAAAATCCTGCTTGGTGACTATTGCAAATCCCCATGTGCATGTTTTTAAACTTTGAAACTTCAGGGTTGTGATTTACAATGAACACAATGTTAGCAAAAAATGTTTTCAAGGGCATTCTTGGTTTGAAGAAACCGGATCTATGACCCACATTCAGTGGAGCTGTTCACTTACTGACCCTGGTGTCACATTACTGCCGATAACCATCTTCCCCAAACAAGACCACAAGTTTGGTAATAAAACAGTCTACACTGTGATCCCCATCAGCACAGATGAAAGACCAGAAGCTATAATTACATTATATTCTATTTGTAGACTTTAGGCTTGCAACAACAAACAATAAAAAACTAATTTCAAAAGGTGAATACTTATAGGGAAGAGCTCTAAGCACACTTGTGGCGGTATTAGACAACAAGCCTGTGCAAAGCATTCAATTTACTGCATGTTACAGAGATATGTACATGCCTGTGTACCTAGAGGAAAGAACCACCTAGTGCTCTGTGCAAGCCACAACCTGAGGTCATGAAAACTGCTGATTGTCAAAGTACTTCTCAGATCCCTACCAATCCCCTGAAGTATATGCGAGTGGCAGTGACATTTTGAGCAGTGATGTGGATATCAATTTGAAGGTTCAAAATGAAGGAATACTAAATATAATGGCAGGCATGCAACTGTCAAGGTTCCCTCCCCACTCTGAACTCTGGGATACAGATGTGGGGACACGCATGAAAGACCCCCCCTACACTTATATTCCACCAGCTTAGGTTAAAAACTTTTGAAACTTCCTTTCCTTGTCCTTGGATGGTATTGCTACCACCACCAACTGATTTAAACAAACATTCAGGGAGGGGCCACTTGGAGCCCTATCCCGCCAAGCCCCTTCACCCCCTTTCTTGGGGTGTGGACCAAATCCCTGGTTTTTAGGACACTGAAAATCAATCAGGTTCTTAAAAGAAGAATTTTATTTAAAAAAAAGTAAAAGAATCACACCTGCAAAATCAGGATAGAAGGGTAAATAAAAAGATTTAAAACACAGCGGATTCCCCTCTGACTGCTTCCCAGTTACAAAACAGGAATAAAATTACCTCCTAGCATAGGGAAAATTCACAAGCTAAAACAAAAGATAATCTAATGCATTTCCTTGCTATTACTTACAATTTCTGTAATTTTAGATATATCATTTCAGGATCTTTTTAGGAGCTGGTTTACCTGCTTGGTCTCTCTCTTTGTCCCGAGAGGGAACCAACAAAGAGAGCACAAACAAAACCTTTCCCTCACCCACCCACCCCAGATTTGAAAGTATCTTCTTTTCCCACTGATCCTTCTAGTCAGGTGCCAACTAGGTTAATTGAACTGATTAAGCCCTTACAGGTAAGGGGATTCTGTACCTCTGGCCAGGAGGGATTTTATGTTACTGCATACATAAGGGTTGTTACCCTTCCCTTTATATTTATGATACATACCCCAGATCACAAAAGGCGCTGGACAGCCTGTTCCACGCTGGCCGTGATTTCTTCCTGGAGCTTTAGGAGAAAACAGAGTTAATAAGACACATGCACCTTTAGATATACTACCGATTATATAAAAACTAACAATATTTCCTACATTTCAAGGACGATTTTAACCAGTTGATTCTGGGAAATTTTCACAGGAGAGTGCATCAGCCACTTTGTTAGAAGCTCCTGAAATGTGTTGTATTTCAAAATCAAGATCTTGGAGAGCTAAACTCCACCGAAGAAGTTTTTTGTTATTTTCCTTGACAATATGAAGCCACTTCAGCACAGCGTGGTCGGTTTGCAGGTGGAAACACCATCCCCAAGCGTATGTACGTAGCTTTTCGAGAGCGTAGACAATGGCGTAACGTTCCTTTTCGGTGATTGACCAGCGGCTTTCCCTCTCAGATAGTTTTTTGCTGAGATACACGATAGGATGGAATTCTTGATCTGGTCCTTCCTGCATTAAAACTGCTCCCACACCATGCTCGGATGCATCTGTGGTTACTAGGAAAGGTTTGTCAAAGTCTGGGGCCCTTAGCACAGGGTCAGACATGAGTGTCGCTTTAAGCTGGTTAAAGGCCTTCTGACACTCTTCAGTCCACTGAACAGCATTTGGCTGTTTCTTTTTGGTCAGGTCTGTCAGTGGGGCAGCGATTTGGCTGTAGTGTAGTACAAATTGCCTGTAATATTCAGCCAAGCCTAAGAAGGATTGGACCTGTTTCTTTGACTTTGGGACAGGCCACTTTTGGATATCATTCACTTTGGCCTGTAGGAGGTTGATAGTTCCTTGACCCACCTGGTATCCAACGTAAGTCACTCCGTTTAGGCCTATTTGACACTTTTTAGCTTTAATAGTTAGTCCTGGCTCCCTTATGCACCCAAAGACTTTCCGGAGATGCTCCAGGTGTTCTGCCCAGGAATCAGAAAATAGGGCCACATCGTCAAAATAGATGACTGCAGATTCTCCCAGTCCTGCTAGGAGACCATCTACAAGTTTCTGGAAGGTGGCTGGTGCATTTCGCAGCCCGAAAGGGAGCATATTAAATTCATACAGCCCTACATGCGTGATGAAGGCTGACCTTTCCTTGGCAGATTCATCTAGTGGTACCTGCCAGTACCCCTTGATTAAGTCCAAGGTAGAGATGAACTGGGCCCATCCCAGTTTCTCTAATAGTTCATCTGTGCGTGGCAATGGATAGTTGTCTGGACGAGTCACAGAATTTAGCTTACGGTAGTCCACGCAAAAGCATATTTCCCCATCCGGTTTGGGAACTAGAACCACTGTTAGAGGGGTGGATTACTGCCCATCCCAACAACTGCCCATCCACTGTTAGAGGGATGGATTACACTCATCTGTAGCATGTCCTGGATTTCCCGTTCTATAGCAGTTTTGGTTTGAGGAGCCACCCAGTAAGGTAAAGTTAAGTAAATAAAGACACGGGTGTTGCACAACCCTGAGGCCTCTCTGAGCCTTACTGGGGAGGGTAAGTGGGCCCCAGGAAGAGGGACAGGTCGTGAACCCTGTTACAGACCTGAACTGCAACTTTAGAAATTCCTGACATATATGTTTAATTTTTCAAACTCAGTGTAGCACTAGCCTAAGTTTATGCATTTGCTATTCTTATAAGGCCAAATCTTCCAAAGTCTGAGACTAACGTGCAAAAAAAACCCAACTCATCTGAGCACACATGCACCTATGTTTGTGTGCAAAAACACTCTTTGTGCAGGCAAAAAGTTAATTGGAGACCAAAGTTCAGTGGATAAGTATTTGTTTACATATGCAGTTAATCTGCATATTTAAATATGGGTTTGTCAAGCATAAATTACTCCACAAGGTGCAAAACGGTGAAGAGTCACACACCAAAGCTCTATTTGATGTTACTGAAAATGTTAAGATATGCTGGTCTGAAGTAGCAAACATCTGGATTCTGCCTAATGAGATCTTCACTTGGAGAGGAGAACTATATTCACCTTATGAAGTTTTCAGTGGCCTGAATAGTGGAGAAAAAGTCAGTAAAAAAGCATATCTGTTACTTATTAGTGCTTATAACAACTAGGGATGCTACTTGGCAGTGAATCTGCTGTGTTTCGGCAGTAAACATCTGTAGTAAATAACCCATGCCTACAAATCTTCTGATTCATTAAACAAAGATAAAGACACATAGGGTTGTTAAAAATAGACAAACTTAATTTAAAAATACACTATTTTCAAATCCGTAATTAAAGTGCTGTAGCCAATCTAGTGTATTTCAAACTATTCCTACCATGCCTTCTTGTACAACCATACCATGTTTCATCAAAAAAGGAAAATCTCTTGCTGATACTGCTTGATATTTCTTAACCCACTGGTGCCAAGCATAACTAAATTATATTTTCATTATGTTTCACATTCCACTTAATATTTGTACTGTCTGACAAAGTTTCCATAGGAAAAAAAAACAGTCATTGTATTCAACAACAGAAATAAAGAGCGGGGAAGAGTATATTAAAAAGCATACGTCAGTACTATAATTTATATAGGTTACAACAAATCATGTTGCTACACCTTTTGGGGATGTTTTCACAGGAGTACCTATGAGTGCCCACAGCAGCATAAGAATAATAATATTTTGATTAGGATTTTTCATCTCTGGCTTTAACTATAAATCTTTCAATACATTCAATTTTGAAGTTATATAGTGGCATTAAGGCCTTGTTTCCATAACCGTACCCATATTGGTCCCAGTGTTGCCTCCTGTGTGTATGAATGACCTTGGGTATCATTTTAACCTGTGCAGAATAATCCCATCACTTTCTGCTTCTGATTGGGGTGAACATATCATGGAAGCTGATTTAGACGGTGTTTGGCACGGCTACTTTTGACCCCAGCTATAGAGAGGAAGTGGAGATGCCACATGGAAATGAAAAATTGCACCTGTACTCACTTGTATTATCTGAAGGTATTTTGAACCATCAAATTTGATCTGTCAGGTTCAATTTGAATTTGATTTGGTTCAGGTCTTATTTGTGGGTCAATTATCTGGTCAGTTTTACACATCTCTAATCCTCATGCATTTATATTTTTTTATCTAAGCATGTGTATCTCCCATTCTCTCATTTTACAAAGCTCTTGTGCTAGTGGGATGAAGCATGGTCTTGTGCTTTAACCAGAGGAATGAGAAGGCTTGAGTTCCATTGATAGGCCTGCCACAGGATTCCTGAGTAAATCACATGCAAGGCAATTTTCAAAGGGGCATATAACATAGAATTGGAGCACTTGGTTGTGGAAGGAGAACCGGTGTTCCCAGTGAATACAGCATTGGACTAGGAGTCAGGAGACCTCGGTTCCGTTCCTGGCACTGCCACTTCACCTCTCTCTGTCTCAATTCCCCCCCCCCCCACCCTTTATCTGCCTTGCCTTCAAGGCAGGGACTATCTCATGCTATGTGTCTGTACTGTGCATAGCATATCTGGGCCCCAATCTCAGCTGGGGTCTCACATCACCATTGTAATATAAATCACAATTATTACATGGAAACACCTAAACTTCAGAGAATTCTCAAAGCTCAGATTTGGTGGTCCAGAAGTTCTGAATATGTTCAAGCCACCAGAGCTCCTTGGCACTCTGAACACTCAACTAGTTTCAGTCTTGGGAATTTTCAAAAGACAGCTGTCACATTAGGGTATCGTACCCAGCTACTGCTATACCCACTAGCTGCCAAATGCAAAAATGTCCCTTCACTGCTCTTGGACCCTCATCAGAAAGCCAAGAAGGCTCTTGGTCATACCCAAGAACCATACATGATACCAAAAATGCAGATGCTGCTTGAGTGAGTTGTGGATGGTTCGTCACCTGAGGCCTATTACACTCGCTGAAGGATCTCCTGAAGAAATGTTTTAGGACAGGACTGTATGCCAGGTGAGACTACTGTAGCATTCTGCTACCCCAAACTGATAATGTTTCAAATAAAATTACAAGGACACATCAGGAAACATCCAGTGTCCGCTGTATTTTGGTCCAAACATCATACTGAATATGGGAACACCGGTGAGTTCTGCTCTATGGGATAGGAGGGTAATGGGTGTCTCTCTGTCATATGGGCAGACACTGAGGAGACACTCCTGTTATTAAAGGCACAGAAACATAGGCATGGGACTTGCAGAGAACTCTACTCAAAATTCTCAGTCTGCAAGGAATCAACTCTTTGTCCTATACAACGAGTTACAGCTATATGTGCTGTGAAGGTCTATACAAAAGTGATGCAAACACCCATCAGCAGACTGGTAGCATCAGCAGGGGAAAGGTACACCAACCAGTTGTTTTGAAAAAGCAGCTTGGCACCTGCATTAAATACCATGAATTTGTGTCTCTCAGAAACAAAGATTGTTTCTGATGTTCTTTCTATAAACTTTCCGACAATTAAGAGGAAGTCTTGAGGCCTGACAGGGGGAGTGTTGCTGAGGTCAGGCTGTCAATCCCACACCTTTCATCAACACTAAATTCAACATATGTGGGGCAGGGGAGAAAACACTTGCCTGAATATAGCAGTGATTTCTTTGACTTATCTTGCAGTTTTACAGAGCTCAGTATGGGTAAGATTTATGGCTAAGGCCAAAGTTGGAAACTACAGTCATAGAATTATAGATTATCAGGGTTGGAAGGGACCTCAGGAGGTCATCTAGTCCAACCCCCTGCTCAAAGCAGGACCAATCCCCAATTTTTGCCCCATATCCCTAAATGGCCCCCTCAAGGATTGAACTCACAACCCTGGGGTTAGCAGGCCAAAGCTCAAACCACTGAGCTATCCCTCCTCCATATATCATTCTTGGGCTGCTGTGCACAACCAGAGGTGCTCGTCTGAGACACCAAAGAAATTGTTGCTCCCAAGTAAGGGTAAGTTTGCACAGCTCTACTTCAACACATGGAGCTAGGTAAAATCCATGTCCCGCAGCATTGTAAGTCTTACTCTGTATTACAGGAGATGCTTTAGCAGCAAAAGCTGGGATCAATTTGACATCAGTCAAGAATTCCTGCTGTTAATAATATTTCATTAAATTTTAAGGAACTCACAGCATGTATCTGGTACATGTATCTGGACAGGTGGACACCAGACGGCAGTAAGGCACTACAATAAATCTTTAGTAAACTGGGTCCCATATTACAGCTATTGCATTTTAATTACTATGATTATTTTACATGTATTTACAACATAAATTGTGTCACCACAGCTGTGTTATTTATTGCTTAATTAAAACAAAGATGCCTTACACTTCTTTTTTCTTTCTTGAAGGAAATTCCTTCCACCTGCCCTTCCCTGCTGAAAACAAAATGCATGCAATTTCTGTATAAATAATAGCTTACAAATGGATTTGTAGCCTAAGAGACTGCCCATGATGCTGTGACTTCGTCCCTATCTCCACAAGAGAGAGGGAGGGAATTTAGTGCAGTTCCTCAAATACGAAAATATTATTGCCAAAAAAGGTTAGAATAAAAACGTATCTATTGCCAGACTTCCATTATTGCACATGAAACAATAACACTGTTAAAAAGTCCTAGTAGATTAAAATATGACAAGAGATAATAAATTGGGAAAGTTTTAGGAGGGACTTTTTTGTTGTTTTTGAGCAGCATCTAAGGATTCTGTTCTTACTGGTTTTCTAAAATGTGTTTTATACTACATTTGGCAGAAAAGGACAATACATTAAAACAACAAAAACAAAATTATGCAACAGAATAGCCATTATTGGAATCGTCACACATTTTACTGTCAAATATTTTGGAAGTGTGCTATTTTTGCACTATTATTTGTATTTATTAAAAGTTATAAATTAGCCAAAGGGATCTGACTAGCACCATCAGTACATTAGGTGAAAAATAGAGACAACTTGACTTTGGCTTTCAGCAAGTGGGAGACAGTGTGGCCTAGTGGACAGAGCACTGGGCTGGGACTTGGGAATCCTGGCTTCTATTCTTAGCTCTGCCATTGGCCTACTGGATGATTTTGGGGAAGTCACCTGCCTCTTTGTGACTCAGCTTCCCTATCTGTAAAATGGGAATAATGATACTGACCTCTTTGTTGTCATCTTGTCCCACAATAATCATATCATGCCATAAGTGCTGACTCCATGGGTGCTTCAGGGCTGGAGCACCCATGGAAAAAAAATTGTGGGTGCTGAGCACCCACCAGCAGCCAGCTTCCCTCCACCGCCCCACCCTACTGATCAGTGTGCCCTACTGATCAGCACCTCCCCCTCCCTCCCAACACCTCCTGCCTGCCGCAGATTAGCTGCTCTGTGGTGTGCAGGAGTCTCTGATGGGGGGAGAGGAAGGAGTGAAGATGGGGCACGGTTCGGGGAGTGGGTGGAATGGGGCAGGAAGAGGCAGGGCAGAGGTGGAGTGGGGGCGGGGTAGAGGCTTGAGGGAAGGGGTGGAGTGGGAGTTGGCCATGGGGCAGAGCCGGGGGTGGAGGGGATTGAGCACATTAGAAAGTTGGCACCTTTGTATCATGCTATGAAGTTCAAGAACGAATTTGGTGACTATTACAGGGTCCTTTGTAAGGTCTTGATCCAAGGTGTCAAATCCAAAGTGCATCACTTCCTTACAGCAACACAGTCAAAAGCAGATGTTAAAGCCTGTTCCCATCACAGCTTGCCAAGTGGATAGATTGGTTCCATCTCTATTGATTTTCATTCCTGCAGCATGCCTTGCCTGCAGTATCACGAGGGGATGTTATTTGCCAAGATGCTTTGATACTGATCAGAGGAACTTTTATTTTTCAGTGATTTGTTTCTGACTTACTTTCTAAAGTGCTTTAAGATCTACTGATGAAAAGCACCATATAGGAACCAGGTATTATTGTCAGGGGTTGCATTTCAGCCAGGCAGAGCTCAGCTTGGGAGGTGGCTGGGGGTAAATGTGGCTTTATGCCATCTGCTCCTGGGGCTGGCCAGAGACTACAATCTACACAGGAGCCAGCATAGGAGCTACTGTGGTGGGTCTATGCCACTGTAGGATTCTTCCATGCTTGAGGAATACTCTAAGGGCAGGGTCAGTTGGCATCATATCAGCTTTTCTTACGATGTAGCTGATGATCTTGTCTAGGCCTGTAGACAAAGAGTTTACATTGTAAGCAGATAAAGACAGGGAATGGATGTAATTTAAGCAAGATGACTGAATGCTGGTGTTTAGCATCTACTTATTAGTTCCACATTTTCAAACAATCACTTTTTATCAGTATAACTGTAATACTTGGTGCCAGAATTTTATTTAGTTCTTTCATGGGAGAAAGGGAGGCAATACAAAAAAATTAAATAAACAAAGTCTGTAGCTAGTGTGTTTACTATATCTTGTATTTCTTCATATTTACTGCATGTAACACTGCTCATAAAATTAAGCAAGGCTATTCTTTCCTCCACTGGGTTTTCAAGGTATTGTTGGGACGCTGCTAACTTACTGAAAATGAGTCCACCCATTTTTCCTGCAGAGAGGAATCTGTTTTTTTTTAGAGCAGCAGGTATATTCTCTATATAATAAGATTCCAGGATTGTCACTCTGAAGCCTGGAATATAAGCTGAGTCCACGTGAACCGATGGCAACAGTTACAAGCATGGTTGAGAGCTTTTTGTTCAGAATATCACCAGGTTCAATCATCACTGGAATTCACGGTCTGTTACTGTCTAATTTTTAAGTTATCCACCATTTTGACTTTATGAATTACACCCATGCATTGTACCTCTACAGTAAGGCATGTATCTATGCCATGCCAAATGTCTTAGACCTTTGTGACATCAGAGGCAACTCAACCAATCATCACCCTTATTCTATAAGTTATTTGTATGTAACAGTTTAATTGGTTGTATGAAGGAGACTGTACAGATGGTAGATTACTTGGCCTAACTGCCACCCGTGTGGCAGCATGGGCTTTCAACTACTAGTTACTTGCTAATTTCTCTTTCTCTTATGTGTTACTTTGATTTCTGCTTTGCTGGATGAAGAGTTTATTGCTGCACAAGGAAATGTTTATGTGTATAATCAGATTTACACAGGGGCTTTATGAGAGCAGATATCTTAATAGAACGCTACAACTGCAGCTATCTCTAGCCTTTGGCCATTAATTGCAAGCCTTAATTAGACTTTTGCCCAGACTACTTTACCTTGTTTTTAAGGCCCCAATCCAGCAAAGCTCTTAAGCATGTGCTCCACATACACACGGGTAGTCCCACCGAAGGCAAGGGCAATACTCATGTATGTAAGGTTAAGCATGTGCTTAAGTAGTTTGCTGGATCAGGACCTGAGTCTCCTACCACTTGCCTCATTTTATGAGACACCATTAACCTCTTTAGGCTTCCAGTACCACTCTAACTTCTTAAAGGAAGCAGCAGCCTCCCTGAAGGAGGCTTGGAATACATTAATGTTAAATGTACCTTAAGAGTTTTTTAATCATTCTGGATTTTTCTAAAAACACTGAAGTCTTTAGAAAACTTTCTCCAGGGATTCTGCTTGAGATTTAGCTTCCTTACATTTTTGTAACTGTAGAAGTTGACATTGTCCCTTAAGCATAAATAACACAGGGGCTGTTCTCCATGTTGAACAGCTTCCAAGAAAAATGCACAAATCAGAGGGTCATACAACAATCAAGCATTCTTTATGTTAAGTATAAAAAATCTGTAGCATATGGAAGTGGAGTTAGAGAAGTTGAAGTGAGCCTTCCTCTGGATTTTGACTGCAGGTGAGTTTTAATGGACTAAAGAAAAAGTATTCCTTTTCACTAGGAACCGTGTGGAGACAGTACCAATTCAACTGTGCTTTACTCCTTCGTAGAGGTTAAACTTGAAAGCAGAAGTAATCCCAATAATGCTGTAAACAGTTCTTCCCTGATCTTTATATGACACATGCCCTGGTTTGGACTTTAAGGGCAGAAGATTCTGCCACAGACATACAATCTACTCAGTTTGCTTTTAGAAAACTAGAATGTCACAAGCAACACATGATGCAAGACAATCCTGCCATCTTCCCTATATAGGACGTGGGGGGGGGGGGAGAGTTTTGATGTGAGAACAGCCCCAATTACTCTCTTAAATAGGCCTTAAATTTTAGGAGTTGGCAGAATTAATGGGCCATATTTCAAATTCCAATTTGGTATGTTTAACACTTACTTTGAACAGGTGTGAATGACCATACAAGAGGCAAGGCAGAGGAGAATCAGGTCCTGTATATTCAAATTTATTTTCACATATGGATGAATGAAGTGCTTCTGAGAAGACTTGAGCAAGCTTTGCTCATATGTGGAACCAAACCTTGTACTCATTAGGACTAGGTATTGAATAAGCTGTTAAAAGTTCTCTTATTGCAAATGCCCTTCTGCCCTAGTGTTCTGACTTCTGTTCTGCAAGAAATGGCATTGCCACAGATGGACCATTTCAGCAAAGCAAAGGACCAAGCAGGTTACAAACAGCAACTTCAGGACCTTTACATTCAATAGAAGAGATATGGAGATGAAGAGAAAACTGAAGCTATATCTTCAGTGAAAAAAAGATTTTTTTTTTTTACTGCGGGATAACTAATGCACATTAGCTATCCCACTGGTAAAATCCTAGTGAAGTAAGGTGTTGTGGCTTTTACTACTAGTTAGGCTAAGCAAGATCAACCACTGATGGAGTTATAGAGTTGACCTCATCTAGCTTCAGAGACAGAGGCAAAGTGTAAAAACTACAGTGCTATGTCTCCACTAGGATTTTAGAACAGAATAGATAATGCATTTTAGTTATCTCACAAGAGGGAAAAATCATTTTTGGTAGAGAAGCCAAAGCCAAAGGAGAGAACCTCAAGTTCAGGGATAGGTGAAATGTGGTGTTCAAGAGAGGAGAAGAGAATCCAAGGGAAGAGCAGAGGAAATAAGGCTAGATGGGATATAGGAACGCAAGAGAGGAAGAGTTTCAGAGTAACAGCCGTGTTAGTCTGTATTCGCAAAAAGAAAAGGAGTACTTGTGGCACCTTTGAGACTAACCAATTTGTTAGAGCATAAGATTTCGTGAGCTACAGCTCACTTCCTCAGATGCATATCGTGGAAACTGCAGCAGACTTTATATATACACAGAGAATATGAAACAATACCTCCTCCCAACCCCACTGTCCTGCTGGTAATAGCTTATCTAAAGTGATCATCAGGTGGGCCATTTCCAGCACAAATCCAGGTTTTCTCACCCTCCACCCCCCCACACAAATTCACTCTCCTGCTGGTGATAGCCCATCCAAAGTGACAACTCTTTACACAATGTGCATGACAATCAAGTTGGGCTATTTCCTGCACAAATCCAGGTTTTCTCACATCCCCCCCACCCCCATACACACACAAACTCACTCTCCTGCTGGTAATAGCTCATCCAAACTGACCACTCTTCAAGTTTAAATCCAAGTTAAACCAGAACATCGGGGGGGGGGGGTAGGAAAAAACAAGAGGAAACAGGCTACCTTGCATAATGACTTAGCCACTCCCAGTCTCTATTTAAGCCTAAATTAATAGTATCCAATTTGCAAATGAATTCCAATTCAGCAGTTTCTCGCTGGAGTCTGGATTTGAAGTTTTTTTGTTTTAAGATAGCGACCTTCATGTCTGTGATTGTGTGACCAGAGAGATTGAAGTGTTCTCCGACTGGTTTATGAATGTTATAATTCTTGACATCTGATTTGTGTCCATTTATTCTTTTACGTAGAGACTGTCCAGTTTGACCAATGTACATGGCAGAGGGGCATTGCTGGCACATGATGGCATATATCACATTGGTGGATGTGCAGGTGAACGAGCCTCTGATAGTGTGACTGATGTTATTAGGCCCTGTGATGGTGTCCTCTGAATAGATATGTGGGCACAATTGGCAACGGGCTTTGTTGCAAGGATAAGTTCCTGGGTTAGTGGTTCTGTTGTGTGGTATGTGGTTGTTGGTGAGTATTTGCTTCAGGTTGCGGGGCTGTCTGTAGGCAAGGACTGGCCTGTCTCCCAAGATTTGTGAGAGTGTTGGGTCATCCTTTAGGATAGGTTGTAGATCCTTAATAATGCGTTGGAGGGGTTTTAGTTGGGGGCTGAAGGTGACGGCTAGTGGCGTTCTGTTATTTTCTTTGTTAGGCCTGTCCTGTAGTAGGTAACTTCTGGGAACTCTTCTGGCTCTATCAATCTGTTTCTTTACTTCTGCAGGTGGGTATTGTAGTTGTAAGAAAGCTTGACAGAGATCTTGTAGGTGTTTGTCTCTGTCTGAGGGGTTGGAGCAAATGTGGTTGTATCGCAGAGCTTGGCTGTAGACGATGGATCGTGTGGTGTGGTCAGGGTGAAAGCTGGAGGCATGCAGGTAGGAATAGCGGTCAGTAGGTTTCCGGTATAGGGTGGTGTTTATGTGACCATTGTTTATTAGCACTGTAGTGTCCAGGAAGTGGATCTCTTGTGTGGACTGGACCAGGCTGAGGTTGGTGGTGGGATGGAAATTGTTGAAATCATGGTGGAATTCCTCAAGGGCTTCTTTTCCATGGGTCCAGATGATGAAGATGTCATCAATATAGCGCAAGTAGAGTAGGGGCTTTAGGGGACGAGAGCTGAGGAAGCGTTGTTCTAAATCAGCCATAAAAATGTTGGCATACTGTGGGGCCATGCGGGTACCCATAGCAGTGCCGCTGATCTGAAGGTATACTTGTCCCCAAATGTGAAGTAGTTATGGGTAAGGACAAAGTCACAAAGTTCAGCTACCAGGTTAGCCGTGACATTATCGGGGATAGTGTTCTTGACGGCTTGTAGTCCATCTTTGTGTGGAATGTTGGTGTAGAGGGCTTCTACATCCATAGTGGCCAGGATGGTGTTATCAGGAAGATCACCGATGGATTGAAGTTTCTTCAGGAAGTCAGTGGTGTCTCGAAGGTAGCTGGGAGTGCTGGTAGCGTAGGGCCTGAGGAGGGAGTCTACATAGCCAGACAATCCTGCTGTCAGAGTGCCAATGCCTGAGATGATGGGGCGCCCAGGATTTCCAGGTTTATGGATCTTGGGTAGTAGATAGAATATCCCAGGTCGGGGTTCCAGGGGTGTGTCTGTGCGGATTTGATCTTGTGCTTTTTCAGGAAGTTTCTTGAGCAAATGCTGTAGTTGATTTTGGTAACTCTCAGTGGGATCAGAGGGTAATGGCTTGTAGAAACTCGTGTTGGAGAGCTGCCGAGCAGCCTCTTGTTCATATTCCGACCTATTCATGATGACAACAGCACCTCCTTTGTCAGCCTTTTTGATTATGATGTCAGAGTTGTTTCTGAGGCTGTGGATGGCATTGCATTCTGCATGGCTGAGGTTATGGGGCAAGTGATGCTGCTTTTCCACAATTTCAGCCCGTGCACGTCGGCGGAAGCACTCTATGTAGAAGTCCAGTCTGCTGTTTCGACCTTCAGGAGGAGTCCACCTAGAATCCCTCTTTCTGTAGTGTTGGTAGGAGAGGAAGAGGCTTACTTCATCGGGATCTCTGATACCTTTTTCTCCTCACCACATTTTCCTCTTTAAAGCCCAAACACCTGGTACCTCTCATCATTATTAAGGCCATGATCTTCCAATCTGTTCCATGTGGGCAAACCCCAGGACCTATGGAGAGCCCTTTATGACTTAAATGGAGCTCCACTCAGGCTTACTGGTGCACCCATGCTATCCCCTTGCAGAACTGGGGCCCTATATCATGGTGACACCCAAAACACAGAGGAAAGCATAATCCCTGCCTTGAAGATTACATAATCTAGCCCAACAATCACAGGCAAAGAATGAGGGACAAGCGTATAACATACATGCCGGGTCATCTTGGATGATGATAGGCTTATTTTCATAATTATATGGTTTTCTTTTAGTAAGCTAAATATATTAAATTCTCCTCTCCCCATCACAATTCAGCTGTCACCTTTTCACCAGACTAACTCTCTTCTTCACATTCAGTGCCCATGTGGTCCTCTAACCCTTCCCAGCCTATGTATCAGCAATTCATTCATGATTAAATATATATTTAATGTATTAAACTAGATAACTTAGGCAAGTAGTTTCTTGTAAGATTCCCAGAGGAAGTGGGTCTTCAGGAAGGATTTAAATGGGGAGAGTGTAGCAGCTTTGGAGAACAGCTCAGGAAAAGTATTCTGTGCATAGAGGGAGCACCACACAAACAAGCAGAGATAGTTGTGGGAGAAGTGGACCAAGTTTGGCGATACAGCTGACATCATTTATGAAGCAGAAGGGTAACTCTGATAAAAGATAAGTGGCACAATAATTTTTGTCTAATTACAGTTGGTAGGTATGCAAACCAACAATGTCTCACTTTCTGCTGCTAGAACAGTCCAGTTCCATAGTTAATCATCATCCAAATTTGCTAGATTACTAATTTAACATCCTTGAAATGAAAGCAGAACAAACTGCTTTTGCCAGTCAGACACGGCATCTGCTACCAGGTTTAAAAAAAAAGTGCAAGCAATTTAGTCTTTGCATGATTGTTACTTATCTCTTTGCTATAGTTCTGTAATCATAACATAGTCAAATTTCACCAGACGGATTCGTCACCTATCTTTCAGCACAAGACATCCCAGCAATGCCTGACACCTGTCTAAAGCTGCCATTCCCAATTATCTTTATCAATGTGGACTGCTGCGGAGGCTATATCAGTGTCTTTTCCCCGTACCCATTCAACCTGTTTGATGAGAGAACTGGTGACTTAAGCAGCAAACTAAAGCATTGCAGATTCTTTCCATTTATATGCACCATTAACTGCACCTCATTCAAAGAACAAATCTCCAATTACTTCTTAATTCCTTCTCCCTTAATGAGGATTTCCAAATGCTTTTCTTTCAACAGCACTATCTTCTCTGCATCAGGAAGTGCAGGCATTCATGGTTAAACCCCTGGCTCTGCAATATCATGGCACTTAATCACATCACAAAATGGCTAACATCATCTGTGTCTTGACATCACACAATCTCAGAATGTCTAATCCTGAGAACAGAAATCAAATACTTTATCTTATCTCAAAGACAATGCTAGGTTGAAAGAAAAGCATGAAAGACAAAAGTAGCAAGCACTGTAGTGGAGTTTAAAAGATTAAGGAGAAATAGAGGCATATTGCTTTTGTAGAGGGTTTTTGGTTGGTTGGTTGGTTGGGTTTCTTTGGAATAGGGATGAAAGATGGGTTTGGAAATATGTTGCAGTATAATACTGCTTGGTTAGTTTCCTTTAAGTTTTCCCTATTTGTGTTTAAGTGTCTTCCTAGAACTGAGATAAGATAAATGCCTGACTGCCTCGTGCATTATTTTGTTCCAGCAGTAAAAACATGTATACAGATACATTTGATTTTTTTGAGAAAATAATGAGCAAATTCAGTTACAGTGAACAAAGCACAAATTTACTGTGTTATTGAGGTTGTTCCAACGAACAGACAAAAGCATGCAACTCCATGAATCATATCTTGAAATGCAGTCTCCTTAAATATAGCTAATTCCCAAATCTCAAACCAAAGCAAACAATTACATTGCAATGTTTATTGCATTCAGTTTCATGCATCTCTCTGCCATGTCTCAGTGTAAAAGACTATTGTACATAGTAACAAAATAAGTAAGTCAAATATAATTTGGACGAGGGAGACAAGAAAGTATGGATATCAGCTGTCTAAGGCTGTATCATTTATACACAAAGAGTTCTTCTGAATTTGATTTTCCTGAAACTGAAATCTGATCCTAAACATGTGAAAGTAGCCAAGCTAGAAAAAATATTGGCTTGGCCATGCTGTCTATAAGGATGAGATAACCACAACATCAGCCACGTGAGATAAGAATTAGCCATTTCAATGGCCAAGTTAAACAAGACATATCCCTCAGCCAACTTTATTGTGCATCCGCAATACAGAACTTGCATATCTGGGTTTATGAGCCCTAAGAATTTGTATTATCTTATGTGGGGAACCAAGTTAGTCTAACTGCACTTTTTGGCTATTTAACTACCTAACTACAGTGAACATCAGGCCCCAAAAGCCTGAATTGTCCCCATTTTCAGAACGAGCCACAGCATCCCTGGTGTTTTGTCCCAGTCTTTGTAAAATCCCACTGGCTCCAGCCATCTGGAGTTTACTATACAGCAAGTAAATAAATTAGGAAAAAAAGAGATAGCGGCAAAGTGACATTTTACTAGTCCAGTCCCATACATTACAGATCCAAGTCAGATCCCTTACCAAGGCAGTCGTTCCTAAGATGAGGGATACAAGCTAGAGCTGCAGAAAAAGCACATGCTGTCAAGCATTCCTCAAAAGGTGGTGAAATATTTTGGAAATGACAGATAAAAACAACACAATCTGGCCTATTTAAGCATTTCTTAAATTATTTTACTGGTCAGTTTACAACATTTCATTACATTGAGAATGTAAAACCAAAAGGTAATTTTAAGTATACTGCCACTTGATTAGAGGCCCTTGACCTCAAGAAGTGGCTGGTGGCACAAAGAATATATTTTCATTGCACACCTCCACCATGCAACTTGCAACACCTTCTGGTGGGCCAGATGTGTCTAATTTGGGAGAAATTACTGGAGTCTGCCAGTCTGTTCAGCTGGTTCTGTATCAAAAAAGCTCTGTAATTGCTTGGTTATGGTGCTTGTTGCCATCTGATGCTGAAATGGTAACCATCTGTCGGGAATTCCTGCACTGAGCACTGTTAGTCACATTCTAAACAAAGAGAAGACTTAAAAAAAATGTTGTTGGCTATAACTTGTTTTTTATGCAGGTTCTGAAATATGCACCTCTCAGTGGTCACCTGGGAGTGAGGTTTCTCTATGTGCTGATTATTCAGCAGCAACATAGATTTTGTGAAAGTGAAATGCTATCATTATACAATAGCAGTAATAACCCACAGGGGAGAGAAGTGTTGTATTTCTATTATTTATTATCAATTCAAAAGCTAAAGAGGGCCAAGACCTCTACAGAACAAATAAAAAAGACAGCCCTGCACTGAGGGCTAATTCGAGACACAGGATGATCTTGTGGTTAAGGCCCTGAAATAGGATTTGGAGTATCTTTGTTTAGTTCCTGTAAACTGTAGACAAGTCACTTACAGTATAATCCAAAGGTCATTGACATCAATGGTTTCCACTGACTTTGATGAGCTTTGGATCAGGCCTCTAATTCCCCCCTCCGGAAAAAGGGGGTAATACTTCATTTTCCCCAGTCACCACATATCTGCAACAAATGACCTAGGGAATCCTGAAGACAACAGCCTCCTTCACTGAACAGCCCTGATTCATCCCAGAGCACAGTCCATTCTGTGCCAGGGTCCTGTGGAAAAAATGGTAGGTGATCATGTAATTTAAAACTGTATATTAATGCTTACCCATGAGGGGGGCAAATTAAGGTTGTCCAGGCAATGTTAATTCTGATTTTTCCTACTGTTTGAGTGCTTGATATCGCAACTTTACCATTCTTTTAATGTAGGTTTTTTGGGGGATACAATATCACATTCATGCCGGGTGAACACAAAAAAGACTGAGAACCCCATTGTGCTAGGGGCTTAACAATTATATAGTAAGACATGAGACATAGTGGATAATTTTACAGGTAGGGAACTGAAGCCCAGAAAGAGATTAGTGACTTGACACAGGTCACACAGGAAGTCTGCAGCAGGGCCAGGAACTGACCCCAGATCTCTTGATTCCCAAGCCGTCTCCTGATCATAACACAATGCTGTCCTCTTTCCTTCATCCAGTACTGTAGACAATCAACCTTCCTTCATTCACTCAGCCTTGCACACTTCTTCTCCCTGTCCCCACACATCTAGGCTGTTACCAAGTCCTGCCATTTCCTCCTCCTCTGTCCTGACAGCCAGAATGCTTGTTCATTCCTGTCTCATCTCCTGCCTTAATTACTGTAACCTCTTCTCTAGCTTTCCCTGATTCCCAGATCACTTCCCTCTGTAAATCCAAAACAGAGCTGCTAAAGCTATCCATTGATCGGACCATGCCACTGTTTTCCACAAATGTCTTTCCTGGTTCTCCCTTGCCCACCACATCAAGTGTTAAACTGCTGGTCCCTTTTCCAATTCTCCTCACTCAAAACCCACAGGGAAAGCCAGGGGCTGAATGAACATACTCTATGTATCACAACTTGAGAATTCCCTTTGTGAGGTCTCAGGTGAGCCTTAGAAATGTGCTCCTGTGGGAGCAGTATTCTCTAAGGTCTAAGTGATAGAATGGATGTTCCATGCCTCTTGCAATTCCCCTAAGATCCTAAAGTTAAAAGAGAGGGGGAAAAAACAATTCTTTTCACAGGAATCCCAACCTCACGTATTCCATAGGACAGTGATTCTCAACCAGGGGTACATATACCCTGGGGATACTCAGAGATCTTTCATGGGGTACATCAACTCATCTAGATATTGTCCTAGTTTTACAACACGCTTCATAAAAAGCACTAAAATTTCATACAGACAATGATGTGTTTATACTGCTCTATATACCATACACTGAAATGGGAGTACAATATTTATATTCTGATTGATGTATTTTATAATTATATAGCAAAATGAGAATATAAGCAACTTCTCAGTAATAATGTGCTGTGACACTTTTGTATTTTTATGTCTGGTTTTGTAAGCAAGTAGTTTTTAAGTGAGGTGAAACTTGTGGGTACACAAGACAAATCAGACTCCTGCAAGGGTTACAGTACTCTGGAAAGGTTGAGAACCACTGTCATTGAGAACACAAGGAGTTATATCTACCCTATCTAGGATATTCTATATAGGGGAGAATTGGGCCCTAAATGCAATACATGAAGTTCAGTACTATAGCTATTCAATTGAATGAACTAGAGAAACAATTAGTCTGCCCTCTTCCTGAACTGGATAACAACCAAAAATCACTTCAGAAGCTGCATTCTGAAAAGCTTAGCATTACCTTATTCACCTGGGCCCACCGTTGAGCTGCAATGAGCTCTGTAGTCAGTTGCTATGATCAGGGTAACCAAATCTCACACCTCAGGACATAAGATGATTGCTGGAGGATTCTACCTTTCCCCCTTCCCTGACTCCCCTGCACAATGCTAAACAATTAGCTAGTTGGTCTGTAGCAGGTTTTCATCTTCTGAACCATCAAGAAAAATAGGCCACACACAAAGGTTTGATGGACAAATCCTCTGATCTAATGTGACAAATCCTATGTTCCTACACAACAAAAAAATGAGACCGCAAATTCTTGAACTGTGTGGAAAATAATCTCTTGTTCCAGAAACTAGAGAAACCAACCAGGGATAATGTAATTTTAGAAATAGATTTGAAAAACAGGGAGGAAATAAGAGAAAACTTGGAAGTAAGGTGGACACTTGGAGCAAGCATTCACAAAATGATCATGTTTACAACACTTCAGAGACAGGAAAACTAGAAGTATCAAAGGCAGGATAGCGTGGAGGGTTTAAAAAAAAAGTACAGAAAGTTAAAGGAACTAAGTTTGGATTTCATGGGTAGAAATATTGAGAGACAATTTGAAAAGATAAAGATAGAGAAAGCAGACACGCTAGCCAAAGGGGAAAAAAGTGATCTTTGTTTTGTGCTTAGATACTATAATGGGATTGTTATAGATACCTTGAGTAGATTTACCTACCGCTAGGGAGGTACAGTACATGGGCCCAGTCATGCAGCCACTACCTGATAAAGTCAAAATGAAGCCAGTCAGTAGCTTGGCTCTTTTATGAAGTCTACCTTATTACTTCCTCATTTTACAGACTTCTTTGCTTTCCTTGCTAAAGACAGACTTTAAAAAGTAGTAGTCATTTTGTGCCATCATTAATTTCAATCAGCCTTCTAATTGATCAAATGCCAGTGCAGGTCTCTGTCCACCCCTCCTGCTGCAAACTGAAGAGCAGAGTGTGACAATAAAAGCTTCTCAGGGCTAAGCGATACTCAAGGTAAGCTGTAAGGAAACAGAATATGTTACTAAAGGGAAACAAAATGATAAATCTTCTCAGAGGAGCTATTAACAGAAAGCTGAACTCTTGAGAGTTTACCCATCAGACAGACAGATGCATTAAAATTTGTTTTAAACCTAACTGTTCAAGTTTAAAAAGTGTGTTTTACCAGAAAATAAAATCTTTTAACTGTATTTTAAAGCCCCATGTCTAATGCCCTCTAACTGGTAGGGCTGGACAGCCCTCTTTCCAGATTATATTAACATGGCTAATTCTGAGGCTTGCCCATTCCCTTCCATCCCCTTCTAAACAAAACAGCCCTTTCCTTCCAGCCCAACTGCTCAATATTCTCAGCCCCTCACAGCCTGAGAGCTGCAACCCAACCAAAATATACATTCTTCTAAGGCAGCACACTGAGCTGCAGCTAACCTGCTGGGTTGGACAATTATTATCATGGCCTACAGCCATACCACCTCAGGCTCTGAGTCCATTGGGTACCATCGGCAAAGCAAGAGTCCTGGTTATTAGTTGATTAATATCTATTACTGACTCTCAAATCGTTGTGGTAATAGTATTACAGCGGCAGTCAGATTCTTCTTTACTTTTGCAGCTGCCATTTTACAACAAAAGCAAAAATCCAGTTAAATTGAGTGTGACAGTGACAAGAGAAAGAAATAACATTGCAAATGGAATGCTTACACTGCTCAGATTCTGGGATTGTAAAACACGGCTGATTTTGATTTTAAACATAGCAGCTACATCAAAACTGCCATAAGCAAGGGCTGTAAGATAGAAATACACCAAAAACATGCTCTTGTCAGAAGGAGTTTGTCTAACAAACTGAAGATAGGAGCTTTGAAGGAGCACATCCAGTGCTAAGGTTAGTAGCAGCTCTGTGCATTGCCAAGTATTTATTTTTCAGCTCCATTCTTTACCCATTGAGGGAGCGGCTTTGTTTTTGTTGTTATTCTCAGAAGACTTACCACCAAAGCACCGCTTCGGGAATGATATTATTACAGCAAGCAAAACACTGAGTGGTTGGTACTGTGCCATCGGTTCTCAGACATCACACCTTCTATGAATGACATCCCAGATCACTGACATAGCGAAGGGCACAGAGCCACTGTGTGAGCCATTACTGGTAGTTGGCATGACACTGGCCTAACTTAAGAAGAAAGAATCGTCTGTTTTAATATTTCTGGCACTGAGCCAAGAAACTCAGGAGTTTGTGATTAGTTAATTGAAGCTCTGTTAGCACCCTGATTTAAACACACGTTGATGCGATACAAGGATCTTTGTACTGATGTCATACAGATCCTAATTATAGGCACTGAAGTACCCTTAAAAATACAAACCCTTGATCAGTCCATCCTTTTTTTATACTTTCCATATTGTAAAAAATAAGGAGCCGCTGATTTAAGTGAATGGCTGGTAAATGTAGAACAAACAAAAGAAAATTCTGTTTCGCCCGAGAACAAGTTGAAATATTCATAGCGACGTTTTGGACAGAGTTTCCCCATCTTTTTAATTCTTAAGATACATGAAATTGCAACAACTGTATGGAAACTTCTAATTGAAATGAAATGCGTGTGAAAAATCAAGGAAGATTATTCAGTTTGGCTAATGGTCTGACCCAATATAGTGATTTTTTTCCCATCATCTTCCCTATTAATCTACTACATCATCCATCATCTTCTCTATCAATCTACGAGTTTGTGCTGAGAAAAGATTTCCCTAGAGTTCTACAGAGCCGTCAATGTCTAGGCCACAGAGCATTATGCCTTCAGGGCCTTCTGCAAGTACAGGTACTCTGTGTCAAGAAAGAGAAAATGGATATTAAAAAGTGGAGCAGTTGGGTTCAGATTTAAGGGCAGTTGTACTGAAATATGGAAGTGAAAGTGTTAGAACTGAGCTTTGTACTAATGCTTAACGCACATTGCTATGTTACTACTCATTTATATCATCTCACAGAATGTAGAAAATATTGTAAATTTACAGTTGCAGTACCCACGATCAGTCACAAGGTGGCAATTAAAATGAAACACTGAATATATGCAAAAAGAAAAGGAGTACTTGTGGCACCTTAGAGACTAACCAATTTATTTGAGCATGAGCTTTCGTGAGCTACAGCTCACTTCATCGGATGCATACCGCTGGAAACTGCAGCAGACTTTATATACACACAGAGAATATGAAACAATACCTCCTCCCACCCCACTGTCCTGCTGGTAATAGCTTATCTAAAGTGATCATCAGGTTGGGCCATTTCCAGCACAAATCCAGGTTTTCTCACCCTCCACCCCGCCACACAAATTCACTCTCCTGCTGGTGATAGCCCATCCAAAGTGACAACTCTCTACACAATGTGCATGATAATCAAGTTGGGCCATTTCCTGCACAAATCCAGGTTCTCTCACCCCCTCACCCCCCTCCCAAAAACCACACACACAAACTCACTATCCAGCAGTGATAGTCACTTTAGATAAGCTATTACCAGCAGGACAGTGGGGTGGGAGGAGGTATTGTTTCATATTCTCTGTGTATATATAAAGTCTGCTGCAGTTTCCACGGTATGCATCCGATGAAGTGAGCTGTAGCTCATGAAAGCTCATGCTCAAATAAATTGGTTAGTCTCTAGGGTGCCACAAGTACTCCTTTTCTTTTTGCGAATACAGACTAACACGGCTGTTACTCTGAAACTGAATATATGCGAAAAGAAAGGAGGACTTGTGGCACCTTAGAGACTAACAAATTTATTTGAGCATGAGCTTTCGTGAGCTACAGCTCACTTCATCGGATGCATGCAGTGTAAAATACAGCAGGGGAATTTTATATACACAGAGAACATGAAACACCCATTGTTTCATGTTCTCTGTGTATATAAAATCCCACTATGGTTTCGTGTTCTCTGTGTATATAAAACACCCATTGTTTCATGTTCTCTGTGTATATAAAATCCCCCTGCTGTATTTTTCACTGCATGCATCCAATGAAGTGAGCTGTAGCTCACGAAAGCTTATGCTCAAATAAATTTGTTAGTCTCTGAGGTGCCACAAGTCCTAGTTTTCTTTTTGCAGATACAGACTAACACGGCTGCTACTCTGAAACCTGAATATATGTAGTGTTGTAGTCATGTGGGTCCCAGGATATTAGAGAGACAAAGTGGGTGAAGTAATATCTTTTATTTTCTCTTACCAACAGAAGCTGGTCCAATAAAACAGATTACCTCCCCCACCCTGTCACACTGAATATACACATAGACTGATTCCAGCAAAGATTTATAAAGAAAAGATGCTCACGTCAGCAATATTATTGGTGGTTAAGTGAAAGTTAACAAAGTTCAGCCAAACAGGTAGATAAAAATGAGTGAAATTAAAAGAACATTTTCCTACTCCTAATGTGAAACTGTCAGAGTAAACATAAAAATTATAAATTCCAATTTTAATAGCATGCAGCAGCACAGGTTTGTTATTTTTGGGGAGCATAATAATTCCATAGATTCATACTGTGAAGTATTGCAAAATGTTATAATTAGGAACAATTCAGGACCCAATATCTGAAAATAAAAATAAATGATAGAAGTAACTATAGTAATCTTTTAAGATTTTACATGTGTGTTTATGCTGAGTAATAAAACACCCTATAGCAGAATATTTGAATATCTAACACAGATTTTCAGCTTCCTAGAAAACTTCAGTGGAGGGTTTTCATATCCTTTAGATGTATTCAGACCCTCGAGGAAAGCTCTTTTTTGAACATATTCACATTCAAGGAGAAGACCTGTAAAAACAATATGAAGTCAGTGAAGTTATAACCAGGGATGATTTTAGCCCAAAATGTTTATTAGCAGAGATCCTGTGAAGATAATTTTATGGGGGAAGGAAGGTGAACAATGAAGCCTGTTTATATTACTGAAAATTGTCCGTCCTCCCTCTGCCCCAAAAGGTCCTTCCTATTCTCCTCTCTCTCACACACATGCACACTCACACTCATGGTGATTACAATTAACTTAGGCTTGAATAAAGACTGGGAGTGGATGTGTCATTACACAAAGTAAAACTATTTCCCCATGTTTATTCCTCCCCCTCCCCCCAAGTTTAATAGATTCATAGATAAATATTTAGGTCAGAAGGCACCATTATGAACATCTAAAGTTCCTCACATGTTCTTGTCGACTGCTGGAAATGGCCCACCTTGATTATCACTACAAAAGGTCCCCCCCCCCCAGCTCTCCTGCTGGTAATAGCTCACCTTACCTGATCACTCTTGTTACAGTGTGTATGGTAACACCCATTGTTTCATGTTCTCTGTGTATATAAATCTCCCCACTGTATTTTCCACTGAATGCATCCAATGAAGTGAGCTGTAGCTCTCGAAAGCTTATGCTCAAATAAATTTGTTAGTCTCTAAGGTGCCACAAATCCTCCTTTTCTTTTTGCGCATGCAGATTAACACGGCTGCTACTCTGAAACCACTCATGGTGGTTGGAAGCCAACACCATCAGAAGCATGGACTACACCTCTAAAAAGACGAAGGAGCCACTTCTGAGTATGCTTCTCCTGGTGCTCACAAAGGCATTCTGTCTGCCTCGGCACTCCATAGGTAAAGTGGCAGTGACAACTGGTTGCTGGTGCCATATAGCTCTGCAAAACACACACAGGATACACAATTGCTTCAGCTACAGAAGTAATAGTAGTGCCCAAAAGTAAATTAACTACTTTAATTTTTGAAAGGTTTTGCCAGCATTAGCCAAATTGCATGCTTAGAAGCACTTATTCTGCTCATAAAGGCAATGGGAGACATACCAGGTCATCCAAGGGTAGATTTGGGCCCTAAAAGTATATTGTATTATATTGCATTAATAAATGCTATTGGGAGCCAACCGGAAGCCAACATTTGCCAACAGATACACAAAATTATTTTCCTTTGGAAACATGGAGTAGGATATATTAGGCACCATTTACCAATGTGAACCCTAAGAGAAACTCAAGAGATCTTTTACAAACTAAATGCCCAGTCATTTACAATATCAGAGCAAATTTATAGCAGCTAAAGAAAAAAAAAATAAAGATGCATCATGTACTCTATGATTAGAATAATTATGATTAGTCTATTATAGTCTCTGGACAGAGACATGTATGAAAGAAACAAGAAAGCATAGTACACAATCAATTTCAGATTCCTTCTTTAAGGAAAAAGCAACTAGCCATAGTGATTTAACAAATTACAGGTTTTTTTCTTTTGGGCACACTATGGTTCAAGAGCAAATCATACAAAGAATTCGCTCTTGCTGTAATAGGTACCTTAGTTACATTGTTGCTGTGTGTTACCCATATAATGCCTGGTAGTCAGATTAGTGAACACCAAGAAGGTTCATCCAGGTTCATCCAGGATGTTTGATTTCCCGCCCAAGAGGCAGCTCTTGTTCCAACATCGCTTTCATAGATTCATAAATTCTACGGCCAGAATAGCCTCTGTGATTATCTGGTCTGAGCTCCTGCATAACATAGGTCATAGGACTTTCCTGAATTAATTACTGTTTGAATTAGAGCATGTCTTTTAGAAAAATATCCAATCTTGATTCAGTGGTGGAGAATCCACCACAACCTTTGGTAAATTATTCCAATGGTTAATTATCTTCACTGTGAAATATTTGTGCCTTATTTCCTATCTGAATTTGTCTAGCTTCAGCTTCTAGCCATTGGATCTTTTTATACCTTTTCTTTTTTTTTTGGTAGATTTAAGAGCCCTCTGTTATCAACTTTCAGTTCCCCATTTAGGTACTTATAGACTGTGATTAAATCACCCATCTTTTCCAATCCTTCTGTCATTCTCATGGATCTCCTCCGAACCCTCTCAAATTTTTCAACATTCTTCTTGAATTGTAGACATCAGAACTGGACAGTCACTCACATCAGTGCCAAATACAGAGATAACATAACCTCTATACTCCTAGCAGATATGTTTAAACATCTAAGGATTCCATTCGCTCTTTTGGCCACACTGGGAGTTATGTTCAGCCGATTATCCACCACAACCACCAAAGCTTTTTCAGAGTCACTTCTTCCCAGGACAGAGTCCCTGCATAAGTATATCCTGCATTCTTGATTCCCTGATATATAACTTTACATTTGGCTCTGTTGAAACGCATATTGTTTGCTTGAGCCCAGCTTACCAAGTGATCCAGATCACTCTGTATCATTGACTTGTCTTCATCATTATTTACCACTTCCCCAGTCTGTGTCATCTGCAAATCTGATGAGTCATGATTTCATATTTTCTCCCAGGTCATTGATAAAAAGCCATTATATAGCACAGGGTCAAGAACAAATCCCTGCAGCACCCCACTAGAAACATACCTGCTCAATGGTGATTCCCCTTTACAGTTACATTTTGAGACCTCTCAGTCACTTTTTAATCCATTTAACATGTGCCATGTTCATTTTGTATCTTTCTAATTCCTTAATCAAAATGTCATATGGTACTAAGTTCAATACCTTACAGAAGTCTAAGTATATTACATCATCACTATTCCCTTCATCAACCAAACCCATAAGCACATTATGAAAAGATATGAAGCTGGTTTCCATAAACCCATGTTGACTGGCATTAATTATATTACCCTCCTTTAATTCCTGATTAATCAAGTTCCTTATCAGCTATTGCATTATTTTGCCTTGGACTGAAGTCAAGCTGACAAGCTTATAGTTACCCAGGTCATTCCATTTACTCTTTTGAAATATTTGCACAACAATATTAGCCTTCTTTCAGTCATCTGGAACTTCCTCAGTGTTTCAAGATTTATTGAAGGGGGGCGGGGCAGAATCAACTTTAACGATCCACGGAGCTCCTCAGCTACCTCTTTAAAACTCTTAGAGGCAAGTTATCTGAACATAATGATTTTTAAAAGTCTAACTTTATTAGCTGCTGTTTAATATCCTGTTACTGTTGGAATGGAAAATATTTCATTACCACATCATACAAATAGGTTATCTGGCTTCTTCCCAAATACATAACAGAAAAATTTATTGAATGCTTCTGTCTTTTCTGTTTTATTATTGACAACTACTATTTCCATATATCTATCTATATAGATATCTCAACTGTGGCTTTTTGGGCATCTGGCAAAAGTTCTTAAACAGTTCCCAATTTTCATTCACATTTTTCTGTTTTCAATTCTCTCTTCCAGCTGATCTGTCTAATAATTGTTTTCAGCTTTGGGATCTCATAATAACCAGGGACCTAATAATCCAGTAAGTGGGGAACAAAACATGGAGTGCCAACCTCCACAGGAAGCATTAATATTAAATAGTTGCTCCAGTTATAAAGAGGATGTGGGGGTATGGTATGCCACTCATGTAAAGACAACATCCAGAGAGCTGTAAAAATTCCTCTTGATTTTACTGTTGACATTTGTATAAATATAATTAACGTTGTTAATATTAACTATTGAGAAAATCTGTGCTATTTTGGCGTAGATTACAATGACTTCTAAAGAATCAGTTGCATCCATTTTTAGTGCCTAAAGACAATAAAGCTTCTGAATTTTTCTAGAGTGGGATTTTCATCAAGAATCAAAAAACTTTTTGCTTAACTGCTTTCATATTTCACCAACATCCACCTTCTCCCTGAACTCCTTTTAAGTCTGTCAGGAACTTGAGTCCATATTGTGCCCTGGGCCCTGTTTTTCGGTTTGATCCACTGTCCCTTTTAAAGCACTAAGTACATATATTATCAGTTTGGACTTTACATTTGTTATATGCAATATGAATAATCAAATCAGTCATTTGCACCAAACCTACCACTAATTTTTAATTCTGTGATAAATTGCTCTTCATCAGTCAGGATGGGATCTAATATAGAATTCCCCCATGCAATACTTTTTGAGGTAGGAAATTCTCAAGTATAATAATTAGAAATTCTGAGAGTGTTTTAGTATTGACAGCGTCAGACCTCCAGCATATGTCACTCAGACTGAAGTCATGATAACTCAGCGTTTTCCCCCCTACGTATTATAGATAAATACCAAGGAGACAGTCATCCTGTTATGTAATGTGATTTAGTGGTCTGTAGCAGACATCAACTATTACCCCATCTTGTGCTTTATCTTTTGGAAAACTAATCCCTAAGCATTCAAGATCATTTACTTCCGACCTGTCAGTGACTCAAATACAAGGAATATCATTTTTGACAGATTGCCACTCTTCCTTCCCTTTTGACCACTTACCCTTCCTAAATAGATTTTAACATTCCAATCACAGTAACGGTCCCACCACGTTTTAGTAACACCAGCTAGGGCAAATAGTAATTACAATTCCTCTTATTACCCAGGCTCCTAACATTGGTGTATAGGCACTTAAAAATGTCTTCTCTTCACATCCTTTGACGCCTTCATTAATTTTGTTCTCAATCTTAATTTTGTGCTAAGCAAGTGTTCATTTCCTCCCCTTTTCATACTCCCCGTTTGTTGTTAGTTTAACGCTCTCCTGACTAGTTTAGCCACCTGGCCCCCAAGAAAATTGGTTCCCTTCTACTGAGATGGATGCCCTCCAGACATACAGCCCTCTCTCCCCATAGCAAGTAGATCAATGTACCACTAAGCCCAAACCCTCCACCCTAAACCATTTATCTAGCCAGCAGTTCACTCCCAGAACCTTCTGCCTTCTATCTCCCTTCATTCCTTCCAGGGACAGGAAGGATCCCTGAAAAGATCATGGATGTCTGAGGTCATGTTGATGTTTGAAAGGGAAAAGCTGCAGTTTCTCTTTCAAAGACTGCATCTGAAGGAGCAAACCTGTGGAATAGGCAAAGCAGCACCACCATGAGGTGGCACAGTGACAACATGATCTGGACCTCACACAACAGAGAAACCAGGGACCTAGTAATCAAGTACATAGGGGATAGAAGATGGAATGCCAACACAGCAGGAAGCAGAGGATAAATTGTTGACCCAGTTTCACAGGGGAAAGGGAGGGATCTCACTACCTTTGGGAAGGCTTGTGACTTAAATCGAATAGATCCTGAAGACTGTCTGTTTTCTCACCCCTTTCCTGGAAGTGAGAAATTTACATTTGAACTGACTCCCAAAGCTTATGGAAAAGATCTTTAGGGGATTCAAAAGCACAGGGGGATAACTTATATGGAAGTGACAAATCAGCTGAGGGATTACCTCCACAAATGTGGCAAAGGCTCAGGACTCACTGTTTTAAACAAGCTGCATGAAATGGTCCAGTTGGAACAGTTTTATGATGTGTGTTCACATCATTTTAGAATGTGGGTAAGATATCAGAAGGCAAAACATCTCAGTAGTGCAGGCCGGCTGGCTGGTGAGTATGAGGATAGCAGGTCTGGGTCTAAGTGGAGGCTGACCGAAACATGAGCACTAGGAGGGGGAATGTGGGTATGCCTCAAAAAAGGGAAGTGGGTAATCCCAAAACCAGGAGAAGCAGCTGCCCCAAACTGACCCCCAAAGAGAGATTCCACAGATCTGAGGTGTTTTAACTGCCAGGAGACAGGACAGAAGTAGGTAGGCTGCTCAGGTGCCAGGGGGCTGGCAACAAGTCATAGTGGGTAACTTACTGACAACCCAGCCAGAGGGGCACCCTTCACCTCACCTATATGGAGCTAACCGTGTTATTTGGTCCCCAGAGGGAGAAAGTTACACAGCCAGCTCATCTGCGGCATACAACATACAAACTGGTGAATTCAGTCCTTCTAGGCATCTGCACATATATCTTGCTGAACTTTCATGGATACAGACAACCTGATCCCCAGTGGGAGTGGAAGTTAATGGGGAGAAGTTTCTGAGGTAGAGGGACAATGGAACTGCTCACTCTCTGGTAAAACCCTGTGTGGTGAAATCTCATCGGGGCTGGCAGGCAGAGATGTGGGCGAAGATTCCAATGGCAAAACCATTTGCTGTGCCTGTAGCCCAAATTCCTAATAAAAACAGAAGGGGTCCCAGAAATTGGGGGTGGGAATACTGGAGGACATTCCTATTGATAGTTTACATTCTTTTTGATATATCCTTGGCAGGGCCCTACCAAATTTACGGTCCATTTTGGTCAATTTCACAGTCACAGGATTTAAAAAGTCGGAAAATCCATGATTTCAGCTATTTAAATCTGAAATTTCATGGTGTGGTAATTGTAGGGGTCCTGACTCAAAAGGGAATTGTGTGTGTGTGGGGGGGGATCACAGGGTTATTGTAGGGGGGTTGCAGTGCCGCTACCCTGACTTCTGTGCTGCTGCTGGCGGCGGCGCTGCCTTCAGAGCTGGGCCGCTGGAGGGCGGCGGCTGCTGGCCAGGAGCCCAGCTCTGAAGGCAGAGCCACTGCCAGCAGCAGCACAGAAGTCAGGATGGCCTGGGATGGTTTTGCCACCCTCACTTCTGCGCTGCTGCCTGCAGAGCTGGGCCCTCAGTCAGCAGCCGCCGCTCTCCAGCTGCCCAGCTCTGCAGGCAGCAGTGCAGAAGTAAGGATGCCAATACCGCAACCCCCCCCCCTAAAATAACCTTGTGACCCCCCTGCAACTCCCTTTTGGGTCAGGACCCCCAGTTTGAGAAACACTGGTCTCCTCTGTGAAATCTGTACAGTATAGGGTAAAAGCTCACAAAAGACCCAATTTCACAGGAGAAGACCAGATTTCACGGTCCGTGATGCATTTTTCATGGTGTGAATTTGGTAGGGCCCTAATCCTTGGGATAGATTAGGAAATTATGTAGTAAACTTGTATCACAATTCTGGTTCTGCCACCCATTTAAGGAAGGTGGGAGCAGAAAGATGGAGACAGACTCTGATATCTTGTCACAGCTGAATATTGCTTGTGAAAATACAGACAATGCAGCTGCAAAGAAGGGGGCTGATTTTCCCCCAGCATCTCACCATCCCATGCTGAGTAAAAATGCAAATGAGTCAGGGGATGGGGGAGGGGACACTTGTTTCGTACATGCTGGCATGAGTGAAGCAACTAGCTCAAGGGCAGGCACACAGAGTCCAAACTCAGAAGGCAAGTTCACAGCCTCCCCGTATCATGGAAACCAGGGCTTTGCCACAGGAAAGGAGGTGGGGCAAAGAGAGGAATCTGGCTTTGAGAATTTACCTCTGAGGAGTGAAATGGTTTCCTCAGATACACATAGCCCAGGCATAGAAGACACACTCTGGGAGGGCATGTCAAAGTTGGGGTGGGGTGCAAATCTCTGTCCCACCTGACACTAGGTCATAATAAACCAGGGGTTAATGCTTGGTTAAGGCCAGCTTTGCAGGGAGCGAGGACAGTTCTGTCCATCTTGACTGATCAAAGCAGTGAGTCCTATACAACCTCAAGGAGAGGAAAACTCACAGGTGTAGCCTGGGTAGCAGGCACCTTAATGAAAGAGAGCTCACTACCCATCTCACACCCTACTAAATGAATAGGAGGAAGAAGTGACGAGATCAGGTCCCAGCTTCAATCCCCAAAGCTGACTGGAGAGTAATGGGGACCCAGAAGGGTGCATGTGAAGTCTCCTAGGTATCTGAGTTACATTCATGTTTAAATAGGGGAGGTATGAAGGATGTGTGGTTACTCTGCAATAATTTATGAATGTTATATGTTCTGTTTGATTGTTATTGTGCGGTTTACTATATGTATACAAGGGGTTAATTCAAGGAGGGGATAGCTGCAGGGACGCAGGAAGGGTGGACAACTTGATGACAACTGCTCTGCAAACACCCAAGACAATGCAGAAACAACTGCTTGGAAGTCTATCCCTGCCCTCCTGGTGAGCCACCCAATCAGGAGAGAACAAGCAGTCTATAGCTCACAGCCTCTTGGCAGAGGCAAACCACCATTAACAGTGTGGCGATCTAGCCCCCTCGAGCAGTGCAGAGCAGTAAACAGTCTTTAGCCCAGAGTCCCCAGGCTAGGGCTCCCACTAGTCAAGAGTCTAGGGCTCTCGCCCTCTACGCAGGGCAGAGCATAAGCAATCTTTAGCCCACAGCCTTCTGGCTGGGGCAGACAGAATTTATCAGTCTGTAGGGGAGCTCTTGCCCTCTGGGCTGGGCACAGCACAAGCAGTCTTTAGTCTAACCCGACTAAGGCAGCCCACAAACACACAGCCTGGGCCCACAGTGTCCTACCTGGGGCAAGACACAAGTAATGCACAAACCTTCTGACTGAGGGGTGAATAGGCTGCCACTCCAGGGGTGGTGTTGGCAGCATTGGATAAGTGGACCCATGGGCGCTGACTTCCACTGTTCCCTACTGTGATGACAGCCCTGTGTTTTTCACAAATGCAAGATAACATGAAATAAAACAAAAAATTCACCCTGGAATGGAGGCTCCAACAACTCCGTCTGTGGGGCTGGGCCCAGTTCCCCATTCTGGGCACCGTGATCTGGCACAAGGGGTTGCAGCACCATTGAGGTTTGGCCTGGCCAGCCCCCTTTTTCCCCATCATGCTAGCAAGTTGTACAGCCCCATGTACAGTTGGTTTACTGCATAAAACAACTAGTTTTGCAACAACAACAAAAAATAGACAATATTGGAAAATCAGAAGTTAGGATCTTCGGGAATGAAAGAAACCCACATCACAACGAGTGTGTATCGGATGCATTCCTGTTCTTTGTAAACACTACAGATAAAGAGTGGGCTCAACTCCAGCTCTAAGGAATTTTATCTATAACTTTTAACACTACACTGTATTGAACGTGTGTAAGCCCAATAAAGTGAGGACTCAAAATTTACCACCCCAAACTATTCCCGTTGAATTCTTCCTAGTGAGAAATACACACACTGGAGCGTATGTGGTAATTACGTACAGATGTGATTATTTGAAAAATAATCATAACAAATAATTGTCACTTCCTTGTTTATAAACCACTAATTTGAAACATGTGCACACTGACCTAACCTCACCAATGCACTTTCCTCTCATTTAAAGGGGGTTTCACACAGTTGTCTTTTCCACAAAGATGAACTCTTTGTTTTCTTGTTGTAACTTTCCATTTCAAACTGTTATTCTTCTGAGAAGTGTGTTCCACACTGGCTTCTGCTTCGCGACACTTGTCATGAGAAGCCACTTTAGGAGAGCAGGGTTGGAGGATACAGACAAACTGTGATACCATTTATTTCAGAATTTCCAGTGACACTGGTTTAAATTGATGAGGAGCAGTGTGTTCTTCTAGACACAAAGAGCACACAGATACTTTCAGTCAGAGCAACCATACGTTAGAGTAAGAGAACAACAAAACAAGAGCAAAGGCTCCATGAGACAGAACATAATGTGTGTTTTCTCTCAAAAGTTTTAATTGAACCCTGAGAACAAAACAGTTGCTGAATTGTGCACACAAGAAATGTGCTTAGGGCCAGACTGGGGGTTCCTTCTTCATACTGGTGAGCAGAAATTGCTATGAGATAACTCAAGGGAGTAAGGCATTTGCAACATGGTCCTTATTAAAGATACAGCACTCAGAAAATCTTTAGAGAAATCCAGGGCTGGATTTACACCTTACACGTCCCTAGGCACATCATCTTTCGCGTCCCCCCACCCCCCACCTACAGCTGGCCTTCATGTTTTCCATAAAAAATGAAATTTTAACCCACTTTTAACTTCTAGTCTCCCCTAGAACGCAGGCGCCCCTAGGCACGGGCCTACTGTGCCTATTTGGAGGCATCACAGTTTCATGGCTACACGTGCAAGAAGAAATAGAATACCTGCGAATAGAGAGAGAGCCCCAAATCAAACCCCCACATAGAAACACTCCCAAATTTGGGGGCTGTTTAAGATCTAGACATGCAATTACAACCCCTATCTTCATAATAGGCCAAATCAGAAATCAAATATAGTTGAAGGAGTATCAGGCCCCCGATTTCTCCCTCTTATACCAATAGGAATCAGGAGTAATTCCACCTAAATTAATGAAGTTACATCAGTGTAAACAGAGGCGTATCAGGGACTATATTGTATTCAATCATAATCATTAAAATAGTAAATTTCTAAGGTTGCATATGTTGTGTAGCAGTGTTTACTTTAAAGAATAGTGTTTATCTGTACTGAAAAATGTTCAGCCTAGCCATCAAACCATATAATTTTGGTTCTCAGTCAAGTACTGGTGTGGAGACTTTGAAAAAATAGCAAGATTTGTGATGAGTGTTTATGTAACAAGCAAAGTTTACTTTCTAGCTTCCCCTCAGAATCTGTAGTGCAACGTTTATAGTGGGTGGCCACCATGTAATACAATGTGATGATTGTGAACAATAAGCATTTTAGTTAAGTATTACAACCTTCTGTAATATTGATATTGTGATAAATGGCGAGAAAGGCTGTGATCTGGAATCCAGGCTTGTGCAGTTTTTCCCTCTATACCACAGAATACAACAGAAATCACAGTGATTTCATCAAGTAACCAGAAATGTAGTTACACGTTTGCAAACCTCATCAACTGTGTATTACATTTTACATGATTCAGTACTGAGGCTAGCCACTCAAGCTCAACTATTTTAGCCCTCTCGAACCCTCAAACTGGCTGGAGAGGATGGGATGGGGTCATGCTACAGCCAGAGTCCCCATAAAGAATTTGGCATTTGGGAAGAAGAGGGGTATCCTGGATAGCACACTGACGCACACTGGTGGAGCATGGAGAGGTTGAAACATGTCCCCTTACGTTGCACCTTGTCCAGTGGTGAGTGCTATACTGCCTTCACCCTGCCTTTTCTTGCCCCCTTTTGGACAGGTAGCATATATGGAGGTACTAGCAGGCTCTGCATTCCTCAGCCATGTGGTGGCAGGCCTCTGTGTAAAGCACAAGATTCAAGGGACTCCTTGGGGCCTACTCCTGTTGTGCATCCCCCCCCCCCCCCCCCCCGGGGCCAATCACAGTCTGGCCTGTTACTGCATGCAGCATGGTAAGAACAATGCTCCAGGAAGATGGCATGCTTCCCCCCATGAAACACTTCAAACACTTTTGCCAGCTCTGATCTAGAAAAACTTTCTCCCGTAGTCTATCAAGGTAGCGTCCAAGTGCAAGTTTCACCCATATCCCAGTGAGAGGAAAATGCGTTTTTCTGAGAGAAACCCATAAGGAAATCCTATTGCTGGAGTTGAATTTCCTAGTGCCTACAGTCTAGGTCCAGGCTGAAATTCTCAAGACTATCCCTCAGATGGTGCAGGATACAGACAAGGGGCCAGACATGCAGCTCCATTGACTTCAGTGGAGCAACACCAGTTCATACCAGCTGAGGATCTGGCCCAAACAATACAGATGTGTTATTCTTTGTTTAAAAAAATGCTGCTTAGTTGGCTTAGTCATCAATGAGACATTACAGTTTCCCAGTACAGGGCTCAAGTTTCCATAACAATTTTATGTTTTTAAATGTGTAATTTAAACCGCTCCATTAGGAAGAAGTGTTTCAGCCAGTTTACTCTATAAAGACACTTTCTAGTTTCTGAATAACGTGGATGATGTTTCATATTAAATAAGTTCTCTTTGAAATATAATGTATTCACCTAGACCTAAAGCTATGACAACTTAGGTCCACCAGGCACATAAGCCAAAGAGACATTCCTCCTAACAAAGTATTTAGGATGTTCAGATCAATACAGTGTAATCTGATTCATTAGGAAGATTGTTATTCTCTCTACAGAAGGGAGAAAAATGGACAGAAAGTCTTCTTGTTCCAAAATTTTGTCAGAAGAAGGGGAGTTAAACCAATATGGAATAACCTTCTTCTCTCCAACTCCGTAAAAACCACTACATATGACCTCTTCACTCTTTGGTTGCCGCTCTTTCAGTGCAAGGGTAAAGAGTCACATCTTCTTCTACTCCTTACCTGGAGGATGAAATCCTGGCTCCACTGAAATCAAACCTTTCCCTACACCAAGGATATTGTAGGCCCAGGTGGTGATAGGGACCACAAGTAACTGTATTTTAGGTCTAGTGAGATCAGGGGGATCAAGCCATCACCAATGACACAGAGGAGATTATCAAAGCTAAAATTTCTCAGCCCTGTAGATTGTTCCACAGCAGAATACTTTCCCTCAATCTGCACCCTATTCAGTGGGGAGGGATGTGGTATCCACACCCTGCTTCTCCTAATCCCTCAATACCAAAATGAATTCATCATTAGGATCAGGCTTTATCACACCTCCTCCCCCCCCCCAAACACACAAACACACAGTCATTATAAAATAATTATTATTTGGGGGTAACAATACATCAATAAGTCAAAACAAGTTAAATATTTCATTCAGAATGTTTACTGAATAACTGTACTGCTCACCCACTCCATCCAGTCTCTGTCTACATCGCAAAAAAAACAACACGAGAGCTCAGCTGACTTGGGCTCATGATACAGGGCTAAAAAGCAGCAATGTAGGCATTTGGCCTTCGGCCAGAACCCTGGCTCTGAGACCCACCCACCTTGCTGGGTTTCAGAGCCTAAACGTCTCCACTGTTATTCTTAGCCCTGTAGCGCGAGCCTCTGTCAGTTGCCCCAGGTTCTGAGAGTCTCAACCTTGGGTCTTTTGCTGCTGCAGTGTAGACACATCATTAGACACTTTTTCAGAGTTCACTTAAAACTACACATGAGCTGCCCTTTTCTCCCTCAGTCTCACTGAAGCAATCAGCAGTTCAAGCTGCTTGAGTCTTCTTCCCTGTGCCCACATTTCCTAATCAAACCAGCTACAGGCTTGTGTCAGAAAAAGATAACCAAAAAACACAACAATACGAAAAACCCTATCAATCATATTGCAGCATGAGACCATGTTGCATGTGTTTATCTTGTTATGAATATTCTGGCACCTTACTTTTCAACAGTTAAGATCCATGCGTGCAACTGGTTCAATTTCTCACGAGCTCCACAGTATAAATTTTAACACTCCTTTAGGTTGGGGTTCACTCTACAAGCAACAGAGCTCATTTACACTTTCTCAGAGAGGTCAGGACAGTGGGATTACAAAAAGCTTCTTCACCTCGTCGCATCCACAGAATGAACAATTTACTTCAGATCTTGGAGCAAAACCATGGGAATGCTAAAGACACTATAAGAAAGGTCACTATGCTTTTTGCTAAACGTTTCACTTAGCAGAGTTGATCTGTCCATTACTTAAACAACATGGCAAAGCTAAGTTTAAAAATTAAACATATAACCTGTATGTAAACAGAGAGATAAAAATGCCATTTTTATTTATATAACTTTTTGTGGTTTACCCATCACAAACTGACTTTTAGAAGCAAATACATCTAATGTATTCTAGAAATGTTTCCTCTTCAATGAACAGTTCAACTGAATCTTTTTTTCCTGTTTGTTTTTGTGTGTGATCTTGATTCCTACTCACATATTAGTTATGTCTTTGTATTTACTGGGTGACTTTGGGCAAGTCATTTCACCCCCATCCCTCCATTTCCCTATCTGGAAGATGAGGATAATACCTCCTTTGCAAACTGCTCTGAGACCTGTAGATAAAAAGCACTAAGTACTAAGTATAACCAATAAAAGCTAAGTACTATTATAATAGTGTTGAATAAGAAATTTCAGTCCAGGGATTGTTCACAATCTGTTTGCTTTGACTATTACTTATCTGTGATGTGTGACAGATCATCTCATATTGTTTCTGCTCCCAGATTGCAACTTTTTAAAAATTGAACAACAAAATGAAAAATACCAGACTGATAAGTAACAGTGACCAGTGAATACTCAATCATGCACAAATACACTTGTTTCCATGGGAATATGGATATTTATATGAACAGCAGCCATGTATCAAACATTTATGTGAACCAAAACCAGAACGTTTATTAGCAGAGAACAGTTGGGGATTGAAGTGGTTGAACCAAACATCCATATAGAATTCCAACACATTTATGAACATTTTGCAGTTTTCAAATGGCACTAGTAAACACAGAACCAAGTTCATCCCTGGTGCAAGCCCTTTAACATCAGTGGAGTTACTCCAGCAATTAATTATACCAATAAAGACAGGCAAAGGTCACCAAGAGTCATCTCAATGTGATTTCAAGTGGCTGAGATATTATCCTGCCCCCTAAACTGCTGAGGTTTATCATGGAAGCCATATATTCACAAACTTGTCATTTTACCAAAGCAGCACTGCTTTCTTTTCATCCTGTACTACTGTGCTAAGGTCACTTCTGCAACTCTAAGTCAGAGGAGAATCTATCATTTCCATATCTAAAATTCACCATGAAGTATGTCACTTTCTGGCTCCCTTTTTCTGACATCTTGAGCCAACTACTCTCCTTTAAGACTCTCACTCCTATTTCTCTTATCAGCTTTTGTTTAGCTCATATTTCTCTTGGTCTAAGATGCTCTTCACTCTGTCATTACCCTCCACTATCCTCCCACAGAATAGCCATTCCTGGGCAGCCTTTCATCTCCCCTGCTCTCTTTAACTTGAGCTGCTGGTAATTTATAGAGGATAGTTGCTTTCAGCAGAACTGAGCTATTAGGCATAGCACAACATGTGTTGGGGGACATCTACAGGCTGATTTCTGCCACAGAAAGTTAACTAAGATGAACTACTGAGCTAATCAAGGCCATCTCACAATCATACCTTGAACTATCTTGAAAAACAATGTCATCACTCCAAAAATAAGACTATACACCCCCAACTCTATTCTTCATGCAAGATTATCTAAATGCAGCTATTTATTTCCATTAAAATAATTTCCTTTTAACTATTTTAACCACACGCACATTTTTCAAAACAAAAATATGATGCATTTCAGACTGCTTTCGCATAGCTAATGCCTCTTTTGTCTGAGTAGTTTTGGTCATTTGGAGGCTGCATGGCAGAGTGCAAGAGATACTCTGACCTCCAAAATCAAAGCACAGCACAGTGGTACATTGTCAGCAAGTAGAGGGATTACGTAGATCTGATAGTGCAGAACAAATGGCTAAAAGGATGATTAGTAGAGATGGGCAAAGAAACTTTGATGGACCCATATTCCATTGAATATGCAGTTCCGTTTATATCAATATGCTTTGCAAAACCAGGTGGATTCCACCACAATTTTGTTTAAGAAGGAAACCAGAAGAAAGGTCCAACAATCCCAAAAATCCCATTTTGACATTTTCAGAATGACACATCTCATTTATTTTTGTTTCAAACTGACTTTCCATTTTGAAATTGATTTTGTATTACATTACGATTATATTATAATACAAAAAACCTGAAATCAAAATGACACATTTCGATCGGCCCCACGTTTTGGGGGGAGTTTTCCTTTGTGTGAGAATTTCAAAATGTTGAGTTCTCTCCAAGTCAGAACAAAGCAAAATTTTGAAATCCTTTGCAAAACAGCACCTCCATCCTCCACACAGCTCTAACTATTAATCCTTGATGTTTTTAGAAGCCCAAGCCATCTAAGCAAGTAAGGATGGCCTCGTAAACAAGGTACCAGCCTGGACCACAGGAGACCTGTTCCCACCTGGGCCACAGACTCTCTACCTGACCATGGGCAAGTCACTTAATCTCTCCTCTGACTCAGATCCCCATATGTAAAACGGTTTTGCAAAGATAAAATCCATTCATGATTCTGAGGCACTCGGATTCTACAGTGACAAGGGCCATGGAAGTAAATAGAGAGAAATACTATATAAGATACAGGTTTAAGCCTATGGAGTGTATCACATTTAAGGCATGTTTTACAAGGTTCCATAAGACATATGTATAGCCAACTTTTTATGTATTCCATCCCAAATAAATGTTTATATCTATTTTTCTTGGCATCTGCTTTTCTCCTTTTGATTCTCTCCCTTCACAAGATCACTTCATACCCTTAGCATTCAGTATTGTTCTTGGAAAGGAATTCTAAGTTAAACAGGACAATCCAGTCAAGGAATTCTATGGAGTGAAAATGTGATCAAATGCATGGAGTCTTGCTGTAGTGTTTCCTGTGACTTGCATATCATCTTTATGATAGTAATGTTCTCCATGTCAGAATATGGTCTCTCCCTTTTACACCTCATAGAGTTTAAGGCCAGAAGAGACCTTCATGATAATCTTGTATGAGGACACAGAACCTCACCCATCCAAGCCTGTAATACACCCCTTACTTCTGGCTGAGTTACTGAAGCCCTCAAATCATGGTTTCAAGACTTCAAGTTACAGAGAATCCACCATTTACACTAGTTTAAACCTGCAAGTGACCCATGCTGCAGAGGAAGGCGAAAAAACCCCAAGGTCTCTGCCAATCTGACCCAGGGGGAAATTCCTTCCCAACCCCAAATATGGCTCTGATAGAACCCTGAGCATGTGAGAAAGACCCACCAGCCAGAAACCTGGGAAAGAATTCTCTGTAGTAACTCAGAGCCCTCCCCAAATTTCTAGGCCACTTTCTCCAACCCCACCTCCCGTTCACTTGTGCTTCCACTCTAACTCCGCTGGGAGAGTGGCCAAACAGTCTTCTTTGTTGCTACTCATGCACCTAGGATCAAGCGAGCAGTCCTTACTAGAGACAATGTCTTCTTTGCTACTTCCTCACTTTTTTGAGCACCGAATGAGTTTCATCTCTGTACAAAACAGAAGGGGATAGAGGGACCAATTTAATGGGAGTACAGTCTAAGGTTTGTACAGACAAAACAGGGTTCTTTTAGAGGCAAAGATCTCAATCTATAAATGAAGCTATAGACGGCAAAGTACTTATTTGGCTGGTAATCTGGAAAATGCCAGCATTCTTCAAGAGACGTACAATGAATGTTGTAGGAATGCTGCGAATATGAGACCTATGAAGCTATTTCTAAATAGCTGGATTCCCTGGCACAATGTGGCAGCTCAGAGGCTAGTGGCTCACTCCGATTTAAACGGAAAGATCCCACTGATTTTAAACACTGCAAGGTCTTGAAGGCAGAATTTTTTCCAGCATCTTTCACTATGAAATAAAACTTGGAAGAGAAACTCTCTTCCATCTGTATGCATATATTTCACTGGCTTTAGGGCATAATACTGTAGAGCAGAGTTTGTTATGACTGAGGAGCTCAACAAAGGGGGCTGTTGTATATCAATTTCATTGTCGAAATGATCAGCAGTCATTTATTTCATTTCTCCTGCTTGTTTTATCAGAGCACAGCAGGTTGAAATTCTCACGGGGATTGCTCATCGCCTGGAGGCCACAATGTTGAACTAGACAAGGCAGCGGGATATGAAAATGTCCCGGCAGTGTCATAGACCTGCACAAACAGGCAGTTGTGAGGGGCTGATGGCAGGCAAACCCTGGCAGTCTGAAAACAAAGAAAAAAGGATGCAGCCTATTGTGTTGGAGCAGGGCTGCTCTCAGAAATCAGCCCTGGCCCTGCTACTTTCATTCTTTCCCTTATAAGAGAAGCATCAGACATGACATCAGGCAACATCACCACCACAATTCTGGCTCTGCCTCCCCTTGGAAAGGAGAGGGGAGTCTGATTTTGGCTGTAAATGCACTTTTACAGACTAGAATCAGGTCAGATAGAAGCTTCTGGTCTGGTTAACAGAGAGGCGTACTGGCTGATGTGAAGCGGAGCAGGCCGCCCAGTGTTCCTCTGTAAATATTGCAATTGATAGATGTCAGGTGGTGCTATATATATGCATCAGCGATCTCAAAGGCATGTTTAGATGCCAGGCATTTAAAAGGTGAAATGGAGCAATGTTGTTGCATGCTTGAGCAGCTGGAGGTGGAAAAGCAACCCCCTTAGATACATCTGCAGTATGATGCATGTAGTAATTTCCAATTATTCCCGAGGAAGCATTTCCTTATGGACTTTGTGTAGGTTTAAAGGCGGCCCCCATTTGTGTTGGAAAGCATTGCGCCACCATTCTAGGAAAGGGTTCTGTTTCCCCTTCTGATCTGAATGGAGCAGGAAAGGGAGCCACTCGTCTGAACTGCACTAAATAAGTCTTTGTGCTGCACACCACAGGCACAGTTGGGAAGCAAGTAAAGTAACTATTCAGCTTGTCCCTCAACTCCAGAAACTACCCCTCTAGCTCGATGGGCAGAGGGTGTCGCCTTTCGCTCATATTAAATGCATGCATTGGCAGAACATAGCCTTGAGCCAAGACACCTGGAACCAATGGTGCATTTAGTCACTGACCATGTCTAATATTTAATGAGTCAGAGGAAATTTAAAAATAAAACCTATGATTAGAAATGGGCCTGAACCAAACCCCAGATCCACATCCCACCCAACTTTGGCTTCAGGTCAATGGGATGTAGAAACCCACCACTTTGGAAGAGGCAATCCCAAAACAGAAGAGCAGCTGAAGGATTAACCCAGCAGGCTGTGCTAATTTATACAAATTTTTTTCCATGGAGTTAATTAGGAGTCTCCTAGAGAGGGTTAGCAGACCTTTCTGCTGCTAAATGCACACTGCAGAGACAGTTTTCTCCACTGACCAGCCACCTATCTTACAGAAAATAAAGAGTGGGGAACTCTTATACCTCAGGGGAACAATTCCTCGGTAGTCTAGGTCTCCTTTGGATCTAAGGACCTGGAGAAACCAGATCTAATTGCTGCAGGAAGCCATTTTACAAGCCTGCAACTGGGGCTAGAACTGGAAGCGCCCACTTATGGCCTCACACAGCTCCACAAGCTGGCAGAAGTGCAGTATTGCAGCCCCCCATGGAATAGAATGGAGAAACTTTCTTTCAGTCGTTTGTTTGCAGCTTTCTCCATTCTCTACCACTGAGTGCTCAGCACTTCTGAAAGCCAGGCCATTTATGTTAGGTGCTGAACTTTTTGTTCCTATTTCTGTCAAATTTTGGCCACAATTTTTGTCCTAATCAAGACGCAAAAGGAAAAGGAAACAATCCCCACCTATTCAAGCCTGTGCTACGATAACTGCCTGGGAAAAGATATGGATTGTGCACTGTGCACTAAAGATTAGGCTTTTTCAGGCCCGAGGAAGCCAGTTTTAGAGTGCAGTACCATCCACTGAGAATGCCCTGCCTGGGCACATTTAAATATATGGTCTGATTGCTAAAGATCCGTAGCTGATCTCAGCTTCCACAACATCATGAGTGTGAGAAAGGCAGTGAATTTCACCCCTGTAAGGACTGCATCAATGGGGCTCATTCTAGGAACAAATCTCGAACAATATTTTTCAGATCATATTAGCATTAAAACTCCAAGCTGTATATTTCTAGAGGATTACTGCATTTCTCAGGTTGTTGTGGTCACTTGGCTTTCAGCCTTGTCCTTATAAAAAGCTACCCGAGATGTGCAGCAAAAGCCCCAAAATGTGCTGCCTGTCATATCTTAATCCTTAAGTGATGTTCACATGTTTTTCATGTGCACAGAAACTGAACCAGGTTCATGTAAGTGGGTGCAGCTCCACTGTGTATTCCTGACTAGCCTCTAAGCTGGTAAATGGAGTCAAGCAGAAATTGTTTCACCTTGGTATCTACGCCGCTTCTGCTCTCTAGTTTAACCATTTCCTTGCCTTACTCATTGCAGGCCAAGCACTTCAGAGAGCTCTCTCTAAGCCCTGAGGACTTCAGGTCATATATAATCAACTCCCGTAGTTAGACCTAAGTAAGAGCAGACTAGCGTTCTAGCTCTGATCTCTTCACCTCAATTTCAGCTCCTAATTCCCAAAAGCCAAACAACCCCTGTGGTTTCGCTTTCTCGCATCTTATGAATTTCTCCTGTTCTGTGTACAGCTCCCACAGTCACAGCCCATCTGTGCCTAAAAGCCTCTTGTCCTGAAATCCTTCTTCAAAGCCTGGATATCTATATATCAAAAAAGACAAGAGGGAATATCTTTTATTGGACCAACTTCCGTTGGTGAAAGGGACAAGTATTCAAGCTTACACAGAGGTCTCCTTCAGGTCAACATGGCTACAACAACAGCGCAAACATCTATTTATCATTGATATCACATTCCTCACTGAAGTATCCAAACAGATTATATATGTTCTCATTGAGGAAGTCTCTAGCTGCAAATAGGGTGACAATATTTCCAAAGGGAAAATAGGACACCACACGGGGCTGGCCTGAGTCCCACCCCCACATGCAGGGCTTGCCTGAGCCCTGCCACCCAGGACTGCGGCTAACAGCCCGAGCCCACCTCCCCTGCATGGAGATCACCCAACACATCCCCCCCTGGCACAGGTCTTGCCCAAGCCCCACTGCCCAGGCCTGGGGCTGACAGTTTGAGCTTCCCTCCTGCCCCCCACCATCTGGCCAGAGCAAATGGGGCAAATACCCAGTTTTGCCAAAAAGGCCAGGGCTTAAAAAGGGGACTGTCTCAGCCAAAATGGGACATACTGTCACGCTACCTATAAAACAGTCTTTATTTAGGCCTCTTACTGAGTGTACCATGGTCCTTATGTCACCAGACTATACAGGAAATATACTCCAAGAAGTTATACAATCTCTTAGAAGAAGTGTTAACCTAAAATGATTTAAGTTTGAACAGTAACACAAAACTATGCAGAAAAATTAATAAATAATCTGGTAACAGAAGTTATATTTCAAATGACCAAACATATCTACTGTAGAGCCCCTTCATTGAACCATACATAGTAGAACCAAACATCCACATTGGAACTCTGTTACAGGGTATGGATCAAAGGTAACACATGGAAAGGAAGGAACCTGTTGCATTTAAATTTATCTATTTACATTTAAAATTGTATGGCCTTTTTCTATCTACTCAAAAGATCCTTTTTAGAAAGTAGGCCTGAACATGTTTGTGGCTGCTCACCAGACTTGCAACTTCTCCCATTCCATAAGGAGTCCTAGTTATCATACTTGAACAGTGTCCTTTGTTTAAAAAAAACAAGTGCCTCTTTGCCTGACATACTGTGACTAACCTGTGTGGAGGAGTGATCAAAGGGTTAAGCAGGCTGAATGGGAGATTATATTCTATACAAGTGAAGTCCACCCAGTGTAGCTGTAAGGAAATCACTTTTCTTCATTCCCATATAAGAAACACCTGCAACTGCAGAGTGATTGTATTCAGGCCAAACGTCTTTGTCTGAGTAAGATTTCTGTTGAAGTTGATGGGTGTTTTACTCAAACTGAATGCCATAGAGTTAAGCCAATGAAAAAGAGTAACTATAAATACAGATAGCAAACGTATTTCATAGCTATCTTAGATTTTTAGCCAATAAACCATATTCTTTCATAATAATAATGATTTGTGTGATATACTTATTACCGTCTCTCCTCAGAAATTTCCTCTCTCCCACTTAAGTGAGAATATTCATTTTTTAGAATTTACTCCTCTGCTCTATTATTCAGTCCTAGATCACAGGCGCTTTACATACATGGGTGGCCAAATCCTGATGGCCTCAGTCATATGAGTCATGTTTAAAATTCACATTAAAAAAATCACATTACAACTTTTAAGTCAGATCAGGAAATGATCTGTTTTTTCTCTACAGTTTAAGAAAAACAATTCACCCCCACTAGCCTGAAAGTTTCTCTACAGTTGCAGGTGTTTTTCATATGAGAGCAGAGAAAGATGGTTTTCGTTCAGCTGCACTGAATAGAGCTCAATTGTACTGAATATGATCTCAAACACATCATGCTTCACCCTGTGATTGCTCCTCCGCCAGGAATACAGAACGTCCAGACAAGAGAAACTGTTTATTTATGGCTAGATTCAGATACTTTTGCTCAAATCAGCTAGAACCTTTCTCCACAAGTAGCTCCGTTACTTCCAGTGGGACTACTCATGCCATGACGGTATTTATTACTCAAGGCAAGAGTGGCGGAGCATGGCTCCTCAATATGGAACTGTGCAAATGCTGTGGGTGGAAATCCTGAGGGAGGCTGGAAAGAATCATACTACTCAAGGTTGGCTAGTGGCAAACTTGTTCACTTCTAGGTCCCAGGCAAATTACTTTTGTGTCTCTACAAAACGCTTTTACAAGAGATTTCAATGCAAAAATCTGTATGAATAAAGTGAGCAGGATTTGGTTTATGCAGGCACCAGCATGTTGCACTTGGGCCCAGTCACTGGGTGTTATGTCCTTCCAAGCTATTTGGGTTTGGGTAGAGTCTTGTCATTGTTTCTAGCTCTGAAACATTTCTTTTCACTCTTATATGAGAAGCAACGGTAGAGAAACTGCTTTCAGGGTAGCGTGCGGAACAAATGTCTGATAGTGAGCTCTTCCCGCTAGCAGACAAAGTTATAAAACAATCCAATGGCTGGAAATTGAAGCTGGACAAATTCAGACTGGAAATAAGGCATAGAATTTTAATGGTGAGGGTAATTAATTGGAACCATTTACCAATAGTCATGGTGGATACTCCATCACTGGCAATTTTTAAATCAAGACTGGATATTTTTCTAAAAGATCTGCTCTAGGAGTTATTTTGGGGAAAGTCTATGGCCTGTGTTCTACATAAAATCAGACTAGATGGTCACAATGATCCCTTTTGCCCTTGGAATTTAGGAATCTGGGACATTCTCTTTATATAACAAATTGTCAGAATAATTTGATTGTGATTAGAGAGTTAACTGACCCGTCCTATTAGCATTCAATGATTGAAGGACACTTGGAAAATCATAGAGAGCTGGGGCATAGGAAAGAGCTTTCGGGAGTTTGGAGCAGAGAACAAGAGAAAGGAAGAAGAGATAATATGCCATGTAACCAAAATCTTTTTCATTACAAGAAACGCTCCAGATTTACTTTGATTCTCAAATTCACTACTCTCTTCCACTATCCCCTGGACTTATTCCACATTCTTTCAAGATAGAAAAAAAGAACGGGGTAGTATGCATGTGTACCTCCCCACTCTATTCGATGGCACCACAACAGCTCAGCCATGTGTCATAGATGAGATATCTCCTTTTGCTGTGAGCAGTAAGTCAGCATCAGCGTTGGGAACTGTGGGGAACTGGGAAACTTCTCATTTATTTTGATGAAAGAATGTGTGACTCGTTCTCCCCCTCCCTCCTTACAACTGTACTGGGGCAAAGACGTTAACTGCTTTCTGTTCCAGTGGGGAGAAGCCAGAGATCTGATACCTCAGATACATAGAAAACATCACGGACTACTATACAGAGCTGTGCCAGATGCTGTGGGCACATAGGATACTCATAGACTTTTGTGTCAATAAGTGATATGTGTATCTTTGTGTTCCTGGCTCATTGGGTGGGTTTCCTGTGGAATATGAAATCACCGGGAGTGGTGATGATTACTGCAGAGGCCCAATGCCAGTTATGCAGACACCCACTCTTTGAAGCTTCACCCCCTAGGGAAAGGGGCATTGCTTGGTTTTTATCTCTTTCAGGAGGCCTGGGGACAAAAGCCCCAAACTGTATAAAGTGTCAGCCTAAACTGACTCAGGGTCCCTCAGCTGATGCACAACCTGACATGAGATTCTAACCAAGAGGGCAAACCCCCCTAGAAGAGTTTGAAGGACTTTGGAACCTGCTAGGGTCTCCATGTGAAAGATGGATGACATCTGATAAATGTAGCATGTGAGCAGACTGGTTGTTGTTTTATTATATGATTTCTCTGGAATGCTTTTTTCCCAAAATAAATGTACTGTGCTTTGGGAAAGCTTCTGGTAACTGGTAAGCACTGTCTATAGCCCTTGGGAGAGAGCAAAACTTCAGGCACTGGCCTAAAGTCCACCCTGCAGGGATAAGTATAGTGAATTGCAGGGGACTGCAGCCCTGAAACTGGTCCAGAAGGAGAGAAATGCAGGTTAATGCTCACAGAGAGGTGACAGCTGGATCCATGAGCCCTGACCTTGGGCGGACATAAGGAACTGAAATGCAGTTCACCCTGGAAGTATGACAGCAACAACACTGATTTTCCTCAAGACCACTGAGTACATTAGCTGCCAGAGTAAAAACAAGAAATTATAACAAAGAAACACGGAGATTTATTTTTGCAGCCAGCAGTGTATAGGCAGTAATAACAGTGTGTGTACTAATTACTGAAAGATTTATCTCCATCTTTCTGGAGTGGTACTACAGAGGCAGTCTTTATAGAGCTGATGGATGGCAATTCCAGGATGCAAGGAAGAATTTATTTGTTTAGTTACTGAATGCAATAAATTAAGATTGCACATTATTTCAGCCCTAGGGGAAATGTGATTTGCTGCATTTACGTTTTCAAAACCATGTTCAGAAAGAGCCAGCTCGATAGCCTAGTAACAGAACTATTCACTGCCAAACAGGCCTAAAACCCAGGCTGGACACATGGTTGGGAGCGGTGGGAAGGCATAGAATCATAGAATCATAGAATATCAGGGTTGGAAGGGACCCCAGAAGGTCATCTAGTCCAACCCCCTGCTCAAAGCAGGACCAATTCCCAGTTAAATCATCCCAGCCAGGGCTTTGTCAAGCCTGACCTTAAAAACCTCTAAGGAAGGAGATTCTACCACCTCCCTAGGTAACGCATTCCAGTGTTTCACCACCCTCTTAGTGAAAAAGTTTTTCCTAATATCCAATCTAAACCTCCCCCACTGCAACTTGAAGTGGATAAAGTTAACTCACTTAATGGAAATGCCTATTAAACAATGGGAGTAACATTAACTGCTGTGAACGAAGTTTGATTCAGCTTTCACAGAGATTTACAGGAGTGGAAATATACCAGGAACCTTCAACTCTGTGTCCCATTTACTTCACCCTAGATTCCATGATCTCACTGTGCTGTGTCTACCCGAGAATGCCCACATTATGAGTGTGCAGCTACTGTATTTGCAGCTATGCCACAGTAGCCCATTGGTGGCAGAACACATGATGGGTAAGGAGTTACAGTAGAAGCACTGAGCACTCATAAATCAGACTGAAGTCCGGGGTGCTCTACCTCTGAAAATCAGGCCAATTTTATTTGGCTGCCTAAATATGTGTTTAAAGCCTAACTTTAGCAATACAGGTTTGAAAACTGAGATCTAAGGATCCTGGGTGGAAAACAACTCCTCCTCCCTTTGATTATTATTTAATATCACTTTGTTAGGCTTTTCATTAGTTGCTTGGTTTTTTAAATTGAAATGCAGCCAGATGCACAATATTATCATTGTATTTTAATTGCCAGTGCAGTGCCATGATCCCTAGGGGAAGAGGAATTAAACTGCAGAAAGTGTGACAGGCTCATTTTTCCAACAGGTGGGTCTACAGTAGTTGCTAAGCATGTCAGTACTTGAATGTTATTGATACAAAGAATATTTTATGGAACTGAACACTGTGGGCCAAACTTTCTGTTGCCACAGCTCCATGAAAGCCAATGGAGTTGTTCTGCCAATATCCACCGGCAGACAATGTGTCCCCTGTCAGCACAGGCCGTGCTGTAACCTTGGGGCAGGGGCATGGAAATGAGTACGCCCACTCCATGCTTTTCACTATAGCCAGTTGGAAATAGAGAGGGGGCCAGAGGAGGGAAGAATGGAGAAAATGGGAAGCGTATCACTTTCTTTTTCAGTTCAAGCATGGTCTTTTTTTTTTTCTTTTTTTAATCAGTTTGTGAAAGGATTTTCTCTTAATGATTGTTTTGGTCGTATATTGCCAGAGGCTACGATCACTCGCTTCTCCCGTCTTCTGCTATTCCGGTATCACTTAATATTAAATTGGGACACTTCAAACTCAAGCATCCGTGTGATAGTTTATCTGGTCTAATATATGCAAGTGAAATTGAACTAGAACTAGTTTATGGGTTAGTGTGATGGGGCGTCTGCCCCACACTAGCCCATAAAGGGTTAACAGATCCCTAGGGAGGCTGCGCAACAGGCAGCCAATTGGAGAGGGCTACAAGGAGCAGCCAATTAGGGCCAGGCAGGTCCATATAAGAAGAGCCACAGGGCAGAGCAGGTCAGTCACTCCCTGGAGCTTGGGGAGGGAGGACAAGGACAAGGACAGGCTGCCTTGAAGGCAGAGTACAGCTAGCACCTTGGACAGAGCAGTGCTGGGCAGGATCAGGGCAGCTAGAGCGAGCTCCCGGCTGACTGCTGACATGCCTGTGCCCTGAGACAAGGGCGGGCAAGGTGCTGCGGCTATGGGGAAGTGGCCCAGGGAAATAGACTGTGGGGCTAGAGGGGTTGCAGCATATGGCTGTCATCTACAGGGTCCCTGGGCCAGGACCTGGAGTAGTGGGTGGGCCTGGATCCTCCTCTGCCCCCATTCACCACTGAGGAAGTGGCTGGACAGTGGACTATAGTTTCCCCAGATGGATGGAAAACAGAGTGTGACACAGCTGGAGGACTGTGTCCTGCAGAGGATGCTGTGTTCTTTGGGATAACGCACTTCCTGGAGTGGACGTGATGGCAGCGAGGGGTTACCAGACAAGGGCACGCTGGTGAACTAAGCTAATTCCCAGGACGAACAGCAGGAGGTGCCACAGTGGTGAGTCAAACCCTGTCACAGTTAGTCACTAACCAAGTAGATTTACTACTCCTCATACCATCACTGTTTCTAAAGCTAGGATCAACCAGTGCAACAGAATATATACACACTTTTTACATGTGAACACTTTGTACATTTATAGTATCAGCAGTAGGGTGTTCATGGAACCATTGCAGTGTGCACAGACAATTAATGAATTGGCCAGGTGGAGAGTGCAGAAAGTTAGTTCAAATTGTGCTTGCTTGAGAGGTAGGTGGCTGTTTGCGGTGATAAGTACCTGGGTCTGATAGGGCACTGAAAAGAAAGTTGCCTAGTGGCATGGTAGCTATTTTTTAGCCCTAGCCCCAAATACTCCTCTATAACCACATGCCAGATAATTTATCGCAGCTTATCTCTTAAATATATTTTGCATTTTAAGAGATTCAGTTCTGCAAACACAACAGATAAAAGCTGTACAAAGTTAAACATTTATTTATCTTGTTTCAATACATCAGTAGCCAGATTATATTTTATTCTTTTATCCACATATTTAAAGAAATGTGTATCATCTGGAACATGCAGCTAAAGAACAAGAGGGAGGAAATAGGTAACCACGCTCATTTTCTTCCAGTCTCAGGGAGTGGGAGTAGAACATATCTGTATCAAACTGTAAACTCTGTTTTGTATTATGAACTCCATTTGGTATTATGTGCTGAATACATGTCTAAATTTGCCCAAAGCAGTTTACTGAACTGCCTTCCAGCCAGCCACCATGCCCAGGATAGGGGTTTAACACCTTCTTGAAGGACCATTGCCACTTGGTAAGCAAGACATGCAAGGGAAAGAGAGAGGACGGGAGGGAATCTGCCCAGCCTGAAAAACTGCCAACCATGGGACGTACAGAGGGGATGAGCTCAGGCTGGGGGAGGGTGAATTTCAGGACTGTTATCGTTTTTCAAAGATCTGTAACTCTTGAGTGCTTTTACAAGTAAAGTGCCTGGGGTTAAGAAATTCCTTTGCTGAGCCTGCATTCCTTGTTTTCCTGCCATGTTGTCCCCAGAGAGGTTAAACTAGAAGCCCAGAGCATCCACAGCCTTAGTGGAACTGTGAAGGTGCGTGTGTAAGTGATAGGGGGCACAAGGAGACATTGATTTAGGGATTTTGGCTGGCTGAGTGGTGACACCCCATGTCTTATGGAAAAGTGTCAGATAAGAAGCCTGAGCCTGACTATGCCCTACAGTCCCAGAGCTAGGAAGAGTGACTAATGCTATCCATACCCAGATGGCTTAGAAGCCTGCGGGACCCAGCAGTTGGGTACACTTACAACATGCAGGTGTCTGCACAGTGAGTTACTGGGCCAGATTTTAACACTCTGCTCTGCTTTATAGTTCTCGTGTCTACTATTGTCTCTGCTAGGAAAGCAAGTGATCTGCTGAGAGCCATGTGCAAGATCCCACCATCAGGGCCTTGCTGCATGGCTTTCCTAGCAGAGGCAATTGTAGGAAGTTAACTTTTCTCAGATGGCTATGGCTCGTTTATTTAAGGTGCCTGTCAGTTATTGGCCATACAGTACTGATCTCAGGAGAAAGCCAGATTCAGCGGGCCAAAGCACGAACCCTCTTTTCTGTCTAGTTCATTGACTATTAGCAGCAGCAGAGAGGAAGGGCAGAAAGGTAGAAGTCTGTCGACAATGGAAATGAGACAAGACCAGCGGTCCCAGTTGTTCCCCCTGGCCATTTCCTTCAGGGGCTTATCATACACAGAACCCCAAGCTGTTCATTCAGCGGTAAGATAACTGAAGGGGTACTAGCACCATTACCAGTCAGATTGGGATTTTCAGTAGGAAGTTAGGCTTCACTAAGAGAAACAGGTTAAGTACGGAGGCACCTTTCAAGCCCTGCCCCCAGCTGGGCTTCTTTCTCAGCACAGGTTTCAGAGTAACTGCCATGTTAGTCTGTATCTGCAAAAAGAAAAGGAGGACTTGTGGCACCTTAGAGACTAACAAATTTATTTGAGCATAAGCTTTCGTGAGCTACAGCTCAAATAAATTGGTTAGTCTCTAAGGTGCCACAAGTCCTCCTTTTCTTTTTTCTCAGCACAGTTTAGCAGTCAACAAAGTACTAGTCATGAACAAGGCATTCCAATGATTACTTCATTTCATTAACATACAGCTAAGTGACATGTCCACAGGGGAATTGGACAGTGATCATAAAACTCATTCTGTACAATTTACCAAACTGTCAGATGACCTTGACTCACTTTGAACTGATGACAGAAACTGAAGGGCTTCTGTCCCATTACCAACCACCTTAGCAACCAGGACCACACAAACAAACAAAACAGGTCCTGAAAAAGACAATGCTCCTGATTCTGCTACCATTGAACTCAATGTTGAAATGCCAATTGATTTTAATGGTACAGAATCAGACCTATAATTAATGGACAAACCATGACTATAGGTACTGCTCCTATAATCTCTACAGAGTCAGGAGCAACAAATCAGAGTACAAGTAGGATGTTCCTGACACACTACTACTTTTGCTATGTTCTAGACTCCAGGAGCCTATCCTGCAATACCTCTATACAATGTATTTATTTAGGGCAATGGTTTTCAGCCTGTGGTCTGTGGACTCAGACTATGTTTAAGGTGTCCGCAAAAGATTGTCATTACCAAAGAACAGTGGTTTTCAACCTGTGGTCCATGGACCTCTGGCCGTCCGCAGACTGTGTCTAAGATTTCCGAAGAGGTCCTCACCTCCATTTGAAATTTTGTAGGGGGTCTGCAAAAAATGTTGAAAACCACTGATTTAGGGTGTCATTTAATATCAGATGAACTTATGGTATGGTAAGTTATATGAAATGAATGTAGCTTTCTCAGTCATTTCCCAGTGGACAGGTTTGCCAATAGGTCCATTCCACTCATGAGAGTTACTGGAAGAAAATAAATATCTGTATGCCTTAATCTGCGCAGCTGTGTGCGCCATTCTGAACTAACTTTACGCAAACTATATATTTGACCCTTTACTTACAATAACAACCTTACAACACTTAAAGCCCATAGAATGTAAGAAGTCAGATATTCCAATCCCCGTCTGAAATAGAACAAATTAACCAGACAAAGGAAGAAAATAAACAGAGCTCTAATTTAAAAAAAAAAAATCCTGCAGCGGCATGCAGAGGATGACCTAACAGGCCTATCCATTCACTAGTTAAGGCTTGAAAAGTGTTCTGTGCAAAGCACTATGTACATGCTATGTATTGCTAGGATGCCATTTCTAACCTCAATGATTCTGTGACAATTTTAACCAACACCAATAAAAAACAGATCTCACAGATAACCCCAGCTAAAATGGTTCTTTTGCAACATTAAACAGCCCTTCGTGTAAACATTTGCATTAGTTAAAAACAAAAAAAAAAAATTGAGTCAAAGAAAGAACTGAGCCAGTTATTAAAATACAGCTTATCTGTACTAAAGGGTTTCTGTAGATAGGATACTGTGTAAGGAAAAATCCTGCCGGTTTAGCCTGCTTTGATGCAGTCTCACTTCTCCACACGAGATGGCAGCTCTCCTTTCCAGATGCCTGTTTATTCTCAGGCAGTGCACTTGAACCATTTTTCCCATCTAGAGCCTGCAGGTGCCAGTGCTCTGATTATCACAGTGCAAGTAACTCCCGGAGTAAGGGATAACCCAGTGTTGTAATCAATGTTTAGTCTCAACATTTTACCCAGTCCAGTGTTGGGAGCCAGTTCTGTGCTCAGAATGAAAATCCCCACACAATGACAGTTTGGGTCGTTCAAAATGTTTCATTTTGACAATTTTTAGATGTTTCTTTTGGATGATAACCTTTTATGCTTTTTAACTATTTTAAAGTTGAAATTTACAAAACTTTCAAAATGAAAAGTTGTTTTGATTAGAAAACCCTGAAATTTTCAGTCTGAAAATGTCCAAACAGGATGTTTCAACAATTTCAAAACTTTTTTTTCTTAAATTTTTGAGCCTGGAGATTTGTCAAATCCAACCCTGTTTCATGAACAGTTTTGGTTTTGATGACTTGACATTTTTTGACGAATAAAAGGGTTTGAAGAAAAGTCCCTGACTAGCTCTAGTACTGAACACTGCATTTGCCTTCAGCCATTGTAGTACCAGCATCTACAGGGTGCAGTGTGTCTAGTCTGCAGTGGGCTGGCACTACAAGCGGGTAGAGAGAGGACTGTGGTGATGGCCCCTGCACCTACCCACTCCTCTGTCATCTTTTGAGAGGTGTCACAGGGTGGCTGGCTCCTGTGATTAAAGTAAGTCCAGGTCTCCTGTGCCAGAGCTAGGCCAGTTAAGGGAGTGGGGCTGCACCTGGGCTATAAAGGGTTTGAGGGAGTTTCATTGAGAGCAGAGCTGGAAGGGCACAGAACTGGCTGACAGAGAGAGAAAATGCCAGGGAGTGAGAAACACTTCTGCAGGGAAGACCTTGGCATTGGAGGCCAGAAGCCAGTGAGCAGGAGACACCTGTGGGAAGCCATAACTGGGTTTAGACCTAGAGGCCAGAGCCAGATAGGAAGAGCTGGGAGGACTGGCCGTGTAGAAGAAGAAGAGCTCTGGTTGTGATAGAAGATGCCAGAGCTAAGACTGAACTTTTGTGTTGTGGTGAAGGAATTTATTTTAGGACCCTGCTGATTGTTGTGAACCGTTTCTGTTATTAAACCAGCCCCAAGCAGCGGTGGTGGTAGCCCAGGGTACCGCCATACTGAACACCCCTTCTGTCAGCCTGGAGAGTACGGACACAGCTAGCCCCCTAGCACGGGTATGAATAGCAGTATAGGCGGTGAAGCACTGCTTGGGTGAGACGAGTAAAGACACACCTGAACTCTGAGTATGCACCCTACGGGGGGGCCCCCCACTTCTATTTTTAGCAGCATTGTGTCCTGCTGCCTCCCCACCACTGGGAGGCGAAAGTCAGAGAGACTGCCTGATTCTGTCATTGGCGTGTATAGCTACACACTGCAATGTGGATGCAACCTGCTTTTCACTGCGGCATGTAGCTACACATACCCTACACTCTGCCGCAATAGGTGTGCAGCGTAGACATAACCTGAGAGAGAACCCTGTGTGCAGTTCTTAAGGGACCCTGTACAGGGGGAGACAAAGGCAGCATGCCACAAAGTGACCTGTGGTCGGGAGGGGGTTTGCAGGAGGCAGCTGGCCTGTCACAAGAGGTTAGCAGCATTGCCAACGTCAGCGCAGCAAAGTGCCTGTGTCCACTGCACAGGTAACGAAAAGGAGCAACTTTGTGTTCTCTCTGCCCCTCTCTGTGCTCTCACACAAAGCCAGACACAATCTGGCCCAGAGAGTGTTAATTACATACATGGTGTGCTGAACTTCTTCTGTTCAGGTTGTTTAAGACGCAAAATACGAAGTCCAATGAGAAGCAAAAGAAAGAAGCAGAGTCAGGATGACAGAATGGCTAGGTCTCTTCCCTGAACTTCACTGGAGTACTTTGTTCTTTTTCAGAGCAGGATGCCACCAGATGTCGGTATGAGCTAGAAAATGGGAAGGACATTAGCTTCTCCTGGGGTTATTGAGAATGATTAAACACACTGTGGCCATAAATGGAAAAAAAGACTGCTCTGATAAATTGGAATTGAATAAAAAAATTTTAAAGATATACTCAAAGCGGTAGATTAAATTAAAAATAAAATTTAGCAAAGGGCAAACTGAGACTTTGAACTGCAGTCTGATCCATACCCTGGACACTTGCATTCATGCAGGGCCCCACTGATTTCAATGAAGCTGTACATAAGCACAAGGGTCTGTGTAGATCCTACTGGGGCCTAATTAAATAGCCTCTTTTAAACTTTCTCTGACAATCCCTTCCATAAGAAAATCTGTCTGTGCAAGTTTGGATAGAAACCGGAAGATTATTTTACTCCTGGATTAATCACAGATCATTTTTGAAGTATATTATCAAAAGGTCACAAAACTAATCATACAAACCCTGTATAAACACCAAGAGTTAATTTATATACTAAATTGTCCTTGAAACTTGCTATTTCATCTCACACCAAGAGAAGCTAGATCTTTCTATAACTTTCTTTGAGTGCCTGCCCTGCCTTTGACTGTTAGAAACTTTTAGGTTGTGCTTGGAAGTAAATAGAGGAAAAAATTGATATTAGAGCTAGGAGAAATTTTTCATCTGAAACATTTTTTTGATGAAAAATGCTGGTTCAGCAACACCAAAATGTTTCATTATTTGTGTTGGTTTCATCTAATTTTTTGTGTTAATAAAAAAAATAAAAATAAAAAAACAAAGAAAAATCCCAAAAAGTTCAAATACTTTGTTTTGATATTTTCTGAACAAAACATTTTGATTTTTCAATGACTGCATTTCAAAATTTCCTTCAATTTTATTTTTAAAAAAGTAACACTCAAAATCTAAATGAAATGTTTCATTTTGGGTCAAATAAAACATTTAATCTGACCTTAAATGATTTTTTTAACTTTTCAATTAATCAAGAATTTAAAAAAAAATATTTTCAGGCCAACCCACAGATGACATTTTACTGCCCAAATCACAACCTGTCCACCAGTCTCACTAAGCAGGTTCCAAAGCCACTTTTATTTCAAGAAAGATGACTGAGGATTCACTTCATATAATGACACTAGTGATAAAATCCAAATGAATGGATCATGTCACGTCAGAACAAATGTAGCAAAACTGCTGATTATGAAATTCAAAGTGACCATTTTCAGTGCAGTGGGGACTCCCATTGCTGTAGACTCTTTGGGCCTGATTCTCAACATAAAAGTAGGTATAAATTATATTTTACATTTATAGAGACACAAGGTGGGTGAAGTAATATCTTTTATTGGACCATCTTCTCTTGGTGAGAGAGGAAAGCTTTCAAGCTACACAGAGCTCTTCCTCAGGTCTTGTAGGGAGAACATTTTTATTTTTATCATCTCCCTTATGCCATCTTGGATTCCTCTAGCACCAACAGGGAATCCATATTGGTTACCCTTCTTCCTCATCCCGTTTCACATTTGGAACCCTTTTTGTCGTAAGGTGGGAAACTGGGTAGGTCACCTGACCTGTAATCTGCCCAGCAACTGTACGTTATAAAAGGGTCAGCACGTCTGTCAGAGAGAATTGCCCATCTGAGAGGCAAAGTGCTGCAGTGTGCTACTGATCGGCATGGAGGATAGGCATTAGTACCACACATAGGTTGAAGAGAGGGTTTCTTACCTGCATGCGAGAACAAGCCATTGTCTGATGTTCTGATCCTGCCTCAGACATTCACCCACAATGACACAGGGAAAAAGAGCTGCAAGAAGAACAAGACAGAGCTTCCATCAGCCTGTGCCTGGGGTCCTGCCTTCCACCTGCCTTACCATCTGGATCAGGTCTGGAGCCAGTCCTGTTATGTCAGCACCAGGAATAAAGATGCAGGATATGGTAGAGATTTCATTTGTCCTCCATCTAACCTACCTGGGGTCAGCCTTGGGAGGGGGGTTAAGCCCTTATCACAACCAGTGCCCTTCTATTTTGATTCCCTTGTTTTTTGGTTATAGTTTGGGAGTCCTTATAGTTACCTACCTGTTACTTACCTGAGTTACCTTTATCCATGTTAACTCTTGTCTGCCCAATAAACCTGTTCTTGGTTTGTTACCTTATCCATTTGCCAGTTTTCCTTTGGGGAAATAAGACCCCGATGATAGATGTGGGAAAGGGGAGACGTTCCTAAGCCTGGTCCTCTGGCCAAGTATAAAAACCCAGTCAACAGTCTGGGTATAATCACCTGTAACGTACAGGTCCGGTAAATTACTCAGCGCTGAGAAGAGCTGTATGCGGCTTGAAAGCTTGTTTCTCTCTCAACAACAGAAGTTGGTCCAATAAAAGATTTTACTTCACCCACCTTATGTCTCTAATATCCTGGGACCAACATGGCTACAACAGTGCATTCTACATTTATACCTATGTAAGGGTCCTTTACACTGCCATCATAGAGTAAAGGGGCCTTTGTATAAATGAGAACACCACAGAGTTGAGTATTTTGCTATTTGAAGTAGGAGAGCTGGAATAAGAGTTCCTCTTGTTAGCTACACTTGCTTGTTCACCAATATCTCTGTTATTTTTCTACCCTCAGGAACCTTTCTATTTACTGTGTTTTATACTGCTACCTAATTATTTATTAGATTAATTTTAAAGATAGACCATCCTCCTTTTCCCCATTAGAGGTTTGCAGTCATTTCCACTTGTGCAATGTGGATATTTGTTAAAATGTAGCAATAGGTTGTTAAATTGTTTACTAGGGAGAGAGCTAAAAAAGCATGCATTTTCTGCTGAAGAAAAATGCATCAAGTTTTAATAGCAGAAAAACACTGTATATTTACAGCATATTTTTATTACTGGTTTTAATTATAATGTTCTAAATTCCCATAATCAACATTACTCTGAATCCAGGGGATTCATCTAGATCAGTGTTTCTCAGCCTGTCACTGTCCCTTTCTCCTCCTATCTATCCACCATCCCTACTCCTCTCTCCTCCCCTGCCCCGCCTGTCCTCCCACTCTGCTCCTATCCAGCACGCAGTGGGGCTCCTATCCCCTGGATTCCATCAGGCACATCCCTGTTTGAGCATTGGCCTGCGACACCCAGGGTTATGAGTTCAATCCTTGAGGGGGCCATTTAGGGTTCTGGGGCAAAATTGGGGATTGGTCCTTCTTTGAGTAGGGGGTTGGACTAGATGACCTTCTGAGGTCCCTTCCAAGCAGGGGACTGGACTAGATGACCTCCTGAAGTCCCTTCCAACTCTGATATTCTATGAATCTATGAATCAGGGTGATTTTGCATGTCAAATTTCAAATCCCTTGTCCAGAGCACAGAGCTACTAGAACTTCTCAACAAAACACCATAGTTGCAAGAATTTTAACATGAGTAAAATAATGTGTTTTTCTTTAATTCTGGTCTCAGAAATGGCTGGACCCTCATTTTGCTGAAACTTTAAAAAAAAACAAAAAAACCTGTCATCCCGAGGCAGACACCCAGCATGGGAAATTTCAGCTCAAACGTTCAAAGTTATAAACAACTGAAAACAGGGGCTTATAATGAAAAGTGTTAGGAAACCTAAAGTAGAGGTGGTGCTACCAGCTTTGTGCAGATATATATATATATATATATATATATACAGAGAGAGAGAGAGAGAGACTCTGTGGAGGGAGAGAGAGCAATTATATTTCAATTTTCTATTTTAAGCTTCTTATGAAGATGATCAAATAGATCTATTGAAATGTAATATTTGGAAAATATTTAATGTAATTACAGTTTTTTATTTATATTTAGCACAGTGGTCCCCCAAACAATGGAGTACACCCATCCCATAGGGGGCATGGAGCAATGTTTGGGTGGGGAGGGGTGGCATGGCAGGGCCTGGACCATCCCCTATGAGGTGACAGGTATAGAGCACTACCTAGCTCTGCTCTCCCCCCTGTGCCTCTCCAGCCCCAGCTGCAGCTCCACTCTGGTCCTGCCCCTGCTTCCAGCCCCAGCCCTGTCCCCCAGCTGCAGCTCCAGTGCTGGCCCTGGTCCTGGTCCTGATCACAGCTCCCGGCTCAAGTGTTGCCACCTCTCTAATCATAGGTGATGGAATTAGAGGTGCTGCCACACCCCTGGCTCGAAGTGTTTCCATCATATCCAGGGTTTACAGTTTGGTTCAATGGCACTCAGCATCCCCACTATACAAGTTGTTCCAGCACCCCAGTTTCTAATTGCTGGTGACTGGACCCCTGAAGCCCCACGCTTCTGCCCCACCTCTTTCCCCAAGGCCCTGTCACTCACTCCTCTCCCCCATCACTCACTGGATCATCTCCAGCTGGGGCTGGAATGGGAGCTGCTCCAGCCGGACAAGGAGCCTGGCTACAGGTAGGAGGTGGCCCCAGCTGAGCAGGGGATGGCACAGGTTAATGACCTGGTGCCGCCCCCCACCCAGTAACCAGGCTTTGGGGGTTCAATCTTACATCTGACTGGACACTGCCAGGTTCCCTTTTCGACTGGACTTTCTGGTCGAAAGCTGGGCATCTGGCAACCCTAAATGACATCCAGACACAAAAGCCAAACACTGGACTGTCTGGGGTAAAAACTGGACAGATGGCAATCCTACCTGGCTCCTGGCCCCAGTCCCCGGCTCTGCTCCTGACTCTGGACCCAGCCCATCTCTGCCATCATTCCCTCTCTGCCCCCAGCCCCAGCTCCTCCCCACTCTGCAGTTCTGCCCCCAGCTCCACCTTCAGCCCAAGTTCCTCTGCTGAGGCAACTGTACAGTAATTGGGAGTTGGGGGGGGGGAGACACAGACAGATTCTATTAGTGGTGATGGGGGGGGGTATGACAGGAAAATTTGGGGCATCACAGATTTAGCAGGTTTAGGGAAGAGCCAGCACCATGGGACCAGTCAGCTCTCCATAAACTGCAGTTTGAGAGCCTCTGTTCCAGACCAAAGGCAAAATCCCCCTAAAAAAGTTGGAGAGAGACCAAGTCAAGTATGGGCTCAGAAAGGAAAATGTATCGCAGCCTTAGTTATGGAGATACAGCAACCAATGACAAATCTGTAAGAAACAGCAATAGTCACTTATCCCAAAGAACAATATGGTGGGCCAGTCTTCAGCCATTTATACCAGTTGAGCATCTGAACCTATATATTATATTTAGCATGGATGTGGATTTGTGTGTGTCCTCCTCCATAACTCTAAACTAACTTCAGTGGGATAAGGGAATGTATAGACTGCAGCTGGTGCTATTAATTCTGGAATCTGTGCCATTGCCAAAGAAGCAATAGCCCCATGTTCCAATCCACAAGCTTTAGCTATGCCTATGAGAGAGCAGACACAAATACCATAAAAGTAACGTGACTGTGCTCAAATCTGACCATGGGTCTAATTTCATGGTCCCTATTACTGAGGATGAAATCATCCTCTGCCTGCAGCACAACCGTCTCTGCTGCCCTTTCTAGCAGGGAGGCATAGAAGCTTTCCACTATTTTTTTTAAATGGGTTACATCACTATTTAGTCGGTGAATGGGACCAGAGAAAGAATTGATCCTTGTGGGACTCCATAAGTGAGGGGTCTAGTGGTGGAGGTTCAGTTTCCCATCACTTCTCACTGGATACATCCTTTCAGGAAGGTCAAAGTATTTTAGTGTGTTTCTCTGGACCCCTGACCTCTCTCAGGGGGAACAGTAGTATCTCATGGTCAACTGTGTCAAACACTGCAGAGAGATTTAGGAGGGTGTGACTCAGTGTCTGCTTACCATCCTTTGACAGGAAGAGATTATCCATCAGTGCCATTAAAGCAGTTTCTGACCTCAATCCAAGTTTGCCAGGTCTAGGATATTACATACGCTCATAATCAACCTTGGTCTTCTCTATGAGCATGCTCAGGAATCAAAGGTTTGAAACTCAGAGGTAGTTGGTTAGAACCAGTGTATCCAGGGTGGGTTTCTTCAGTGTTGGTTGAATTATTGCATGTTTGACAAAGGAAGGGAAGATTCTTTCCCTGAATGAGGCATAGGCTATTTTGTTGTCATGAGTGGCACTAGTCACTCATGACTCTTACACCAGCCCGGAAAGGCAAGGATTGGATTCGCAAATTTTGGGCTGGGACTCCCATAGGTTGATCTGTCATCACCACACATGTTGCTTACTTTTTTATATAGCAATGTGCATTGGCAGGGCATCAGGATCAGTTTACCCTGTGGTAAAATCCAAGTGAGAAATCTATTGATGCTTAACCTTTGCAGCTAGATTCTAAGATTCCAATGAAAGCTTCAAAGCTTAAGGCAGCATTTTAAACACACACACTGACTTGAATGACCATTTTCTTTATAGACCTCTTGGAAGCAAATAACTTTATTCACAGGAGTACTAAAGAGCAGTTAAGAAAAGCATCTCAGGAGATGGAAATACCGATAAGAAGGAGCCACTGAGGTACAACAAAATAATTACATTTAATTTCATCTATGCAGACAATATAGAATAAGATTTAAATCAGTTGCAAAATAAATCCTAATCCACTGATTTATTGCCTTCATTAAAGTAACACTGACCTGTATTTAAAATTTGTCTGACCTGTCAAACTGCTTAGCCCATTATAGAAAAATAAAACACAAGAATGTGTGTTTTGGAGGAACTGTGCCACCAGGATACTTTTATTACACACAAATTATGTTAAAAGAAGTTATTAAGGTTGCAAAGTCACACACTCAAAGTTAGGAAAGGCCAGAATTAAGGTGGCCTGTTCAATGTTAATATGTACATGAATTCTGATAGTCTTTAATTACATGCTCACAGACTATTTTCTTGACAGGGCCCCGCCTTATTCAGTGCAGAGTGAGCAACTACTGAATATTTGATTTTATCCTCCTTGTCACCATGTAGCTCCATGCCTTTACTGCAACCTATTCGTGCTCTGAAGACAGAATTATTAATTCCTTCATGGGCTTTTCCATGGCTCTCATCACATAATATGCAAGTGCTACACACACATTAATTAATCTTAACAAAACACTTGTGGGGTAAAGGGTTGATATTGTTCCCATTTTGCAGATGGGCACAGAGAGACTGATGGACTAAAAGATCAAATATGCCTTTCCTCTCACTAATGTTTCTAGTTCCATGAATATAGTATTTTACGTAGTGTGCACAGAAAGCTGAATATATAACTAAATGGGAGGATAAATCAGTTTTTAAAAGGCGCTGATTAGCTACTTGCACCTTCTTTGATAACCTTTTTGCATAGACTATACGTCTCCTGATTTAAAAAGGAACAATTCCATTCGTAAATCTTGCTCCTTGACAGACAGGTTTGGAATTCATTTAAAGGAAGGTTGCCTAAGTGGTTTCACATGTAAGGGCATGGTATGTCATCTGGTGGTGTCAAGCAGCAAGACGAAGGCTGACTGAAGATGGTTTCAGGTTTCCAAACCGATCAGTACTGGGAAGCTATAGCTACTAGCATATGCTTCTAAAAATGCCATGTCAGGAACAGACTTGATATCTTATGCATGTTATAATAAACCTACACCAAACCCTGATGGTGTGACCTCATTAACCTCATGACTGCTGATCTCTCAATTACGTCCAACTCTCCACTCACAGAAGAATTTGGAATAAACTTGACATCAACCTGACTCCAGAAGTAATTTATTTATTCCGATAAAAGAAGCCTATCTATGCTGGCTCTGAGGTCAGCAGTTCTATTTAAGCACAGCCATGCATAGTAGAGGATTATCTATTCTTTTAAAATGCTGTAATGGTCTAAGAATATAGATGTACCTGAGTAGGTTAAACATAGCAAATATACTGGCTGTCGTATGACTGAGAAAATTAACTTGTAAATTCACACATCAACTGCCCATCAAGAAAGAATTAAACAATAGGGGGTGGGAGAAAGTGAGTATGAAATAGTTACTTGCCACCATGAGAATATATTTTAAATGAATTTTTCAGTGTTGTTTTACCTTCTACTAACAGAACTTGGTCCAGTAAAAGATATTACCTCACCTCCCTTGTCTCTTTAAAATGCACAGCATTCACATCTGAAAGGCAGAAATCACTTCATTCTGTGTACATATCTGCTAGTCTTATCTGTGTTGCCACAATCAGTCTTGTCCAGAATGTAGATGAAGCTCAACAAGAAGAGGCAGCTGTGCTTTGAGTGCGAGATAACAATACCAGAAAAGATCATTTTCTTTGTTTCTTCCTGCAGTATCTATGTACCTAAGTTAACCCTGTAAGTCTTTAAAGGGGGCAATTTCTCACTGACTCACTTTTTTCCTCCTTTGCTTACAATGTTTTAAAGTGACATATTTTATAGATGAGAAGCAGCAGACAGGGCCCTGGACTGGAACCCAGGAGAGTTGGGTTTTATTCCTAGCTCTTCTAATGGGACTGCTGCTGACAGTCGGGCTCTGGTTTTGACTGGGGCCTCTAGGCACTCATTAGAAATAGATGATAGTTTATGGTGAGCTTGCCCAACTGCTTTTCTCCTATTAAGAGAAAAAAATCTTGTCAGCAGTTCTGTAACTGGCTGATCTGGAGAGGTACCGATTTTTCTTCACAATTGTTAGGTTTTATTCCTAGCAAGATCAGCAGGAAAATAAATAGATCCTCCAAAAAAAAAAAAAAGAAAGAAAGAAAAAAGGAGGGGGGAAACGAGCTGTAAAAGCGGCTTTAAGGATTAATCTAGTTCAGGGATAAGCCAGGAACAAAGACAAGGACTCTGCTATCTAGCCTGGGTTCCCCCCCCCCACATTTTAACAATCTCCTCTCCTGCACATGGAGAGAAACTAGAAGAGACTTTCTAGGAGTTCGGGCCGTTCCTTCTGTAGCAAACACACTGCAACTTGTTCATTCAGCAGATCATTTTACAAGAAAGACTCTCACATGGAGCACCTTCCATCCTCAGACACCGAGTTCTCTCTGCTAGCTGCAAAGTCAGCAGTAGAGGCAGTTACATTCAAAAGATGCTCTTTCCAGTTGGAAACTTAATTATTGTTAAAGTGAAAGCCAGGGAATGGATTCAGCAGAGAAGTTAAGCATCAGCATAAGTCTCTGCAGGATTGGGGTTTTAGGCTCTTAGGATTTAAGTCCTTTTAATTCTCAGTGTCACTTGGTACTTTTGAAATTTGTTTTCATTGTTATTTTTGGGCACTTTCAGGTCAGCAGTGGTTTTAACTATGAAATGGAAAGGCCTTATATTACACTGACATGGTGAAATCTGTCACATTCACAATACTGCCAGGCCTGAACAAAATATTGACCGTATATACAGACTTATTTTTGCGCTTAATCAGAGGTGGATTAAGGTTTCCTAGGGCCCTGGGTCAGAGCAAGTGGGGGCCCCTCCCTACCCCTTCTGCCTGTGGCCCCACCCACAATGCCAGCCCTTTCTGCCCCTTCCCCAGGTACCCCTCCATTCCGCCCCCCCCACCACTGCAGCCCTGCAACCTCCTTGCTCCTTTTTGGCCCCCACCAAAAAGCTCTGTCCCCCGGCCCTGGGCCGCAGCAAGGAGTGAGTGCTCCCCAATTCTGAGGCCACGGCAGGTAGAGAGAGCTCCTTCAGTCCCAGGGCTGCAGTTGGGGTCCGGGTGCTGGGGCTCCTCTTGCCACCCCCTATGCTTGTATGGGGAACCAGGGTCAGGGAGCTGGGACCTCTCTTGCCCTGCCCACCTGGCACTTCTGCTGGAGAGTGGGGTCAGATGCAGGGGCTTCCCCTGCTGCCCGCGGCTTCTGCTGGGACAGGGTTGGGGCATGCTGGGGCCTCCCCCCATCCTACCCCACACCTGCCCAGCGCAACTGCTGGGGCCAGGGTTGGGCCACGCTGGGGCTTCCCTCACCTCCCGGCTTTTGCCAGGGCCAAGGCACGAGGGCTTCCCCCCATCCCACCCCCACAGTGTTGCTGCTGGGGAGTGGGGTTGGGATGCAGGGACTTCCCCGCCCACCCATCAGCCAGGGCTCTGGGCTTCTGCCACCCGGTGGTGGATTTTTTTCAGGGCCTCCCAGTTGGCTTGTGCCCTAGGGCATAGGTCCTGTTGGCCCACTGGCTAATCTGCCACTGGTTCTTATATAGTGTTTGTTACGTTAACAAACATACTGAAGTGCATACCCCATGCAATTAACCTTTAACAGCGCTAAATTCTATTCCACCCTACACAGCTCATCAAGTCTGTTATCTGTGGTTTTGTGCACATTCATTCACATCCTCTAGTCCTGATCATACGGTTTACCCAACCGGCACTTAACTGGGCAAAAAGCAAACATCAAGACTACCTAACATATCACTCTTTCAATGGCCCAGACCCCAGTAACTTTTACTTTCATCAGGTAGCATGAGTAAGGGTTTCAGAATCTGGCACCATACAAATATATTTCCCTATATTTCAATTATTTTGTTCATTAAAACAAATATATATAAGAGAAGAAAGATAAAATATATGTGAAAGAAAGGACATCTGGTTATTTTTACAAAGAAAATTCTATTATTTCTTTGAACAGCAGAGCTCAAAGCTGCTCAGGGTTGCCCTTCCTATCACCCTCCCTGCGATTGTCAACCAAAGTCGCCATCTCGTTTAAGGCAATGTGAAGGGTGCCCACTCACCACAAGGCACCTTCTGGCAGCTGCATGTAGCAAGGTAACTTCCTCTCTCTTGAGCGGCAACTGCCTCCTCCCACAGTGTGGCCCACCCTTCTGGGCCAACTGAGTCCTAGGGCTTTCCCCTGCTGGAGTAGGCCAAACAAAATAAAGGGGAATTAACAAAACTCAGAGTCCATATGAGAGGGAATGGGGAATGCTTCACTCTCAAGCTGTCTCTGTAGCAGGTCCTCCCTTCCCTCAGGAAGGGACCTTTTGGTAGTTATCATGGGGAAAGATTCTGCCTTTTCTTCAGCTTTCCTCTGCTGGAGCTGCAGGTCTGCTCTCTTCCTCAGATTGCCCCTAAATGAGGTGCTCCCCTGCCTTTAAACTCCTTCTCTATCTGGAGCATTTCCTACAGGTGTGGCAGGGTGTGGGCCTGGCTGAGCCCAGAGCAGCTCTTTAACCCCTTGTTGCTCAGTGTGGCATTTGTACACCCCATCACAGGCCTTGGGCAGTAAAAAATGAACCCAGCAAATTCTTATGTACATCAGTGGGAGCTGGGGTGGTCCACTTCTGTGGAATGCAAAGAGGCTTATGCTGGGCACCAAAAACTCAGACACCTTCAAAAATTTGCCTCTAGATGAGCATCTCTTCCAGGTTTCTGTGCTGATCTGGCCGCTACAACCTATGAGGTAAATGTCAGAAACTGCTAGTTTCTCAATTCACTCAAGAAAACAGTGTTCCATTGTGTTGTCTGGTATCATAAAGATTTTAACAACTAAATCATGGATTGAATTAAACCAGTATGTCCAGTATTTGCTGGAGCAGTCTCTTGGGAAACTTCATTAAAGTTATCGCACCAACTTAAAACCATCTACCTGCTGCCCCCAGTACAATCTACCCCTTTCTGGCTGCTGCTGCCAGAGAGGACTTATCCCTGGGGCGATAAGGAAAACCCTTTTTTGTCTTTGAAAAGGACCACATTTCAATGTGACAAGTATTTTCAATATTGTTTGCAGGGTTGTTATAGTCGTGTTGGTCCCAGGATATTAGAATGACAAGGATAGTGAGGTAATATCTTTTATTGGAGCAGAAGTTGGACCAACTTCTGGTCCAATAAAATATTACCTCACCTGCCTTGTCTCTCAAGTATTTTCAAATAATTTCCAAGGGGAGGAGACCTCAAGGGACCGTCCTTGTATTCCCTGCCCTGCCTTGAAAGAAATTTTACAGTTAACATTTTGGACTGGTGTGTGCTATTATTTACTACAGCATTCAGATGCATTTGAGGCTGGTTACTTAAAGTAGCTCACGTAAAAATGAGGTCACATTAGGTCTTAATCTAATTCTTTCTTGTAAATTTTAAATCAAGGTTATCCCAAAAAGATCCCCAGTCATCCCAGCCTTGTATTCCCTGAAGGTTAGAGTACAGTTGTGAGCTTTGGAAATACCCATATGCCAGTGTAAATACCACCTGCTCTATTGAGAATTCTCATCATTCACTTCTTGACATCTAAGGTCAGCTGGACTCATATAAGCAGCTTTGTACAGCAGCATTGCTGTCATAGTTTGACCATGGCACTTTTCACTCAGTTGAACAAATACCAAGTTAGGAGGCTACCTTTTCTAACAATAACACAGCTGTATGCTGTTAAAGCAGTTGGTGGTTAAGTGAGAAATAATAAGTAACAGCATGCCTTGCCCATTGCACTGGTATGTGATGCGGGGCAGTTGATAGAGTTGACAACACTCAGGAGACACAGTTTGCATTACCCGCAGGTCAAGAATCACAGCTGCAGCTTAAGCCTCGAGTGTACCAGTGTCACTTCTTGAAGTAGATTGCCAGTCGGTGAGAGGAAAGAGTCAGAAGTACCAGTTGAGAGAATTTCTACATCCCTCAGTGGCTGTCTGCAAATTCAGGATATAGTGTCAAGACTGTCATTGTTTGGGTTAGAAGGGAAATTTCTGCTACTCATTCTTCTCTTTCCTTGCCTTTCTGTGACACAATTGGTCAAATTCATCCCTTCTGTGATTCCCTTGAAGACAATGAAGTTACATCACAGATGAATTTGGGCCCTCTGTTAAGTTGGCAAAGATGCCACCAAAACTTTCCACAACTAATAGGCCTCTTTACAGCCTTTGAACTTTTATGGATATGTAACACAGTAGAATAGGGTGGGTGCTAACCAGATAGAGTGGTGGCCCTTAAAAATTTGGAAGTTTATTAGTTTACTAAATAAATAGATAGATTACTTCAGTATTCAAGGTATTTCCTTTAATAATGATAAGCAAGTACAACAGAATAATGGAACAGATACGAAGGACCTTGTCTATTTATCTTACTAGCACTGCTGCCAACTCCAAACCTTCAGAAATCATGAGTCTGACCCCCCAAAATCAAGTGATTGACTTTAAAATCATGACAATTAAAAAATAAGAACTGTTGGGTTCTCTTTGATTTTTCTCTTCCAGATTTTGACCTTCTATGGTTCATGTTTTCAAACTTTCCTCTGTAACCAAAAGGGCTAGACACCACCTCTTCTTAAAAAAATAAAAGCTAAGATTCTGTCCTAATCACATGCTTGCAAGAGCTGGGGCTTTAAGAAAATACCAAATTTGTAAGACTTGTGATAAAAATTACAAATTTTTAAGGGCCACATGAAAAACTGATTGTTATATGCGTGCCTGTGTATTCTATAGGCAACATGTTGTGGGGAGTAATGTTGACTTGTGCTTTATACTGTATATTAAATCAAAGTTGAAATACTTCTGAAAGCCAATAAAAACAATGCAGGTGAAAAAAATCAAAGTGATGCACGTCCAATAATAACTGGAAGGAAATGCCATTTAAAAGAGTTTTATAAAAGATAACCAGTCTGTTCTTTTATATAAAACATAAGTGCTATAATTTAAATCATCAGAAGCTACTGCCTCTGAAATGATAGTTTTTTGAGGCTGATATTTATCTCTCTCATGCTTTTATATCCTAAAAGACAGTCTTGAAATTTACGAAGCACTGATAGGTAGAAAATGTGCAGCTGATTTTAATCTAAAGGAAACAGAATGCTATACTGCATGGTAAAGTCGTCAGGATTAATGAATACTTGGAAGATAGTGGAGCTGATGAAACTATTTCTCTAGCTGTTATTCTAACATTTTTCTCATTATAGAATTTCATTAGATTTCTTTAATAAAATATTTGTCATTTCTTTCTTATAAATATTTGAGGTAGGCTTATCATATAACCAATAAGTCTGGCAGCTATATAGCTAATTCCAGGCTCTCTCTAAGAAGTCATTCTGATCGGATTCCTGCCCATCTCAAATTGCAGCTTAGAGCATCTGCGAAGATTTACTTCCCTTCTGTCAGGGTGTTCTGCTCAGCAACAGTGTTCATCAGCCGCCAATAAGATCACACTTCCACATGCTGCAGGCCACAAAAGAATTCTCTAGGACTGACCTGTTCTTCTGCAAGCTAAGGTATGCTAACAAATAGGAACCACATAAATAAGCGGTCATAATGTAATGTCAGACCATCTTCTAATTGGAAAAATTACAATAATGTACGGAAGAAGAAAACATGGTAAACATAATACTGAATGGCAATATATTTGCAAGCAATTTACCAAGGGTACATTTTTGCAATAAACAGTGACCCCAGAGCATCCTTTTTATTGCAAACAGAACTGAGCTAAAAATGCAAACAATATTCTGCAAATATTCATCCACATTTTTAAATGAACTTGCTTCATTGATGTTTGCTTCCCATTTGTGGTCACTTTGTATGAATATTCAGATAAAGGATGGACTTGTATTGAAGGCACTAGACTAGCACTCAGGAGACCTGGCTTCAATTCCTGGCTCTTCTACAGACTTCCTGTGTGATACTGGGCAAGTCAGGTAATCTCTCTGTGCCTCATTTCTACGGCCCTACCAAATTCACGGTCCACATTGGTCAATTTCATGGTCATAGTATTTAAAAAATCATAAATTTCAGGATTTCAGCTATTTAAATCATGGTGTTGTAATTGTAGGGATCCTGACCCAAAAAGGAGTTATGGGGGCGTCACAAGGTTATTGTAGGTGGAAGCAGGGGTTGCGGTACGGCTACTCTTGCTTCTGTGCTGCTGCTGGCAACGGTGCTGCCTTCAGAGCTGACCAGCTGGAGAGCGGCAGCTGCTGGCTGGAAGCCCAGCTCTGAAGGCAGAGCTGCCGCCAGCAGCAGCACAGAAGTCAGGATGGGGTGATTTAGTTGGGGATTGGATCTGCTCTGAGCAGGGGGTTGGACTACCTGATCTCCTGAGGTCCCTTCCAACCCTGCTATTCTATGATTCTATGGCATGGTATGGTATTACCATCCTTACTTCTGCACTGCTCCTTGCAGAGCTGGGCCCTCAGTCAGCAGCTGCCACTCTCCGGCCACCCAGCTCTGAAGGCACCAGTGCAGAAATAAAGGGTGGCATAGTACAGTATGGCCACCCTTACTTCTGCGCTGCTGCTGATGGGGCGCTGCCTTCAGAGCTGGGCACCCAACCAACACCTGCTGCTCTCTGGCTCCCCAGCTCTGAAGGCAGCACAGAAGTAAGGGTCATAATACCATGACCCCCCTAAAATAACCTTATGACCCCCGGCAACTCCCTTTGCGGTTAGGACTCCTAATATGAGAAACGCTGGTCTCCCCCATGAAATCTGTATGGTATAGGGTAAAAGCACACAAAAAAACAGATTTCGCGGGGGTAGACCAGATTTCATGGTCCATGATGCATTTTTCATGGCTGTGAATTTGGTGAATTTCCCTCTCTGTAAAATGAGGATAATAATATTGCCCTGCTAGAACTGATTGAAAACATTTTGCCAATATTTTTTTTCCTTCAGAAAATGCTGTTTTGTCAAAACTGAAACGTTTTACAGAAATGTATTGATTTTCACAAAATTTTCAGCCAGTGTCCTAACCACTGGGCTAGCAAGTCATTCTCTGTTTTTCTCACAATCTCATTTTGGAGCAGTTCAACTTTGTAGAAGTCATTAAATATTCATTGGGCCAGCAAGAGAGACTGTCTGATGCATGAGCTTGGGACTTGGGACCCAAGCTACTGTCCTAACCACCAGCTTTTGGCTATTCTGCAGTGGTGGGCCTGTCAGTCTCTCTCATTTTCACAATTTTTTTTTGAAAGGTCTTGATTTCATTCTACATTTGGCAAAACCAAATCCCCAAACCACAAAATTTTCCATAAAATGGAATTGTTGCTTTCCACACAGCCCTATTCCATACCTGACAGGGGTGTTGTGAGGATAAATAGACTGTGAGGTGCTGAGATACTGTGGTAATGAGGATCGTACAAGTCCCTAAAATATGAGAGCACGATTGATAGATAGTTAATTCTCTGAATCTTGGACCAGGTCAGGAGTTCCTCTTCCCTGCAGGGCACCTCTCATCCCTAACAGGCCAGGTATCTCTCCCTTCCTGCCCATATGTACCATGAACCTCATGAAGGATTCTGCTCTTTATTTCTCTCAAGTTCTAGTAAGTTATTTCTCCTTTGGTTGGTATTTAAATAACTTCTGTTATGGTGAGAAAAGTTTAGAAACTTTTTATGAATCTTGTAGTCTGCTCTAAAATTAATCAGCTATGGCTTTTTCTAATAGATGAGGAGATTATATCCCTTCAGAGATCCGACAAAAACATTCGATTTCTGGTTCGAATGCACGTTGTCCTGGTATTCTGTTACAGATACATACCCCACAAAGAGTGTAACTCTTTTGGTAGGTCATGGATGAGAGGTCATCTCTCATAGCTGCATCCTGAAATTAAGCATAATTAAATGCAAGATTGAAATTAAAGTGCAGAATGATAGAAACCCTATGGCTTTTTATAGGATAGAAACATAAAATAATGTATTAAGGCAACACTATATCAACAAGAATGATAAGGCTCCACTGTTAACACATGGAAAGGATCTTATACAAAGGGATAGCAGTAGTAGGTTTCCTAAAATTCCTATTTTAGAACGCTAGAATGCTGCACTATTTCCTAATTTGTATATCCAATGAAACACAATTGCCTGTTACTGTTCTCAGAAGTGATACGTTTGACGTGAAGCCTAAAAAAACCCAGGAAAATAGAGAATTCTAATCAGTTGCAAAGGTTTGTGGCGATCAGTTCGAGCGTGTAATGATCTGACACAATGTACTTTACAGTTTCATGATGAAAAGAAACCTGATGGTCTTACCTTCCAGATTCCTGTTGATTGTAGCAGCTGGTTATACTTAGCTATTAGAAAGATTCATCCTTATTCTTCATCACTGAATTCTAAGAACAAGATTTTATGTTTTCCAGACACCTACAAATGGCTGAAAATGAAATTTCCTGTTTAAAGACATCAAAAATTCTTGAATAGTTTATGTACAGTATGTTTGACAAGGTAAAGCATAGAATGCAAGATATAAGTCTACTTTCAAAATGACATGTTGTGACAAGTTGAGGACTGACTAGTTTGTATTTCTGGAGATAACAAATAAAACAGAAAGTATCCTAAAACCCTACCACTGGCAAATAGGTGTCCCAGAATCTCTTAATATTCCACATGATGAAATAGGAAATAAAGTAAAAAATAAATGATAACGTAACTAGACACAGAGCAAAATCCACCTGGGAGGACTCAGCAAATACATCTGACACTGGTAAAATATCTGTTTGTCCTAGATGACTTTGGAATCGGGAAATCCAAGGTATTAAATGAGAAGTAGCAATTCAAAACCAACAAGAGGCCTCCGGAACCCGAGGAAGCTTGTCCTAAAATGTCAAAGGAGACTAAAATCTAGGAAAAGCGTGCACGTAGGTCAAAGGATAATATGATATTTCTCATTAAATAGCAGAGTTTATGACTGAAATCAATGGAGCATTAAAACATAACAATGGCAGCAGGTACCCATGGTTCTTTTCACCTTCTGCCATTGCTACCCATCTGAGTATCTTCCCCAGACAAACTGATCCTCAACTCTAATTACAATAAGACACCAGCAATGTTCCCTCTAATTTTTGACAGGCCATGTACACAAAAAATTTCTTCTGTGCAAATTTGTGTGTGCACGGTGTTTTGCCGTGTGTGAGGGGTCTAGGATCTGTGTGTGCGTGCAGACGCGCGCAGCTTAGAGGGAACAGTGGACACGAGCCTTATTCCACAATTCCAAAACTCCTAAAATATCCTAAACTTAAATTCCAGTGTAAATACAAACTTTCATGTTACCCAAGTGAGCAAAGCCCCTCTCAGTATCAGAAAACACCTGGCAAGATACAGATGCAGTTGGGGAAACTGTGTTCAGAAAGAATACAAATTCAGTTGGAACTTTGCAATACTGCTGTGAAATTAAAGTGAACATTAGAAGAATAGATGTATCCAGTTATTTTGATCTCCTGCTAAAACATTGTACTCACTTTCTCTGCATAGCTTTCTCATTTCAGGGCTATCTATGGGCGTAAGGCTTCAAAATTCACTTTGTGAGATCCATTTTGCAGGTGAAAGTCAATCTTTCAAATGTTCACAGACAACCCACACAAAAGCATGACTGAAACTAATTCATCTGAATTTCAAACCCAATATTTGCAAATAACTTTTCATTTTTTGCTCCTATTTACATTTGGGCAGCACGGCAGTCACAGATTAAGGCTGGGGGCCACAATGTGGCCATAGCTGTTATTTTCTCCAGCAGACTGTTGTCAGTCCACTTATTGTCACATCTACTTCTATCCCCCATTGCTTCTGGAGGAGAAATAATTAGTTCAAAGTTTTGTTTTGGGCCTGTCTCTTACTCCAGAAATTGTAGCAGTAGCAGAAGCTGCTACTGTGACAGGCAACATCCATGCCAGAAAAAAATGGTGGTAGCAATGGTGAGTAGTGTATAGTATAGACAAGGCACAGACATTTTTACAAATTCTGCATGTTGACACAGCCTGGAAAGAGGAAACAGAGCACTAGACGTGCCTCGCCACAGTGAATGATTTAATTTATTTCATATAGGCCCTAATTCTGCAAAGCATATAACCTGAATCAGAGCCATAATGTGTACCTTTTTAAGTCTAATTTATCAATCAGCACATTATCATATAAAATAAACCAATATCTGATCCTTTCTAGAAACGCAGACTAATATTAATAATCTTTAACAATATGCACCACCAGGATGATTACTTTAAACTTTGTCCACACTATACAATTCACAGACATGCCTTACAAGTTATAACTGCAATTTTAAAATAATGAATTAAATACAAATTCTTCATTTAATATGTTGCAGTGCAGAACTGATTTGACAGTAAATTGAACAAGTTTTTCTGTCTGCGGCTTAGTTTCATTGATTTGTTTCACTTTTTTTAATCTGAGAAAAGTAACTCAAGTAGGGGAAAAAATGAAACCCATAAACCAAGGTAATTGTTTCTAGAAAAAATAAAATACATTATTTAAATTCAGGGTTATTTAATATGGTCCTAAACCTGCACCCCCTTGTCACATGAGTAATCCTTATTCACAGTGCCATCAATTTCAGTGTGACTGCTCACAAAGTTTTCTCATGAGAGTAATAGTTGCAGGATTGGGTGCAAGATACATAAATAATATATAACAATAATAAACCTGGTGGAACAATTTATACAAGACTTCTACTTCCAACAGAATTGAGATGCTTAAATTCCATTGACTGTCAATAGGATTTAGGCTCCTAAATGCCTAAATTGCTTTTGAAAATGAGATTTAGGTCCCTAAACCCATTAGGCACTGCAATGCTGAGCGCAGCAAAACCTAAATACCTTTAAAAATCTGGTCCTAATACGTTAGGGAAGGCATGTCAGCTGACACGGGCCAGCCACAGGAATTTTATTGCAGAGCTTAGAGATTAAATGGAGAAGAGAGATGGAGCCGTAACTGGAGAGACAAGTGCAGTCCAGGATGTTTTTTTAAGATGGGAGAGACTAAAGCATGTTGGTATTGTGAAGGGAAACAAAACAGAAGAGAACAAGAGGTTCAGGAAGAGAGTAAGGGAGAGGATGAAAATGGGTAGGAGGAAGATCAAGAGATGGGATGGGATTGGATAGGGTCACTGGGTAAATTGAGCGGTTAAGGAGGAAAGCAGTTGAGAAATTTCTGCATCTGACAGGGAGGAGGAGGAGTGAGTCGTAGAAGGAGAGGGGAAAGTAAGGGAAGATCATGTAGTATTTTGTCAATTTTCAGTTGGCGATAGCCTGGCAATGAGAGAAACAAAGGCAGAAGGTGGGGAAGATTTGAAGAGTGAGTCAGTGGTGTTGAAAAGATAGCTGAGACGGCAGGTGTGGGATTCAATTAATTTGGAGTAGAGTTGTTTAGCTAGGAAAACAGCAGAACTGAAGGTATGGAGGAAGTCTTTAATATGTAATTTAAGAACAAAGTAGAAGCAATGTCCATTTCTTAGAATCATAGAAGTTTAGGGTTGGAAGAGACCTCAGGTGGTCATCTAATCCAACCCCCTGCTCAAAGCAACTAAATACCAACTAAATCGTCCCAGCCAGGGCTTTGTCAAGCCAGGCCTTAAAAGCTCTAAGTATGGAGATTCCACCACCTGCCTAGGTAACCTATTCCCGTGCTTCACCACCCTCACTCTTCTCTTCTACAGACTAAATAAGCCCGGTTCCCTCAGCCTCTCCTCATAAATCATGTGCCCCAGCCCCCTGATCATTTTTATTTCTCTCCGCTGGACTCTCTCCAATTTGTTCACATCCTTTCTGTAGTGGGGGCCCCAAAACTGGACGCAATACTCCAGATGTGGCCTCACCAGGGCCGAATAGAGGGGAACGATCACGTCCCTTGATCTGCTAGCAATGCTCCTACTAAAGCAGCCCAATATGCCGTTAGCCTTCTTGCCAACAAGGGCACATTGCTGACTCATATCCAGCTTCTCATCCACTGTAATCCCTAGATCCTTTTCTACAGAACTGCCACTCAGCTAGTCGGTCCCCAGCCTGTAGCGGTGCATGGGATTCTTCCGTCCTAAGTGCAGGACTCTGCACTTGTCCTTGTTGAACCTTATCAGATTTCTTTTGGCCCAATCCTCCAATTTGTCTAGATCACTCTGGATGCTATCCCTACCTCCAGCATTTCTACCTCTCCTCCCAGCTTAGTGTCATCCGCGAACTTGCTGAGGGTGCAATCTATCCCATTGTTCAGATCATTAATAAAGATGTTGAACAAAACTGGCCCCAGGACCGACCCCGGGGCACTCTGCTTGATACCAGCTGCCAACTAGACATTAAGCCGTTGATCAATACCCGTTGAGCCCAACAGTCTAGCCAGCTTTCTATCCACCTTGCAGTCAGTTCATCCAATCCATACTTTTTTAACTTGCTGGCAAGAATACTGTGGGAGACCATATCAAAAGCTCTGCAAAAGTAAAGATATATCATGTCCACCACTTTCTCCATATCCACAGAGCCAGTTATCTCATCATAGAAGGCAATCAGGTTGGTCAGGCATGACTTGCCCTTGGTGAATCCATGTTGACTGTTCCTGATCACCTTCCTCCCCTCCAAGTGCTTCAAAATGGTTCCCTTGAGGATCTACTCCATGATTTTTACAGGGACTGAGGTGAGGCTGACTGGTCTGTAGTTCCCTGGGTTATCCTTCTTCCCTTTTTAAAAGATGGGCACTATGTTTGTCTTTTTCCAATCGTCCGAGACCTCCCCCTATCACCACGAGTTTTCAAAGATAATGGCGTGGTCAGGGAGCTCTGCGCGCTGCCTCTTTCTGCAGGCACTACCTCTGCAGCTCCCACTGGTTGCTGTTCCCGGCCAAGGGGAGCTGTGGAGCTTGCGCTCAGGGCAGAGGCAGCGCACAGAACTGTCTGACCATGCCTCCACCTAGGAGCTGAAGGAGGGGGATGTCACCACTTCCGGGGAGGCACAGAGCCAGATAGGGATACTGCCAACCCCGCCAACCCTCCTCACCCCAGCACCAGCGGGGATCCTGGGCTGCATACCACCATCCGCCCTGCTCCACACTGACGGCACCCCCCAGATTATCTCCTCCCCCAAAATTTAGTCAGGGGTATATAATACAAGTCATGGACAGGTCATGGGCTGTGTATTTTTGTTTACTGTCCATGGCCTGTCCATGACTTTTACTAAAAATACCCCTGACTAAAATGTAGCCTTAATTATTAGTAATAGCACCACATATAAAAATGTTAGATTCTTCTAGAAAAATAAGGCAAAGAGTACACTTTACTAAAGTTGTTTCAATACAGATCGTAATATTATCTTATTTTTATTTTGAAGCAAATATACTAGGTTACAAAGTTATACTGTTACTGAGGTCATAAATTTCAGACTAAAGTAAAGACAAATATTAAATGGCATGGATATGGCCAAATATTGCTATCAATTTTTAAGATGAAATCTTTTTTGAGACTAATGAAGAATTCTCCCTAAAAACCAACGGCACAATATTATTAAGGACAAAGGTCTTCAATTCCTCCCTGACTTTCAGTTAGATCTGTTTAGCCCAGATGATTATTTTCAAGCAGTACATCTCTGAATCAAAATTTATTTCTGGTACAACCTCAGGGAATTCAACAGAATTCCTCTGTAGATGAATTTGCCCCATTGGGTCACTTCGAAAGGACTGGAATACATGTGGCACCTTAGAGACTAACAAATGTATTTGCAGCACTGCTATGGGTACCTGCATGGCCCCACAGTATGCCAACATTTTTATGGCGGATTTAGAACAACGCTTCCTCAGCTCTCATCCCCTAATGCCCCTACTCTACTTGCGCTACACTGATGACATCTTCATCATCTGGACCCATGGAAAAGAAGCCCTTGAGGAATTCCACCATGATTTCAACAATTTCCATCCCACCACCAACCTCAGCCTGGTCCAGTCCACACAAGAGATCCACTTCCTGGACACTACAGTGCTAATAAGCGATGGTCACATAAAAAACACCCTAACCAGAAACCTACTGATCACTATACTTACCTACATGCCTCCATTTTTCATCCAGACCACACCACACGATCCATTGTCTACAGCCAAGCTCTACGATACAACCGCATTTGCTCCAACCCCTCAGACAGAGACAAACACCTACAAGACCTCTATCAAGCATTCTTACAACTACAATACCCACCTGCTGAAGTGAAGAAACAGATGACAGAGCCAGAAGAGTACCCAGAAGTTACCTACTACAGGACAGGCCCAACAAAGAAAATAACAGAACGCCACTAGCCATCACCTTCAGCCCCCAACTAAAACCATCATCAAGGATCTACAACCTATCCTGAAGGACAACCCATCACTCTCACAGATCTTGTGAGACAGGCCAGTCCTTGTTTACAGACAGCTCCCCAACCTGAAGCAAATACTCACCAGCAACCACACAACAAAAACACTAACCCAGGAACCTATCCTTGCAACAAAGCCCATTACAAACTGTGTCCACATATCTATTCAGGGGACACCATCAGAGGGCCTAATCAAATCAGCCACACTATCAGAGGCTCGTTCACCTGCACATCTACCAATATGATATATGCCATCATGTGCCAGCAGCACCCCTCTGCCGTGTACATTGGCCAAACCGGACAGTCTCTACATAAACAAATAAATGGACACAAATGAGACATCAAGAATTAACATTCAAAAACCAGTCAGAGAACACTTCAATCTCTCTGGTCACTCGATTACAGACCTAAAAGTGGCAATTCTTCAACAAAAAAACTTCAAAAACAGACTCCAAGGAGAGACTGCTGAATTGGAATTAATTTGCAAACTGGACACCATTAAATTAGGCTTGAATAAAGACTGGGAGTGGATGTGTCATTACACAAAGTAAAACTATTTCTCCATGTTTATTCCCCCTCCACCCCCACTGTTCCTCACACGTTCTTGTCAACTCTTGGAAATGGCCCACCTTGATTATCACTACAAAAGTTTTTTTTTCTCTCCTGCTGGTAATAGATCACCTTACCTGATCACTCTCGTTACAGTGTGTATGGTAACACCCATTGTTTCATGTTCTCTGTGTATATAAAATCCCCCTATTGTATTTTCCACTGCATGCATCCGATGAAGTGAGCTGTAGCTCACAAAAGTTTATGCTCAAATAAATTTGTTAGTCTCTAAGGTGCCACAAGTACTCCTTTTCTTTTTGCGGATACAGACTAATACGGCTGCTACTCTGAAACTTGGAAAGGACTGCAGATCCCCCAGCAAACTGCTCTGCATGTGGGATGAAAAAAGTGATGCTGTTTTCTTTTCCTACTTAGGAAACATTATACCAGGAAACAACATACCACTGAGCTTTATCTGAGGAAATCTCTGTTGTTCACAAAGCAAACAAATAAACCCTATCTTCAGGGGGTATGAATCCTGATATACTATGACCAAATAGATACTAGATTTTATCTGCATCTTCAGGAATAAGAAGAGGCAGCTTCCTCTTCTGAAAACTCTGATTAAAAACACAAGATCTGGTATCCTTCAAATCTACTCACATTTATTATTAATATTTGTAGTGATCAGGGCTCATGGCCCCCTTTTTCCAGGCATTGGACAACCCCATAGTATAAGATGGTCCCAGCTCCATAGAGTGTACATTCTACATAGACAAGACAAATGGTAATAGACAGATAATGACATAATGGATAAAGTACTTGAGTAATTAAAGAAAACATGCTAAAATCCTTTGGCTATGATTTATAATGTGCATTTTAAAAAATCACCAAGACTCTTTTCAGGAAGTATATCTAAAATCTCGTATCATGGTAAAATTGCCGGATTAGCATGATGCAATTAAGATTAGATTTTATACATGGTGCTGTGTGGCCTCTATTCCTCCTGAAGTCACTGGCAATTGAGGGGGTTCAGCTCCTTGTAGGACTGATCACTTTGTCCAATATCTTTGCCATAAGTCAAACACTTTTAAGAAAAGTAAGACCTGGTTACTGTCACGCAAATTCAGGACTAGAGAGACCCTAGAGAGGGGTTTTACAGGAGCTCTTAATTTCTACAGGGCTGCTGCAGAAGAGTAGGCAGTCTGTGTCATCTTTGTTTACCTTATGCAGTGTCCATCTGCTGAGACAAAATGCAAGTCGTGAGGTATTAAAAAAAGAACGCTGTCAGAGTAGGGGCACTATATCTGTGAGAAATGCTTCACATAGTTTCCAATATCACAAACTCCCCCTGCTTCTATTTAAATCCCTGTAGCTCTCTCCTCTGGAGGTTATTCAGTCTAGGATATTCATTCACTAGGTGGTTACCACAAGAGAGAGAGAAGCAGCAGCAGCAGACAGCAACATGCCTCCAGAAGAAAGCCAAAAAGCTATGCCTGCAAAAAGGGCCATCAAAAAGATCCGAACCACCAGCCTAGTAATCAGCTTGGCACGAGGCTGGCAACAGTGGGCAAGCGACCACAACACAAAGCAAGCCCAAGAGCCCCCAGGATGGATGCCCAATGCAGAAGAACCACCAACTGAGCCACCAAAAGAAAGGCTATTATCAAGATGGCCTGTTTCTACTAAGAGCAACCAAGAAAAGGGTGAGGAAAAATCCTCAGGGAAGGAGGCAGTGGCTAAAGGGGATGTAGAAAAAGATACAAGTGAATCTGATGAAGCTCTCAGAAAGCTTAACATTAAAAGCAAAGAAGTGACCAAAACCGTTGTAAGTAAAGTCTATGAAAGAGGAAATGACATTAGCCTCCTCAGTGATAGATATGAGAAGGATAATGGGAGCCCAGAGATCTGCGGGTGCAAGGAGGAGTCAAGTAATTTTGACAAAATCCTTGGTGACAAAATGTCTCCTACAAGGCGAAGGAAGTGCTCAAATCTGGTGACAGAGCTAACCAAGGGTTGGAAACAGATGGAACAAGAGGATAAAGTCCCAGAGTTAGAGATACATAAATGTCGCAGTGACAGCATGGATACGGAGGACAGTGGTTATGGGGGCGAGGCAGAAGATAGACTCGAGCAAGAAGACGCTGACCACATTATGAGGATTAAACGACCCATGCCAGCACTGTAAGTGAACAAACACTTCATTAGGGTTCACCAAAATGGTTGTTAGTCCCTGAGGAAGATATAGTTTCCAGGAGGGAGAGGAAAAAATGGAAGCCAAAATTTTAGTAGCTGGATAAGGGCCAAAGGGAGATTATCAAGTGTTAAGAAAAGGCAGACCCTCATTTCCACCCTTGATTTAATAACTTCAAACTCACAAAGACTTCATGGGACTTAGATCCTTACTCGCACAGCATGAGTAAAATACTCATATTGATTATTGTGATAAATAGTTCACCCCAAAGTCATTGGTTGAAACGTATCTCCATAAACCATGTGATAAAAAAGTTTGAATCTTGAATAGATTCCTAAAAATTTAATTCACTCTGTGGATAAAGATCAACAGAGAAATGGGCTAAAGTCATTGAATAAATTATTTGAAGTGAATAGCATTCCAAACTTTAACAGAAATAAACAAGGAAAAGATTGAAAGGGTCAAGGCCCACCAAAGTTTGCCTTCTAGCCACCAATCACAGGAAATTTATGATTTGGAACACACCCACCTGAGCCTAACAGATGATCGATGCTAGAAGGAAAGACATGATCTGGACAATATTTTAAAAAGCAGCCTCCTTCATGCAAAGTTGTACTCACTTGCAACCATTCCCATGTTAACTTTTCCAGCACTAACACACCTATGCATGCACCTGATGGAATGTATATCAACTGCATGCATGTGTTTGTGCTAAAAATATGCACAGTCATTTTGGATACAAACTTGTATGCACAAAAATGGAGGCTGGGTTGAGACTCCTTTGAAACTGAGGGTTTGTCTGCATTACCCGCAGGATCAATGGGCAACGGGTTGATTTATCATGTCTAGTCTAGACACAATAAATCGACCACCGAGCATTCTCCCGTCGACTCCGGTACTCACTGGAGCGAGAGGTGCAGGTGGAGTCAACAGGGGAGAGTCAGCTGTCAACTCACTGCAGTGAAGACACCATGGTGAGTAGATCTAAGTATGTCGACTTCAGCTACTTTATTCACGTAGCTGAAGTTACGTAACTTAGATCGATTCCCCCACCCCCAGTGTAGACCAGGCCTGAGATTTGACTCCCACTTTCTTGCATACATGAACACACTTTGGGGGTTGTGGTGGATAATCAATCCCACTGGAACACTGTGGCCGAAATGGATATGGCAGGACTTGGATGCACAATTAGGGGGCTCTCGAGCAGGAATAGAAGGATTATTTTACCTCTGTATTTGACGCTGGTGTGACTGCTGCTGGAATACGGTTCTGTGTCCTCCATTTAAGAATGATGTCGATAAATGGGAGAGGGTTCAGAGAATGATTAAAGGATTAGACAACATGCCTCACAGTGATAGGCTAAACAGATGGAGCTCATAGAGTCTATCAAAAAAAGATTAAGGGGTGACTTGATTACAGTCAATAAGTTCCTAGATAGGGAACAAATATTTGATAATGAGCTCTTCAGTCTAGCAGAGAAAGGAATAATATGACCCAATGACTGGAAGCTGAAGCTAGACAAATTCAGACTGGAAATAAGGCATACATTTTTAACAGTGATGGTAATTAACCATTGGAACAATTTACCAAAGGTGATAGTGGATTCTCCATCACTGACAATTTTTAAATCAAAACTGGATGTTTTTCTAACAGATCTGCTCTAGGAATTATTTAGGGGAAATTCTATGGCCTGTGTTATAGATGAATGATTACAATGGTCCCTTGGGTCTAGGAATCTATGAAAAATGCTAAATTTACAGTTATTAAAGAAATCAATTCAACCCTGTGCATGTAAGCAAAAATCACCATAGTGAAGTTTCTGACCACTTTTTTGGCTCCTTTAGCATAAGTGTTTCAGTTGACTAAGGATGGGCTTAAGCTCATGCTTAAAGTTAAGCATGTGCTTAAGTGTTTTATTGAATTGGAACCTACATAAGTTTCTGGATTCTGCTCACTTAAAGTAGGTAAATATAAAATAAATCATCTGAGACAAACAAACTTACAAAAACATTACATTTGCTGCAAACATTGTGATTATAACTCAGAGATATAGAACTGGTCTGATTATTTAGTCAGTCAAGAAAGACACTGTACTTTGGTATTGTTTCTCTACAGAATTGAACACCAAGCATGAATTATCAAGTGTGAAATCCCAGACATGTCAGAAAAATCACTATAATCAAATCTTACAAAATAACGTTTTATCCGTCAGAAACATTCTGAAGTGTAGGAGGTTCCCGTATGTCTGCAAAATGTCATGAGGAAAACAGAAAGAGCACAATCTGTTATTTAGGTTAAGAATTGCAGCATATTTAACTTTTATTTTAAATATACGTGGAAAGAATTATTTTGAAAAACATACCTCTCCTATAATGAATTAAACAGCAAGTCTAAATCTTAGCACCAAAGTGAACTTTAAGTACTATTTCCTTGTAAGGGTTCCTGTTTGAAGATTACAAACAAAAAATGTATGTTAATTTTTGACTCCATGTGTTACCAAAATAATCAGGGGGTTCAAATCCAGATATCGCAATCAGTGGAGAACTCTCATTCATTTCAGTACAAACAGGATTTGGCCTACAGAGGTAGCTCCAAGAGGAATAGCAGATTCTGACTGAAATTCCGAGACATGCCCTGACATCAAACAGCTCCTCACAAGGTCTCCCACAGAGCAGACTTTGCAGAAAAAGGCTGCAAGCAGTTGGATTGTAGCTTGCCCTTCCAATATAGTCACTTTAATTTCAGGAAAACAAATTATCCACACACCAGACACACTCCAAGAGGGAAATTGATCTTTATATATATAAATATATAAAAATGTACTTTCTACAAAGTAAATACTATTGTAAACATTTGCCTTACCTGAAGAGCGCTGCATATAGACATAAAGCAAGCTAGACTTGTTTGCAAACCTTAAAAGGAAAAAATTTAACAGAGGTGTATAAGCTTCCTTGCCGCCTGTAAGACAGCAATAGAAACTGCTTGGAATAAAAGGAAGAGGGGGAAACAGAGAAAAAGAACTTCCTAGATCAGTGATACTCAGACCTCAGTGGTTGAGAAGCCAAAATAGCAATCAACATGACCCAAAAGAGCCAGAATAGTGTGAATTCATTGTTTCATTTACGCTCTCATATGAGTGAGAGAGAGAGAGAGAGAATATCTCACAGGAAAATGACTGATCCATGGGTGGCAGGTATAATAGGTCAGGGTACCATGGCCGCCAGATCCCCAATTCTGGGGTTTTGGGGACGGGGGGGAGTTTTTATTGTGCCCCATGCAGATTCCAGGGTGGCTGAGGAGGAAGTATGTGCTATTCAGCTTTCTGGGTTCATCAGTAATCTCCCTGGAGTCCGAATACAGTAACTCCTCACTTAAAGTCGCTCTGGTTAACGTTTCATTGTTACGTTGCTGATCAATTAGGGAACATGCTCGTTTAAAGTTGTGCAATGCTCCCTTATAAGGCCGTTTGGCAGCCGCCTGCTTTGTCCACTGCTTGCAGGAAGAGCAGCCCGTTGGAGCTAGCTGGTGGGGGCTTGGCACCAGGGTGGACCAGCAGCCCCCTGCTCTCTTAAGTTCCCTGTGCAGCAGCCGCCCAGCAGGCTATCAGTTGCTGGCAGTTCAGCTGTCCCTCCCCACATTGCCATGTGCTGCTCCTGCCCTCCCCTTGGAGCTGCTCCTGCTCCCGGGAGCCTCCTGCTTCCTGTGCGGGGAGGGGAATGGGGCGGCTGCCAGCATGTCCCCCTACTCCTGCACCCTGCTTACCCCTTCTCCACATAGAGCAGGGTGGGGACACAGAGAGAGCGAGCCTGGGGCAGCAGCTGCTATCTCAACTTCCTAATTGACTTAAAAAGAAATGTTCTTAAGAGTTGGGTCAGCATACTTAAAGGGGCAATGTGCATCTCTCTCTCTCTTCCCCACACACAGGGTGTGTGTCTGTTCCTGTCTGCCATGCTATGTCCCCTCCCTCCAGTCATGCTGCCTTGTAGAGTGTGAGGCTACATTAACAACAATGGGTTAACCCTTGGGGGCTCAGCCAAAAGCTAGTTCATCCTTTAGCAGTAAGGCATTCCCTGGGAAATTCCCACCCACCAACTTCACCACCTCAACCAAGCTTCACAGTCATCATTGCTGTGTACAGTATTAAATTGTTTGTTTAAAATATATAGTGTGTGTGTATATAAAATACAATACATAGTTTTTTGTCTGGTGAAAAAAATTTCCCTGGAACCTAACCCCCCCATTTACATTAATTCTTATGGGGAAATTGGATTCACTTAACATCATTTCGCTTAAAGTTGCATTTTTCAGGAACATAACTACAGCATTAAGCGAGGAGTTACTGTACTGCAAATACTGCCTTCTCAGCCGCCCCGGAACCTGCATGGGACATATCAAAAGCTTCTTCCAGACCTGAGAGATGCTTTTCCCCGCGCCACTTGGGGTCTGGGGAGGGAAGGGAAGGAGAGGCGTGGAGCAGCTGCAGCTGGCCCGGGACTCCTCCAGGCAGGTGGTGGGAGGCTCGGGGTCATGGTGGTCCAGCCACAGGGGCAGAAGGGGTGGAGCTAGGGCTAGCCTACCCAAAGGGGGGCTCCACCCACCGCCCATGTCCTGATCAAGTATTATCATCTTATCAACTAGAGTTGGGTAATAACATGGTAAAATCATCCTGATTGGTTAATAATTAAATTACACAGTTGTTTAATATCATGTGCTACAAGGAGTTGCAGGAGATACATTGAAGAGCCACTTGTGGCTCACGGGCCTCAGTCTGAGTATCACTGGCCTAGATTATTCAAGATACCTGGGGTATTTTTTAGCTTCAGCTTATTTTTAACATCACTTTCAAATTCAGCATCTAAGGCTGGGATTTGCAAGAGAGCCTGCAGGATTTAGGGTAGAATTTTCCAAAGTGTACAACTCACTTAGCAGCCTAAGTGAGTTGGGCACTTTTGCAACATTAAGCCTTAGGTACCCAAATCCATTAAACATCCCATGGTAGCTGGACACTGAACTCCCTCAAGCCTCTTTGAAAATCCCAGCCTAAGAATTTAGGCCCAGATTTGTAAAGGTATTGATGCATTGCTAAATGTAGCATTGTAATGTCCAATGGATTTAGGAGTCTAAAGTTCATTTTTAAAATGGATTTAATGACTTAGGAGCCAAAATCCCATTGACAGTCAGTAGGATTTAGGTTCCTAAATCCATTCTGAAAATATTTAGGCTTCTAAATCAGTTAGGCACTGCAATGTTTATTTAATAAGATAACCCCTGCCCCCTCTATTGGAAGAATGTTCATAGATTCATAGCTTCTAAGGCCAGAAGGTTCTATTGTGACCATACAATGAGGGAGAAAATCCATGAGTGGATCCTTGTAGTTTTCCTCCTGTTGCAGGATTCACTGAGTAAGGGAGCCAGCTGGCCCTGGGTTGCCTTTTCCTCTTAGGAGCCATGTCTCCACTGCCTCGCATTGTGTGTAGTCATCTACACCTATGCCAAGTAAGAGCAGACTGAGTGCAAAACCTATCAAATCAGAATAGAAGGATTTTATACCCACTTTAAACACACTTAGCCTGGACATAAAAAAGCTTCACAAGGCACCAGGGCTGTGGAGAATCGGGGCCAGCGTGTTCATAGTAAAAAGAAAAGGAGTACTTGTGGCACCTTAGAGACTAACCAATTTATTTGAGCATGAGCTTTCGTGAGCTACAGCTCACTTCATCGGATGCATACCGTGGAAACTGCAGCAGACTTTATATACACACAGAGAATATGAAACAATACCTCCTCCCACCCCACTGTCCTGCTGGTAATAGCTTATCTAAAGTGATCATCAGGTTGGGCCATTTCCAGCACAAATCCAGGTTTTCTCACCCTCCACCCCCCCACACACAAATTTACTCTCCTGCTGGTGATAGCCCATCCAAAGTGACAACTCTTTACACAATGTGCATGATAATCAAGTTGGGCCATTTCCTGCACAAATCCAGGTTCTCTCACTCCCTCACCCCCCTCCCAAAAACCACACACACAAACTCACTATCCTGCTGCTAATAGCTCATCCAAAGTGACCACTCTCCCTACAATGTACATGATAATCAAGGTGGGCCATTTCCAGCACAAATCCAGGTTTATTCACACCCACCCCCCACCCCCATACACACACAAACTCACTCTCCTGCTGGTAATAGCTCATCCAAACTGACCACTCTCCAAGTTTAAATCCAAGTTAAACCAGAACATCTGGGGGGGGGAGGGGTAGGAAAAACAAGGGGAAATAGGCTACCTTGCATAATGACTTAGCCACTCCCAGTCTCTATTTAAGCCTAAATTAATAGTATCCAATTTGCAAATGAATTCCAATTCAGCAGTTTCTCGCTGGAGTCTGGATTTGAAGTTTTTTTGTTTTAAGATAAAAGAAAAGGAGTACTTGTGGCACCTTAGAGACTAACCAATTTATTTGAGCATGAGCTTTCGTGAGCTACAGCTGTAGCTCACGAAAGCTCATGCTCAAATAAATTGGTTAGTCTCTAAGGTGCCACAAGTACTCCTTTTCTTTTTGCGAATACAGACTAACACGGCTGTTCCTCTGAAACCTGTTTTAAGATAGCGACCTTCATGTCTGTGATTGCGTGACCAGAGAGATTGAAGTGTTCTCCGACTGGTTTATGAATGTTATAATTCTTGACATCTGATTTGTGTCCATTTATTCTTTTACGTAGAGACTGTCCAGTTTGACCAATGTACATGGCAGAGGGGCATTGCTGGCACATGATGGCATAGATCACATTGGTGGATGTGCAGGTGAACGAGCCTCTGATAGTGTGGCTGATGTTATTAGGCCCTGTGATGGTGTCCCCTGAATAGATATGTGGGCACAATTGGCAACGGGCTTTGTTGCAAGGATAAGTTCCTGGGTTAGTGGTTCTGTTGTGTGGTATGTGGTTGTTGGTGAGTATTTGCTTCAGGTTGCGGGGCTGTCTGTAGGCAAGGATTGGCCTGTCTCCCAAGATTTGTGAGAGTGTTGGGTCATCCTTTAGGATAGGTTGTAGATCCTTAATAATGCGTGTATATTATATATATATCATAGTGTATCCGAATCACCATGTCAGAAATGAGAGCCCTGGAAGTAGAGCTGGTGTAATAATGCCAAAACAGATACATTGATCTATCTGCAAACAGACAGATGGACTCTGCTCCACTGCTATCCCTGTGGTCACATCATTAGTTATCTATAAATATCAGCAGCTTTTCACAGAAGCGTTCATGTTTCACAAATTTTAGCACAAAGAGAGCTCTAAAAATTCAAACCAGAAGGGCCTTATTCACTGTTCATCTTTCTTCTGTTTCAGTTATCCAATCAGGGAGCAGACCAATACCATGTTATACAGATGACTAATCACGTCCCACAAATAATGAATGGCTAATAGCCAATATGAAACAGTTCTCAAATAGAGGCTGAGAACTGACCAGTAATACAAATAAAGTTCATTGTACAGCCTCAGAAATCAGGATCAGTATGTTGGCAATTCACAAACAGGGTGGAAAGAGAATACATTTGCAAAGGGTGTTATCTGCAACTAATAATGTGACCAGCTCTACCTGGAACCAACCCAAATTAAAATGAACTGCTCACTAAAAATAAAATGTATCTGTAGCAAGGAAGTAACTATCTTTCTACTGGGATGGCCTGAATACCTCTAATACCTTATATGTCAAATATTAATGCAGTTACCTGGGAGAACAGAAGATTAACCATACATACTGAGGTGTAAATGGGTAAAATAACACCTTTTATAGTTCTTACAGCTGTCTGCCTTACTGAAATCTGCTTGGAAAGAATAATTTTTTTGCATTTATAATGCTGCTTTTAGGATTATATTTTTTTAAAATCCAGTCATATATTTCACTTTAAATTTATATTCTTGGAACGTACCATAAACCTGCTATTTTTGTTAATCATTCAGTTTTGCTTTAACAACCACACACTTATTTTTTGTTTTTTTATTTGTTTGGTTTTAAATAAGGCAGTCTTCTGTTTCCCTTCTAAGTTTCAGTGAGAACACACAGTGCCAGTAATTATTTCTCACATCAGCACCCACATCCATGCCAGCTGTAACTCTAGCTGGAGTCAGACTGATCTCCCAGCAGACTACATGCAAATTTCTACGTGCTGGGATGATAATATTTAGTCTGTACCTAAAAACAAAACTGGTGGTGCATGAGTAAAATGAAAACTGCCACACTGAAGAAAACAGTGTTGACGTTCTCATGCATTAGGCAACCAAAGAAACAGAGGGAAATGACAGCACAGATCAGGCAAAGGACAACATCCCCTTAGACATACAGAATGCATTCTTGGAAATATGCCTTATTATTATTATAACTGAAAACGTGGTAGTGTCCCGAGACCCCAGTTTGGATCAGGGAACCATTGTGTTAGGCGCTGTACAAACACAGAAGATGACATGTTCTCTGCCTCAAGCAGTTGACAACATATGAGAGAGAGGCTAATCTGAAAAAATAAACTGGAAGTCAGTGTATTTACTGGTTAACGCCTCAAGAAAGTAGACCGTGGGGCAAATAGAAATGTGAAAAGCAGGAAAGGTTAAACTGTATGAGGCATGTAGAAGAGGCAAAGTGAGAATTAGATTATCCCTAGCCAAGTAGGGTGTGAGAGTAAAAAATAAATGTGAAATAAAGTGGTGCTAATCTAGGCATCTTGGGAAAAGATTAGAATGGAAAGGCGGTAACAGTATTTGGTTAGAAAGGAGGATTAAAGAGCTAGGTGGGAACAGAAAACGTAGGAGACAAAGTAAATAAAAGAACAATCAGAGAATGCAGAGTTCAACAATGCTGCCTCCTTCACTTCTCCTGATCCCAGGAAATTGCTGCCACAGGAGTTTTGCAGAGTTCCATAGGGAGTAGGGAGGACACAAGCTAAGCATATGAGTAAGGGAAAACCACTCTCAGTGTATGTCTACTCAGCAAAGAAAACCCACTGGCTTGTGGGGCTCGGGTTGTGGGGCTGTTTCATTGCTGTATAAACCTCTGGGCTCAAGCTGGAGCCTGGGCTACTGGGACTCTGTGAGGGTCCCAGAGCCCGGGCTCCCGCACAGACCTGGAAGTCTATGCAGCAACATAGCCTCTTTATTGAGAGTTGGGGAAGTGGTCAGTCAAGGAGCCCAGTGGGGGCCACGGCTGGGCAGGATGTTTTGTGTGGGGGACTTGCTTCCAAACAGGACAACAGAACAATAACTCAGTCAAAAGCTCACCAAGTTCTCTCTGCTGACCTGGCAACAAGCTGCACAGCTGGTTTGCTGATAGTACTGCAATGTAATGTTGTAACACTCTTCTGCCAGACCTTCATCTTACACACACACACACACACACACACAGTATTCCATGATTGCAAATTAGAGGGAAACAAAATAGTGCTTTACATCATTATGTTCCTGACTGTCCTGTGTTTTACACCACATCACTGGTGCAACTGACTTTAAAAAATCAACCTAATTGGCCCAGGGAGATCACACCCCAGGTGTCCTCCAGTGCCATAGAAGTGAGATAGGGGCCATCACCCTTTCTCTCCTCTACCAGCAGAGCAGGGGCAGAGGTGTCATTGGGGAGAAGCGCCTGTGGATGGGATACTTGGTTGCATTTTGGCCCCATTGGGCCATTGCGGCCAGGTAGGTTAGAGCTGCCCTCAGTAGTAACAGCATCAGGGGCTTTAAACCATTTGCCTTGATTTGTGTTAGGGGGCTTATTCCTTCACCCACTTACTTCCCTGGTCCTTCTCGCATGAACAGAGAGCAACAATACCCGAAGTCCAAAGGTGCAAACAATTCGATGTTTATTGGGGTGAACTTCCAGCAAGCATGATTCCAGTTTCCTTCCTTAGTATCCTCCTTCCCAGCTCTGACACCACAAAGCCTTACACCTGTGTCCCTGTTCCCATTCCTACCCTTAGCCAAACATGATTCCAACTTCCTTACTCCCATTCCCTGTTCCCATTTCCCCCTTTAGCAAAACATGATTCCAATTTTCTTACCCCCATTCCCTGTTCCCATCTCACACCCACACCCACACCCCGTCACTTCCTCATTGACTACAGATTATATAGTAAAACTTGAGTTCTGCTTAGCTATACCTTAACCAATCATTTTCCTGAAATTTAACTAACCAATCCTAACATATTGTAACATGACTATGTAACCAATTATATCCCACCACCTCAATTAGTTTACACTCAGCAAAATTAATTATACAGCAGACAGGAACAATCACAGAACCAGACAGAGATTATACAGACAAACAACAGCAAAGTGGGAACTATAATGACAAAACAATACAGAAGTGAGGATTTCACATCCCAGCTATTGATAAGTGAGTTCTTGCCAGACAGGATGCTATCAAACTAAGTTTCCTTTTACATTTTCTAGGCACTTCCCTTTCTCTGGAGGTGATAGGAATACAATCCTGTCCTGATAGTGCCTAACAGCCCAATAGCACCTTATTTCAATGTGACTAGTTTGGAATGTGAGGATGTGACCGTTCGCTTCCCAGCTTATGGCTGCCTCTGCTGCTTAGCCAAAGGCCTGAGCCTGAGAACAGGGCCACAAACTGTCACAGTAAGAGAAGGCCCTTACACCAGCAGACAGTGATTTTGATTCTTTCTTTTATACCTCTATCACTAGCCAAGTGATAAGAATACACCTAAATTCTTAGAGTACAGGCCTTTACAGACAGGCCTGAATATCTATATCCTAACAATTTGCACTCTGCAATATGACTGTATCTCAGGACTTGGCCCAATACCTAGGAATGACATTGTAGCCATGGATGTTTTTAGCAAGTTCAAGGTTGAATGGGATTAGTGTGTAGTCAGGGCAACACCTTCCTGCCCTTTGGGCCTTTGAAAATCTAACTAAATGAGCTAAAAATGTTGGGTCACATGTTTTATTTGGGGCTTACTCCAATGAAAAGTAAGTATTTTCCTATTGTATGGGATAGTAGATTCTTACATTGACATGCTCCTCATCATACTTGTCTTATACTTATGCACACTGTTGTATTAGTTAAATCAAAACTGAAAGGGGCAGATTTTCAGACACTGGCCCCATTTTTTCCATCATGAATAGCAGTGGGTGCCACTTTTGTACTTGCAATTATTGGCACTTCAAATTTAGTTCACTTCAATTTCTAGGCCCTTGATGAACTGACAGAAACAGGGAGAAGGATAACTAAGTGAGCAAGTAAATTGGAGAGGTAATTGTATTCACTCTTTTGCACCCACAGAGTGGGTTAATGCTAGGCAGAAAATGTGGCTAACAAAATTGAGATCCAACATATAAGTTGGAGTCTTATGCAAGATCAGCCTGGCAATGAATGTGTTGCTTTTAAATACAAAATTGATAGATAAATGTAATGCACCTATACTGAAGAACTAACTTTAGAATTAGTAAAAATATGCCATCTAGTGGTTAGTACTCCGGACTGGAGAAAGTTGGGTCTTACAAAAGAAAACGGTAAATAGCACAAATGAGCCCCTAAAAGTGGTGAAATGAAAAAAAAAATCAAGCCCCATTTTTGTTTCTTTTAGTGCAAGCAGGTTTACAGAAGAACTAAGCAGCAAGACCCACAGGAAATACAGTCCTGTTAATGCTCTGAAGGGCAGATGGCAAGAATGGGCAGACCAGCATGTGATAACGCAAAAGCTGAATCCTTTCAGTGAGGAATTTGACTACCAGCTGGCCCAGTCAACACGCCTGCACAAAGGAGATAAGGGCTATGGTCGTCCTAAAGAGGGAACTAAAACTGCTGAAAGGGCCAAGAGAGCAGAGACTCACATTCACCGGGAGATAAGAGATATGTGCTTTATCATTGCAACAATGGCTCCGCTGAGGCACGATGGCAAGATCCAAGTCACTTTTGGGGAACTCTTTGACAGATATGTCCGTATTTCAGACAAGGTTGTTGGGATTCTCATGAGAGCTAGGAAACATGGGTTGGTGGACTTTGAGGGAGAAATGTTATGGCAAGGCAGGGATGATCATGTCATAATCACTTTATTGAAATAAACGTACAACCCATTATGGTAAAACTTAAGATACATCAATTTTTCCATTGCTGCCAGTTACCTCACCATTAAATAGTCAACGTTTTGAATATAGGAATTTACCATGCTGTCGGAAAGATACTTAAAATTTGTTCTAGGGACCTTTTTATAGTTATGCCTGTGATACCAAGCATCCTTTTGCTATCCCCTTTGTATTGTGCCCTCTACCAACAGAGTTTGCAACATTATAAAGTTATTTCCTACTCAGACAAGGATGGATGTTGAAGAACTGAAGTGAATACATGTATTGAATGCACCAAAATAAATGTAAAAGCATAATGGCAGCAAGACAGCTGCACCCCAATCCCAACCCTGAGTTGGTTTCAGGTACAAGACTTCCCCCACCCTAAATTAACTTAGATGGGATTTTTGGAGTTATGAAGCATGTTGGATCAGGAACCAACTGAGAATATGAACTTTAATGTGCAACCTATTAAATTGACCTTTCAGTCCTGTCCTATATTTCATAATTAAGTCACTAAAAATCTATTTAAGGGCATACAAATTGAATTTGAATGTACAGTTATCTGCATTTACGACTAAGGTATAGGATATACCACAGTTATTTCCTATTCTAAGTATAACAAAACACTACTGCAGACACCATGGTGTAGTAACTAATTGACAAATGTTGATGTTTTAATGGTGAGCACTGTATTTGTGATGTTTTCCCTTACATTTCATACACAAAGTAAGATAAAACTGCTCTCTTGCACAAAGATGGCTTTATATTTAAGACTGAGAAATGGATGGAATGGTGGCATACATCCCCTACAGAAAAATATTGAACACAAGGCAAGACTTGAATGCATAGAGGATAAGGAAATTCATGAAAATGACTGCATATTAGTATATAGAAATGATTTCCTATTCAATACATCTATAGCATTAAAGGGAAATTAACATACAGCACATAATTCCAGGAACAAGTAGAGAATATGTGTATGGTGCTAGACACTTGTAAACAGCTGCATTACAGAAAATGTACAAGATCAAGATGCAGGAGTAGCAACAACAGGGACATTTTCCAGTAGACAGACTACTTCTACAGACTACTTCTGTGAGTGAGGAACACGAGCAATATTTTTTCTAATTAAAGAGAACACGTCATCTGTGTATTCAGAAAGCCAGTGTTTCATAAGATGTTCTACAGAATATGGGCCTAATTCTATAACCCTTATTCATGTTAGGTTGTTCCAATGAAGTCCATGGCACTATTTCAGCCCAAGCAATGTTCCGTGTGGGTAAAGATTTCAGAATTCAGCAATGTATGTTTTAGAAAAAAGTTTAAAATGGTGTTTCTACACTATGTACCTCACTTCTATGCTGTACTATAGTATAGATTTCTATATTGCGTATAATGCTTACTGGATTATATAGACAACAGCTTTTCAAGATTATTACTATGTAAATTTCACACAAAATATACTATTGCCAGAATAAAATGTTCATTTAGGAGGAAAAAAGTTTGGGCAAACAATTTACATACAGTTAAAAATGAGAACCCAAATGGTTTCCTTTAATAAGTTTCTTTCAAACTGAAAGATCAAACATCTTCTTGCAGAAGAAAAGGGTATCCGTACATTTTGCCTCAATTTGGTGAACCAAGAACTGTTAACTTAGCATTAAAACACAAATACTCCAGTTTGAACTTCCTGGTAGGCATATTTTTTGTATGCAAATAAAACAGACCTCAAATTTTTACAGGCAAATAATTCAAGAACCAAATAATAATATGCTCCTACAGTACAATCTTGTTCTAAAACAATATGAACACTGTAAGCAAGGTAACCGATTGTGAAGTTAGCCAAGATAAAAACGGGTATTACATTGCAGGTCTGATCCAATAGCCTTTTTGGTGACAATGCTACTACTCATGCAAATAAGAGCTGCAGGACCAGGCTCAAATTTGCAGATAAATATTGTGATATGAAATGCTGTATGTATAGGTTCTTGCATTACCCTCCCAGGTTCTTAATAATTAAATAGGTATAGTATTCCTATGAAGTTATTTGCCTGTTGTCCTTTAGAAGGCTGTCAAAACAATACCTGAATGACAAATAAAGTGCTAATTTGAGTACCAGCGCTTGCTTATTTTTTCGACCCCTACTTAGAAGAGAAACATGTTCATTCACATATTGTCTGATATATTAAACAGACCATTTTAAAATGTGAACTTCCCCTGCTCCAAGCCACTACCCTGTTAGATACTCATCCTTGCGCTAAGGTCAACGGATCTGTTATAATGGGATATTCATAGCAGCGTACATCCAAGCTGGGAAGCAGCATCATCCTTTAAATAGGACACCCAGAACAAGATAGGTTATATTTGCATATCTTGTACAGCTTCCCCTGGACACTATGGCATGGAGAAAGCTTCTGTCAAAAGAAAGGAAATTACATTGGCTAGGATTGGATGACTAATATGCAGTTAGGTGAAGTTATGAATTGATGGAGATTTGATTACTCTACCCTGAGACTGAGGGTTTATCTTCACTATGGGGGTAAGTCGACCTATTGTACAAAGAGCTACAAAAGGATCTCTCAGAACTGGGTGACAGGGCAACAAAAGGACAGATGAAATTTAATGTTGATAAATGCAAAGTAATGCACATTGGAAAACATAATCCTAACTATACATATACAATGATGGGGTCTAAATTAGCTGTTACCACTCAAGAAAGAGATCTTGGAGTCATGGTGGATAGTTCTCTGAAAACATCCACTCAATGTGCAGCAGCAGTTAAAAAAGCGAACCATGTTGGGAATCATCAAGAAAGAGATCGCTAATAAGACAGAAAATATACTGTCTCTGCATAAATCCATAGTAGGCCAACGCCTTGAATACTGCGTGCAGATGTGGTGGCCCCACCTCAAAAAAGATATTGGAATGGGAAAAGGTTCAGAAAAGGGAAAAAAATGATTAGGGGTATAGAACGGCTTCAGTACGAGGAGAGATTAATAAGACTGGGACTTTTCAGCTTGGAAAATAGGTGACCAAGGGGGGATACAATGGAGGTCTATAAAATCATGAGTAGTATAGAGAAAGTAAATAAGGAAGTGTTATTTACTCCTTCTCATAACACAAGAACAAGGGGCCACCAAATGAAATTAATAGGTAGCAGGTTTAAAACAAACACAAGAAAGTATTTTTTCATCCAATGCACTTTGATCTCTGGAAACTCCTTGCCAGAGGATGTTGCAAAGGCCAATACTATAATGGGGTTCAAAAGGGAGCTAGATAGATTCATGCAAGATAGGTCCATCAATGGCTATTAGCCAGGATGGGCAGGAATGGCGTCCCTAGCCTCTGTTTGCCAGAAGCTGGGATTGGGTGACAGGGCATAGATCACTTGATGATAACCTCTCTGTTCATTTCCTTTAGGGCACCTGCCATTGGCCACTGTCAGAGGACAAGATACTGGGCTTGATGGACTTTTGGTCTGACCCAGTATGGCTGTTATGTTGTATTCTGTTAATTCAGAGATCAAAAGAACATCCTGGTATTTAAATGAATTGTAAACATGGGATTTCTCTGTATTCATCTCTCTTTGAAATGTATAGCAAGTCATATGTGAATGGTGGAGAAACAAGCAAATTGCCTTATGTTAATTCCTATAGCTAAGTACCAGTGATGGACCTCCTTCAAAGTCATCCTAATTACCTTTTGTTCCCAGAGGAATTTCCAACTTGTCAAAGAGGACATAAAATTGTATAAAAGAACCTTGGGTCCTGATTCCGTCATCTCAGATCTTAAGCTTCATCGGTGGAAGTTTGAGGCGCAAGACTGAGGTTCCAGTTATGCTGGTACACCCTAAATATGAGATTTGAACACTGAACATTAACCTTTGAACTATTTCTGAAAGAACTCTTTGCAACTATAAAGCTCACCATCTCTGCTATGAATCTGAACCTCAGTGAATTGAACTCATCTGTATGTATATTAATCTTTAAACCATACTCTCTCTTTTGTGTTTTAATAAATTTTAGTTTAGTTAATAAGAATTGGCTGTGGCATGTATTTGGGTAAGATCTGAAATATTCATTAATCTGGGAGGTAATGTGTCCGATCCTTTGGAATTGGTAAAACCTTTTATTTTATATGATGAAAAAGGATGTTCAGAAATCATCATATTTGGCTTAGGTACCTGGATGGAGGCTTTAAGGGAATTGTGTCATCTGGACTTCTGTGTAACGAGTAAGGTAACAAAGAAGCTGTTTTGTGCTGGCTTGGTAAATCTACGTATTGGAATATCCACCAGCTTTTTGAGGGTTGTCTGCCCCATTCTTTGCAGTTCACCCTAATTGAGTGACCACAGCTGGCCCCCACTGGGACCCCATTACAAATGTATTTGGGGAATAAATGCTATTACAGTAGTAAGGACTACCTGTCTGAATGATAATTACAATACTGATTCTTGTTAGAGAAAGCTACCAACTTAAAAAAACTTCCACTTCATTTGACTGGAGAGAATAGCCATCAGGAGGCCTACTCTAATGGACAGGAAGTATGACGACACCTCCAGTACAGGTTCAGAGGTTGTACTCTATGACCTTGTAGGGTTGGGACAAGATTAATGTTATAAAAAAGCATTTAATGTTGGGATTTGTACAAAGCATCTTTTCTTTAACCTGCAGAGCACATTATACCGCAGATACTTGACCTTTTTTTACTTGGACACTCATATATCTAAAATAAAGCCCTCCTGGGGGAACACAAGGCTATGTTCCACTGGTTTAATAAGGTACTTAAACTATGGAATTTGCACCAGACAGCAAAATAAGTTCTATTTGTTGACTTGTCTTCTGAGGTCCATGGTAACACTGATCACTTCATCCAAGTATTCATTTTAAAGCTGCCTGGTCTCAGATAGAGGATTGGTCCTGCAATAGCAGACCACCTCTGTGAGATAGACATCCAAAATACTGTTGTGAGAAGCAGTTGAAGAAGTGGGAAGACATATATAGCAGAGCCCTCATCCAGCTTTCCCAGGTGGATAGCTGGGAACTGATTTGTCTGAGCATCTCATCTGAAGAACCAAAGCCTCCTATGCCTACTTGAAACAAATCTGCCCCCCCACCTCCTTTTCTAGGGAGAAGTTCTTAGCCCACAGAATTTTTTTAGATGGACAGGAAGCACACTTGCAATCCTGCCTACTCATGTTAGCAGTGCTTATAAATGCTTAAGGGGGTATTTAGCATCTCAGATGTTTCATACTTTATTTCTGTTGCCTTTACTTTTCATGCTGAAAATAGGCTGAGACAATGCCTGCCTGGACTTGGCTGTCTGTGAAGGACCTGTATAGTCAGCAGGCTGCTCTTTCAGGTAAGAATCTTCCACAGGTAGATGAGGAGGTTACTCATCTTGTGCAGTAACTGAGGTTCTTTGAGATGGTTGTCCCTGTGGGTGCTCCACTTTCGGTGTCTTGGTGCCCTGAGCTTATAATCGGAGATTTGTAGGAGCAGTGCCCCTAGTCGGCCACGCATGCGTGGTAGCCATCTCGCACTGCTCCGAGTGGTTACCCACATGCGCAGCCAACCGTTCCCCAGTTCCTTCTCTACCTCAGAGGATCAACATGAAACTCTGAAGTAGAGGAGAGTGAGCGTAGTGGAGCACCCACAGGGACAACCACCTCGAAGAACCTCTGTTACTGCACAAGGTGAGTAACCTTTTCTTCAAGGAATGTTCCTGGGGGTGCTCCACTTTAGGTGACTGTAGAGCAGTGCCCCTCAGTGGAGGGGAGGGGCTTCAGAGTTGAAGCCTCCCTGTTGTGGCTTTTTTAGGAACAGAGTCCTTAGTAGCTGTTTTTAAGGAGGATCCCATGTCTGAGGTGGCTGTTGACCCGGAGGTGTCCTGGACTCTGGGTTGGAGGCTGGTCTGAGGGATTTCTCCATCATCAGGAGTTTCAACTGGAGATCTCTAGCCTTCCCTGTCTTAGCTGTCAGTTTTTTGCAGCGGGGACACTTTTGAGATATGTGTTTTCCGCAGGCAATGGACACACTGCAGATGGCCCTCAAGAGACCAATATAGACAGTCTGCAAGTGAGACAGTGTTTGAAGCCTGGAGAGCCAGGCACCTCTGAGAGGCTGGAATGGGAATAATCCCGTTATGCCTCTTCTGTCATTGGGAGTTACCCGCCTGAGGCAGGGAAAAGGAAAGAATTTTTTAAAATAGTTAAAGGAAGAGAGGGTATTAGCTGGGAAATAACTGAAATAATAGAAATATCTAAAGCTGTGAGGGCGCTGCTGTCGTTCCGACTGAAGCCAAAGGCGGTAGAGAAGGAACTGTTGCCTGCGCATGTGGGGTAACCGCTTAGAGCTGCACGAGATAGCTGGGGGGCACTGCTACTACAAATCTCTGATTAGAAGCACAGGGCGCCAAGACACCTAAAGTGGTGCACCCACAAAGACACTCCCCAAGAGCAACTGATTCCTAAAGCACCAGGGAAAACAGCTACATTTATTTTCAGTCCAGGATGGGCTCCACAGAAGCTCTTCCTCTCTCAATTGCATGGAAACCATGTGGGCTAGATGGGTCTGCATTTCTCCTGTGATCTCAGAGGGGAGTGTACGTGGAGGTGCCTGTTATAGAGGTGGTAGCACAGGGAGGAAGCTAGGCCTGAAGGCCCCGTGCCATAATCTCTATTAATGACAATGTTTGTGCTATGTCTGGTGGTCTCCATCCATGACTTGCAGGGAAGGGAAGTGACTGAGTTCTGCTGTCAGAGCCGTGGCTTCTGGTGCAAACCCAGCCAGTTGGGCTGTATGGGAAACAGTGTCCTACCCCCGGAGATGCCAGCCCCCCTGCCATGAGTCACTCGATAAGAGGGATGGAGAGGAGAGACAGCCCTGGCTTCTCTGGTCATGGCTCGCTCCCTAAAGCATGCAAGGCACCAGCCACTGGAAATGCCTCCGAAGGGGAAATGGAGCTGATGGACGATCTCCCCAAAAGGCAAACAGCCTAGTGACACTGTTGGGAATTGGACCATCATGGCTTTGAGCCAAAGTCAGCAGCAACAGTGATTACTATTACCTTTACTTTGCTCTTTTGTTCTCACCATTTCAATTCAACACAGCCTTCTAATTCCCCCTTTGCCCCCCATAATATCCAATTTAGATGTTTACCTGTTATCTCGGATAAAAGCCATAACTGATTGCAAATACCATTCATAAACTCCCACAGTGGCAACCACCCAAATCCGCTGAACATGTAACATCTTCATGCAGCACTCAGAAATAATCTACTTTAACATTTCTTCACAGTTTTAGAATTCAGAGACCTTAAGGATTGTGTCAATAAAGCTACTTTAATATTCTCATATTACTGAATACAGTAAATGCTTTCTCATGGTTACTTGCCCTATTTACCCCAGCATGAAGGACACCATAAAAAGTCCTCAGGATCCTACAAGTCCTTAAGTTGTTTTCTTTTTTCCCTTTGTGAGAAATATTTATTTACCAAATGTCCTTGAGACAAACTGGGATGGAGATGCTTTATGTGGATCCTCTGTATTGCAGTGACTTTAACCCACAAAGACTACCTGAAATACAGGAAATGATTCTTTCTGAATATTAAAAACCAAACAAAAATCCGCCTGCAAACCACCCCACAATCTCTAGTTGTTCCAATGTATTTTTACTGTTACTCCCCTATGAAACTCATTTTAAATAATGGGGCACTAACCATTTGAGTAATCAATAGGTTATCTAAGTTTTTCTATAAAATAGCGGAATAGTTTATTTCCTTGCCACTAATACCCATACTTTCTTTCAAAAATTCCTTCCCTCTCCATTTTATGTTTTCTTCAACTTTATAGATGCCTACAAGAGTTATTGCCCAGATACTTAACATTAAAATCTTTTAACCCCAAGCCTGAAGAGTGACAGAACAGCAGCATCAAAACATACTTACACATCTATCTTCTGTGAAATGTTTTATTGGCTGGAGATGTATTTTAAATTATACAACTTTCTTCCTGATGCATGTAATTTCATGCCTCTCCTGCCCTTCCCCCGCACCCACCCCGTTGCTCTTTCAGTTTTGAGAGCCATGTTCCCAACAGACTGAGTTCCTTCTCTGGTTCCAAAGGCTTTTCATTTGCAGATCTGCTTCCCTGGGGATCAACAGATGAGCATAAATAGAGACTACATGTGAATAAACAGGGCCTTCATGGAGATTTGTAAGTTGAGGGAAGACCATATTAACATTCAGTGACAAAGCAGCATTTAAAATTAGATGCTGATGTAGCTGATAAGACCTGGGACTCTTGATGCAATGTATATCTCAACAAACATCAGCTCATGCACTGAGCTTATAATATTGAGAGGTGATACAGATTTTGATCTGGCACTAGACTCATTCAAAATCCAATCTATAAAATGGATTCTCTCTTCCATCTATGTCAAGCCTCAGTTTCTTGTAATCACTGGAGTAATGAGGTTTTTGGCAGTGAGGTGGAAAGGAACTATATCCTGTAAAATTCCTGGTGAGACTGAAGCAAGGAGACATTTAAAGGTCAGAACAAAGATCTCTTTGGTGTGGTCAACACACAGCTGCACAGATTTTAAACTGTTTAAAATAATACCTTTAGTTAAAGACATTATTTTAAACAGTTTATCTGAAGTCTGTGCAACCATGTGGATACTCAAATGTGTCCATATACAGGTTTGCATCAGTTTAATTAAATTGGTTCAACTTTGTGTTTAGACAAACCTTGTGTTGTATCCTGTTAGAGAATGTTGTTTTCCCATCATTAAATGCCTCTGGGGAGACTTTAACTAGCCACTAAAGCTCCCATAAACTCAAGGTACTTTGACTTGTGTTTCAAGGCCTTTGATGTAGCTTAAATTTTCTGAACATAGAGTTGTTAATGCTTGGGAATTTGGCCTCAAATTGAAAAAATTCAATCAGGTGCCAAATTCCCAGGAGAATAACTCAGCCCTAACATGCAGGAGAGAGAGAGAGAGAGAGAGAGAGAGAGACCTATTTATTACTGGAAGAATATACATAATTTTATATCAACACATGTGCTCTAAGTCAATTATTCCTAATTTAAATGAGCTATACTAAAATCAGAAGTCTAATTCTGCAATTAAAAGAATCAGAGATCATACAGCAGAAGGAAAAAAAGTGTTCTAGAATGCAGCACCTGAACTTTCAGGAGAGCAGGAACTGACAGTGTTTTGAGGAGATGTGTTACATAGACTCCTTAAGGTAAATACAAAAGAAATATAAAAAACCCTGCTCTGCACTCTCAGTATCATACACTGGAAAGTTATATGATACTGGTATGCGAGTTTATAAATATTTACTCTTCCCCCCAGTTCCAAAAACTTGAAGAAACTATTTAGTTACATTGTAGAGCATCATAATATACCAAAATTAAAAAGCGGTATAGAGAAAGTCCTACATTCAGGAAGTTACTGTGAAAATAGCAATAACTGACCATTTGTATAAATAAATTCAAACTCAAGTTTAATTTTACATGTATTTAGATTTATTTGCTATATATCACTATGACCTTATAGTACTTGAAATCCATTACAGGATTGTTTATAGTTAGTCTTAACTCCACAAAGACAATAATACTGCTGTGGAAGACCAATGGGGAGAAAAGCCATTTTAATATATTTACAGTTCCTTATTTTTGTAAACATTTAATCTACATACTGTACTAAGCTCTAACAAGGGTAAAGAGCTATACAAAGAGACAGGAAATGGGGCCCTGTATTTCTATTCATATTGCGCATTAGCATATTATAGATAAAGCATCTGCCCTTTTTCATTACCACAGCAGTAATCTTTCTTCAGATAAGTTTTTAAAACTTTTCAAAGAACTAAATATATTGAAATACTATACAACTACATCTATTTAAGCCAACCCATTTGGCTTTTATTCCATTTCTAGAATAATTTAAAGTGCTATAAGCAACCCGTTAATCAACACTTTTCTATAATAACAAAAACTACTTTTAAACATTAATTTACAAGATAATATACAATGTTCATCTGGAACAGCTGAAATTTCAGCACAAAGTCAGTCACTGTCACACTTATAACAGCAAATTTTTTGCATAACATAGAATAGAAGCTTTGAAAATAACTTTTGTTGAGCTGTTATTGCCACAATGGCTTATCAGTTTTCCTACAAAAGTGAACAAGAGCTACCGGTACTGTATTCTAGCCTGTCATTTTTTTGAGGTCACATGACAGTAAATTTGCATATTCCACAAGTCTACCGAGTTACAATATTGTCTACCTATAATACGTTACTCCATTTTATCAGAGCTGGTGCTAACTGTAGTTTACAACATAAATCCACTCAAAAACATCACAACTATTTTTTTCTTTTGGACAGGAATAAGTTATGTTCTTGGAGTTGATGTGCTACAAGGCTACAACAGTATAACTATAAAACAGTATATATCTGACACTTTATGTTGAAGAAAAATGCATCAATTTCATAGTCTTGGTATGCATAATGCCCTACTATAGCTACAAATTTGTTCACTGCATTTTACTTGATTTATCCATTAAACACAGTGGAACTATCACATTCTCACATTCCCTTGCTGTTTTATGTTTTTACCACATAGCTCAATGCTGTCCTCATTTGTCCCAAACCTGCAGATCATTAACAGCATGTGCAAAATACTTTTAATACAATCAGCACACAACTAGAACTTTTACTATATGATGTAACTGACATGTATTTTCTAAATTGGACATTAGTAAAACAAGTGGCACAACTGAATTTGGATGAATTTTCTAACCAGGACTAAGGGTAATGGTATGCTCCAAGACGGAATGCTAAACTTCTTGTCTAGCAGTGGCACCATGTGAATTAATCAACGAGTGGTCTGGGCCAGTGTTTGCAACATTGCTGTCAAATCATCATACTCAAAACTTTCCTCTTATATAGGCCCTGAAGGGGGAGCTCAATTCAGAGATACAGTTTTAATAGAAAAATAATCTCAATTGAGACACAGCAAAGCAGCCCTAAACTGATCGTAGATAGATGTGTGGGGGAACTGAAGAGAAAAAGGGGTAGACTAAAGGACAGATAGTTTGGGAGGCTGGCTCCACAACAGCAAGATTAACTTAACTGACATTCAGTTTCAGCCCATGTGGCCTAGACTTACAGCAATATCTTAAACATAAAGAAAAGTACAACAACTTTAAATACACTATTTCAAAATTGTATCTGGATCATCATGAAGATAGCTTTAAAACTATAGTATATAAATGCTGTATTCTATTGCTTCTAGGGCTTTTTGAGCTGCACTGATTTATGTCAGGTTTGGGACAATAGCCTGTAGAGACACTTACACACTTATTCAAAAGCCCAGATTTCAATGTCTTGGATAATAAAATCTTCTCTCTTAGAAAGTGTGTGATTCCCAAACGTTTTACAGGAGTGACTTCTTCCATGGTAGAGATCCCCGTCAAGCCAAAGAGCAAATTCACCCCTAGAACACAGACAAGTTATATAAAAATTAGTGAAGGAGAACAAAAGTTAACCTTACAAATGCAGTTAGAGTAGCCATAATTATAAATAGGGCTCTGTGTTTGTCACAGAGGTTGCAGAAGTCACGGATTCCTGTGACCTCTGTGACTTCTGCAACGGCCAGTGTGGCTGATCCTAGGGCCGCTCAAGCACAGCTGGAGCAGCTCTACAGCCAGCCGCACCAGCCACTGTTGGAGCAGCCCTGTCCCCGGGGACAGCCGCACAACTCTGGGGGGCCCTGGGCAGCCTGGCCGAGCAGCGGTCACGGAACTGGCGGGTGGCTTGGTGGCTCCTGGCTGCAGTCCCAGGGACTCCCCCACAGTAGCAGGCCGCCTGGGACTCCCCCCACAGCTATTAAAAAGCGCCCCCACAGCTGGTGCCGTGGTCTCCCTCCTTGTTCCCCCGCCGAAAGATTCAATCACAGGTATTTTTAGTAAAAGTCACATACAGGTCAGGGGCCGTGATTTTGTGTTTCTGGTCTGTAACATGTCCATGACTTTCACTAAAAATACCCGTGATCAAATCTCCTGTAAGTCTCCCTTAGATGCAGCTGTATTTGAAGCCATAAGACTTTTTTTTTTAAAATGTTTTTAAGCCTCTCCTAGATTCTGCAGAATCTACATTAGATTTATATAATTTAATATTTTAATTACCTGTAGATTAAAATGTCTTTTACAGAAGTATACTCTAGTAATCTAGAACAAAAATGTCTGCACTAGAAAAGCAGAGAGTGATTTTAAAAAAATATATAAGTTGAAAATATGGGTGCTCCATTAGGGAAAAAAATAAAGATTATGGAACACCATTTCAAGGCTTGCAAGTATTCATGTCCTAGATTTATCAGAAACAGATTTTTCTGACAAAGTATTTCTTGGGACATATTTGTCAGAGTGCTAGCGTTAGGACATTAACCTGGGACTTTGCAAACCTAGGTTCAATTCTCTGTTCTGCCAAAAACATCTTCTTAAAAATTTAGGCAATTTACTATATATTTCAATTGCCTTGTCATCACTAAATTTTTTTGAATGTTAACATCTTGTATCAGTTTCAGATAAAGCGAGTATGCTGTCAACCAGGACATATCTTGAGCTATCAAAGGTAAAACTTCATACGTCTTCCATTGCTGAAGCAATGCAAAGGAAGGTCTAACAGTCTAATACATGTACAAGTTGTGTTTACAATGAGCGTTAAATGGTTTTCATATCCGACAACTGATAGATACATACATATATCTATTATTAGCATTAAAGCTTCTTGGGCCTTGAGATTTCTAAAATTAAAATTAATACCAGTTTTACTGTGTGTACACAACATTACACAAAGACCACTGTAATCAATTCTTCACAATGAATAACACTACAAATCATGACTTACCCTCCCCCACCAAAAGCTAAAGAGTCCATGTCTCCTTTAATGAAAAACATATTGTCTCCTGTCCATTTGAAGACCTAATGAAAGTAGAGAATAGCAAGTTAAATATTTGAAAAATTTAATTTTGTGAATATCAAGTGTTCTCTCACTATTTCTGACACAGAAGTCTGCCATGATTCTATGTCAGTGTGAAAATCCACAGATCCAGATTACACAGATATTTAAAGGAGTAAATGGATTAGTTCCAATGAACAAATTCACCTCTAAAATAATGCCTACATACACTTGTTTAGCCAATCAATCTTTCCAAAGTTAATTTTCATTAACTTTTATCTCAATTACTTCAACTCCATCTTTACTGGTATCCCCAAATATTCCCTAGCCAAACTGCAGCATATGTGGAATGCCACAGCCCTTACTATACCATTAAATTAAAGTATAAGTATCATCCCAGTTCCTATTAGCTTCTTCTGACTTCACATTCTACTGAGAATACAATTAAAGGTTTGTTTACTCATTGCTCGTCTTTTCAACCTTGTCGCTTCCCACTCCATTGCTCTAACCTTAACCCTAGATATTTTTTCTTGGTAGGTGTAAGTGGGTCTTTATCACCCCTTAAAACATAGCTTCTTGTAGTCAATATTGTTGACACTGTATAATGAACGGTTAAATAAGATGTAAAGGAGTTGTATCTCCTTACCTCAAAATCTGGAGAGAAAGTAAACAGAAAGGTCTCTCCAGTGCCATAAAAGCAGTCACTCACTTTAAAAGGTTCAGAGGCTAGCGCACCAAAAACCTATAGGAGAGAAGAAAAAGTTGAGATCAAAAGTGTAAGAAGAATGCTGAAGCTGCACAATCTATACTACACCAACAAAACCTTTATAAGTTTTACTCATGAAATCTTTTTCTTTTATGTGGGTATCTGGCATACTGTTACTTCTTTAGATGTAGGTAGATTTGAAATCTGCTTTGGGATAAGCACAGAAACCTCAAAAGATCTAATGGTTCCAACTGTAACGGAGATATTGTAGGCTGTTTTGTGAGGATTTTGGTAGGGAGGGACAGGAAGCAACTGTCAAGCAATTTTTTGCTGACTAATCAGCCTAGACTAAGAAGTGCAAGAATTAAAAATTAAAATCATATAACAAAAACACACACACAAACACACACACACAAACACACTACTGGCTGATATTTGTTGTTCCTTTTCTTAAATAGAAAGTTAACCAATTTTTTATTAAACTTTGAGTGAATAATGTCATTCTGTAGCATATTTGTGTTAAACAGCCATCTCCTTTCTCCAGTATTGGGTTTGCATTTTAAGTCTCCTCTAAATTAAGCAGGGTCTTTATCTGACAAGATAATGTTTCCTATGGAATCAATAAAGGGACACTATCAGCTTGCATGTTTTAAAAGTTGCCTAAAAATATCAGAAAATTTATATCTTTTAAATAGCATATCTACTTTTTTTATTATTATTATTATTATTAAATGAAGCATTCTTTTTAAAAGGAAGTTTCTCAAGGTTTTTCTGCTTTCCTGCTAATGTTTAAAAGGATTTTTTAGGCAGGCCTGAGATCAACCACTAACTAACATGCTCTGGCCCAACCTTCCCCTTCGTGCATGCTCATGTCGCTTCACTTTCGGCCTCTATTGGTAAATACACTCTTTCAGGGCTTGCGGAAGAAAGGTGCCTTAGTGTGTTGTTATGCTAGTACATGAGGTAGTAAACTATGATTAGAACACTGAAACTCAGTCAAATGGCCTGAGAGAAAACACTGAAAATAAAAATATATTTCTCTAATATTTTAGTTATAATACAATAGAAACTCAGAGTTATGGACACCTGGGGAATAGAAGTTGTTCGTAACTCTGATGAGTTCCCCAGCTCTGAACAAGACATTACAGACTTCAGACACAGGGGGTTTGGCGCTGCAGCTGTGTCAGAGCTCTGGGTGGGAGGGCGGGGCATCTACTCTTTGGGGGACAAGGGCTTGGGGCTTCAGCCTCACAACTCGTTCCCAGCTTCTGCCCTCCCCAGAGCTCAGTTCCTGGTTTCGGCCAGGGGTGCGAGGGTGCACCAGGGCTTGGGGCTTCAGCTACGGGGGGCTGAAACCGGCATGCCTCATAACGAAAGCCTTAAGCCCCAGCGCCCCCCTATACGGCTGAAGGCAGGAATGGAGCAGCGGGGCTGAAGCCCCAAGCCCCAGTTCTCCTTATAGGTCTAAAACCCTGAGCCCCAGTGCTCCTATGGGGCAGAAGCCCTGAGAACCCCCTCCTCCCCCAGCTGGAGTTCTGACCCAGTTAATCCTCTAACAAGGAAAATACTGCTTTGTGCAAACTCTTCTAAGGCTATCTTTGCTTGGCCTCTAAACTACCAGGTTGGGCATTTTTGCCAATACACTAGAGTAGAAGCTCAGAGTCACAAACTGACCAGACAACCACACATTTCATTTGGAACTGGAAGTACACAATCAGGCAGCAGCAGTAAAGTTTCAAAGTTGTATTAAGTCAATGTTCAGTAGTAAATTTTTAAAAGAACAGCTAACACGTTTTGTTCAGAGTTATGAACAGTTCAGAGTTACGAACAAGCTCCATTCCCAAGGTGTTCGTAACTCTGAGGTTCTACTGTATCAACTAACGGTATGATTTTCTGTTTCAGATCATCTCAATATAATTTGTGGACAGAGAAAAGCTAGCACCCCATACCAGTAAGAGAAAGAATTTCAGGCTTGTGCAAAGTGAAGCGTTAAGTTTTTAAATGCATCTCTCCATCAACCAAACCTATGCTGTTTTGAAAGCACTGAGCTTCTAGTAGTAGTACAGCATATACTACAAAAAACCCACAATTACTTACCTCACAGTAACTGTTTATTTGAAATACGTTGCCCACATGGATTCCACTTCTGGTGTGTGAGATCAGATTCTTTTGGCCAGCAGTGTAAACTGGAGCCGTGCCTGTGCCCTTGATGTTTTCACACCCCCAACCATCCCTCAGTTACTTCATCAATACAAAATCCAGAGCACTCTGCAGATGTGGGGTCATGGACTCCATGCTGACAACACATCTTGAAGAACCATAGTTACTATCTCTTGAAGTAGGCAGAAAAGGTTCCTAGAGCGTCCCATCACCGAGAGGCATGGCAGCTTTGCAAGAGGGACAAGTTTTAAATCCCAAGATTTAGTGTCAGCCAATTCCAGGGTTAATACATAACCTAACCTAGATAGATAGATGAGGTAGATAAGATATTTCTCTCTCTCTGTTTTATGGCTAATATATTATATCTTTTGCCAACAGGCAAACTATAAACTAACTCCTCAACCTAATGAGCAATAAGCTATCCTAACAACTAATTGCACAGTGATCTAAGTAAGCAGAAACTGCAGGAATTCTGTTTTGCTGCCACAGCAGGCAAGAAGGAACTGAGGAACAGTTGGGCCCTTTCCAGCACTTATGTCCTCTGGTGGAGGGATGGGGTTGCAAAAGTATCATGAGTCGGGGTGGCCCCAACACACACCACTGGCCAGAAGAATATAATCTGTATGCACAGGTTGTATGTGCACCAGAAGTGGAATCCACACAGACTATCACTCGAAGAATTGATTATTCAGCACCGAAACTACTATAAATGTCTCTCTACATCAAATGGACGGACGGCCTCATCAACACTGTACCCTCAAGATGACGGGTGCTAAGATGTTCATGTCTGTCATTAAGGAACTGTACGGAGATAGCCAACTTGCTTGACATAGGTTACCTATCTACTCTTAGATAGCAATGACTATCCATCTTTCCTACTTTTGGGTGGGACATCTATCCTGTGCCTTACCAATCCCTTGAGGCTCTGAGCTGTCTGGTCCTCATTTTAAGAGAAACTAAAATGTTACTCAGTAATAAAAAGTTAGAGGACTTCCAATAGTTATGGCTTGACACTGGATTTGCTTCATCAAAACATTTCCCAGAAAAATGCCATTATCAAAAACTGCCTGCACAATGACATGATTGTAACACCAATACATAACCATGAAGAAGGAGAAGCTTAACACAGGCAGTTTTATTACTAAAACACATTGATGTTTCAGCTGTTAATTTATCTGTTTTAAGCAGCAGTTCTGATTTTTTTTGGCCATTATTTCCATACCTGCCCATCACTATCCTTGATAACCATTAGTACAGGAGTGTCTAGCCCCAACATAGTTCGATACAATGTCTTCAAGCTCATGCCATGCTTTGCAGTGCTGTAGACAAGAGTCCATGGATACCCAATGGTTCGCGGAGGAAGGTGCTTTGTGAGCTGTTAACAAAACAATGAAGAGTCTCTTATGCATTTAATAACTACTTTTTTTTTGTAAGCTCTTCAGAACAAGGTCCCTGTTATTTATTTGACATACTTAACCTGATACAGGATGCTCAGGATACTTACAGAACACAGATAATATTATTCTATCATCAGTTTTATTTGAAAACCATACCTTTTCAATTTGGTCTGACTGCAGCAATTCACTAGGATCGCTAAGATTTGGCCGAAATGCTTCAGGCTCCAGGTCTGTTTTGATATTTGTGGCCTGCTTTGAGTTTAAGTCTTCCCTTGTTATCTGCAAGGGAGGAGGAAATAAATAAGCACTCTAGAAGGTATGTTAAGCATTCACAATTCTCTTACAGAGGAAATATTACTTAGTATACGCCACATCATCTTCACTGCATTTAGGATTGTACTTAATTATTGGAATTTTGTATTATGTTTGTTATATTAGGCATTTGACAGGGAAATCACTGCTTCTTGTGGTAAACCTATCAGTACTAAATATTACACTGAAATTATTGCTTGCACATGTACTCTAATATTCAGGTTATGCCTGTTTTTTCACATGCCTTCGTGTTTGGGGTTGAATATGGACTTTTAGAATTGACTACAATTAAAAGCCAAAGTACATGATCTCAACCACTGTACAAAATGTAGTGTGTTTCTAATAGTAATAAAAAAGGTGTTTGAGTTATATATATTTTAAATGCAGACACAGTTTATTTAAAATGCTTTATGCTCATCACTCAAAAGCTAGAGATTTTAATCAATACCCAAAGAAAATAACTTTTAAAGCCATTCTGATGTGAAACTTTTCAAGTTCCTAATAAAATATTTGAAAGCAGGCTTTGTAAATGTGTAAGTGGGTATTAGTTGCTTAAAGAATTTGACTGGGATTCAGGAGACATGGGTTCTATTCCCAGTTCTACCACTGATACACTTGGTGACCTTGGACGAGTCACTGCCCTTCTGTGCCTCAGTTTCCCCATCTGTAAAGTGTGAATAATGATACTGACCTCTTTTGTAAAGTGGTTTGAGCTCTACTGATGAAAAGTGCTATATAAACAGCTAGGCATCATTGTTATCCTAAGAACCTGAGACAAAGCTCACTGAAGTCACGGGAAAGACCCTTATGGACTTCATTTGATTTTTGATTAGCTCCTATGCATCCATCAGAAAACACCAGAAGTCAACATTTGCCAAAATATGGTTTACCACATACATCTCCTATTCTAAATACAGGGAAATAACTGCAGTGTTTCAGATACCAATTTGTGGTAACTATTGCCAAATGTTAAGTTTTTAGATGGTGAACAGTTTTGACGCAAAAAGAAGACACTCCAATTTTTCAGAATCTATGTGAAACACTTTTTCAACCAGTAACAATGTATGTAGAAGTTAAATAAATTGCAATCCATTAAACAGCTAAGAAAAATCAAATTTACTGTCTATCACAGAATAGTTTTTATATGTTTAAAAATAATCTTATAAAATATGAAGGCAAGGAATATTTGTATAACAGTAACTTGATTACAATCTTAACATTAATCCTTAAAATGAGAAAAATTTGCTTTATTTAGTCATTTTGAGGAGGGCACCAAGCAAGGCTCAAGCTTTCCATAACTTAGCCTTTATCTCAGACTAAAAGCATTTGTTAGCATCTAATTTCACAAAGCATCAGCCACGCATATATATTCAACATCATCTTCCAATTACAATTATTATTAAGTACTACTTATACAGCATATGCCATTTGGTCTCTTCAGTCCCAAATTTCACACTGTCAAGGGCACGTTTGAGTACAAATTCTATAAAACATAACTGCTGTTCAAGAGTACCATAAAATGTTTATACTCTATTTGGTTCTTTAATTTTTATTACACTACCACATGCAAAACATATGCTGTCTGAGTTGTTGATTTTAAACAATTTTTACCACTCATAAGGCATTTGTAAGCAAGTTAACTTTGTCAAAATCTGAAGCTCCTAAACACATACTACAGAAAGTACTATAACATTATCACTGTCAACTAATATTTTGACAGCGTAACAGATCAATAAGATAGCATTATGACTACTAAATTAAGCAGAGGCAAACCCATGAAAGCATTTTCCATTTGCAAAAGCTACTCAGAAACAAAATGAAAATCCAAACTTCCAACCATTTCATTAGCTAGATACTTAGAAACACATATTGAATTAAGATTTCATGTTTTCAAAAAAAGTTCTTAGATATGCTTTCATCAGTAAACTTGGCATAATATACACATCAATTCCAAAGTGTGCTTATGCCAAAATAAATAGAGAAATACCTAAAGAGAATGCAAGAGTCAATTCAAGATTAATATCCTATAAATCTACAGAATTAGTTCTGAACTGCTGTTTTAGGGATTGGGAGTTCTAATTCCAGCTCCACTAAAGGGCAAAACACTTACCTACCTCATATGGTAGTTGTGAGGCTTAATATTTGCAAAAAAGTTTGAAATACTTGTAGGATCTTTTTATATAAGAATTTAAGACTTCAACTATACATACAACTGAGTAAGTCCTTATTTAATTTTGTAAACAGAGTTTTGAATTTCTCCATCTCTTTTGCATTCTTTTTAGGAAAGTTTCTACCCAACTCAAGCCACCACACCAGAACAGAAATTCAAACACAAGTCCTCATCACTCTGGAAACCATGTAGTAATGAGAACAAAGTTTCAAAGATGACAGAAAATTCCTCTGATTTTAAACTCTGAAATGATCATTTTGTCTCAGAGCCACAGCACTCTCTCTTATCAGTGTATAAACACATATCCAAGAGAAAGGAATTTTCTGCAGGATTCTTGTAGTGTTGTAGCCAAGACAAACCCACCGAATATGGGACTTGCCCTGATCAAGGCCACTACAGAAAAAGATGTTTTAGTCTCTGGAGAAGGGGTTTAACTACGAAGAGGGCACCTTGAGGCGTCTGCAGAGCGTGCGCAGTTCTTCACTATTTAGAGCATCGATCCTGCGGTGATACTCAGCCACTGACACTACCTGAATATGGAGACAGGAAGAAAATAATTCCACTGACAGTTGAAAAAAATAAAGAAAAATGGAGAAGTGTAATGGGGGGAAGGATATGCAATGACAACTAAAGAAAAAATGGAAATGTTTGAGATATTTGCATCTGCAAGGACTTGATGTTCACAGAGGACGTTTTTGACTTATGATGAGTACATACAGTGAAGATAGGATTTCATACACAAATGGCACCAAAGATCTGGTACAGCTCAATGTCCTAATGTATGACTATAAAGTAAATCTGATATGACAGTCCATAAAATTATGCTGCTAAAACAACAAATAAATGTGTATGAGAAAAAGAAAAAAAAACAAACAAAAAACTTACTGCACAATGTGATAATGGGTTAAGCCCCTTATGGTATGTCACAACTACAGGTAAGCACTTAGTTTGTCTTTTAGAACAGTAAATCTTAAGTTACTATTTAAAAAAGTATAGTTTAAGCTAACCTGGACCTAAGGAGAATTTTAAAGCTGAAAAACTGAAGTCTAAATAATATTAATCCTTATTCCTTCACAAAAATCCTGGGGATGTAAGGCTAGAAAAGATTACTATCAACTGATTTCAAATTCTAATTGACAGGCAAGTAGCTGCTAAGTTAAAGAATGCCAAGATGCTCTATTACCTCTTAGCTTTTTCCTCAGAGATTGTGCATTTATCATACTCCATTCAGTACTTTCATTTTTTCTTTTGATTCACTTTCTTCCTTGTCATGCATATAGCACTGCTCACTTTCCTACTGCATGTAATTTCATCTACCCTTTACACTATAATTCATCATCCCTGTGAAGGTTTCATCATGGTCCAAATGCCAACTATACTTTCTGCATTAAAGACCACCTTCCATTCCATTTGTAGCTCACATGCTGACAGATCACCTCTCCTTTAGTTCCCCATATCAAGCTATTCGAGAAACAGTTAACATAATCTAGACACTAAAACAAACGTACTATAAGTAAAAAGGCAGAAACCATCACCAACATTTTCCCTCTTGTGTGCCAGAAGTCAGGTACTTAATACATAGCCTGATTCGCAGAAGAGTTGAGTAGCCATAATTCCCAGTGACTTCTATAGAACGAGATGGTACTCAGAACTTCTGAAAAAAGTCAGGCAGTTTATTCAGGTACCTAGCTTAAACCATCCACACTGAAAAATGTTGGTTTCTATATTTAAACATTTGTGCCAAGAAATACCTGGTGTGAATATTATAACAGCTTGACCCTTCTACATATTATTTCTTTGTGAGTCAGAGATCTAAATTTTATAAACTATTTCAAACACAAGACTTACTGAATGTCTAGTGCAGGGATACCTTTGCCTTAAGTGACCTAGGTGTACTGTAGTTATTCACGATAGCATACAGAATGTAAAGAAACATATTATTGTGCATTGAAAGGAGTCCAGTATAAATCAAATTTATCTGTAGTAACAGAAACATAGTATTACAAGGATGCCTCAACTACAGAGCACTGATTGCACAGGATACATCATGTTATCTTAGCTGGTTAACCCTACTTAGTGTTGTTTTGTTATTTTTTTATTTTTATTACTACTACTACTACTACTACTGATGACAGTGAATACAAACACCCCAACACAAAATGTATTTTCCAAAGTGTCCTGAGTGTTGAAGATTTCTCCCCAACCATAGGTGCCATATGCTCTGATCCGAGGCAAGTGGTTAGGGGAAAGGCTGTAAGGGTTTTGATGACAAAGTAGTATCAGCAGCCGATTGCTTGTTCAAGTAAATACAATTGTGTATATATTTTAGAAGAATCATGTAGGGCTAAGGGGCCATAATCTTTGATGGTAGGGATTTAAATTTAAAATTTTAGCTCATTGCAACTTGGAGGGTAGGAGATTCCAAGATTAGGGTAGAGGAGGAAATTGAGATTGTACTGGCTTTTTTTTTTTTTTTTTTCCTTTCAGCTATCAATCCAATTCTCTTGCTGAAACTCTATTTTCTCTCCTCTTTAAGCCTTCTACATTCCCACATTTATATCTCCTCTTCCTCACTTCATTTTTTGTTAGTGTCTCCTCCACATCTTAGATTTCAACCTTTAACCCCTCTCCTTTCAGCATTTCCTTTTTCTGGAGACTGCATGAAACCTCCTTCTCACACCTTAACTTCAAAAGGCCCAAATCACAACAGTTATCCAGTTAAAGGGGATTTGATATTATGTAAGCATGGAGAAGCAAAACCAAAAAAGACAGGACCCAAATAAGATCACAATTTTGTTTCTAAATTATCGCTCAATCTGCATGAGACTGCCCCCACTGCTTTAAAAAGAGGGAGGGAGGGAGAGAGAGATTGCAAATGCTGTTATAAACCTAGTTCCAAAGCTAAGCACTAAAGCAGACAGTACTAATGTCCCTAATTCCTGTTCACTTTTCCTTGCCACCTCAGTTCTTGAGGGAAGGCTACAGAAGGAGTCAGACGTTTTAGGAACAAAAGGACTGTTATTGAACTGGAGAGAAAGTGGGAAAGAATGCCAGTTTCCATCATCACTAGTTCAAAAGAAGAAAATCTACAAAAAGTACACAGCCATAGCACAGTGTTAATTCATGCATTTGGGGTTGTGCCTAACAAACATAACACCCCACATTAAAGAAGTGTGAATAAATAGGATTTTTGCAACCCTTGCTTTTTTAGAGGCCTAGCAGTGGAGAGGAAACAAGGCACTGAGTTTGAATTTGAAATTAAGAAAGGATGTTACTGAATTCTGGACTGGTTATTTGTTACTTGTATTGTGGCAGCATCTAAAGGCCTTAGCCCCATTGTGCTAAGCACTGTATGAATACAACTAAGAGATGGTCCCCGCCCTGAAGAGTTTACACAGAAAACTTCAGAGAACAGGTGGATACGACAAACAGATGGAAGGAGCACAATGTAAGCCAATTGGCAATGTGTTCAGTTCATATTTTTCTAACGGATATTTATAAAATGTCAGAATGTTCAGTTAGGCCAGGCCTACTCTCAAAAAGCTTTGCTTTACCGGCAAATTGCTCATAGTATGGCTGCACTTCATGCTGACAAAAGGGCAAATCTACCAATATAGCTAATTCCAGCTTCCCTCCCCACCAGCCCCAAGAGAAACAGTTTATATCAACAAGAACAGTTTTGTCAGAATAGCGGTGTCTACACTAGAGGCTTTTGCTGGCACAACTATGTCAGCCACAAATCACATGCCTGACCAATACAGTTATGCCTGCAAGAGTCTGAAGTATATACCTGGCTTAGACAAACTGTAAGAAGAGGGTTTTTTACTTTTAAATGGAAATATTAAGGTATGTTTTGCAAAAAAATGGAAACAGTTGTTTGTAAAGGATAGTTTTCCTCTTGATAAATTGCAGAAACTGCACCTAAAAAGCTAGTAGTAGGTATTGTATTCCCACGAAGTGGACACAAAGCTGGAACATATCCTCCTTATTTAATTGGAAGGCACTCCAGAACTAGACTGTTCTTTTAAAAAATAAACACACTGATGTAATTACATTGCTCTTTCAATAGCATCAACCAGTGTACAAATTTACTGGTCAAAAAACCAGAAGCTTCTGTATCCTCTGCACATGGTGATGGCGAGAGTAAGATAAAAGCAACCTGTGAAGGTTACACATTGAGGGGACCATTGAAATAATTCGGATGAACAATTTGCTTTAGACCACAGTGCAGTCATACAAACCTGATGTAAACAGAGTGCCATTTTACTGGATGATATAAAACCTCTTTTGTTCCCTTGCAGAGCCAGCTCCAACATAATCAGATCCACTTTTAATTCTATACTATTTGGTTAAAAATTACCAAGCTTAAATTTTGTTTACATATCTGGAACTTTTCCCAATCAATTTGTTCATCTCAAACTCTTTCATTAGAAACTGAACAACATTTTAAGACATTTCTAGAGGCTATAAATACAATGAAAATAAAGGGACCATTATGAACTGAACACTGTTGTGAAAGGATATTTACATCATTTGCAGTGGAGCAAGTATGAACAGTGCCTTTGTGTGTGAGTATATTCAGTTTCTCCCTGAATATGTATTCCACCACAGGCCCAATATTGCAATCCTTAATACTTTCAATATTCATGAAACTTCTGATTCCAAAGGGAGCTTGCTGGGGAAATGAGTCTCTGAACCATAAATAAATTAATATTATTTTATACATAATCAGGGCTGTCAAACAATTAAAAAAATTTATCATAATTAATCATGAAATTAATCGCACTGTTAAACAATAGAATACTATTTAAATATTTTTGGATGTTTTCTACATTTTCAAATATATTGATTTCAGTTACAACAGAGAATACAAAGTGTACAGTGCTCACGTTATATTTATTTTTGATTACAAGTATTTGCACTAAAAAAACAAAAGAAATTGTATTTTTCAATTCACCTAATACAAGTACTGTAATGCAATCTCTATCATGAAAGTTGAACTTACAAATGTAGAATTATGTACAAAAAAACTGCATTCAAAAATAGAACAAGTCCACTCAGTCCTACTTCTTGTTCAGCCAAATGCTCAGACAAACTAGTTTACATATGCAGAAGATAATACTGTCTGCTTCTTGGTACCTTCTTTGTGTTCTGTCAAATCTGCAGTCAAAGTGGTCTTAAAATGAACAACATGTGCTGGGTGATCATCCGAGACTGCTATAACATGAAATATATGGCAGAATGCAGGTAAAACAGAGCAAGGAATATACAATTCTCCCTCAAGGGGTTCAGTCATAGAATATCAGGGTTGGAAGGGACCTGAGGAGGTCATCTAGTCCAACCCCCCGCTCAAAGCAGGACCAATCCCCAGTTTTTGCCCCAGATCCCTAAATGGCCCCCTCAAGGATTGAACTCACAACCCTGGGTTTAACAGGCCGATGCTCAAACCACTGAGCTATCCCTCCCCCTCAACCTAATCACAGAATCTCAGGAGATCATCTAGTCCAACTCCCTGCTCAAAGCAGGACCAGTCCCCAACTAAATCATCCAACAGATTTTTTCCCCTAAATGGCCCCCTCAAGGACTGAACTCACAACCCTGGGTTTAGCAGACCAATGCTCATACCTGTGAGCTATCCCTCTCCCCCCAATTAACACATTTTTTTAAACTAGTGTCATCAGCATGGAAGCATGTTCTCTGAAATAGTGGCCGAGGCATGAAGGGGCATACGAATGTTTAGCATATCTGGCACGTAAATACCTTGCAATGCCAGCTACAGAAGTCCCATGCAAATGCCTCTTCTCACTTTCTGGTGATATTGTAAATAAGTGGGCAGCATTATCTCCCGTGAAAGTAAACAAATTTGTTTGTCTTAGCAATTGGCTGAAGAAGAAGTAGGCCTGAGTGGACTTGTAGGCCCTGAAGTTTTACACTGTTTTGTTTTTGAGTGCAGTTATGTAACAAAAGAAATACATTTGTAAGTTGCACTTTCATGACAAAGAGATTGCACTACAGTATTTGTATGAGGTGAACTGAAAAATACTATTTCTTTTGTTTGTCATTTTTACAGTGCAAATATTTGTAATCAAAAATATACACTTTGATTTCCATTACTACACAGAATACAATATATATGAAAATGTAGAAAAACAGCCAAAATATTTAATAAATTTCTATTGGCATTCTATTGTAACAGTGCGATTAAAACTGCAATTAAGATTTTTTCAAATCGTGATTAATTGACAGCCCTATATATAATACATATTTATATATTACAAAATATAGATGTGCATAATAAGACCAAACATTTTCATAAGACATGCATTTGCAAATCATTCTGAAATGAACAGTCAAGATCTAAGACAAAGTGCTCTCTCGTTTGATTTATTTTTTCCTCCTTCCTTACAGATATAGGCAGCTTTGATTTAGCGAAGTACTTAAACACCTTAGTAGTGATCCCACTGTAGTCAAAGGGACCCTCTGTGTGCTTAAGAAGTTAAGACACCTGCTTAAATATGCTTTCTTGTATATGCTTAAGTAGTATGGTAAGAGGGTGGGCCAGTTAAGGCAAATTATCCTTTTGTAGCCTTGTACTGTATCATCACACTTTTAGGGCAACACTGTATAAGACTCAGGAGACTATGAAGAGAACAGGAAATATGAGTGTTAAATTACTAAAATGCAAACTACGCTGCTGTGAGATACATTTCCTTCTCATGTTGTACTGCACACTGGGGCTATGCCTACACTACTGCTTACGTCAGTAGTTTCTTAGAGGTGTGAATAAGCCATCTCCTGAGTAATGTTGAAAGTTACACTGACCTGAGTGCCAGTGTGGACAGTGCTGTGTCAGCAAGAGAGCTTCTCCCACTGGCACAGTTACCACCGCTCGCTGGGGGTGGATTAATTATGTCGATGGTAGAGCTCTCTCATTGGCTTAGAGCAGCTACACGAGCGCGTTTACAGCGGTGCAGCTGCATCAGTGCAGCTGAGCCGCTGTAAGCTCTCTAGTGTAGCCGTAGCCTTAGAGAGGCAATTCTGGTATTCTGTTAAAAAAGAGCAGATTCAGGCCTTCCAACAAGGTCTCCTCTCTGGAGGGCAGTTACCTCAGAAGCTTTGCAGTTAACTGATTGCTAAAAATCTCTACCTCTAGATTACTCTCAAAGCAGCACTGCTCTAAACAGCACATAACTGTGCTCATCTTCAAGTGATTCATTCTAATTCCAGTAAGATTGAAAAGAGATCACATTTCAGAAAAGATAGTATTAGTATAAAATTTTTAAGTTTATTTATAAAAGAAGTCAAGGAAATTTTCAGAAAGCCTGGGAGGAGAATTCACCAGTAATACTAGTTAGTACTGCAACAACATTTTCAATCTGTGATGTTGTTGTAATGATTTAGGGATTCTGTCTGTACCACTTTGGAATTGTGGATGATTTTATTTAATTGCATCATGGAATTACTGTGTCATGGAAAGCTTATATGTATGCGGATACACCAGGAGTTAACAGAGTTGTGCCATGTCTCTGCCAGGCCAAAGAATGGCAAGCGATCAGCACTCAATGATCTTCTATTCAAAGTAAAATATCTTGGGACAACACACTTATTCTAGCTGAGAGAACACTTCCTAGTGTTGTCTGAAGGGAGGACAGTTTGGAAAGTTACCAAAAGAAGCAGATGACCCCAACAAGAGTCTTTGAAGGGACTCAAGAGGGGGACTTTGGGGGGTCAGAGCCATTTAGCAGCAGATTAAGAAGAAGGGAGTGGCAGCGGGTCAGGGTAGGCAACGGGGTGGAGAATCCCGCCTGCCTCACGGAAAACATACGATCCCCTAAGGGCTTTCAAGTGAAGGATGAGCTAGTGAAGGGCACTGAGGTTTCAACTGTTTACTGTCTGGCAAGATATGCACTCTCCTGTGCTTTACATGATTAAGCATGATTAAAGGAGAGCATAAAAGCGCTAGTGCTAAGTGCGTGCACATGACGACTGCTTCACAACTGCTGCATGACCTCGATAGCATCAGACTGTAAACCAGAAGCTTCACATCTTTGGGATAGAGTTGTGGGAGAGGGCTGTTTACACATACCCCAGAATCTGAAGAGTCAACATTATGTTTGGAAGGTTCCAACACTTGGGGGAGGGTGGGGCGCACCAGATAGGTCTGAACCCTGTGTGTGCGCCTAGGGACCCTGAGATTACAGTTCAGCCACTGCCCCATTCAGGCTCCAGTAGCTTAGAAGAGCAAAGGAGGTTTGGATTCCACTCTCAGCAGTCCTAGTGGATGACCAAGAGGGGACACTTGCTAGGATCTGTGATAGAGGAGTAAGCTTTATCTCCATTTACAGAGGCAGAGACCACAGTTTTGTTTACATTAGGAAGAGACAGATTGGTTATTATACACATTTAAGTGCTAGAGGTTTTCAGAGGTGCTGAGCTTCATATAGGAGCTCCTGGGATTGGGTCCAGTGAGATTTGAACCAATGACACCATTCAACAGAAGCTGCTGCTGCTATTCAGAAATGGGTGGGAATCTGTTTTCCCATCTTGTAAAAGTTCGAGATTTCAAAGTTTTTTCCATCCTCATTCAGGATGAAAAGTCAAAATCTTGAAAATTTTCACAAACTGCTAATACAAAAAATGTTTATCATGTGAATCTAAATATTTTCAAATAAAAGCCAAATCATAATGCCTTTGAGAAATTGGGCTTCACAAACAGACTTTACCAGCCATCTGTGGAGAAAAGGAATTGCATTAAGAGTTCAAATCCATACTGAAGCTTAGACTTCAATGATGTAGCATTGGTACTCTGTACTCTCAAATCTTCGCACAAAACAGTAGTCATCATGCCACTTAATGGGGCTTTAAATTCATCCTCTATTACAGCATCATAGGGTTCAAACACACATGGGCTGAACCCGCTATCTGAGTCTTTCCCAGTGGTGGGGGAAGGATCCACCAGGTGGGAGGCAGCAGGGCACTACACAGCTAAAAATAGCAGTGTCGATGAAAAGTCATCGCTTTGGCAAGGAGAGCCATGTAGGCTAAGTACCTGAGTAAATACCCTTCTTCAGATATGTCTGTACTCTATTTGCTTAAGCCATGCCCGACCATCTATGCTGTTACTCAACCCTATGCTGAGGGCCGGGGCGGGTGGAGGGTTACCCATATACATACTCTCAATATTGCTGAAATACTTGTGCTGTGTAGCAGCAGCTTCTGTTGAATGGTGTCAGTGGTTCAAGTCTCACTGGACCCAATCCCAGCAGCTCCTATATGAAGCTCAGTACCTCTGAAAACCTCCACCGCTTAAATGTGTAAAATAACCAGTCTCTCTCCCTAATGTAGACAAAACAGTGGTCTCTGCCTCTGAGCTGGAGATTAAATAAAATGTCATCTACAGATTACTTTCCTAATATTTCAGGGCAAAGTAAAAAGCACAGAAGATATACCTGAATGTTAAATTACTTATTTGCTCATAACTTAATATACTAAAAGGTACACAAAGAGCAACTACCATTGGTTTAGGATTCTTGACTTGTTAGCTGGACTACCATATTTTGTAAATCTTACAAATCTATGAAAATATGGAAATCTCTACAGCTACTTCCACATTTTATAACAACTTCTTACTGAGAATATACCAATATTCCCCTGCCCTTCCCCCAGCCCAAATCAGGCATTAAACTAACATGCTGATTTTTTCCAAGCTAGATTGCATAGAAACTCTGCAAAGAATTCCAGCTATGCAAAGCACTCCAAATAGAGAGACCACACCCACTGTTTGCTCTGTTGTATTGACTCATGCCTTTACGTAAAGTGCTTTGGGGGAGTGAATAGTTTTATACATTTTACCCATGCTAACACTATTAACATCTTCTACTATGTTATAATACCACAGAAATAAAAGGAGAAGGCAAAGGAGAAGTTGCACATAAATTTGCCATAAAAAGTGTGAGGCTGATGTTTTCTGTTTTCCTGAAATATTGGCATAATGCTTTTGTTTACAGCTAGGTTTTTATGCCCCTGGATAAGAAGCTCACTCTCTCTTGAAACAAGAAGCTGTTCCAAACTGATAGGCAGGCAAGATTTCCCCTCCAATTCAGGCCCATCACAGTTGCCACAGTAACATTTCAGGTAAATAACCTTAGGTAGTTTTAAGTAGCATTAAGTTGCAGATGCTCGAAAGCCATATTCAACAAGAAAAATACTATTCTATTTAGGTTCTTGTACTATTATAATCACTTTGGTAATATAGAATATTTAATGTCAGCTGAGCTTTCATCCCAGTTCCATAAGAACATTAATGAAACTAAAGGAATTTCTGATACCTGTTTAGGCACTGCCACTACTTATTTGAACTTCCCAATTTACTTCTGTATTGTACAGTATGAAGAGCTTGATGCTCTGTTCCCTGCTCCTTTTTTCTACAACAGTCCTATCTCAGCTCATCAACTTCATGCTGCTTCACTGGAGAAAACAATCCACAGCTCAGTCTCCCCAGACTGGGAAGATAATCTTCAGAAATATTTCTGCTTGTCTGTGAGAGCTATCTATTAACCTTCCTCAGCTTGACCACCACCAACTTGACTCATTTTTATATAATAAAGGAAAGCTGCTCTTTTTATATTCTTCCCCTTCAGTCTGACCTCCCTCCTAAATAAAAGTGACGGTGGCCAAACCAAAAGAATATATCCCAGAGCAACTCTTTTCTTTAGAGCCAAAGTTGGATATTGGCTGAGCCACATAGTTGGTCTTCAAGTATGATGCGCTCATAACACTGAATAGTATTTTTTCTAAATAGGGTGGTCTTGAACTTAAAAAAAAAATCTACAATTTTGAATTGTGATCTCCAATATTTAGGATATGCAATTGTGGCAGGGTGGACTAGGTACAGAGACCCCCTGCTGGAGGCCTTGCAGCCCTGCATCATCCTGTCCCAGAATAGAGCAGCGAGAAGTGCTCCAGGCAGCCTAGAGTGGCTTCAGAAAAGCAGCCAGTCAGAGGAGCTGCTGGAGCGACCAATAAAGGGCCAGATAAAAAGCAAACAGCAGAGCTGAGCCTTCAGTTGCTGTGTGGAGCTTGACTAGGTAGGATGGGGTGCCTGGCTGACAAACAGGAGGACTGTGGATAGCTCACTGCAGAGAGCTCACCAGACAGAGCTGAGCCCAGCAAAGGCTTCCAAAGACCAGGTGCCTAGCTGGCTGCATAGAATAGCAGCAGAGCCATCGAAAGGTCAGTGTGGGCAGGCTGAGTCCAGGGCACTGAGCAGAAAACCTGGCCAGATCAGATGAGAATACCAATATGGGCCCTGCTGGTCTGGTAGCTGACTGTGCCTAGGGAGGGCTGCAGAAAAGGACACCAGTTGAGGTACCAAGATGGGTCCTGGCTGGTGTCTGAAGAAGGCAGTGCCTCTGGGAAGAAGCTTAAGAGCTATGGCTCCATACCAGGGCCGTGATAAGAACTTAGAACTGTATACCTCAGAAGGGGGGACAGTGTGTGGGGCTAGGCCAGAGGGCTGAGCTGCTGAAGACCGGCTGAGAGAAGGGGGTGCTCGCGAGAGGCAGGTGCCACCCTGATGCAAGACCAAAAAAGAAAAGCAGGCTCACACCTAACAGAGAAAGAAGGCCATCCACAAGAGGCGTGTGCGTCCCCACGAAAAGAACTGTGTTTGCAGGCACTATCGGCCAGAGAAAAGGGAGCAAGCACAAAGGCGGGTTCTGACCATGTTACAGCAATATAGAAACTGACCTTTTAAAAAAATTGATAACGGGTATTTTGATAAGAATTCACATTTCTCCAGAACTTCCACAGATCCTCTTGTGATAATGTTCACTCTTTTTTGACACACGCTAAACTAGGCTTTTCATATTACTTTTTTCCTCTATTGCAAAATGGAGATGTACAACTTCAAACACATTTAAAAAGAAACTGACTTTTGAAAGCACACATTTACAAATCAAGACCTTGTCATACTGTACAAACTAATTTCACACTCATTTGTGTTTACAGCCTGATTAGAAATTAACAGTAGGTAGGTAAAGTTATAAGAATATGTCAGAAAACAAGAAGCAACAACACAGTGGTATGAGTCACAGGTATTTCTCCATCAGGAAGATTGTTATAACCAGAGTTGGAATGAAACACTCTAATAATGCAAACAATTCTACAGCACCACAACTCCAGCACTGAACTCAATCTCTCAAAGGTATTACCATTTTTGGAAATCTCACTGAGAATATTCCCCCCGCCAGTGTTCCACTATGCCTTCTAAAGGTTTGTAAGCAGATAAGAGTGATTTTCTTTACTGTATTTTCTTAAATAAAGCGAGGAAAAAGCATAGGAATTTCACTATTAATATTTTTAATTGTTAAAACTAAGTTGGGAGTCTACAGAGATTTAGAAATTCTCTGTACTTAGTATTTATGCACCTTTTATAGTAACGTCTGAAAAGCTATATAAAATAAAGCAGAAATTCAGATATTTTAAGATGTCTATTAAAACCAATCATTTAACACTATTTATCCACAAGACAAATTCAGTTTGATAAAATAAAATAAGAAAACAAAATGTGCTACTGGAGCTATTGGAAAGCTCTTAGATAACAAAATGATACATGTTTTACAAAACCTAAGACAGACTTTACCGTATGTAATGCTAATCAAATAATTAAAAAGCTTCAGCTATAAGCAATTAATTGAATGCGGTAGTCCAGTTTAGTCTGACAGCATATACAAAATGTGACCAAAAACAATCTCAAATTTAGCATCCTGTAAACAAATTCTAAATTTAAAATTTCCAAAAATTGTAGCTTAGACTGTGCATCACACCATCACAATAATGCCAGGAATAACAGAAATAAAAATACTTCACTAAAAATTACCAGAGTGTATTTATGATTAATTGGTTGGTGTTTTCTTCCCTTCTTGCCATACCAGAGACGAGACATCTCCTTTCCAAAATAAAATGTAAAAGTAAAAATCATATAAGGACCGTTTCAAAGCATTCTCTCTACCTGCTATCAATTCCAGGCATAGACAGAGCCCCACTATGGTGACAGAACAACTTGCTAGATACACACGCTTGACTGACAGGGGGAAGGACTAATCAGTAAATGCTATCTACCACTGGAGTGCATCCTGAGCGGGGGAAAGTTCAATGGAGGAAAGATTTCCTATGTTCAAGAGTGGTTGCAGTGTAGTGATTGTTGAAAAGGCTAAATAATTTAAAGAGACAGAACAATTTTGTTTTAGTTTTCTTAAGAGAAAAACTAAAATAGAAATCAAAGCTGCTAATAAGAACATTTCAAAATACTAATTTATACTGCAGCAAAATGTATTTTTGTCTATACAGGACAGGGATTTTTCCCAGCGTCATTATCTTTAACAGAATTTTTGCATTGAATTTTAAACTGCAGTATCTTTATAAATTCCCTGTAACAAACACAAGTGTTGAAATAATTAAAGTTATTACTTGGTCCCAGAACTTGTATAGAAAGTATCCTGTTAAGCAGATCTCTTTTTTTACATCAAACTTCAGTAAAGCATTTCAGCCATGCACATTTTCTGTTTGGTAAAGCACATTAAAGCAATGCAAACCTGAATTTTATTCATAGAAAAAACGGATCATACCAAATTCTAAACTGATTTTGAGAAAACATAACAGGAGGACCATGTATGATCTTGAATGAAAAATTTAAGTGTCAAATCCTAGCCATACTGAAGTCAATGGGATTCTTGCCATTGACTTCAATAGAGCCAGAATTAAATCCCATATATAAAAATATGTGGAATTAAATCCTGGCACTTCTGATGTGTGTGTATTTGAGAGAATGACCCTGTTCTGAACAAACACAAATATGAAACTGCAGAATAACTGCAAGTAAGTAACCTAACCCTGGAACAAACCTCTGTAACAGATGACTGGAAGGGAGTGAGCGTAACACCAATTTTTAAAAAGGGTTTGAGAGGTGATCCTGGCAATTACAGGATGGTCAGTGAACCTAATTACTATACCAGGCAAATTGGTTGAACCTACAGTAAAGAACAGAATTATCAGACAAAGATGATTCGTTGAGGAAGATTTTGTAAAGCAAAGTCATGCCTCACCAATTTATTAGAATTCGCTGAGGAAGTAAAAAAGCATGCAGATCAGGGTCATCCAGTAGATAGAGTGTATTTGGATTTTTAGAAAACCTTTGACAAGATCCCTCAACTAAGGCTCTTAAGGAAACTAAGTATTCAAAGGGATAACAAGGAAGGTCCTCTCCTGAATCAATAACTTGTTAAAAAATAGGAAACAAAGGGTAGGAATAAGTGGTCAGTTTCCCCAGAAACCTGTAATGGGACCTGTGCTGTTCATTAATGATCTGGGACCATTTTTTTGTTCTGTGTTTGTACAATGCCTAGCACAATGGAGTCTTGATCCATGACTAGGGCTTCTAAGTGCTATGGTAACATAAATAAACAAGTTAGTGAGGGAGTGACCTTACACTATTTAAGTCTACAGGATGGAAGATTTAGTTTATAAAATTTTTAGCTATTGTGCTTCCAAAAGGTAACCTTTGTAATGTGAACTGATAGCCGACTAGTGAAATGTCATCTTCCCGAGTCTGCAAAGAGACTGCTCTGATTACTCCTGGAGGAATTTTGCACCACTGCGCATGTGCAGAATTAATGTCCCCCACAGAATTCTTTGCTTCCCCGCAGAAAAAATGGCTGACAGGGAAGCTGAAAGAGCAGTCATGCACCTCTGCCTAGCTACACAGGTATATCATTTCAGGCACCCAGAGAAGCTGGTGGAGAGGTAAATCACCGCAGGGCTGGGGACACCTCAGCCAGTGGCTTCTACCCTGAGCCAGGATCAGCTGATAGTCCTGGCTGAGCTGGAGGCAGGCGAGGCCGGGACTTTCTCTTCCCCTGTAAGGAGTGGCTGGGGATGTGTCAGACCCACTCCCAGAAACCTCACCCAGCTGCAGGAAGCTCAGTATCCTCCCCTGCTTCCTGCCCCCATTGATCCTCAGTGCGGGCAGGGTGGTCACTGTACAGGGCCCTGCTCCCCCATCCACCCAACCCCCGTGCATGTAGACCTCTCATACCCAGACACCCCCACCAACTCTCACCCCATACACCCAAGACCCCCCTAGGCCTCCATACCCAAACCTCACCCCACTGAATCTCAAACCACTGCATCTGGAGCCCCCCCTGAACCCAGAGCTCCTGCCTCTGGACCCTCATGCTTGCACCCAGACAACCCAACACTGAGCTCCCTGCACTCAAACCCCTACCCTGATGAGCCGCACCCCTGAGTCCCCACATCCAGACCCCAACACCACTGACCCCCAACTAGGGCACCCAGATCCCCACCCCACCAAGCCCCACTTCCTCAGCACCCAGACCCCTCTGCTGAAAACCCTTCACCCAGACCCCTCGGTTGTGCCCCAACTACTTTCACCTGGAAGCCCCTGCAGAGTCCCACTGCCCCTGCACCTGGAAACCCCCTCCACCCAATGAGCCTCTGTGCATGCAGAGCCCCCCACTAAGCTGCCTGCACCCAGATTGTTCCACACAGAATCCTCTCACTGCACACCTGGATCCCCCCACACCAAACCCTTCCACACTTGGATCCTGCCTGATTGAGCTTGCCTGTCCTACACCTGGTGCGCCTGGCACAGAAGGTCAGGGTGTTTCTGGGGCAGGCCCAGGCCTTGTGCTATGTCAGGGCAGCCTCACCACTGAGTCAGTGTCCCGGGGGTGGAGAGGCTGCAGGGTGATCTCCCACCTTCATACAGCTAGTGACCTGTACAGAGAACATGCAGCCAGGTACAGCAGAGAACACATTGAAAGCAGTTCAAAAGTTGGCCCCATTAGCCTGGAGAGCACCAGGTTCAGATCCCAAGCCAGGATAGGGTATAGTCTGTTGAAACCTTTAAGAAAATGGCCTACTATTGGGTTGGCAAAGACCGACCGGCCCTCCACACCTGGATGGAAGGCGGAAATAGCAACCAAGTGTATCTTTACTTAAGACATAGAAAGCCCCTGCCATTTTAGGTGGAGGAGATAGTCCAATATCATAGGTATGGGCGAGAGTGTTGGAAAGGGGAGATATTGTGAATCTTTTTCATTTGGCCAGGTAGGTAGCCCTAGTGGAGGGTTTCTTACTGCCAAGGAGGACTTCCCTGACTGAACCTGAACACGCAAGCTCCATTGGGTTCAGCCATGGAGCTTCCACGCCGTGTGATAACAGTCAGCTCTGTGTTCTTGTGGAACCAGGGCGCAGTATACAGCCTTTCTGACTCATGAAGGACACCTCCCCACCCAGCCTCTGCTTGAGCCAAAACCGATCAGAGAAAAGACTTGCAGAGAGCAGTGAAGTGTGGTGGGAGACACCCTAGACCCCTCCTGATAAGGGTGACAAGATTAAGGCAACTCCGCTAGCCTCATCTGCATCAAAGATGGGACAGGGAGGCATCTCCATTAACATACAGAATGGAGAACAGAGATTCCAAGGCAAGAACCGCACAGAACTCTGGGACCAGAAAAACAGGGAAGCACTGCATCATGGGGGATCTCTGCTCCAAATGTTAATGAACCTACATCTTCACACACCCCACTCAGCAGTTATCAGACCAATTCTAGTAATGAATCCTTGATTGATATCCAAAATACTGAAACTGCCTAATTGCATTGTGAGCTCCCTGGAGGGAACACCACCCATAGCCAAGAGCGATCAGCTCCTATTGTCTAGCCTAAAGAAAACCCTTGAGTCATCACCCTTGAACCAATTAACCACCCTTCCACAAAAAAAAAACAAACAAACAAAAACTACCCACGCTCAAGTAAGTGTTCTGATGCATGGATCCAAACTCTGCATCAGTTCCACTCGGATTTCATCTTCTCTTGACTGATCAGGCTAGGGGCGCTGCCTGTCTCCAGCACTCAGGACCCTGAGCTATCCCTATCATCTGGAAACCCTGACCAGTTCAAGCTTTGTAGATTGATGAGATCCCAGATCTCTCTCTCTCTCTGTGTTTTCTTTTCTGCCTCAGACAGGTATAGTTTTCTATATGAGTTTTGTAACCTTTAATAATGTAACTTTTATTTGTTCAGGCTCTCCTTGTGTGGTTATCACTATTATTCAATAAATAACTTTTTGGTTAAACTGGTTGCTTCCCCTCCCCCTTTCTCTCTCTGAACTTTACTCTGTTTATGTTTTTAGCTTCCCCATTTACTCTGCAGCAAAGCTCTCATCTAAGCTAAAGATCCCTGTAGCACTCAAAAATACTGTGGGGTTTGCTCATCAAGTGGGTTACTACCAGTACAATTGTAATGTGAAAGTGGGGACAGGGATGTGCTGAACCTGTGACATATAAGGGTGGCAGCCTGAAAGTGCTGTTCGACCCAGCCTGCTCAGGCTTACTCTATTCCGGTGCGGTACCTGTGGCATATAAGTGCTGCTGCTTGAACGTGCTGCTTGACCCAGCCTATTGAGCCCAGGGGCATATAAGGGGTCAGATTGAAAGTGCTGATTGACCCAGTGTGTCTGTGTGTCTCCCCGGTTCTGGAGGAACCTAGGTCCTGCAGGATAGATCCATTGGGAGGGGACTTGCAGAAGGGAGAAGTAGAGCTCCCTATGAAAACACAAGTGACAGAAGCAGTACATTGATAGAACCTCCCACCCCAGAAGAGTAACCTAATAAATGAGCATACCCCAAAGTAACAGGGAAATCTGGTAACACATGAGGGGAAGGGATTCAAGGTTCGGATGCTGGAGGCAGCCACGATCCTGAGTTATCAGGCCCAGCAGCAGCGGTAAGGTGACTGGGTTTTCCATGGACATTTCTAGGAGAGACGTATACCAGTGCTCTCGGGGCCAGGCTAGAGCTATCAATATTACCAAGGCTTTGTCTCTTCAAACCTTGGGCAGTACCTTGTGAACGAGAGGCATGGGCGGAAATGATGGAGCCCAGACTGTGATTCAGGTAGGAGCAGAAGTAGACACATTTACTGTTGTGTCGCGTGGCAAACAGATCTGGGGAAACCCCCACTCTTGAAAAATGGTATTCATGACGTCTGGGCGGATGGACCACTCGTGGCTTTGAAAGGACCTGCCCGCCCACGCAGTCTGAACTCTGGGAAGGTATGATGCCTCCAGGTGTATTGAGTGAGCTAAGCAGAAGTCCCACAGTTTTAGGGCTTCCTGCCACAAGGGAGAAGGGCGTACACCCCCCCATCTGTTTACATAAAGCATAGCTGTTGTATTGTCCATGAGTGACACACACTTCCCTTCCAAATGGGCTTGGAATGTCTGGCACGCTAGACGGACTGCTCTCAGCTCTCCAACGGTAATGTGAAGTGAAAGCTACGCTTGGGACCAGAGGCCCTGAGTCCTGAGGTCTCCCAGGTGCGCCGCCCTCCCCAGTGCTGATGCATCTGTCACCAGTGAGAGGGCTGGCTGTGTCTGCCGAAAGGGACACCCGCACACACCGCTTGCAGGTTGAGCCATCATAGGAGGGACTCTGTCAGAGTCCTTCCTCAGTGCTGACTCATCCCACAACGGTGCCAGAGCACTCCACGCCGATGTCAAGGTGCTCAGCGTCGGCTTGGCTGACCCCAAGTCCTAATGGGAATGGAGAGCAGCTTCCAGCAGAAGGAAGGATCTTGAGGCACAGGTCCCTCTCCTTCTGAGTTCTGGGGTGAGTTCTGTGGATCTTGCAGCTGTCCTTTTGGTGGGCTTCCCGCAATCATTTCAAGCAGGGAGTGTGGGGGTCACTCCTTGGCATAGACTTGTCACACGCTGTGCAGCATTTAAACCTAGAATGCCAGTAACAGGGAGTACCCTCAAATGAAAGTCTATATACAACTATCACTATTACTGACCATTTACAGATGAAAACTGCCAAGGGACAGAAAGGGCTCAAAGCAATGGATACAATGAGCATTCCAGCTAACCATCACAGGCAGTAAGAAGGAACTGAGGTGGCAGCGGCTTGGCAGGGCCCTATATATTCAGCGCCACGGAGGCACCACTCCAGGGGACTCCTGGACTGACCCGATGGGTTCTGCTAAGGTAAAATCGTTCTGGCTGCCATGCATGTGGTGCATTCATGCACACCTAACTGAAATTTACATGAGCAATCACTCAAAGAAGAGCTAGTAGCGACCCTTACATCTCACCTTAAGATCATGGAGGAGTACTTCCAAAAGTGGAGGCTGAGACCAAATCCAAGCAAAGTCGGTAACATTTACTTTCCACCTTGACAATAGAATCACACAAAACACTGTTGTGATGAAATTGTACATTATGTGAAAAGCCAACATATCTCAGTATCATTCTTGACTGTATACTGAACTTTCATGACCACCTCAAAAAATGAGCCTCTAAAGCAAAGATGCACATCATCATAAGTTAGCGGGAACAAGCTGGGAATCAACAGCCCTGGTCCTATGAACATCGGCCTTGGCCCTGGTGTACTCCATTTCAGAGTACTGTGCAACTTGTGGACAGGCAGCTGAATCAGACTTTAGGAATCATCACAGGGACTTTAAAATCAACACCTCTACTGTAGCTTTCTGAATTAGCAAACACTGAACCTCCAGCTATTTGTTGAGATATAGTCGCAGCATGAGAATTTATACGTGCCGAAGAGTACCCAGAACTTCCAATCCAACAGGTTATGGATAATATACCCCCAAAATGCCTGAAATCGTGAAAACCACTATGGAACACACGTGACCACCTCATGTCTCTGGCTCTAACCAGGGAGTGGTAAAGTACCTGAACCTCATCTACTGTTCCAGACAAGCACTTTATTACTGACCCAACAAGCCACACAGACTTCCTGGTTTCGACCTGCCACACAGACTTTGGACCACACTGAACTGCATCTGAAAAAACCATAGAAGATGCAGTTACTTGATATACAAGTAGAAAATCAAAGACTCCCCTTTGTGCGACTGTGGTGAGAATATCCAAACCATCTAACACAGTGCCTCATATATGGATTAAAAAATGAATTGGATGATATCCACGATGTCACAGAGGAGGCTTTCAAATGGCTTATGGACCGGACCTATCATTGCATCTAGAGCATGTTGCTCTGCAGATGAGAGAGAGCGAGCGCGCGCGCGGGCGCCAACGTTGCTATTCACTAGCTACTAATGAAACTATTGACACATACTACCCCAAAAATGACCACATATGAGTGGTTACTGAATGGTTTCGTCTATATATACACACACATTATGTATACAGTTTTACTGTTCAAAGAGTTTTCAGTTTTCTTGATTATGTTAAAGGTCTTTCTACTTCTGAAATCAAAACAGTCAACAAAAAACAACAGTGAGAGCCTATGGTGATATCAGAGTCATGGAATTTGCACTTTTGGTTGAATAGGGAAAGAATAACTAATTTAGGTGGTAGTACAGACTCATGAATTCATATGGTTTCATTTGTCGTTTTAATCAAACTCTCAGACATGCAAAAAAACCTGGAATACATAGAAATACACATAGTATTGAGTTCACCACCTAATCGCATCCCATCATCTCCAAGTTTAGCCAGAGAAGGGAGATCAAAGCCTAAACAGAATATTCATTACCTTAGTATTGCAATAATTAATAATAAATAATAATAATAATAATATAAAAAGTAATAGAATCATTTGGACCATTAAATAGGAAACCCACACCAAAAAAAGTTTGAGAATTCCTCTAATTCCTAAAAGGATCTTTGCCAAGTCTTTAGGGTTGAAGTGTAGATTATATGACTACAGAACTCCACTGTCAATGCTTACACACAGGCCATCTCTATATTCGAAAAATAAACTCATGGTTGAAAAGTGTGGTCATCAATGTGTATCCCTTGACCTCTTGTCAACCACAATCTAAACCTATTCAGCAGCTAGCAAAGACCAAGCTGAAAGGTCTGGCAAGACTAGCAATTTTTCTTTAGACACAACCACCTGCTCTTCCTTCCACTAAGAGTATATCTATGTTGCAGCCAGGTACGTGAATGGCAGCTCGTATAGAAGTACTCATGCCAGGTGTACTCTAGCTTGCTAAAAATTTGCTGCAGGCTTAAGTACGGACTAGATAATCCTGCCTGACCACCCAGGTATGTATTAGACTGTGCAGCTGGTGCTGAAGCCTGTCCCACAAGATCCTCACTTCTATTTTCAGTAGCTAGCTAGAGTACAGCTGGCACGGGTATGTCTACACAAGCTGCCATCCAGCTTGAAGTCACCAAGGATACATGGAAGAGTGTGAGAACAGTAATACAAAGAGCCAGGCGTTGAAATCAGGCTGGTGGGGATGAGCTTGTGGATGATAGCAATATGGAAGGGGAGAAGAGAGATGCATGCAGTGCAGTTCAAAAGCAGAGTGAGTGGGAAGGAGTGTGAGGGTTAGGAGGAAGGAGCAAGATCTGAAGAGGTTGTGGAGTGCTGTGATTTTAGGGATGAAGAGGGCATTCTAGAGACAGATAATGAGAGCAGGGGAAGAGGGATGGAGGGGAATGGGCATGAGATTAGAAATGCTGGCATAAGAGGGGCAGAGATGGTGGCAGGAATGGGTGAGGGAGGAGGAGGGGACAGGGATTAGAGGGAGAGCCTGGGTTAGGGCAAGTGTCACTATAGGAAGAGGAGGATGTGGATGTGGGACCTAGATTTGTGCTGGAAGGAGGAGAGGAATGAGTAGAGCTCATGGGAACTTTAGAGAGGTGAGGGTAATCATGAAGAGGAGATATTTGGTGCTTAGATGGGGGGATTGTAAGGGAAGGGGGAAGACTAATGCTACAATGCAGAACAGGGATGTAGTGGGGGCCAAGAGTGAGTGACAAATGAATGAGATGACGGAAAAACCACAAGAAAGATCTGAAGGTATGTTGGTGCTGGTCCCTGAGCTCAAGCTCAACATGTCTAAAACAGAGCTCTTAATTTCCCATCCCCTCTTGCCCCATTTTGATTACTATCACATCACCATGATCCTGTTTGTCACTCAGACCTGCAACATGGCTGTTATCTTCGACTTGGACCTCTTCTAGGGCCTCATATCCGGGCTATATCTAAATCTTGCCTATTCTTTCTGCATAAGGTCTCAAATATACTGCCTTTCTGATCTATTCATGCAGTTAAAAGACTATTCCACACTAATCAGGATCTCACATCTTAGTTACTATAACATTCTTCTCTCTGGCCTTGACAAATGCAATCTTACCCTGCTCATATTCATCAATAATGCTACTGCAAAGATCATTTTACTGGGCCATTGTTTTGACTATGTGATCCTCTCTGCATCCTCCATAAGAACATAAGACTCGTCGTATCAGGTCAGACCAAAGGTCCATCTAGCCCAGTAGCCTGTCTTTCCATAGTGTACAGTGCTATATGCTTCAGAGGGAATGAACAGAACAGGGCACTTTAGCGAGTGATCCACCCAATCATCCAGTCCCAGCTTCTTAGCAGTCAGATCTTTAGGACACCCACAGCACAGGCTTGCATCCCTGACCATATTGGCTAATGGCTATTGATGGACATAGCCTCCATAGAGGCTGTTCTAGAGTTGATTTTGACAAATAGGGAGGAACTGGTTGAGATTTTGGAAGTGGAAGGCAGCTTGGGTGAAAGTGATCATGAAATGATAGAGTTCATGATTCTAAGGAATGGCAGGAGGGAGAACAGCAAAACAAAGACAATGGATTTCAAGAAGGCATATTTTAGGAAACTCAGGGATTTGATAGGTAAGATCCCATGGGAAACAAGTCTAAGGGGAAAAACAATTGAAGACAGTTGGGAGTTTTTCAAAGAGACATTATTAAGGGCACAAGAGCAAACAATCCCACTGTGTTGGAAAGATAGGAAGTATGGCAAGAGACCACGCAAGAGACATTCTACAGATACATTAGAAGCAACAGGAAGACTAAGGACAGGGTAGGCCAGTTACTCAATGATGGGGGGCAGGGAATAACAGAAAATGCGGAAATGGCAGAGGTGCTTAGTGACATCTTGGTTTCAGTTTTCACCAAGAAGGATGGTGGTGATTAGACATCGAACATAGTGAATGCCAGTGAAAAAGTTAAACACTACTTAGACAAATTAGAGGTCTTCAAGTCACCAGGGCCTGATGAAATGCATGCTAGAATACTCAAGGAGTTGACTAAAGATATCTGAGCCATTAGCAATTATCTTTGAAAAGTCATGGAAGATGGGAGAGAATCCAGAAGACTGGAAAAGGGCAAATATAGTGCCAAACTATAAAAAGGGAAATAAGGACAACCCAGGGAATTACAGACCAGTCAGCTTAACTTCTGTACCTAGAAAGATAATGGAGCAAATAATTAAGCAATCAATTTGCAAACATCTAGAAGATAATAAGGTGACTAGGAACACTCAGCATGGATTTGTCAAGAACAAATTGTATCAAAGCAACCTGATAGCTTTCTTTAACAGGGTAACAAGCCTTGTGGATGGGGGGGGGGGGGGGGGGAAGGGGAGGGGAAGTGGTAGATGTGGTATATCTTGACATTGTTTATGACAAGGTCATGCGAGACAAACTAGGGAAATGCAACCTAGATGGAGCTACTATAAGGTGGGTGAAAAACTGGTTGGAAAACCATTCCCAGAGAGTAGTTAACAGTGGTTCACAGTCATGCTGCAAGGGCATAACAAGTGGGGCCCCGAAGGGATCAGTTCTGGGTATGGTTCTGTTCAATATCTTCATCAATGATTTAGATAATGGCATAGAGAGTACACTTATAAAGTTTGTGGACAATACCAAGCTGTGAGCGGTTGCAAGTGCTTTAGAGGATAAGATTAAAATTCAAAATGATTTGGACAAACTGGAGAAATGGTTTGAAGTAAATAGGATGAAATTCAATAAAGGACAAATGCAAAGTATTCCACTTCAGAAGGAACAATCAGTTGAACACATACAAAATGGGAAATGACTGCCTAGGAAGGAGTACTGTGGAAAGGGATCTGGGAGTCACAGTGGACCACAAGTTAAATACGAGTCAACAGTGTAACACTGTTGCAAAAAAAGCGAACATCATTCTGGGATGTATTAGTAGGAGTGTTGTAAGCAAGACATGAGAAGTAATTCTTTCACTCTATTCCGCGCTGATTAGGCCTCAACTGGAATATTGTGTCCAGTTCTGGGTGCCACATATTGGGAAAGATGGGGACAAATTAGAGAAAGTTCAGAGAAGAGCAACAAAAATGATTAAAGGTCTAGAACAGAGGTTCACAAACTATGGTCCGCGAGCTCCATTCAGGTGGTTTGCGGATTGTTCCTTCTAAGGTACACGCCTGGACTGCCGCACACAAAAGAATGAATGGCCACCAACTTAATCAGGGGAGCCATGTAGGCGTGGCTCCACTAATTAGGTGCCTGGACCCTGGAGCAGATACACATGTAAGGTGAGGTGGTGCCCTGGGGGGGGACAGCAGGTAGGTGGGAAGGAGAAATGGGGTGAGAAGAGGGGGTGGGGACATTTGGGATGTGCACAGCTGCAGCGGCTAGAGAAAGAGGCGACTTTCCCCAGCTCCAGGGCTGCAGCTGCTGGGGAGAGACAGCCCTCCTTCCCAGCCTCAGCTCTGTGGCTGCCGTGGCAGGGGAGCGAGGGTTGTGTGCTTTTATTTGTAAAACAAAAAAACTTTATTAAGTTTTGTTTATATAGCACTTTTATCCAAAGCACTTTACAAGAGTTATCTAATGGTATAAACATTTGGAAAGATCATTAAGTGGTCTGCTGAGACCCTCAGCAATTTTCAAGTGGTCTGAAAAAAAAAAAGTTTGAGAACCACTGGTCTAGAAAATATGACCTATAAGGGAAGATTGAAAAAAATGAGTTTGTTTTGCCTGGAAAAGAGAAAACAGAGGGGACATAACAGTTTTCAAGTACATAAAAGATGGTTACAAGCAGGAGGGAGAATTGTTCTTCTTAACCTCTGAGGATAGGACAATTAGCAATGCGCTTAAATTGCAGCAAGGGAGGTTTAGGTTGGACATTAGGAAAAACTTCCTAACTGTCAGGGTGGTTAAGCACTGGAAAAAATTGCCTAGGGAGGTTGTGGAATCTCCATCATTGGAGATTTTTAAGAGCAGGGTTAGACAAACACTTGTCAGGAATCGTCTAAATAATACTTAGTCCTGCCATGAACGTAGGGGTCTGGACTAGATGACTTCTCGAGGTCCCTTCTAGTCCTATGATTCTATTAACTTCTTTTTTGAACCCAGTTATACTTTTGGTCTCCAAACTACATCTCCTGGCAGTGAGTTCCATAGGGTGACTGTGCATTGCGTGAAGAAGTACTTCCTTATGTTTGTTTTAAACCTGCTGCTTATTAATTTCTTTGGATGGCCCTTGGTTCTTGTGCTCTGTGAAGAGGTAAACAACAACACTTCCTTATTCACTTTCTCCACACCATTCATGATTTTATAGACCTCTATCGTATCTCCCCTCAGCTGTCTTTTCCAAAGCTGAATAGTCCTAGTCTTTTTACTCTCTCCCAATATGGAAGTTGTTCCATACCCCTGTTCAGTTTTTTTGCTTTTCTCTGTACTTTTTCCAGTTGTAACATATCTCTTTCTGAGATGAGGCTACCAGAACCACATGCTGTATTCAAGGTGTGGGCATAAAATGGATTTATATAGTGGCATGATGATAATTTCTGTTTTAATATCTATCCCTTTCCTAATGGTTCCTAACATTTTGTTAGCTTTGACTGCTGCTATACATTAAGCAGATGTTTTCAGAGAACTATACATGATGACTCCAAGATCTTTCTTTAGTAGTAACTGCTCCCCATCATTTTATATGTATATTGGGGATTGTGTTCTTCAATATGCATTACTTCACATTTATCAACACTGAATTTCATCTGCCATTTTGTTGCCCAGTCACCCAGTTTAGTGAGATCCCTTTGTAACTCTTTGCGGTCAGCTTTGGACATAACTATCTTGATTAATTTAGTATCATCTGCAAACTTTCCCACTTCATTGTTCACACCCTTTATCTAGATCATTTATGAACATGTTAAAAAACAGTACTATTCTCACTATAGATCTTGGGAGACTCACTATTTAATCTCTCTCCATTCTGAAAACTGACCATTTATTCCTAACATAGTACTTATCTTCAAAGAAGGAGGATCTGGGCAATTACAAACCCACCAGTCTAACTTTCAGACCCAGAAAGATACTGGAACAGGTTACTAAACAATTTGTTTAAACGTAGAGCACAGTAAGGTGAAAACACAAATCCATGTTGGCTCTTACAAGAAGAATTCATGTTGAAACAATCTAATTTCCTTCTTTGACCAGGTAACTGGCAAAGTAGATATGAGGAAAGCAATGCACAGAACATATCTGGGCTTTCGCAAGGCATTTGACACAGTTCCATGTGGCATTCTCATAAGCAAACTAGAGAAATATATTTTAGATGAAGTTACTTTCTATAAGCTGGGTGCAGATCTGGTTGAAAGACCATACTCAGAGTAGTTATGAATGGTTTGCTGTTAAACGAGGAGCATGTTTCTAATGGAGTCCTGTATTATTAAAAAGTATTAATAATAACTTGGATGCTGGAGCAGAGAATATGCTTATCAAGTCTGCAGATGACAAAACTGGGAGGGGTTGCAAGGACTGTGGAGCACAGAGTTAGAATTCCAAAAGAACTTGACAAATTGGAGAGATACTCTGAGATCAATAATATGAAATTGAATAAAGATAAGTGCAAAGCACTATACTTAGGAAGGAAAATTAAATGCATAATTAAGGAGTTACTGGCTAGGCAATACTAATGAATAAAAGGATCTGTGGATTATAATGGACCACAAATTGAATACATGTCAGTGTGCTGCTGTTGAAAAAAAAAAAAGGCAAGTGTCACTCTGGGATGTGTCTCAGGAATATCATATGTGAAATACAAGAGGTAAAGTTCCACTTTTCTTGGCACTGGAGAGGTCTCAGTTGGAGTACTGTATCAAGTTTTGGACACACACTTTAAGAAAGATATGGAGAAATTGGAAAGCATCCAGAGGAGAGCAACACAAACAAGAAATTTAGAAAACCCAACCTATGAAGAAACGTTGACAGAAGTGGAAATGTTTAGCGAAGAGAAGGCTACGTCTTCAAATATGTAGAGGTTATTATAAAGAGGACAGTGATCAATTGTTCTCCATATCCACTGAGAGTAGAACAAGGAATAATCTGCAGAAGGGAGATTTAGGTTGGATATTAGGAACAACTTTGTAACTATAAGGATAGTTAAGTGGTGGATTAGGTTATCTAGGGAGGTTGTGGAATTTCTGTCCCTGAAGGTTTTTAAAAACAAGTCAGACAAATGCCTGTCAGCAATTTTCTAGGTATACTTAATCCTGCCTCAGTGCAGGGAATGGACTAGATAACATCTTGAGGTTCCTTCCAGCTCTACATTTCTATGTTTTAAAAAACATTATTTGATTGTAAAGTCAGATTGCAACTGCCTGGACAACTTTAATTCTGTCCCTTTGTGCATGCAATCTGTACAATGAATGAGGCAGGGAACCTAGCAATGTTCCCTCTAATTTTTTACATCCATGTGCGGAATGAATTTTGTTATGTGTACCGATATGGAGGTGATGTGAGGTGGGGTCAGAGATGAGGGTTTGGGGTGCATGAGGGGACTCAGAACTGAGGCAGAGGGTTGCAGTGCAGGGGGGTGAGGGCTTTGGGGTGGAGCCAGGGACCAGGGGGCTCAGGGCTGGGCAGAGGATTTTGGTGCGTGTGTGAGTGGTGAGGGGGAGAAAGAGGGCTTCAGCTGGGGGGGGGGCACTCCGGGGTGGTGCCGGGGATGAGAAGTTAGTAGTGTGGGCCGCTCTGGAGCTGGGACCGGGGAGGAGGTGCATCTCCCTGCCGCAGCCCTACACGCCCCCTACCTCTCTCCTCTCCAGTCCAGGCCCCTGTGGCTGTGCGACTATGCAGCTTAGGAGGGAACTTAGATCCTATGTGCACAGAGTGGGATAGGGAGGGGAGAAGATAAATAGTATGTGATCATAAAATGGGAGACTATATCATAACACCTATGAACAAGGTGGGTAGAATTAGGGTGGTTTTTAAAAGAAAAAGATAAACAAATGCTTTACATACAACCCACCCCCAAAATTATCATGCATCACCAGAAAGGTCTGAACCCTCAGCACTGCACAAGACTTCTACCAGTTGAGCTACAGCACTACCGTCATTAGCTGACAGTAGCAGCAGGCTTTTATCTCAGAGAGGTGGGATAGACCGCTGGTGCCATGTAGTATGTCCAAGGGATGGTGGGGTAGACACTGGCCCTCTCTTCCCATCCTCCAGAAACTGAAGGGGTGGAAGGACAGGATGTCTTCTCCCCCCATTTGGTGTCTCCATGCAATGTCCCTGATCTGATTGGTGTGGTTGGGGATGAGGAGGTTTGGCTAGCTCTCCCACACTGTTCCACTACAACTGCTGACAGTCATTCCCAGTACAGTGAGAGCTGATGCATTGTGACTAGCTTTTCAAAATGTTAACAACTTATTTTGTCTTGCTGCCAAGGTTTTCCTGGGGAAACAGATAAGAGAAGGAAAATGACAACTTTTCAACTGTTCTATAACTTTGCTGCTCTTTATTGGTCCCATGAAATTGAGTATTAGCTCTTTTCTAGCCCCAGGACTTTCTTCCTGATAAATTTGAAAGGACTGCTGCAAGCAATGGAGATGTTAGTGCTTCAAAAAAAGTCACCCCACTCCCCCAGTTCTAAAAGATTAACAGGCAACCTAAATATTGGGGTTGCACCAGTTCTCACATAACAGGATGCATAAAAGTTGGCGATTGTAACTATTCTCATATTAAATACTGTAATCCCAAACTCAACTCAGCAGTGGAGATGCAAAGACCTATGAGTGGGTTAAGATCAACCACCTCTAATTGCAGTCTTAGTTACAACAACAAAATGTAAATATTTGTATGTTTTTAATTTGCAATATTAATGTCTGATTTGCATCTAAGAGCAAGAAACTTCCCATGGGTGGGCTTTCAGGGACGTGAAATGTGTGTTAATTTTTTTTTTTTAATAGTCATGGATTAAAGAAAGCATTTTATTGCATCTGTATGCGGTGCTTTGTGCCAAGCCTACCGCAGCAATTCATATCTCTGCCATTACAGAGATTGAGTTGGCAGTAAGGATGGTATGGATCATGCGCAGACACAACTGCTGGAGTTCAAAGAACAAAGGAATCTGATCCTCCAATGCAGATCAGTCTTTTAAAAGCATGCTCATGAATGCACATGTTGACTGCTAATTAAACATTGATCATTTTTAAAAAGATACCGATGTGACAGAGGTAATGCAATAATAGTATGCGACAGTATCTACACATTTCTAATGAGCATTTTATGCTAAATGTCTGCAATTTGTCACCAAATGAAATTCTTATAATTTGGATAAATATTCCTATTTTGCAGAGAAAACAGTGCCAAACTGACAGCTAAAGACAAAATTTAAAAAAAGAAAATTAAGCTGAGATTTTTGTGGTTTATACGTCAGCATCAATCATATAAAGTTTGACAAAATGTTGTTTACCAGTTACATATTCATTGTCAAAAGAAGCCTGCTGCTTTCAGATTTCATGCGCTCTACTGGGGCAATATTATCCAACTTGTCAAAAGGCATTATGACCTTATCACACTTAAAGAAATAAGATATGACAGGCAGTGGATTTTGCTGAATATCTGCACACCCACAGACCTAGAGTGAGGAATGAAGAGAAATGTATATGGAAAGCAGCAGTATTCAGTACAATATAGTATCTATGGGATAGATTCACAGAGAAACTTAAGCATGGTGATGCTGAACATCAACCATGTTTTACTTTTAGATGATTAGAAAATCACTTGGATTCATAAAACCTGAGTTGGTTGCCTAGGTTCCCTACAAAATGAATGGAGAGAAATAGGCGCTTTAGAATGGGATTCACAAAAGCCAGTAAGCTAGGCGACTCCTTGCCTAAAATATATAGTCAAAAACAGATGCCAAGCAGAGAGGTATACACTAAGTTCCAGTCCTCTCTTGGAAATAGGGGCCTAAGTCCAGGATGCAGAGAGGCACCTCCCCCTGGTTGGGATTTTTCGCCGCAAACCTTCTCTTGGCATTAGTCACCTATGCTGTTTTAGCAAGAAATCTGTTCCTTCTTGCCAGAGGCTCCGACAGAGGAAAAGGAGGGTGGGTCTTGGAATGGACATGAGCAACACATTTCAAAGAACAGTTACGAGAAGGTAGGTATCCCTTTTCTCTTCAAGTGCTTGCTCATGTCAATTCCAAGTAGGTGACTACCAAGCAGACGGTTGGAGGAAGGGTCAGAGCTCACGGACTCACTGATTGAAGCACCGTTCTGCCGAAAACTGCATCATCCCTGGCATGCTGGATGATGGCATAATGCTAAGTCAACATGTGGATTGAGGACAGGCTTGCTGCCCTGAAAATCTCCTGTACGGGTACTTGTGCCAGGCAAGTGACCGAGGAGGCCTGTACCTTGTAGAATGAGCTGTTAGCATCGGGGCTGGCACTTTGGCCAAGTCATAACATGCCCAAATGTGATCCATGATAAAATTCTTTGGGACGATACAGGGAGGCCATTCATCCTGTCCGCAATGGCGACGAATAGCTGACTGGACTTCCAGAACAGTTTTGTCCTTTCAATATAGGAGGCCAAAGCCCACCTCACATCCAGGGAATGGAGTCTTTGTTCCTGGCTGCCAGTGCGTGGCTTAGGGTAAAACTCTGGAAGGAAAATGTCCTGACTTCTGTGAAACTGAGATACCACCTTTACCAGGAAAGTTGGATGAGGCCGCAACTGAACCATTTCTTTGTAGAAGATATCTGAACCTCCATATACAGTCAAGGCTTTGATCTCAGACATCCTCCTGGCTATCAGGAAAGCTACTTTCAACGAAAGGTAGAGGAATGAGCATGTTGCTAAGGGTCGAAGGGAAGTTCCGTTAACCTGGAGAGCACCATGTTCACATCCCTCGCCAGTACTGGATGGTGGACTGGAGGGTATAAGCTGCCCAGGCCCTTGAGAAAACAACCTAATATAGAGGTAATGAAGACTGATCGACCATCCACCAAGATGGCTGCTAGGTGAACCTTTAAGGATGACACTGCCAGAACTGTGTGATGGATTGAATCACAGAAACCCCCTTGGGAACTGCCAACTGATGTGCTAAGACTACTTCTGCCCCTGCTTTCCCTGCCAGTTTGGGACTCCAGCGCCCTGTCTTGCTGAACCAAACACGCCAGTCTGCTCCAACACAGACCCAGGGTCTGAACCACATGCCCCAAAGCTGCAGACTTAACTGAAAGCAACTTAGGAAGTGTTCCTGTCTTTAACACTCAGATGCCAACTCCCAACGGGGTCCAAACCCCAAATAAATCCGTTTTACCCTGTATACAGCTTATACACGGTAAACTCAAATTGTTCGCCCTCTATAATACTGATAGAGAGATATGCACAGCTGTCTCCCCTCCCCCGCAGGTATTAATACATACGCTGGGTTAATAAGTAAAACGTGATTTTATTAAATACAGAAAGTAGGATTTAAGTGGTTCCAAGTAACAGCAGACAGAAGTAAATTACCAAGCAAAATAAAATAAAACGCGCAAGTATAAGTCTAGTAGAGTAATAAAACTGAATACAGATAAAAACCTCACCAGTTCCAGTAAACTTCTTTTTACAGACTAGTCTCTTTCTAGTCTGGGTCCAGCAATCACTCACATCCCCTGTAGTTACTGTCCTTTGTTCCAGGTTCTTTCAGGTATCCTTGGTGGTGGAGAGACTCTCTCTTTAGCCAGCTGAAGACAAAATGGAGGGGTCTCCCACTGGCTTAAATAGACTCTCTCTTGTGGGTGGAGACCCCCTCCTCTCTCATATGCAAAGTCCAGCTCCAAGATGGAGTTTTGGAGTCACATGGGCAAGTCACATGTCCATACAGGACTCAGAACTTACAGGTAGCAGCCATGTTCACATGCTTCCTTGAATGTCCTCAGGTAGACTTCTTATGTGCATTGGAGCATTCCAAGATCCATTATTCGCTAAGTGCTTTTTGACAGGACACCTAATTTGCACATTCCTCTCTCAAGAAACTGGCCAAATGCTTTACAAAGGTTAAAAATCAAGCCAGTAACAGCCAAAATTCATAACTTCGAATACAAAAATGATACATGCATACAAATACGATTAACAGATTCAGTAGATCATAATCTTTACATAGATATGTTACATGGCATATGTAGCATAAAACATATTCCAGTTATGTCATATATATATTCATAAGCATATTTCCCTAAAGCCTTATGGGGGGCACCGTCACACAGAGTGCTTCTAGTACAACAGATAGTCTAAGATGGATGGTATTGATGCTTGAGTCAGAGACATGCCCCTTTGCGTCGCCCAGATAAAAAAATCTCTTCCACTTGGCTAAGTGGCTCTAGCAGACAGCTTTCGACTGCTCAGTAGGACCTTCCTGACACATGCAGAGCACGCCAACCCCATGGGGTTTAGCCATCAAGCTTCCATGCTGTGAGGTGGAGAGACTCGAGGTTGGGGTACTGAACTCTGCTCATGATGTCTGGGTGGATTGACCACTCATGGCCATGGAAGGATCTGCTGAGATGGTCCGCCAGCTTGTTCTGGTATCCCGGAAAGTAAAAAGCCTCGAGGTGTATTGAGCGAGCTATGCAGAAGTCCCACAGCTTGCTTCAGGCTTCCTGGCATAGGGGAGAGGAGTGTGTTCTACTCTGTCTGTTTATATAAAACATCATTGTTGTATTGTCCACCATGACGGATACACACCTGCCCCCCAGGTGGGATCTGAAGGTTTGACAGGCTAAGCAAACTGCCCTCAACTCTCTGACACTACTATGGAACAAGAGTTCTGTTGGGAACCAGAGGCCTTGCATCCTGATTTCCACTAGATGTGCACACCACCCCAATGCTGAGGCATCCATGTCTAGCAACATTGATGGTTGCAGTCAAGAGAAGAGCACTCCTGTGCAAACCACCTCAGGGTTGAGCTACCACTGGAAAGATTCGACAGCCTGAGGAGGAAGTGAGACTACCTGGTCCAAGAGGTCTCTGCTTGGGCGGCATACTGAAGCCAGCCAGGCCTGAAGGGTCTGAGCTGCAGCCTCAAATGCTGGACTACGTTTGTGCAAGCAGCCATGTGACTGAGCAGCTTCAAGCAGCTCCATGCCGGGGAAACACTGAAAGTCCTCTATAATGAAGCAGAGTCTGGAACTGCGACTCTGGCAGGAATGCCCTTGTTTGGGTGGAATCTAGCACTGCTCCTGTAAACTCTATCCTCTGGATTGCAGACAGGGTAGCCTTGGGCACATTCAGCAATAGCCCCAGACTGTTGAAGGTCAATTGCATTAGATGTATGTGCGGCCCTTGACAAGCCAGACATGGAAACACCTGCACGTGCCATCTCCCTAGGAAGGTGGCCACAACTGTCATGCAGTTGGTGGACACCCGAGGGACAGGACTGTAAACTGGTAATGGTTGCAATTTACTATGAACCTGAGAAAATGTCTGTGAGATGGGACTATCAATATGCAGAGGTATGTGTTCTTCAAGTTGAGGACGACATACCAGTCCCCCAGCTCCAGGTACTCAGTCTATTACTCCAGGATGATGGCAGCTAAAAAGGTGGGCTCTATTGTCAATAGGGGGTGGCGCAGAATACGACCCCACCACTGCCTCATTAGGAGAGGACGATATCCTAGGCGGTATCACTCCCACCTGACCCTCTGGATCCCTGCTATCATCCTGCCCAATGCCTTGCTGTTCGGTGCTGGGGTGGCGGCCACGGTGCCAATATCCGAACGGGGCTTTCCGCTGGGGTCTAATGCCGTCCTGGTGCTTCGTGGTGGGAGACGGTCCAGGGGTGGTGGAGGGGTATGGGCTTCCGAAACTACTGCGAGCCCTCGAAATAGGCACCCTGGGACTGATGGTATGCCCCCGGGGCCCAGAATGGCCATTGCATGGGCCTCTGCCACTGCACTGACCACAGCACCATAGGGGGAGTTTGGCCTGCCTCCTGTCTATAGCGGCCCCATTCCAACTGGTGCTGGCTGCGCCTTGAGTAATAGGACTCTGCCTCCGAGTCTGATGACTGAGACGCCAAATGAGGAGACCATGGCGGTGCCGCAGAGTCAGTGAGCGATGCCGCATCCTTGCAGGTTTGCCTCTAGATGCCACTGCACCTTGCAGTGCAGAGGTCTATCTTGCTTGGCAGGGGAGTGCGGTGCCATCATAGCAATCAGATTCCTGGCCACCTCAAATGCGTCCGGAGTGGAAGAGAACTTCATCTCCTCCGCTTGGCACTCTCTAACAGGAGAGTCCACTGGCGCCGGCCTCGACGTATCCCTCTGAGGGCCTGAAGTCAATGGCACCGTTTCCTGCAAGACAGGAACTAGATGCCCCTGCATGGGATGCACACCACTAGTAGTCAGTTCTGGCTGCTCTCACCATGGACAAGCGCCCTCTATCGTTCTTTTTGCGTCTCCTGTAAGACACTGGTGAGCGAAAGCCATGCTTCTGTCATGGTCTTCAGCGCCGGAGAGGGATGGTGCCAAGGGTCTCTGTGCAAAGAGTCCTTCCTCGGTGCGGTAGCTTCTCTAATGGAGGCCAGTGGGCTCCACACACAGGTGCTGGCGCCGTGTCCTGCTGGCCTGTAGCCGGTTGGGGACAGAGGGCTGACTCCATGAGGAGGTGCTTGAGCCTGAAGTCCCTTTCCTTTTTAGTTCTAGGGCAATACCTTTTGCAGTTCCTGCAACAATCTGTTTGATAAAAAGAAAAGGAGTACTTGTGGCACCTTAGAGAAGGTGCCACAAGTACTCCTTTTCTTTTTGCGAATACAGACTAACACGGCTGTTACTCTGAAATCTGTTTGATGTACTTCTTGTAAGCATTTTAGGCAGGAGTCGTGGGGACTGCCCTTTGGCATGGGCTTGTGGCAGATCCTGCACGCTTTAAACCCTTGGGGTTGAAGCATGCCCTAAGCCCAAAAAAGGGAACAAACTGGGGTGGCAGGGAACCCCCCAATACAACCAGCTAACTATAACCATTTGCAGGCTGAAGATACAGAAATCACTAGGGGAAACGCTTGCCGAAGCAAGAGAGAGAGAGAGAGAGAGAGACAGCTCCAACCACTGCCACTGATGGTAAGAAGGAGTCACTGAGGAGGCAGCAGGTCAGCAGGGACCTATAGGCGGTGCCATGAAGGTGTGACAGGTACCATTAGGGGAAAAACCTTCTACCCCCCTGCCTGCAAGGTTGATGAGTGAGGCACCCTAGGGCACCGCAATATCAGTGGGCGCACAGTGCAGGCTGTGGCCCTTTAAAACTGAGCTGTTCCTCCAGAGCATAGCATGCATGCAGGCAGGCGTTTGGGCTCCAGCTCCAAATACTACAGCAAGGTTTCAGTAGCAGCTTGGGAAGTTTCTTTCCGGGGCTCTGAGCTTGCAAGGGGGTCTCACTCCCAGCCAGAGATGAGGGAGAGGGGAAAACAACATTCACCACCTCCTACCTATAAGTGGCTTCCCCATGCTGTGGTGAGTAGAGACTGGGGGTGGGGACAGGTAGCCCAGATGTGCCTACTTTTAAGATGCAATACAGGCACAGTAAAGTACTTACTGATTTTTTGGGGGGGAGGGTCTCTGCTGCTGCCTGATTGGTTACTTCGAGTTCCTCATGGTGTCCGGTTGACCGGTCAGTCCATAGAATCATAGAATATCAGGGTTGGAAGGGACCTCAGGAAGTCATCTAGTCCAACCCCCTGCTCAAAGCAGGGCCAATCCCCAACTAAATCATCCCTGCCAGGGCTTTGTCAAGCCTGATCTTAAAAACTTCGAAGGAAGGAGATTCCGTCACCTCCCTAGGTAACCCATTCCAGTGCTTCACCACCCTCCTAGGGAAAAAGTTTTTCCTAATATCCAACCTAAACCTCCCCCACTGCAACTTGAGATCATGACTCCTTGTTCTGTCATCTGCTACCACTGAGAACAGATCCATCCTCTTTGGAACCCCCTCTGAGGTAGTTGAAAGCAGCTATCAAATCCCCCTCATTCTTCTGATGATGGGGAGGGATAGCTCAGTGGTTTGAGCATTGACCCGCTAAACCCAGGGTTGTGAGTTCAATCCTTGAGGGGGCCATTTGGGGATTTGGGGCAAAAATTGGGGATTGGCCCTGCTTGGAGCAGGGGGTTGGACTAGATGACCTCCTGAGGTCCCTTCCAACCCTGATATTCTATGATTCTCTTCTGCAGACTAAATAATCCCAGTTCCCTCAGCTTCTCCTCATAAATCATGTGTTCCAGCCCCCTAATCGTTTTTGTTGCCCTCTGCTGAACACTTTCCAGTTTTTCCACATCCTTCTTGTAGTGTGCGGCCCAAAACTTGACACAGTGCTCCAGATGAGGCCCCACAATGCCAAATATAGGGGAATGATCACGTCCATTGATCTGCTGGCAATGCTCCTACTTATACAGCCCAAAATGCCATTACCCATCTTGGCAACAAGGGAACACTGTTGATTCATATCCAGCTTCTCATCCACTATAACCTCTAGGTTCTTTTCTGCAGAACTGCTGCCTAGCCACCTCGGTCCCTAGTCTGTAGCAGTGTACAGGATTCTTCCGTCCTAAGTGCAGAACTCTGCACTTGTCCTTGATGAACCTCATCAGATTTCTTTTGGTCCAATCCTCTAATTTGTCTAGGTCCCTCTGTATTCTATCCCTACCCTCCAGCATATCTACCACTTCTCCCAGTTTAGTGTCATCTGCGAACTTGCTGAGGGTGCAATCCACACCGTCCTCCAGATCATTAATGAAGCTATTGAACAAATAACTCTGGTGTTCGTATCTTTGAGGTTCTACTAATTGACTCTTTTTAATAAAGAGAAAAAAGGAAAAAAAGAAACTGAGTTTAAGCCAGGAGGTCATTTAGTTTGACATCCTGTAAATCACATACCACCAATACCACCCAGCACTGGCACACTAAATCCAACAACTGAAATTAGACCAAAGCATTACAGCCCACAGGAGACTAGACTCTTACAAGCCACTGGGAGAGAATAGGAATGAGGTGCACCAGTGCCCGAAACCCCACGATGGCAGGGAAATGATTAAGTAAGATATACCCTGACAATCCCAGCAAGTGACCTGCTCCCACATACTGCAGAGGAAGGTGATAACCCCCTAAGGTTACTGCCTGTCTAACCTTGAGCAAAATTCCTTTCCAAACCCACAGTTAGACCCTGAGCATGTGTGCAAGAACCAGCCAGCCAAGCACCTCAGAGAGAGGCTGCTCAATGACACCTCAGAACCTTGGCCCACCCTGCCCAGTGTTCCATTTCCAATCGTGGTAGTCGCCGATTCTTCAGAAGATGACAACTCTCCTGATTTCCCAGCCCTTCAAATGCATAGCAGGAGAGAAATCCATTCCTGACCTCCCCCCCTCACCCCAAAGTCCTGAAACATGAACTTTAAGTACATAAAACATAAAATGGAAATGAGCCCGAGGGCTGCTGAGCCCTGTTCCCCACTATCACAAGCAAACCCGTCACACAATCACTCATCTTTGTCTAGTTCTCTCTTAAAAGTAATTAAGTTGTTTGCCCCCACAACTCAGATTGGGAGACTGTTCCAGAGCCTTCCTCTTCTGACGGTTAGTAACCATCTTCTAATTTCCAGTCCAAGCTTGTTTGTGGCCAGTTTACATCCATTTGTTCTTGTACCTATGTAGTCATTTAGCTTAAATAGCTCTACATCCTTCCTGGTATTTACCCCATTCCCCCCCCCAATGTATTTATAGAGAGCAATCGTATCCCCTCTCAGCCTTCTTTTTGCTGGGCTAAACAAGCCACGCTCGTCTAGTCTCCTTTCATAAGACAGGCCAGCCATTCTCCTGATCATCATAACAGATCTTCACTGCACCTGTTCTAGTTTGAATTCATCTTTCTTGAACACTGGTGACCAGGACAGTACACAGTATTCCAGATGAGGATGTACCAGTACCTTGTAAATTGGCATTAATACTTCTCTATCTTGACTGGAAATGTCTCCACTAATATGTCCTAAGATCCCACTTGTTTTGTTTTTTTTCCACAGCCATATCATATTGGTGGCTCATGGTCATTCTGTGATCGACGCACACACCTAGGTTTCTCTCCTCCGTGTTGCTTCTAACTGATGAGCCCCCAGCTTGTAGCAGAAATTATTAGACCCTAAACGCATGACCTTGAACTCTGTATTACTGAATTTCATCCCATTTCTGTCACCCCAGTTTTCAAGGTCATCCAGATCTTCCTGTATAATATTCTAATCCTCCTCTGTATTGATGATGCCTCCAAACTTCATATTATCAGCAAATTTCATTAGCACGCTCCTACTTTGTGCCAAGATCATTAATAAAAATACTGAATAAGATCCCTCCAGTCCAATAGTTCACCTTTCAGCACAACCAGTTGCCTTCTCCTCTTCAGCCAGTTTCTTATCCACCTTACAATTCTTCTACTAATCACCATCTTCTACTAATCACCATCTTCTAATTTAACTAATAATTTCCAATATGGTACTGTGTCAAATAAGCTACTGAAGTCTAAGTATTAGACATATTTAATTTCCCTTATCTAAAAAAGATCAGTTCTATCATCAAAGGAGGAAATGAGGTTAATTTGGCATGTTCTACCTTTGGCAAACCCATGTTACATTACATCCCCATTACTGTGTACTTCTATTAATTTAATTATTCTTTCCTTCACAATTTATTCCAAAGCTTCACATACTACTGAGGCCAGACTAACAGGTCCATAATTGCCTGGATCACTTTTTCCACCCTTTCTTAAATATACGTATGACATTAGCCATTCTCTACTCATATGGTACTACCCTTAGATAGATTTATTAAAAATCCTCCCTGCTAGACTAGCAATCTCATGCGCCAGTATTCTTTCAGTATTCTGGGACAGAAATGATCTGGTACTCCAGTTTGAGCACATTAAAAAGAGAGGAGAGACTTGATACAGATCTAAGTTTTAATTCCATCTCAGATGTGGTTATTTCCATTTCTATTTCCATCAGCTGCCCTGCCTTCATGCCCATGTTCCATATTACCATCCTTATTGAAAACAGAGGCAAAGTATTCATACAGCTTTTGGGCAATACCTAGATTATCTTTAATCTCCTTCCCGTCCACGCTACATAGCAGCCCAACCTCATCCTCTCTTATTCTCTATCTAAAATAAGAGGTTTTTTTTGTTAATTTCCTTGTCAGGAGCTAATTTAGCTTGACATTTAGTATTCTCACTTTATTCCCATATTTCATAACTTCCAAGATTTAAATTTCATCGCTGATCAATCATTTTCCATTCTCTATAGGCTCTCTGCTTACTCCTAATAGACGGATGAATAACCACCTCAAAAAGCTGAGTCTGGAGTCTTTCGCTGTAAGTTTTTTCCTTGTTTGGGATGCAAATTTCAGATATGTAGAAACTCCAAGAGTCATTTTTTGTAAATGTAAAGGTATTTGTAACAAAAAAGAAAAATCAATCTGATAGCTCTCCAATACCTGAGTGATTTAGATTTCCTTTTAAATATTAAAAGTTTAAAAAGGTTGTCTACTTAAAGTTAATTTTACTTTTAATACTAAAGTAAAGTCTCTATTCTGCCAATTATTCTGCTTGGGTTAACTGCTGCACCTGCATAAAGCCTCACTGGCTTAAATGGGGCTCAGTGTAATTGCAGCAATATACCCATATGTAACAAGTCACAAGATTGGGGCACATAGCAACTAGCAGAGTAGGGTCCTGGTCAATGACTGGGGCTCTTAAGTGCTATGATAATACAAATAACAAAGTACTTGGACCCATTACAGGACTAGGTCATTATATCAAATCCTCAGTTCTAAATCCTAAAAGTCTCCACAGCATTCTACAGCTGTGCTTCAAAAACTATTAATGAATGAGATGATTCACAAGTAGTTGCCATTAAGCAAATATCGAAAGTTACTACACAATGAGCCATATAACACCCTCCAGTGAAAGAAAGCTCTAAAAACTTATCCTCAGATTCTTTATGAGGACAGATTGTGTCAACACTAGCCCCCCAAATTCATGGATTTGGATATATTGGTGTCACAGAACTGTCCACACACAACACTCCATCAGCACATCAGTTTCCAAAGAGCATGGCTCCAATGGAGAAGCACTGTCTCCCACAGACTGCTGCTTCTTGAACATGCATTGCAGGAGATATTTCTCATGAAATGCTGAACCTCATATTTTCCTTCAGCATTTGTTTGCTTTGCAGTAAGACAGATTCTTGCTTTAGTGGAAGAAAGCCACAGGATTGCTGATTTTTTTCCTCCATACTATTTAGAAAGGACTGTGTGCAGTAGTTCAAAAAGCAAAATGTTTTGCCTTATCCAATAACAACTCTGCTACTTAAAGTCCTTCTCTAGAAGTTTGACTTCATCTTTACAACAATCTCACATATTGTAAAGTTTGTGACCTTCTGTATCTAGACTGAACACAAAGATTGTGCCAGTAGCACAAAGACTTCTGATCACTGAACTGTTTAATTGTGGCATACTCTGGCAACATTTGAGAGCAGACATGGCACCATGTGCTTTTAATTAAAGACATCACTGTATCAAGTCTCTCCTCTCTTCATAATGGGGTGGCCTTGATCAAATCATAGTTAGAAAGTGATGAACAGACACCTCAGTTGCATTTCATTAGCATAGCCAACCTCATTAGCAACACTAGAGAAATCTATACGAAAGATGCTGAGATAGCACAAAAACCTTTGACCTAGTCGGTCAGTGATAAGGACATATACTTGTATGCATGGAAGCTTCCTTCATACAATAAAAATCTAGAGCGAGGACATACCATATACCAATTTAGGGGGAGATTTTTCTAATTGTGCCTTTGAAAAAATTTCCCCCTAAAATATAGTTAATTAAATCTTCTGTTCTATAATCCTGATATGTAGAAGATAGTTTGAGAACTACACAAGGCAACTAGTAAAAATGGGCAAACAGATGGGAGCTTCAGACTTCAAACACAAACAAGCCAGTGAAATTCAAATCCATCATCTTTCCAATCAATATACTTATTGATCTGTATTTCATATTGGGCCTTTAGATTTGCATTATAATATGGATTTGGACATGAACTGTCCAACTCCATGTTCTTTCTTGCTGGCTGGTGTTTCTCTGACAATACACACTGTAATACCCCCTTGTGGAACAGAGGTCCTGGAACAGCCTCCCAACAGGAGCTGTGGGGGGGGAAGGGGGGGCAAACAACTTAGTTTTATTACAGAGCTAGACAAACTTATGAGTGCGATTGTATGATGGGGTGCTTGTGATGGCAGGGGGCAGGGCTCTTCTAGTTTACGTCTTATGCTCATGCTTTAGGATTTCAGCCGGCCACCTGCAGAGATCAGTCTTTCATGTTAATTAAGCTTGCAAACTAGATCAATACCAGGTGGCAGAACATTATTCTACCAAATCAATCATCAATCAAGTTATAAAACAGTACATTATCTTTATTCCTATGACATTACCCATGTCTGTTCTACAATATGGCTGCCGTAATTCCCACTTCCCCTCCTTTCTTTTTGTTTTTAACTTTGACATAAAGACTTTTCCTTTGCAGTAGAGTTCTGTATCCATCTTCTTCACTGTTTATATAATTATAAATGTTTACAATTGTTGTGTTTTCTGCTCCAGACTAACTGTATGCATTGCTTTTTACATATACATTTTAAAATGGCAGTTTCTTCAATGTTCAGAAATATATTGCAGATTGATTGCTGCTTAACTGTTCGTGCAGCAGTCAACTCAAGCAGTTTAATTTCTTTCAAATGCCAGTGTTATAACAGGTAATGCCAAATAAGTTATTGGAAGGGAGATAAAAGCTCATGTTTGAAACTATTAGAAATGACAGCGGAGACATTCCTGGAAGGCAGATTACCCCAGATCTGCCTAATGTGAGATTTCTTGCACTTTTTTCTGACGCATCTGGTGCCAGCCACAAGAAACAGGATACTGTACGAGGTAGACGATGGGCATAATCCAGCATGACCATTCCAATACTGTACTCCTATTAGTGCAGCATACAGTAAACAGTGTCTAGCATCTGCAACATATGAAACTTGGTAATGCCATATTGCCATCCATTTTTAAATGTACACTTTATAAAATGTCTTTAGAACAGAGGAGTTAAAAAAAAGTGATCACAACCTGAATAAAACCAGACATGGTATTTGCACAGAGAAAGCTACCTCAAATAAACTGCAAGGACAACTCAGCTAGTCAAAAGAATATAATGGACTGAGTCCTGCTTCCCTTAATTATGCTAGTAGTTTCACGGATTTCCATGAGGAAGCTCCAAAGATTAGGAGATTAAATTAATTGGAACCAAAATAAGACATTCTTCTCAAGATTGAAAAAAAATAGGATCAAATTAGTTAAATAAAATGAAAGTTGATTATGATTTATGGTACGTATCCTATACGGTGAAACTACACAATTAAAATGCATTCTTTACTATGGCAATAATGAAGCTTCTTAAACATCATTCCAGGTTTTTTTTCCCCGCTGCTCTGGATTACTAAAGTTCAGACACTCACTTCCTAGCTAGTATTATCAAAATTATAAACATCTCTCTTTAAGAACTGGTAAATACAGTTGATATATTTCCCAGAATGAAATAAAGCTTTTCTTTATTAATAGTTACTAAATTGTGTGTTAAGTATATTTTACTGTAATTGTGGGTTCAAAAAAGTTCCAATTCCTGACATTTCCAAAAACATGTGGTTACTTGCTATTTGATTACATCCTTTGGAGATTGGATCACTTTGGGTACTTTAATATAGACATCTTGATGTTTATTTCTTAAAATTCACCCTCTCCTCCATGGAAGGAATTCCGATGGAACGTAAGAACATTTTTTCCCTATATTAAAGGTGTGTGCACATATCTATCTAAAAAATAGATCAAACTATTTTAAAATAAATATATTTTCTCTCGGTACTATTGCCCTGTCCCAAGGCACATTTCAAAATCCTGTGTATACTATTTATATATGCCTATTTTAAAATACTGCAGTAAGCAGACATACAAAAGCTTCTGGAGCAAGTCTGAGAAAAAAAGATCAGTAATGACAGTAACAGAAAGTGGGGAAAGGTCATAGCCTTGGTGTGGATAAGCCTTCACAAGTTTCCCACCCTCTTCCCTACAACCATTTAAAATTAAAATTAGACCCAAGTAGGATTTCTGACCTCAACTGGTCTGGGAACAATTCAGGAATTGCAGAAAAGACACTACTAAAATAAAGATTCTTTCTCCTCCGTTAAAGTAACAAGTTCACTAGTCTACTAAACCTTACATTTAAGTTATTAGTGCAGTGGGAAAAGACAAGGAATTACAAAAGGGTAGAAGAACACCATCACTTGAAAGTGAAATGAACAAAAGATTCTTAATATGTAAAGAAGACTAGAAACTTCTTGAATAAACAGTTAAACCCAGAAAGTGTTGTCAGTGCAAGGCTAGTACTGCCTTCCATGTAAGACAATGTTACTCACCTTGAGCAGTAACTGTGATTCTTCAAAATGTATGTACTTATGGGTGCTCCACTTCAGGTGTGCATGTGCCTCTCAAGCCCTTGATTGGAATATCCTATGAGGATACTGCTCAGGAGTCACCTGAAATTGAGCACCCATAGGGACACTACTTGAAGAAGTGCCTTGTGCACTAACTGTTTTTTCCAGATGCGTGTCCCTATGGGTGCTCCACTACCCACCCTCCTTCCCCCCTCTGCTTCAGACTGTTCTTGTTGGACATTCAGATAAAGAAGGAACCAAGGACGGTTCGTCTGCACAGTCCTATATATCCTCAGAGTGCAGCACAAGGTTGTATAGAGCACATGCACTGGCCGAATGGACACTGCTCAGTGGAAAATCTGCAAGCTAGGGCTCAAGAGGTGCATGTGCATTTGATGTGGAGTACCTATGGGGACAATATTCGCAAAAGTAGTAGCTACATTGGGGGATGGGGGGCCAAGATTAAAGCCTAAAGACTAAAGAATAAAGGTAAAGTAGAAGCAAAAGTGCTGTCCGTTTTCCTTCATAACCTTTATTCTATGACCAAGCAAAGTTCAGCTTATCTGCTTTAAGTGACCTACAATATATTTTTCCTATGAAAAAGGCAATAAATACATGGTAGAGAAATATCTGACCTCAACAGCAAGAGAGAAAAAAAGAAGGCATCCTACAAAACACCCTAAAGAAAGTGTTACTAGACAATTTTGAAGAATCTTATACAAAAATAATGAATTAACCAATTACTTAACTTCACTTAAACCAAGTGTTCAAGATTATGGTAGAATTCAAGCTAACATTTATCCTCTGCAAGCTTCTTAGTATCTTTGCAATCAGGCACAGAAGAAATCTGGAAGGTACTGATTGAGGATCTTTTCCTGTTTTAATGGCACTATAATCCATGTTTTCACAGCTCCATGTTACAGTAAACTCTTTCAGTCTCCAATACTCATTGCCTCAGAGGCTTTGACCAACACACAAGCATCACACCTAGGAGTAGCAAAGGCTAGTGCAAACACATGAACACCTATTTCATGAACTCAGCAGGTTCTCAGAAATCTATAATTTAGAGTCTATAAACCCATACACTGCTTAGAACATAGCTAACTCAGTTTCTCTCAGCCTCCACAGGTACAGACCTGAAAAACACCCAGGTTTACACTGTGAACCACTGGGGGAGGTGGTGTTTTCAGTGGCAACCATGCAACTACTTGATCGAAAATATGTCTAGTCTGATTATGCTTAGATGCAAATGTAAGACATCTTTTTAGAGAAAATCTCTATGCAGGAACACTTTTGTATCTATAAAACACTATCACAAGCATGTGTGCCTATAAACATTGATACAAAAATCCCCCACTGAAATTCAAAAACTTTCCTTATTACTAAGGGTAATAGATTTATGGCATTACTGCAGCTCCCAAAAATATGCTAGGCTCATCACAATATAGATAAAGACAATATCCCTGCCCTGATGAACTTGAAAACTAATTTTAAAATGTGATGATCCCTTCTCATGACAAGGCAGTAGTGAGGGTTGAGAAGGATGGACAGAGATGATGTTAAGGTAATGCATTTGTTTCAGAACATGACACGGAAGTAGAGTTTTATTTCTTACCTAAGAAATATAAAAATTGTCATAGGGCATATCTATGCTGTCGTCCTCTTTGAAGAGGACACCAGTACAAACTTGGGACCTTTAAGTTTCCGCACGCAACAGCCACATGGGGGAGTTACAGTGCAGTACTTTGGTGCATATTGGTGTTCCCTTTAGTTAGAACTACAGGGCTGTGTAGACATGCCCTTGGTATTTTAAATTTCCTCTAGGCTTCACAGAAATTGGCCTTAAGAATTAAGCCTTAAGACCCGAATGAATAAAAGAACTTTCTACACTGCTTTGCCAGAGTGATAGGTGCAATAGACCGAAGTAATCCCAAACCAGTGAGTCCTAAACAGTAGATTCCTGTGTATCACAGACACACACTTAGGAGAAAACAGATCCACACACAGATATCCTACACAGAGCTGACATTGCTTGAGTGTCACCTACCATCCTTTAATTGTGAATTGGTAGTGATGCTCAATACTAGAACTATTTGTAAAATTAACATATGTAAAAAGGAGTAGAACTAAGCACCGCTAGGCTAGTAACTCAGTTTCTTATAAGCTAGTGCAGTGTTTAATATTATACAGCTGAATTATTTCACTTAAAGAGTGTTTTAATACTGTGCAATACTATGGATCAAAACAATGATGTCAAATCTGAGATAGCATTCCTGATCCATCACAGGATCAGTGGTAGTTGCAGATATTGTACATCACATTTTCTGCCCATTAGACCTTTTTCCTGAAACAGTAGACTGCCTAAAGAGAGAAGCTCATACTACAGTTAACTGGAAAAATTTCTTTGGGATGGATATAGAAGCAGCTTCCCACACCCATTTTCTAATCCTATCCACATTCTTTGCTTGCAACATTTTTCATTTGAAAGGAAATATGAGGTATATTGGAAATTTTATCCAATCCAAGACAAAAACATTACATTTAGAGCACTGTATATTAAACACTTTTCAATCTGGGCCCCAATTTCCAAGGCACAATTTGGAACTTTCAGTCTTTTACTCACACAGGCTTTTTTCTTGCCATTTTTTACCAGCACAATACTTGGACACCAGTATACCCATGTAACAGAAGTACAGGTTTGAAAATGAGAGCCTGATGATATACAGCATACGCATGTACAAAGCTAGGCTAAAGTTCTGAATGTAGCAATGGAATCCTACAGGCAAGACCTATTATGCTGCAGAAGTAGTGGTTTGTAGTTTGCTTCAGATAAAATTATGGATCTCAGGGTTCTAATTTATAATCTTTAATTTCAGAAATTTAAAAACAAACAGGATAAAAAGTTCTTAGAGAAGAAAACTGGTATCCACATTAAGCCTAATGTGAATCTAACTTCTTAAAAATGTGTCTAAGGTATTTAGAATGAAAAAGGGCACTATAAAAAAAAATTCAGATAGATTTTTGGCACTCCAATATACCACAGTAAATACAGCAGATCCTGATGCAAGATTGACAGTGAGTTTATAATGGTCTCACAGGCTCAAATTAAGTGATGCTGATGGGTACTTCAATATTGTCATTTGCAGCAAACGTATATTATAGAACTCTTGTACACCTCATTAAAACGGACTAATTTGCTATGACACTTCAGTTTTAGATGGACAAACTACTGACTGCACACAAAAATTACAAGTGACTTTTTTCTCCATATGCACACTTAAAAAACATACAAATAATATGTTAACTGTATGCACATGTAAGATGTGTCCATAGACACACAATGTACGCTGATACACATGGGAGTAATACGTTTATTACAAAGAAGCATATATGCATTCCAGCGGTAATACATGTTAATATTAAAATATTAATCCAGGCAACAACATTCTACATGTTATTAAATCTAAAAAAAAAAGGTTTTCCCAGTTAATCCAACAAAAACCCCTACAATTTATAAAAGCTCCTGTGTATATATACACACTTACAGTGTACTTATTTTCTCACAGCACCTTATATTCACATTATGAGATTTGTGCAGATGTTTGTGTAGAGCTCTGCGCAGATACAACATTTTTATCTGCATCTGGCCTGCGATCCACAAACATGGTCCATGGATGCGGAGAGCCGCGGATATAAAGTGGATATCCGCAGGCTTGCAGGCTCTATGCACGTGCACCTCATACATACTAAAACAGTCTACTCTAGTATAGTTTCCTTAAACAATGGTAAGCCTTCTTATCAAAAAGATGGATTTTGTACAAAGGTAGTACTTTCTGATCTATTTACGCCTCTTTCAATTTTTTTTTTTTTTTTTTTTTTTTTTTGAGTCGCCTACTGTGTATTCCAAAATACAGCTTGCTGGATGGGGGAAAAAAGGGCAGGTTCGTAATTGGTGAAATGTTGCCCAAACCAATACGTTACAGTAAAGTGTTAGGGTGGCACAAATTAAAAAGTACACAACTGAATAATTCTAGTTAATGAATTGACAAAATGTATTATATATGAAGTGCTTCATATGTGTTTTCAACTTATTTAAGTCATCTTTCCTTGTATCAAAAATATAATTCAACACATTTAATATTATTGAAAAATTAAGAAAAGATCCCGACAATGCTTTTTCTTACCTCCCACTCCCTAGAAGCAGCTTCATTAGTGCAATCACCAGTTTCAGGCTCTTCATTTTTCTTTACAACTATAAACCCAGGCTCTCTAATAGACTCCCCAGTATCCTCTGAATACGTTTCTGGGCTCCACTGAATAAAGAAGGCATACAAGTGTTCTGTCCTGAAAAACAAAATCAAATAATGACACAAATTAAAACAAAACGTATTAGTTGTTGACTTTATCAGGGATTGCACATGCACGTAAAAAACCTACAACTTCCTTGTGCTTTATCACTGCCTGAGATAATAGAAACAAACCTGATTGAGAATCTGTTAATTATGCTATTGTTTACTTTTAGTATTTCACTAAACTTGGACAGTGAAAATAGACCAGCTTTAATTCGTCACCTTAACTTTTTCCATTCTTATACAGTAGCACAATAATACTGTTTGAATTCTCAGCTTAAGAGTTTTTATATAGTACCAACCACTGAAATATCCAACCTCTAATAATACAAAAGGACTGCTTAAACAGACTCATAGGAGGTTTAAACCAAATATGATTAGAAAGGTTTGCATATCTCTTGCCTCATTCTGCCCCAAATAAAACCTACACTTTGAGCCTAAACCACTTCTGAGTGTTTTCATATTCTACTTAGCATTACTAGATGGCACCAAGAAAGAAAACAGAAGTTGTGCATATAACAAGATCCTGAAATACAGACAGATTTGTCTAGTAGTAGTAGTTCATTAAATGGCAAATACTATTCTCTTTTCTATAGGCCTCACAGAAACACAGGAGTGTTTCCACAGTTTGGGAGGGCATGATCCCAGAAGACTGCACAAGAAGTTACTATCCCCCCATGTGCTACAGAACTATGTTCTATGAGGGTTCCCCTTGCACTGACTGAGGGAAGTTTTGGGGACAGTACCAGTGGCTTTGCAATACCACAACTTCAATGACCTTCACAACCATGGACAGGAACAGAACAGCCTTGAGGATTATAGCAGCCCTGAGGCTTTATGGTGTTGTGGAATGGGGACAAGGATCCTCCCTCTCCTCTTCCTTGGAGACCTCCCTTGAGGCTAGTTTATGTACTGTAAGTCAGCACAAAGAACAAGATTAGGCCCAAAGAGATTAAAGTGAGTATCAGAAGTGTATTTAAATTATTCTCCTTAAAATAAACCCTGCCCAAACTGATACTAGATTATCAGAAATCACACTTGCTGCATACCAGCAAGTTCTTATAAGATTCCAACTATATCTTCCTTGTAACTCTGTTTCCAGAGACCAATAGCCACTAAACAGTGCTCAGCTTAAATGTTAAGTTAACCTTTTATTTTACATGAATTTTAGTGCTTTTGAAAAGATGTTCAATAGACAACACTAGAGACTGAACTCACTTTGAACAAGGCAGAATAGGTCATGACAATGAAAGCTTCCGCATATAATCCTACCTGCCTATGAATGGGAGCAGTGTCAGTGTCCATGTCGGTTCAAAATAACTAGTGTCTCAAAACTAGCTAATAAATGCCAATTATTAATTGGCAACAATTGTAAGAAACTAGTATTTAAAATAGAAAGTTATTGACTTTGCCTACAAGAAGCTTACTTAAGCCGCCAACATTTAACATCCTTCCCCACTGTATGGTGCTAGTGCCATGAACACATAGAATCATAGAATATCAGAGTTGGAAGGGACCTCAGGAGGTCATCTACTCCAACCCCCTGCTCAAAGCAGGACCAATCCCCAATTTTTTCCCCAGATCCCTAAATGGCCCCCTCAAGGATTGAACTCACAACCCTGGGTTTAGCAGGCCAATGCTCAAACCACTGAGCTATCCCTCCCCCATCAAGCACTACGTTACAGTGGGGGTTGGACTAGATGACCTCCTGAAGTCCCTTCCAACCCTGATATTCTATGATTAACTTGCTCCTTGATCTTCTCTCTCTCACACAACAGGATGGAGATGAGTCCATCTGAATTCCTCTCCATGCTGATATATGCCATGACAGCCAGCCACTTGGCCTACCAAGGATGCAGTCTTTAAAAGTTAGCAAGTAGCACAGTTTGATTAATTAAAAGAGATGTTAAGTAGAAAGAATGGGACATGCCAGCATTAGTACAAGGCACATAAACCTAAAACCCTTCTCCTCAATTAGCAAAACTCCTGCACCTGGCTAATCTTGTGTCCCCACACTATGGAGGTGCAATGGTTAATAGCTCCAAGTAGCAGTGGATCCACATGGTCCATCTACTCTTCCCCCTTGCCCACCCAGCATGTAGTTGTATTTCCACATGCATAAGCTTTCCAATTTCTTACCCGATTTGAGTAGAACCGTGTTGTTCTTCTGCATCTGACACTCTCCACAGCTGTGGAAGAATGGCAAGATTTGCCTCTTATGTTATTACAAGGAAGGTATAATTACTTATACATGATTTTGAGAAGCGTAGAGGAAGGTAAATTAGATAAATATTTTCCCAGGCATCATTATAATCTGACAACCTAATCCCTCTTTACCTTTCATGTGGAACAGCAAACCAGTACTCGTGTTTCTTATCTCTCTGTGCATACTGCTGCATTAATGCACTTGCTTGTGACACAAATGTTTTTCTCATAGGTTTTCCAACTCTGAGACACAAGAACTTGTGAGATCGATGTCTTCTCTTCTCTTTCATAAGAGCAGAACCTATTACTGAAAAAAAGAGGGGGGGGGGAAGCAGGTAGTTCTGTCAAGTTCTACTCCACAAGCTGAACCATACAATTAACCAACTACGTATTAGGATGATTGATCCAATGCAGCCTGTATTAGCTGCAAATACTTTTATTTCATTATTAAGATTTGCTACCATTCAGCATATTTAAACTCACTTATACACATGGAACAATAAAACCTAAGACGACGACACAGATTTGACTACTTCTAACTTCTCTCTCTCCCCCACACCTCAATCCCACAGTACATACTGAAATTTCAGTTATGTTTGAAAATGCACCGTAATGGGGTGAGGGGGGAAAATGACTCACCTCATGAGGGCTTCCTAGGAGCGGGGTGTGGTACTGCAATCTTTTTCCTGCCCTGGCACTCACTGTAGGTTGCTAGCCTCATTAGGTAGGTCTTCAGTAGCTTGGCCCTCCAGCCAAGTCAGTGTCAAAAATGAACCCTTCTGGAATAGTTAAGAATCTACACTATATGCCCTCCAGGGTCTTCAGCCCAGTCTCTGGGCCCTTTAAGTTCAGCCCTTTGCTTGAGCTTCTAAAGGAACCTTGACCCGTTTGCCAGTGGCTGGTGGGGGAACCCAGGCCTGCTCACCACTCTGGTTCAAACCCAAAGGACCTTATAAACAGCCATGCGCTGGTTGCTTTAATTAGTTACTGCTGCTTCCCTGGGCCTCCTCCCACCTGGCCCCTTCACCTTCAGCCATTACCTTATTAAAGTTATCAGCTCCTCTCTCCCAGGGACAGTAAATGAAGCTAGTCGAGCTCCTTTGGCCAGAGAGGAGCACCCTTCCTCGCCCCTCTGGTCTCAGGCAGATACTGCCCTACTAAGCCCCTGTAGCTCCTTTAAATCGGTGTCTGCTAGGCACTGATTGGCTGTTTTCACAAGTCCTCTCTAGGCAGGCCTGGAGGACCAACCTTTGCTGCTCCTTCCTGGGGGGGGGGGTGTAGTTGGACTCCGTGGCCTCCATCAGCAGGTCACGAAGGGCCAGATACACCCATCACATGCATCAAAAAGGCATATTTTACCTGTAGTGTGAGACTGGAATCCTCTCCCTTCCAACCCACCCCCTTTTTTAAAAAAAAATTCATTTTCCCAATGTACAAAATGTGATCAGATAGCAATAAAGTGACATACAATATACAGTGGAAACAACATATTTACGAGAGAAAAGATTAATGTATATATTTAGATGTATGTCAGTCTTGTGAACTGAATGTATGTGTATTAGTTACTTTTCATTTCAAGAAACCAATTTCTGCATTTATCAGTGCAGAATTAAGACTTATTTACATTTCTAAAATTAGCACGTTTATCAAATATTTTAGAGTTATAAAACACACAGGATGAAGTAGCTGTATATTTTGCTGTAGTATTTCTAATGAACTAAAAGGAACCGTTAGGTTCCTAAACACTGGACAAGTGATTAGGTGTAAATTGCCAAGTTTAGCTAAAGGAATTGTGAACAAACCAAAATAAACAGCCTCTGAGACAGACTAAATACCCAAATCCCACAACACTTCAAGCTGATTCAGAAGGAAGCCTTTAAAAAGCAAAGAGAACACAACCAAGTTTGGAAAACAAACCAAACCAAAACAAAACAAACAAGAATGAAAAACACTAGGGCAGTGGTTCCCAAACTTGTTCTGCCGCTTGTGCGGGGAAAGCCCCTGTCAGGCCGGGCCGGTTTGTTTACCTGCTGCGTCCGTCTTTTGGGGATTTGAGGATAGTGGAGAAGGGAGAAAATGATGATTCAGAAACAAACATTCTATGATGTACTCTAGTTGAACCACATCCAGGATCTCTCTCTGGATGAGAGGGTGAGAGGATGAGGATGAGAGGAACATTGGTATTTAATTTTAATAGTCTCCTCCCCAGGTGTTGCTCATCGGACTTCTCATGACTGCAGACAGGGGTAGTTTCTAGTGCTGGAATCTGCCTTGCAGAAGACTGTTAGTTCCCCTTTCTGGGCTTAGACTTGCTCCAGTCTCCCCTTCCACACTTAGAGGAGCAGCCACAAAAAGGATACATAGCCCGGCAGCATCAGGGGCATACAGTTAGCCAAGGCATTTTTGAGCTTTTTTCTGTCAATGTCTCTATTCCTATTCCTCTATTGCCCCGAGGCATTCTGCCAGAGAGGCCCTCCCAGAACAGTTAAGCTGCAGCTGCTGCAACCAGCCACCTGAGTATCAGAAGTAGTTTTCAACAATCCTACTACAAAGCCCTAACCCCCAAGGCTAAACAGCCCAGAAACACCTATGCCTTGTCTACACTGCCACTTTACAGCGCTGAAAATTTCTTGCTCAGAGGTGTGAAAGAACGCCCCCACTCCGAGCGATGCAAGTTTCAGTGCTGTAAAGTGTCAGTGTAGACAGTGGACCAGCACATGGAGCTGTGCTCCCAGCACTGGTAGCTACTCCCCTCATGGGAGCGACTACACAGCAACATTAAAGCACTGCCGCGGCAGCGCTTTAACGTTGGTAGTGAAGACATACCCTTGGAATCCCTTTTTGCATGAATACCTTGTGAGCAGAGCTTTTAGCTCTAGTGCTCTTTGGTGACGAGTGAGAGGAACTGCTATCCCCAGAAGAAGAGGCCAGTTTTCTCGGACATTTTCTTGAACCCATTTTCTTAAAATTTACTCCTTGGTGGAGGTGGGGACTGGGAATCTGAATCACATGGTGAGCCCTGTGAACCTCTTCTGCTAAAAGGCATCTCTTTATCCCTGCTCTTTTCAGAGTGGATAAAATGACTGTAAGGGGACACTCAGCTGCTCTCTGGGGCTCACAAGACGACAACCTCTGAGGTAAAGGCACTTTTCTTGCCAAACTCCAGAGCTCTCTAGCCCAAGTGGGAATTTCTTCTTTCCCCCCTGTGCAAAATTCTTAACTTCCCTTGGGGCTAAGGGAAGGAGATCAAATTGCTCAACAAGAAAAAGGAGGAGGAATGATGAGACCCATGCTGCCGTAGGGTGCACAAGTGAAAAAGATCAACTAGCAGCTCCCTCCTCTATTTGTGGTTGTTTTGGTTGGTCCTGCTTATGGTTTTCCCACACAGCGCAATCCTCTTCAATGTAACTGCCACTTGCAGCTGAACAGAGTCTTCATTTTTCAGCCATCCTTCAAAAAACATTCTGGCTGTCAGACACCCCCCCCCAACCCTCTGCTCTGGTAATTCTAGGAGGTGGACAAACCACCTCTTCAGCTTGCTGACCCCCTCTTAAAAAAAAGAAAACAAAACACCTCACAGTAGGTGCCAGTAGGAGGCAGAACAAAACTGAGTGGGACTTCTGAAAGTGGTGGCTAGTTCCTTGTCAGCCACGCAATTGGCTTTGACCCTGCCCTCTATAGCTACAGAGAGGCAACAACCCACACTGAAAATATGTGGACCTAGCCCTGAGAGTGAAATTTATATTCCATGTATCTTATTCCAACATCAAGGGAGCTCTATGGTAATACACAAACATATGGAAAAACAGAGAATCATATAATCAAAATAATATTGGACAACAAATTAAATAGTTTAAAAATCCTTCTGTGGTTTCTCCATTTCCCATGAATTAAATGTTGTATTATAAAATGATTCCCAGATCATGTACACACGTTTGAATAGCAATCTTAAGCATCCTAATGGTATGAAGGTTAGCATCCCGTTGTACAGTCCCAGCTTCTAGCAGTTGGAGGTTTAGGGACACCTGGCACACAGGGCTGCATCTTTGACCACCCTGGTTAAAAACCATTGGAGGACCTATCCTCCATGAACTTATCTAATTCTTTTTTGAACCCTTAATAATTATTGTCCTTCACAACATCCCATGGCAATAAGTTCCACAGTTTGACTGTGCCTTATGTGAAGAAGTACTTCCTTATGTTTGTTTTAAGTTTGTTGCCTCTTAAATACATTGGGTAACCCCAAGTTCCTGTGTTATGTGAAGGGGTAAAACAACACTTCCCTATGCACCAGCTCAATATCGTCATGATTTTATAGACCTCTATCCTAAACCTGACTTTAGTCGCCTCTTTTTTTAAGTTGACCAGTCCCAGTTTTTTTCTCTCTCCTCATATTAAAGCAGTTCCATACCCTTAATCATTTTTATTGCCACTCTCTATACCTTTTCCAATTCTAATGTATCTTTTTTGAGATGAGACCACCAGCCCTGTACTCAATATTCAAGGTGTGGGGATACCAATGGATTTATATAAAGTCATTATGATATTTTCTGTCATACGATCTTATCCCCTTCCTAATGATTCCTAACACTGTTAACTTTTTTGACTGCCACTGCACAGTCAACAGATGTTTTCAGGTACCTACCCACAAGGACTTCAAGATCTTCCTAATTTAGACGCCATCATTTTGTATGCCTAGTTGGGGATTATGTTTTCCAGTGTTCATTACTTTGCACTTATCAACACTGAATTTCATTTTTTCCCCCTTCACTCAGTTTTGTGAGATCCTTTTGTAACTCTTTGCAGTCAGCTTTCTACTTAACTACCTTGAATAATTTAGTATAGTTTTCAGAACTTTCTCTGTTCACCTCTTTTTTCAGATCATTTATGAATAGGTATAACTATAACGAAGTTTTGTCTATATATTTTTCTGCAAGCATTTTTATGCAAACTGAACTATACATTCAAAATGTCGTTAAATATGACAGGTTTCAGAGTAGCAGCCGTGTTAGTCTGTATCCGCAAAAAGAAAAGGAGGACTTGTGGCACCTTATAGACTAACAAATAAATTTGTTAGTCTCTGAGGTGCCACAAGTCCTCCTTTTATTAAATATGAGAGGTCCTTTCAAAAGTTTCTGAATGGTGCCTAGTGCAATAATGGGACTATTAGTAACAACATTAAGATGTGGGGATGGGAGCCCTGGGAGAACTTTTCCCTGTGATCTTACTAAAGATACAATCCAAAATTGCCAAACCCACCTAGGGGACATAGTGTGTAATATAACACTTCCCGTAACAATTTAGGGTATTAAAGTCAAACTTATTACCACAGAATGATACAGCAATTATATGGGTTGACCTTCCAAAAGGCAGTTACTTCTGTAACTAGATCAAACAGCTAACCACACCAGATGTTGAGATATAAAATGAAGTCCAGCCAGCCCAAGAATATATTTAATTAAACATATAAGTATTTTTAATGATATATACGGACTGGCTTGAACGTGAACATTCTTTCAGAGTTATGTTTCATATAAGTACTATCCTGAGTTTTTTTTTTAAACCCGATACATAGCGCATGGTTTAAAGTGCTAATTCTCCATTAGTGCATCATAAAATGACCAGACAATTAAAAAAAACAAAACCATAAAATGTGAAAGATTTGTATTTAGAAATAATGCCAGAGATTTTACATTCTTGACAAACTGCAAGTTTTGATTTGAGTTACACTCAAAGATTGTCGCAGTAATTTGCAACTAAAACCACACAGAAAAAACTGTTACCTACCTTTTCGTAACTGTTGTTCTTTGAGATGTGTTACTAGTGTTCATTTCATTCTAGGTGTGCGCGCGCCCATGTGCGCGGTCGGAGATTTCTGCCTTAGTGGTATCTGTAGGGTCGGCTGTGGCGCATCCTTGAGTGCTACATTCACGTGTCAGTACATCAGGCACCGCCGGCCCTACACCCTCTCAGTTCCTTCTTGCCGGCAACTCCGACAAAGGGACAGGAGGACACGTAATGGAATGGACATGAGCAACACATCTCAAACAGTAGTTACGAAAACACAGGCAACCGTTTTTCTTCAAGTGCTTGCTCATATAGATTCCATTCCAGGTGACTCACAAGCAGTGTCCATGGAGGTGAGCTTGGAGTTCATGGTTGTGCAACTTGCACCACTGCTCTACCAAAGCCAGCATTGTCTTGAGCTTGCTAGGCAAGTGTATAATGAGATGCAAATGTGTGGACAGACGACGACCAGGTAGCCACCCTACAGAGCTCCTTGATTGGAACCTGCACCAGGAAGGCCAATAATGATGCCGCAGTCGAGTGTGCCTCACGACTGCTGGTGGAGGCACACTTGCCAGCTCATAACAGTAACGGATGCAGGCAGTGATCCAGGATGACAACCTTTGAGCAGACACTGGGTGACCCTTCATTTTGTCTGCTACTGCAACAAAGAGCTGCATCAACTGACCGAACAAAGCCATTCCATAAATGTAGAAGGCCAGCGCCCTCCCGACGTCCAGGACATGCAACCTGCATTGCTCTTCCGATTTATGAGGCTTTGGGAAAAAGACAAGTAAATATGCGTCCTGGTCGGTACGAAATTGGGACACTACCTTGGGCAGAAACACCGGGTGTAGACGCAACTGAACCGTATCCTTGTAGAATACTGTATAGGCCGGTTTTGAAGTAAGTGCCCTGATCTCAGACATCCTGCAGGCTGACGATATCGCAACCAGGAACAAAACCTTCCAGGAGAGAAGCAGGAGAGATCAGGAAGCCAGAGGCTCGAAGGGATGTCTCAGGAGTCCCGACAGCACAAGATTCAGGTCCCCGGGAGGGACGGGATCCTGGAAGTGTGGGTAGAGACGCTCCAGACCTTTCAAAAACCGGGCTGTCGTGTTGTGAACGAAGACTGAATTGCCATGGAATGGAGGGGTAAAGCTGAAATATTGGCCAGGTGGACCCTGATTGAGGACAGGGACAAACCTTGGAGCTTAAGGTGCAGAAGATAATCCAAGATCTCCTGCGGAGGCCTGCTCAGCCTGGATAGGCCATTCCAAGGCCCAGCACATGAACCTTTTCCATTTGGCCAGGTAAGTTGCTCTGGTGGAGAGTATCCTGCTACCCAGCACGACCTGCTGAACCCGGGCCGAGCATTCCAGTTTGTCCGCGTTTAGCCAGGCTGTCAAATGTAGCGCCGCCAGGTTTCCGTGGTTCTGGGACAGCAAATCCGGCCGAAGGGGCAGCTGCAGCGAGGCGGCTACCAAAAGGTCCAGCAGCGTGCTGAACCAGTGCTGGTGAGGCCACATGAGGACTATTAGGTACAGTGTTTCCTCAAATGCAGCCACTGTGGCTGCATGCAACCACCAGGTCCTTTTCTTGCAGCCACTGCCTCCTGGGCTGTGATGGGGGTGGGCGCAAATAAGCGGCCCCCTCCCATGGCTGTCAGCAGCAGTTGAGCCCTGCCCCCCTCCGGAGACAAACACCAGAGGTGCAGGCAGCTGGTGAATTCCCCACTTTCCCCGGGGGGTGGGGGAGGCAGGCTTCGGCCATGGGGCTTCAGGCTCTGTCCAAGCTGTGGCAGGCTCTGGTTCAGGCTCCGGCTCCAGGCTCACCACCCCCTACCCGCCCCCCACATTGTCCCTGGGCCCCACTGCTTCCCTGCCCATCTCCCCATCCAGGGCTTAATTTGTCCCAGGGCTTTCTAGGGTTGAGTAAGACTGCTGTGAAAAGTGATATTAACAAAAGATACAAATATCACTTCACAGCAGAAGACTTACCAGCTAGCAAGTCTTAGGGGGAAAAAAGCACAACCAAAAGAAAAAAACAAAAAAGGCAAGAACATGCAAAGCACCTTATTTGTGTTTCTATTATCTTTATGTCCAATAAAGAATAGAGACAACTGTCAACTTTTATTACTGAGTCTGAAAAAACCCTACATAAATAAATTACAATGATTTGGACATGTATATGTGCATATTTATTTGTTTTTCCTAAAGTTAATTAAATATTTTAGGAAAAAATTGTCAACATGGCCACCAGCCAGAGTTGGTGGCCACACTCTGAGGCCACCAAAAAAATTTGTTTGAGAACCTCTGCGCCCTGTCTTGTTTGATCTTCACCCTGTGACTCAATGGCACTGGCAGGAAGGCATACATCAGAGTTCCTGACCACGGGATGAGAAATGCGTCTGACAGGGAGGCCCATCCCATCCCCAGGATCGAACAGAACATGTGGCATTTCCTGTTCTGCCTGGACTTGAAAAGATCCACCTGGGGAATCCCCCACTTCTGGAAGATTGTATTGACCACCTCCGGATGGAGCGACCACTTGTCGCAAGATGAGAAGGTCCTGCTGAAGTGATCCGCTAATACACTCCTGGTCCTGGGCAGGTGTGTGGCTACCAGATGAACAGCACGCCACACACAACAAGTCCCAAGGCAGAGAACTTCTGTGTAAAGGGCCGACGACCTGGCTCCACCCTGTATGTTGATTTAATAAATTGCAGCAGTATTGTCCGTCAGGACCTGCACCATCTTGCCCTTCAAATGGGGCAAGGAAGACTGACAGGACAGGCGAACCGCTCCGAGCTCTCTGACGTTGATATGGAGAGCCAGATCGTCCTGCAACCTGTGGCCCTGCATGCTGAGCTCGCCGAAATGGGCTCCCCAGCTCAAGTACAAAGCATAAGAGACCAGGGTCAGCGATGGAGCTGCAAAGAGAACTTCCTCCAGCACCGACCTGGGGTCCAACCACCAATCCAGGGATGATCGAATGTGATCTGGCACCTTGACTACCCGGTCTAGGTCGTGCCTGTTGGGGATGTAGACTGATGCCAGCCATGCTTGCAGAGGCCGGAGATAGAGCCAGACACAACTGACCATGTATGTACATGCAGCCATGTGGCCCAACCACCGCAGGCAGATGTGCGCTGTGGTGAGTGGATGGTTTTTCACATGGGAGATCAGGTCTGATCTGGCCGAGAATTGCAGGGTATAGTCCCGAGACACTATCTAGCACCCAGCGGTCCAAAGTGACCTGCAACCAGGCCATATGGCAAGGACGAAGACGGTTGAGGAAAGAACAAGGTGGATCCGGGGAGTTGACTGGGTCATCACTCCGGAGAGCGCCTTCAAAATGAGTGCCTCTGGCCCCCAGGATGCTTTGCTGAGCCTGGATGCACAGGGTGAGCGGGAGGAGGAGGGGCAGCGACGACTAAAGCTTGTGTTTATCACTTCTCCTTGCTGACCCCTATCAAGGTTCCCAAGTCCTTGGTGGCAAGGGCAGCCGGAAATGCTTCCTCGCAGACTGAGGCGTATGCAGACCCAGCGAGCAAAGGGTGGTATGAGTATCCTTCAACCCATGCAGCCTCGCATCTGTCTGCTCTGCAAAGAGTCCATTCCCCTCAAATGGGAGGTCCTGGACTGAAGTCTGCATTTCTTGGGACAAGTCAGTAATCTGAAGTCAGAAGCTGCACCTCATGACCACCACTGATGTGACCACCCTAGCCGCAGAGTCAGCCATGACCTACGCCATTTGAAGAGAGCACCTCGCTGCTGCAGTACCCTCCTCCACCAGGGTGCCGAATTCCTGGGCCAAATCTTGGAGGAGGTACTCCTTGAATTTACAGAGGGAGTCCCGTAAGTTAAAATTGTACCGGCCCAAGAGAGCCTGGTGGTTTGCCACTCGGAATTGCAGGCTGGCTGTCAAATACATTTTCCTCCTGAAAAGGTCCAGTCTTTTAGCCTCTTCATTTTTGGGGGTTGAACTGGTGTGCCCCTGCCTGTCCTCCTCATCAGCTGCAGAGATGACCAGTCAGCCTGGAGGTACTCGAACCCTTCGGAGATCTGTGGCGTGGAGTTGGAGAGCGCTGCCTTGGCTCAGGAGATCGGCCATGCTCAACTGCCTGTGGAGGGTCTTGACAGCTGGCTTGCCCTCATATGGAGCCTTTGCTGCTTCCTGCGGCACACAGAGTGCCAGCAGCGCTGGTAGAGGCCTCTGCTCTCTAAGCACTGGGAGAGCCTGGGAAGGCGTTGATCTCGCCACAAGTCTGGATCCCCTACTGCGCCCAGAAGTTGGCAGTGGATCCTTTGGGGGGGGGCTAAGGGCCCCCACTGGGGAGGCACATCCATGTGGCTCCAGTGTGGGTGGGCAGCCCAAACTGGGTCCTTTGCCTGGTACCAGGGAGCCGTGCTTCTTGGTCTTTCTAGGCACCAGTGCCAGGAGTGAGCTATGCACAGAGGCCGAAGTACCAGGGGCAGAGTCTGGCCGGGATGGCTCAGAAGCTGGTCGGAGGGCAGCCTCCAGGAGGAGAGCCCTCAAACAGATATCACGCTCTTTCTGGGTGGAAATTTTTTACAGATACAATATTTGTCCTTCACATATGATTCCCCCAAGCACCTGAGGCAACTGCTGTGTGGGTCAGTAACAGGCATAGGCCTGTTGTAATCCAAGCAAGGCTTAAACCCCGGAGACTGGAGTATGCCCTGGCTCGGGTGAAGTCCCCAGTAGGACTCTAGCATTCAGTAGTTGTGAAGCGTAGTTAGAAGTGAATTACTATAAACAAACTATTTACAAGGCCCTAAGGCTCAAAGTCAGAAGAGCCGAAATCGCTAGCCCTTGTTATGCAAAGAAAGGTGGTCTGACTAACTACCATCGGTGGTAAGAAGGAACAGAGGGCAGAGGGCTGGTGGTGCCTGATATACCGACACATGAATGTGGCACTCAAGGGAGCACCACAGTTGACCCCAAGGCAAAAATCTCCAATGACAGTGCATGTAGACGCCTAGAATGGAATCGACATAAGCAAAGACTTGAAGAACCGACCTTTTAGAGGAATGAAGATGTGCAGAAAACTAAAAAGTCATTTTCCACATCTGAGAATTAATTCTGTATTTGGCTCCTGTACTGGGAAAGGCGTTTGTATATTTAATCTTATTCTATTTCAGCATCAAACATAAAGGAATGATAAAATATGAGTAAAGCCATGTCCACACTAGAGAGCTTGCAGTGACAACAGCTGTACCAATGCAGCTGCACTGCTGCAAGATCTCTCGTGTAGTCACTCTATGCTAACGCGAGACAGCTCTCCCATCAACATAATTAAACCACCCCTAACAAGCAGCAGTAGCTATGTTGGCAGGAGAAGCTCTCCCGCTGACACAGCGCTGTACACACTACCACTTATGCCGGCAAAACGTATGTTGCTCAGGGATGTGTTTTCTCACATGCCAAGCAAGATACATTTTGCCAACATAAGTGTTAGTATAGACGTGGCCTAAGTGAAATGCAGAAAATTATATGTTGATGTAATGTTAAGATAGAGATTCGAGTCCCCAAAAGGCTATGAAACTCAAAAAGTTAGAGTTCTCATTTAACTCAGCTATACTGCATATGTCCAGTACCAAGGGTGAAATTCATCCAACCATAGAGCGCCTTCCTGGGCCCATGTATTAATCACTTAACTGACATACCAAGGATCACAACTGGTCTTGGGTTCTACATTGATCCATCAGCCACAGTCCTCATTATATCAGCTGATTTGATTCTTCATTAAGTTTAACACAGCTGTGAACACAAGGTCTGAGACACTGACTGGAAGAATGCAAATCCAAGTCTCCCCCTCTCTCTATCCAATTACTACAATAGTAGCCCTTCCCCTAAGTAGTATGAATTATATTCTGTCATCAAGCCAGGGAGACATTTCAGTATGCACATACAGGCAGATGAGGTTTTCTTTAGAATGCATTGAAAGTTTAGTACTTTTAAAAGCAGCAGCTTTTTTGTTGTGGTGATGGGGGGACGGGAGAAAAATATTTTCATGTTTATTTTATTCTATAACCTTAGACCTTGACTCACTTACCTTCCACTTGTCCATCTTCTGCAACCTCCATTTTGTGCTTAATTTCTTTTTGTGAATCTTGCTGCATGTTTTCTCTTTGCTGCTTGGTTTGTTGCATAGTGTGAATCCTCCAGAGTTCACGAAGCTCTTCAACGTCTATGTCTGAATCTCGAGTTAGTTCTTTCACTAGTTTTCCCTTGGTAATGGTCTCTTTTTTTTGAGAGTCTGTGATGTCTTCACAAAGTAGACATTGCTCTTTTATCTCACACTCTCTTTTGTGTGTTTTCTCTAGTGTGGAATCCTGATCAATGACTACATCTACATCTGTGCCACATCCTTTACTGGATTGCATTTCTTGCAAAGATGGTTGATGAGCATCTGTAACTTTTTCCCCTACAGTGTCCTCTCCCTCCTGTATTGCCATTTCAACAGTTTCTGAACCCACAATATGAGTAACAAACCCACTGTCACTTACAGGCAGGTCGACACTGGATTTTAAGTCACTGGGAACATCAGTCGAGTCTGAAATTATTGTTAAACATTCTGCGCTAGTTTGATTTATTGTTTGGACAGATTCTGATGAGGCGCCAGAAGATTTGTCTTGTCGAAGCTCATCTGAAGAAACAAGTTCCTCGCATATTGGAGAGAGTTCCGATTCTGTGAACACATCCTCCGAAAGAGACTCCTCAGTGCTCCGAGGGGCTGTGCTGGCACTGTCATTCCCTGCATCCCGAACCCTTGAATCCATTTCATCTGTACTGCTTCTTGTAATTTTCTTGAAATGGCAGAGGTCCCTTACAGATAATGGTTCTACATCTCTGTGAAGCAAAGGAGAGTCCAAGTTATCACCACAAAGTGCCTTTTATTCTGTCAACAACAGATTTTGCCAGTTTAGTAACATCAGTTATTGGGGTTTTTATTTTTTTTTGGAGGAGGTGCAGGAGAGGGGAGCAACACTTATATACCAGCAAAGGCTCTAGTATAGACAGTTATACTGACATAATGTGCTTTTGTCACTCAAGGAACTAGTACACTAGGAGGATTTGTTAGTATAGTTGATTTAGACCTGGCCAAATACAAAAGGTACATTACAGTAAGTATAAAGCTGACCATTTATTCACAGGGTAAGACACCAACACTATGTATTACCAATCTGAAGGTAGAGGTTTCAGAATAAATTAGCACAAGTGGTGCTAGGATATGGAGTACCAGGAGAAGATGGGGACAATAAGTATATATTTACTTGTATTTTTTGCAGTCAGAAGTAAACAAAACAAAGTTCTAGAAAGTGCCTGTTGTCTAGTGCCTTCTAGGAAGTCTGTGCCCTAAGGTCCCATCCTCTGGGGAAAGAAGCAAAAAAACTCACCTTCCATTTGAAAGGCATCTTCAGAACATTTTATCCCACAATACATATATCAAACGAATTAAATTCCTAGTAAGATTCAGATTCCATTACCAGTACAGGTAACATCATCTTTAAGTATATATTGTATAATTGTTAAAATAGGAGGTTGGAATTAAGTTTGAGCCTACAATTCAGATTAAGGCCTTGTCTACTCTACCAGGATAAGTCAACCTAAGTCATGCTACTCCAGCTACACAAATAATGTAGCTGGAGTCGAAGTAGTTTAGGTCGACTTACTGCGGTGTCTACACCGAGCTGCGTCGATGGGAGATGGTCTCGTGTCGACTTACCTTACTCCTCTTGTTCTGGTAGAATACTGGAGTTGACTGGAGAGTGCTCTGCAGTCAATTTAGCGGGTCTTCACTAGACCTGCTAAATCAACCCCCACTGCATTGATCACAGCAGTGTTGAGCCTTGGTAAGTGTAGACATGGCCTTATAATGCTTAGGTAGTAAGCTATGAATTAAAGTGTGTTTGGATGGTAATGTACTAAACTGACAATTTCCTCAATTTTTTAGTTACTGATAGGAAATGCATTTAAGCAATCTTAATGCTCAGTCACCAAAATCTATATGGAATATAAATACTGCTAAATATATTCCTTGCAAGCCTCAGCATATATTTGATCTTAACTAAATCAAAAGATGCCTCACGCCTACACAGACTGACATGAGCCCTTTAGCTTTTGTGAATTCTAAATTCCTTACAAATAAGAAAGTTGGTGCAAGGTCTCAGATTTTTATTGTTGAAGCTTACAAAATTGAATGAGTTTTTGAAATGACGAGGAGGGGGAAAGCAATTCTTCAAGTAGATAATCGGGAGAGAATCTGCAGAAGCAGAAATAAATGAGAAATAGGAAAGCCAATCAGAAGCGATCTTTAACCAAATTAAATAGTTTGCTAATCTAATTTAGCTACTGCTACCACAGCTCCAGATAAAGATTTTTTTTAATTTGAGTCTCATGCTGCTGCGATTTTACAAACATGACTCACTTTTTCAGGAGCCATAGCATAGCAGCATTTGGATTGCCGCTATAGTAATGGGGCTGCCAGAGGTTTGGGTTCTATTTAGATGTTTACAACTAAGATAGCAACATGACACACAAGGATTTTACAGAAGGCAGGTGTGAATTTTTACATATTCCTTTTTTAATTCCACAAACTGTAAGGTGACGAAGCATATAGACTACAGAACATGAAAAGCGTCCTCTCTCCAGGAGTTATGGATCTGAACATAAATGCCTCTGAAGCCATCTTACTTTGTAAATGTGTAATTCTGAGCTCAGTCACTAGGAAAAAATAATGTAATAGTAAAAGAAAAATCAGCTTGCCAGCTGCAGTATTTACATTTGGGAACCAGTAACAAAAGAAATGAGATTCCAGAGCCAATATCTGAAAAATCTTCTCAAGCCTATACAGATGTTTCTTTTAAGGTACTTTTGCTATGTGTAAATATGTAGATTATTATACTGGCCCAATGAACATACTGGGAATACAGTAACTCCTCACTTAATACTGTAGTTATGTTCCTGAAAAATGTGACGTTAAGCGAAACAATGTTAAGCGAATCAGATTTCTTCATAAGAATTAATATAAATGGGGGGGGGGGTGAAGGGGGAGGAGTTGGTGTTAGGTTCCAGGGAATTTTTTTTTTTGGCCAGAAAAAAGGCATTATGTACATTTTAAACAAAACTTAATACAGGCATAAGTTTTAAACAATTTAAAAGAAACAATTTAATACTACAATAATCATTACTGAGTATGAAGCAATGGGAGGTGCCCCCGCCTTACCCCACACAGGCACAACCCACTGGCTCTGCAGACAATGAGGCAGGCAAAGAGGCTGAAGGTGCCATAGGCTAGGAGAAGCACATTGTGTAGCAGCAGCTGCAGCTTCCCCTACTGTGCAAGCACCAGGGGCAAAGGGGATCAACCCTCGGCCTGCCCACTCCATCCCCTCCCCCAGGCCTCCACCCATAACCCGCCTCTTCTCCCCCGGCTGTTCCCTTTATTCTGCATGCCTCATCCTCGCTCCTCCCCCATCCCTCCCCTGCCTCCTGCCCGCAGCAAATCAGCTGGTTTGTGGCATTCAGGAGGCAGGGGGAGCCTGCACGCTGAGTCCTCGCTCCTTCCCCCTCCCTCCTGAATGTTGCAAACCAGCTGATTGCTGCAGGCAGGAGGCGTTGGGAGGAGTGGGAAGGCACTGACCCGCGTGCGGGGTCTGCCAGCAGGCGGGAGGTGCTGGGGGGGGCGCGCAGGGGAGCTGATCGGGGGTCTGCCAGCTGTGGACAAAGCAGGCAGCCAAATGACGTTATAGCAGAACATTGCAGAACTTTAAACAGCACGTTCTGTAATGGAGCAGGGACGTAAGATCAAAACAACGTTAAGGGAGAGGATGTTAAGTGGGGAGTTACTGTATGTCCTATTAGTCTTATTGGGAGTTCTGTTAGTCCACAATGCTATTCAATGACACTGCATTCAGGCTGAATGGCTAGTAAACTTGAGAGGATTCGTCCAATTTCTTAAAATGAATAGGAAAACGACTGGATCATCACTCAGTTCTTTATGACTTTCTGAGCTTCAGCTGCCTGATTCAGGGACTGGCTCCAGTTGTAAACACATCTAAAACATCTGATACACCCATAGTACCACATACGCTATAAACAAACAAGTTTAAATTTTGAAATGTTGTAAAAACATGAGGCTGAAGAAACACTAATATGACTTAGGTGTCAAGCACAGAAAGAAAGATGAAGTGCAACTCTGAATATTATGATGAAACAGTCATTCCAGAGAAACCTGGAAAACAGCAATGCTTTGGAAAACTCAGCAAAGTACACCAAAGATTCATATGTAGGCAGAAGTGATTTCGGGCAATAACAAAGCAGCATCGAGATGACAGTCCCCATCTAACTCAGCTCTGAAGAGACCACACCTGAAATACTGCATTCAGTTCTCAGCAATTCATTATTAGGCACGGAACCTCCCACCCACTTATCAAAGAAAAAAATAAAATGATTGAGGGGCTAGAGATATTAACTCACTAGGAAAAAATAAGAGTTAAATACATATAGCTTTCTCTAACTAGGGTTGGGAGAGTGACACAGTAGCACAAACAAACACTAAGAAGGGAAAGAAATGTTAACAACAATATAAGGTGCTCTGAACTAGGAGTAATAGGATGAAACTGAAGCCAGACTTTCTTAAATATCAGGAAGGACTTCTCAACAAAGATCTACTGGGAGATTTCACAACTCTCCCTTTCTCCTCCCAATTACGCAGCACAGTTAAATTTGCTATAAAGAGACTCAATTTTCATGAGACATTTTGGGTCATTTTTATAGCTTCTTTATACCACCTCTATGTCATTACAAGCCCTATAATTCAGTTTGTCCAGAGGACATTGTTTCTGGTTGGCTTCCAAAGTCTTTTAGAGCCACAGAGAATGCAGCATAGCTAGACAAGTGCATCTCAACGTACCAGCAATTGTGTAGCCTGACTGTCCCTATTTTACCATGCTGCAGAACGTCTCCTTGGGCAAAATTATAAGGGTATTTCCTGGGTTCTTGAGACCCATTACTTAACTTGTAGAGCAAAGAGGGAGCATCTGGTGGTAGAGGTAGAGAATAAAGGAAATTGAATTGCAAATTTCATTGTAGGTACTTATATCGCTCCCCTTCTGCCCAACATTCAAGTGCCGTTCAAGTAGAGAGCTGGTTGGGAATGTTTGGTAAATTATTTTTCAGTCAAAAAACACTGACTCGTTGAAACCAAGACTTTTCACTGCTATGGGATGACTTCCATAAATTTCTTCACTTGAAACTTTTTTTTTTTTAAATTAAATTGAAGTGGCCCATTTTGATATTTTCTAAACAAATAATTCAAGTTTCTTGGTATGAATCTACTTTGTTTCTAAATTTAAGACTATTAGAGGGGAAAATTTTTAAATTTAAATGGTGAAAATTGAAATATGGTAGTATGTTTTAAGTGACCTGAACTCAATTTTCTGGCTTGTCAATTTGTGAAAATTTTCATGATTTCAACTTTTCACCCCAATAAAGGGACAGTAACATTTTTTTAAATCCCAAATATTTTCCCAGGACAGGAAAACCATTTCCTGCCCAGCTCTATTCACGAACAATGAATTTTGAGTATGTTAGCACTCTAAGACCGAAATATTCACACTCAAGTGCCTACTCCATATCTGTATGCACACACCTGATTTTTAGGAAGTACTTATTTTGACACCATAAAGATGAACGCAAGTTGCCTAGTTTTATAATATCCAGTTTTGAAATTTTTGGCTTAAATTTTTGACTGCAGAGTTGCAGACTTCTTGCATAAACCCTGATTTACTCTAACAGAGTGAGCCACAAATTCTAAACCCCCATTTTCATTCTTTTGGTTTACAGAACTTGTGACAGAAAAAACAAAGTCTACAGCTCAGATTTCTCAGGATCTTTGGCATGTTGTTTTACAGTAGATTTTTAAAGAAGTGGATTTCAAAGTTAATACGTCTTGGAACACACACCCGCACACACAAGTTACACTGACCTAAGCGCTTGTGTGGACAGCACTATGTTGGCGGGAGAGCTTCTTCCCCCCGACACAGTTACACCCAGTCGCAGGGGCTGGGATAATTAAATAAAGAGGAGAGCTCTCCCGTCAGCTTAGAGCATCTGCACTCGCAGTGCTACAGCAGCGCAGTTGCGCCGCTGTAAGCTCTGTAGTGTAGCCACAGCCAAAGTCTAACGTCAGTTTTCTCTCTGAAAATGTACGTGGTTTGAAAAAAATACATTTGAACAGATGTTACAGATGGCATTTTGATCCACATCATCGGGTTATCTTCCTCTGGCATTTTTTCAAAGACACAGTATTGCTTTACCTTTGACTTACAACACAAGAATATATGTTAATTCGTTAACAAGGCACTTTTGAAAGAGTTACACATAGGAGGTAAACAGCCTAAAAAGATACCCTGTAAAGTGTTTGTGCCCTTCTGTTTTATGATTTCTAAGAGTAGCCCGATTTTTTAAAAAGTTCTGCTTGTTTTAATGTTAAGATAGTCAGGTCTCATTTACTCTGTTTTTGATCAAAATATGGACAACTGGAGAACTAGCAGGATAACACCAATTGACTAAAATAAACCCAAAGAAATTGAGAGGAAGGAATTTGGGGACAGACGATTTAAAGCTTTATAAACAAAAACTAAAAAGCCCCACGCTTATTACATAATGAACATTTAGGAAAAAGGCTCTTTGCTTAAGCTTCAGACTCCTTTTATACATCAATTGACTTTAGGGTGAGAAAGATCCTGCTCCATTTTCCAGTGCTCCAGCATTTATATAGATATGAATCCTTTATTTTGCTGTTCACTGTATTCCTGACACTACTTTAAAAAAAAAAAGAGGCAGAAAAAAAATTCAGTCCCGTTTATACTTCACCAAAAAAAAAAAAAAAAAAAAAAAGAGGCACGTTTGCTTCTTTGGAAGTCAACCATGAAGCATATAACTAAGATTTCTATCTAAAATTACTCAAAGATTTCGGGCCATTTCAAAACTACTGTGTTTTGCAGTGGTCACCATCAAACAGTTAGTTTGTTAACCATTAGAATAGGAAAGCAATTGTAAATATGGGGCAAAAATATATTAATTATTGCCAAATGCTAACTTTCTAAATAGTTGATGATGCCCAGGAGATAAGGAAGCTATAATTCATTTGATGTATGTAGAACATACAATAAACCAAGAAAATGAAAATAATAAAGCAGTTTTCCAGGTCTCTCCAAGTTAATCTTTGATATTCTCAAAAAAAGTTTACTCTGTTTTATTATATAGTTACTAATGCAGATGCTATACAACTTTTTGCCAAGTTTTACAAATACTAGTCTATCTTACATGGGTAACGAATCCTTTATTTTGCTGTCCACAATTTCTTTATACAGAGCAGCTGACATCACTTCTTCCATTGGACACATGATGCCATACTCTTCACAGCCGTTCTCTTGGACCATTGGATCAGTTTTATGTGGATCAAACATTATGTTATTTGGCGTCACTAGCAGCACACCATTGACCGAACCCTAAAACGAGAGGGAAAAAAAGCGATAAAGGTTTCCTTCAAGTTTTAGTTTATCCTCAGTTCTTTAACTAAAGAAAACTACTTTGAAACACCTTTCCTACGAGAATAGCATCTTTTCTGGGGTTTGTCCATCCTAAAGTAAACTTTGCTAGCTAATAGTGCCACAACACCTTCTTGTGCTCTGCAACCAACCACACAAATCCCTATAGTTGAAGAGAATACCTTCTCTCTTCAAGTAGATGTGGACCATTGCTGCCCATTTTTCAGGGCAAAAAAAAAAATCTCAACTCTTCCCTACTTGATGGCTCTACACACTAGTTGTGCTGTTGAGTGTGTTCAAGAATTCCAGCAAGCATGCTAAGCAAAGCCTCGGCAAGGAGGAGATGTTCGTCAACAGATGGTGACCATAAGGATCCGAGTAAGTTTCAGAAGAAACTTAAGAGTCACTGTTTCAAAGGTTTGCTGCTTGACCCTTCTCAGAGTTGTACAGTTCAGAGGTAAGCCAGAGAGAGCATTTTATGCTAGCCATTTGGCTCTGCTTCCCCTCATACTAAGTGGCAGAAGTATGGGTACCTCTACACTGCAAGAGACAACATGCAGCAGTGAGTATTAGAGCTTGGGTCAACTGAAAATAGCAGTGTAGACGTTTGGACTCAGGCCTGTCCTCTGAGACCTGGCAAGGGAGGATTTTTTGCCCCATCGCAAGAGCCCAAGTCATAGATCTTCTTTTGCAGTGTTGACATACCCTATGTGTCTGGCATAAACCTCTCTGGTTTACCTAATTGATGGACCCATCAATCAGGTAATTATAAAGAAATAATGCAAGTAATAAATACTTTACAAAATACAACTTAAAAAGATATTTTACTTTTACATTATTAAATTTAACATATTACAAAATAAAGTTCACTTAAAATGTTACACTAAATATCCCTTTGGTTCAATGCATGCAAGAGATAATTAAGCGATTTCAAAAAATATAAAAGCTAATACAGACAGACACCAAAGAGTAATGATGTTTGTCACTAATAACAGATAACATTCGATATTTTAGATATTCTGGTGTTTTTGTTTTGAAATCACAAATTCATAGAGCCTCAATCCTTCACCACTGAAATTCAGCCACCTCCTAGGTGAGATACTGAAACTGTTTAATAAACTAAACCTCTTTTCTGAAAGTTTCTAACAAAACAACTAAGATTACTATAAGAAAGATTAGAGAATATTTTTCAGTTTTGCTTTGTGTATTTCCTGGCACTTTATATATAGCTAAGTTTCACTGTTTCTCCTTCAGCCATTCATCATCTTCTGCCCATCTGTGTGGGTTTTCCACCAATCCACACAACAGGGGGAAAAATATACACATTTTAAAAATATGAAAGTGAGTTGTAAATACCATAACATTGGTAGGGGAAACTGAAGAGATGGCATAGTACCTTAAAAAAAAAAAACAGAAGTAGTTTTAAAGTGATTAGACTTCAAGTTGACAATGTCTTTTAAATGAACAGTTCACAGGCACACTACATATTCAGGGATTTAACATCTTTTGTGATAAAGATGAGCATTTAGATTGGCAAAAGTGGCATTAGGAAGTGAAATTTGCTCCATTTACAAGATCACTCCCCTTCCCGATCTCCCCCCTCCCAACTACAGGTTCTGTAAACTCAACCTATAATACAAAGAGTAGTGTTGTTTCAGATTCCTGCATAATCAACAAAAAGACTGTGCAACTGCAATTTTAGTAACAACTCCACTGATGTGAGACAGAAGAGACTTTACTTAGCACCACAAGGCACCCAGAGTTGTGGGAGAATAAAGGCTTTTTTGCTAGTAAAGTAAAGAACCAAAAATGCACAAAGACTAAATCTGCTGAAGAAAAGTGATGGCATTTTTACACTCACTTCTTTTAAAACATGGAAGTATATTAATCTCTACCAATGGTTAAGTCTTTTCTGAAAGGCAGCAACTGTAGCAGTTCAGCATCCTACAAACAATTTACAAAGAGGATATTGCTGCAGCTTAATCCTAAGGATTTTAATTTATTTATTTTTAAGTGTGGCCAGAGCCCAGAGCAGAGAAAGCAAAGATCACGGTTCCTGGGGTGCCAGGAAACAGAAGCCAAACTCTGGATTCAGAGAGAAGGCCAACACAGGATTATGAGGTTCTAAGTAGTAACCACAGTTAAACATTTAGATCAGATCTAGACTACAGACCATTCTGTAGTCTCTCTCTAAGAGAAGAAAGCCCTGCAATTACTTGGATGGTGGCTAAAAATATACCTAGGATTTTTATACTGCTTACATTGCTGTAGTACTTAAGTGCACGTACAGCAGTCACACAAGTCTTCCCCAAAAGTTTACCATAACAGAGGTAAAAAAAGGAAAGTCCTCACTGGAATGGAACATCAGAATCAGGATATTCACAGGGGCAACATTTTTCAGAGTAGCAGCCGTGTTAGTCTGCATCCACAAAAAGAAAATAGTGGCACCTTAGAGACTAACAAATTTATTTGAGCATAAGCTTTCGTGAGCTACAGCTCTTAAAACCGATCTCAAAATATGTAACAACTTTGAAATAGTATTCTTTAAATCCTGGTCTTAAGGAGAGTAGAGAGTTAACTAGATATGGATACTCATTGCTTGAGACTAACTTTGTAGCCTGGTCGACAGTGAACAGAAAATTACTTAAAAAATTAAGCTGGCAAAGATACAGAAGTGAGTGAGGATTTAAAAGAAAAAGGTAACCCCAAATTCAAGCCCAGCAAGTCTACTTTATGGCTTTCAACATAATCTAAGCTCTCCATCAATCATGCCTCATTTCATCATCTTCAGGACAATCAACACTGAACAGTGCATCCGATGAAGTGAGCTGTAGCTCACGAAAGCTTATGCTCAAATAAATTGGTTAGTCTCTAAGGTGCCACAAGTACTCCTTTTCTTACTGTGAATAGTGAGGCTGCATAGTCTCATGAGCAAAAGAACTTTGGGGAAACGACGCCAAACCCTTAAAAAAAAAAATCTGATTTGTTGTACTATAGCCTGCACTGGGCATTCACGTTTCCAGGATTGGATCTTTATCTCTACTTGGGCTGTTTACTACCCTAAGCTCTTCCTTACTGGATCAAGGACACAGTGTTGAAGGACCCAAAATGCCCACACTAAAAGCAAAGCATTTTTCATTAGTGAACAGTTGTCATCTTGACGGTTACTGCCTACACTGACAAACTGCTCAGCTTTATTTAAAGTGGAGAGACATACACATGCTCTCAGTTATAGATTCTCAGACACTTCAAGAAAGTCATGAAAGTTTACCAGGCCAGGTAGAACCCTCTCAACCCCACATCTGCCACTTTTTAACATGATGGTGAAAAACAAAAATACAAGTGCTATTTCACTCACCAGTAAGAAAAACAGATGTCAAATCACCAAGACAAAATAATTTTGCAAGCCATTTTTATGCTGGTTAAGGGAATCCTAGAGACTAAAACAGTATCCAAAAGGGTATGTGCAAAGAATCAGCTGTATGTTTACTTCTGCTAAAGTTCACCTTGCCACATACTGACAAGCATGTTTTTCACATTTACTAGGTATTACCACAATAGCTAAAACAGTTTGCCTCAATTTACTCCAGAGAAGTATCAAGGACAAAATTTATTTCAAGGATAAATAAAGTTTTGACGAACTTGGATAGGACTTTGCTTTTATAAGCTAATCACTGAGGAACAGGGGATTATAAATGCACTCTTTCTGCTGGTGGGCCTACAGCCAACATGAAAATCTGAATACCCTTGGGGAAGAGGACAAACTCAAAGAAAGGGCGTTTTATTGTACTTGGAGGTTTCCCAAAACAAATCAAAAAGATACACTTGGTGACTAAGGCAACTGGTATCTTTAGGTAGCTGCCCTTGAAGCGCCTGGAAGACAAATTTTCCAGTTCCACAGCTACAATACAAAAAGCTTGTGAGCCCCTAGTTTGGGGAAAAAAAATGTTTCTGCTCCTTCCCTAAACGCCAATAGTACAAATCAGTCATTTAAGGTCTAACTTCAGCCAAGTACCCCATATTACTGGGCCTGGGGAGACAGTACAAGGGGAAAAAAAAAAATCCTTGGAGGTCCTTAGATGTGCATTATAGACTTCCATAGTGTTCTTCGGCACATGTTTAAGCACAAGATGAACAGCTGACTCCAGACTCCTTGGATAAAGCAGACTTAGTGTAGGATTTCATAACTCTTGACCAAGAGCTGGCCTAGCTTTTTTGTTTTGTTTTAAGCAAACAAGTCTTGTTGGCAAGCTGTTTGCTGTGATTCAGCTATGCACCTGTAATGATTTCAGGGTTTTTCTTTCTCTCTCTCACTGAAGGAAAAACTAACTTGTGGCAGCTACCCTATCTCTACAATAGAGAGCTTTAGCAGTTGAAAAGGAACACGCTGGCCCTCCAATACATCACTAATACTTCCGTCAGACTTTCCCATTTGTAATGTTACTGGGGTGACAACAAGCATTCTGTGCTGTGAAAGAAAATGCACAACCACTCCTCCTCAGGGATGCTAGTTTTGTCACAGCTTTCACAAAACCTTTACAGCTCTTCTGTATACAAACTAGGAGAGCTCACTCGTTCCTATTAAATTCCTTTTCATACAGACTAAACACAAGTTGAACAAAGAAGCCTGTGTAATCGTGGATTTCTCAATAGCGGATGGTTCCTGATTTTACATTCTCTTCATTCAGATTTCTAACCTATACTAATAAGTCTGCATTATTATATACACATTTGATTCCAATTAGGGCTGTCAATTAATCCCATTTAACTCACACAATTAACTCCAAAAAATTGATCACGGTTTTAATCGCACTGTTAAACAATAATAGAATACCAATTGAAATTTATTATAAATATTTTGGATGTATTTCTACATTTTCAAATATATTGATTTCAATTACAATACAAAGTGTACAGTGCTCATGTTATATTATTATTTTTAGTTAAAATATGTGCACTGTAAAAAAAAGATTATTTCCTGTAAATGTAAACAAACTTGTTTGCCTTAGCAATTGGCTGAAAGAGCAGTAGGACTGGGTGGACTTGTAGACTCTAAAGTTTTACATTGTTTATGTTACATAACTACACTCAAAAACAAAACAATCTACATATGTAAGTTGCACTTCCATGATAAACAGATCATACTTCAGTACCTGTATGGTGTGAATTGAAAAATATTATCTCTTTTGCTTATCCTTTTACAATGCAAATATTTGTAGTAAAAAATAATAAAGTGAGCACTGTACTCTTTGTATTCTTTGTTGTAATTAAAAATCAATATATTTGAAAATGTAGAAAAACATCCAAAAATATTTATAATAAATTTCAACTGGTATTCTATTAACAGTGTGATTAAAACGGATTAATTTTTTTAATTGTTTGACAGCCCCAATTCATATACATTACACACAATAAGCTATAAATAGTTAATATAAACATACTGTGAATTTAGTATTCATTGAATATGCCAAACTGATGGAACGTGAGACCATAGGTATGTACAGACTACCAACAGCGGTCAGGAAGCGCATGGAAACTTGTACTGCTACTGTTAGTGTCCCTATCAATGAACGAAGACCACCTTAGTGATGAGAACATAGTCTCAAGAGAAGTTAAGGCTTGAAAAGGCATAAAAACTGAACTATCAAATAGCGTGCTGCCAACTGTGCTGGTGGTTTTGCAACACACACACACACACACACACCCACCCACACCTCTTTTCATATCTTATGGCCTAGTTTCTAGTCAATTAGTTATCTGATTGACAGAAAAGGAAGTTTTCTAACACATTAACACTAGCTCTGGATCCCAGTTTGTAAAAGTCCTATCCTATCACAGTTTTGTCTAAGGGTGACAGGGTTGATGGGAGGAACAAAAATACTTTGAGATGTAAATGCGACAAAAGGTTAACATAACTTGGTTGGATTACTGACGTGCAAAGCATGCAGGTCTCTGTTCCTCCTTTCAGCAACAGGATATCGTGCCTGGTGTGGAAAGCAAAACTCAAAGTAGGGCACTCATGAAATTCTGAGGGTCTATGGCACCAGGTCAGAAAGATGTGGGAGCATTCAGAGGATCTAGCCAGTTGGTAGCATGAGAATTTCTAATTATAGATTGGCTGATTCTCCTTGAGTGATGGGAGCTTTCTCTCAAATAATGGCTTGGGCTGCTCTAGCTCCTAATTAATTTGATTGATATAATGTGTGTGAGAGAGTGAAAGTGAGACACCCAGTCTGAGGGAATTCTGCACCAAAAAAATAATAAAAATTCTGTGCACAATATTTTAAAGTTCTACAAAATTTTGCATATTTTATTTGTCAATAAATAAATGTGGAAGCTCCAGCATGGCAGTGGGGAGCACAGGCCAATGGCTGCACAGAAGTGCAAGATGACACTGCAGCGCCCCTCTTTCCTCCCTCGACCCAGACTCGGCGGAGAACTGCACCCGACCAGGACACAATGCAAGGGTCGGGCCTGCCCCACAAACACCCCAGGGCCCTACGTCTTCATGCCAGGTGCACCAAGATAGTAAGCAAGAGGGACAGAGACTCTCACCCACCCACGGCTTTCAATCTGGGTGTGGGGCAAACAGGTTCAGCTCAGCAGAATCCAAGTAGGGAGGGAGTGTGTGTGTGTGGTGTGTGTGTGTGTAAACCAGATGTGGTGTGAGAGGGTTCTGTGTGGGACAATCTGGGTATGGGTGGCTCAATGTGGGGGTCCAGGTGTGGGGCAATGGGACTCTGCAGGGGAGTCCAGGTGAAGGTAGTTGGGGCTCAGCAGAGGGACTGGGACTTGGTGGGGTGGAGGTCTGGGTGAAGCTGGTTGTGGCTCACTGGGATGGGGATCCAGGTGCGGGGGACTCGTCGGGAGTCTCATCGGGGTGGAGGTTTGAGTGCAGGGGCCATCTAGGTGCAGGGGTTGGGGTCCAGATGTGTGTGTGGGGCGGCTTGGCAGTGGTACAGGTGCAGTGGGCGTTCTGGATGCTGAGGGCTTGGCGGGGCAGGGAGGGAGAGAGATCAGGTGGAGAGGGGAGCAGCTCCCTGTACAGGGATTCCCCCGCCCCATAGGCGAGGAGTGATGGGGGCAGGAAGTGGGGAGGTGGAAGGGTACGGAGCTTCCTGCAGTCAAGGAGATTTCTGGGGCTGCATCTTGCCTTGCCCCAGCTGGTCCATGCAGGGGAAGAATAAGTCCCATCCTCCCCAACCCGTACTAGCAGCTGAGTCCAGAGCAGGGTAGGAGCCACCGGTTGGGGGTGACCCCAGTCCTGTCCTGTCCCTCTGCAGTGATTTATCTCTCCATCGGCTGCTGGGGAGAGTTGTATGACCATTCTTACAGCTTCTCTTTGCTTCCCTCTCATTTTCTGCAGGGAAGCAAAGAAATCTGTAGGGACATGAATTCTGCATACACACAGAGGTGCAGATTTCCCCCAGGAGTAGTTTACAAATAAAAATTTTCTATGAAAGCATATTCCTTATAGACAATTACTTCCATGTTAGAAACATGGAATCACCAGACTGGATCAGACCAAAGGCATATTGAGTCCAATATCCTGTCTGACCCAGTGGTCAGCACCAAAAGCTCGAGAGCAAGGTGTAAGAATGAGACAAATATGCAGGTGTGCAGTGGTGCGACTCCTATATTACATCTCATCCTGATTTCTAGTAATTGAAGATTGGCTTAAGCACTGAAGCACAAGGTTTAATATTCCTTCCACTAAATTTCTAAACACTGACACTCTAATATTCTGGATGTGAATATAAAAAGTGTCTAATCCCTTTTTGAATCTTCAGTTCTTAAGATCAACTTCCTATGGCAGAGAGCACAACAGTTTAATTATATGTTGTGTGAAAAAGCATTTCCTTTTATTGCTTTTGAATTTGCAACCTTTCAATTTCATTAAATGTCCCCTTGTTCTTGTGTAATGAGATAAGGCGTGAATGAAGCTCTCTATCTACGTTCATTATTTTAAATACTTTTACCATGTCTCCTCTTATTCACCTCCTTTCTAAGATAGGCTCCTAATTTTTTTCAATTTCTCTTCATGGGAGTTTTTCCTGTGCTGTCTCAACAATTCCCGTTCTCCTTTTCTGAACCTCCTTGAATACAGCAGTAACCTTTTGAGACCTGGGTGCTCATTATTAAATATAGTATTTTATATGGGACCGCACCACAGATTTATATAAAGGATTTATAGTATTCTCCTTATTATTCACCATCTCATTCCTTATGCATCCTACCATATTGTTTACTATTTGACTCCAGCTGCCCATTGAGCAGAAGTCTTCATTGACATTCAAGTCCCTTACCTGTGGTAGTACAGTTAATTTAGAATCCTAAAAAGCATAAGCAGTTCAATTTTTTCCCTCCAAAGTGCATTACTTCACATTTATCAGTACTGAATTTCATTTGTCACCTCCTCCTTTCTTCCCCACTCTCTCCTGTACTGCTCTGACCTCCCCGTTTCCCCTAGAAACAACAGGAGCAGGAAAGAAGGGTCAGCCTGGAGCCCATTCCCCACTACTGGAAGCAGCATGGAGAAATGAGTATTTCTTGGTTCCTCCCCCAAGGGGGGGAACAGTAGAGGAAAAAGGAGACCTAGAGCCCCCTCCCTTGGGCTGGTGGAGAAGCCATGGGGAGAAATCAGGTAGGAGAGGGGAAAGACAGAAATGAGTCTACTTCCCTTCCCCCTCAAATATGTCACTGGAGCAGAAGGTGCCCAGCTTTCCTCTTTATGGCTCTTTTCTGTAAGTGCTTCAGTGTTCCCAGAGAGCAAAGGTCTCTCACGACAATATTTGTTGAGGTATCACAGAAAAGCTACTTTTTTTTGACACCCAGTTCCCTCGTCAAAGATCTAGCCATTAAACTGTAATTTTTTGAAAATCGTGTTTGAACTAATCAGGGTAGTTGTCTAGGAGTGTGCTGGCTCTTCAGCAGCTGGGTCAGAACACAAACCTAAGGTGCAAGGGCTGGAAAAGGAGACAGGCCCCAAACCCTCATGCTCCCAACCCTCCCCCCACCCCCACACACACACACTCTCTCTGTCCCTCTCTCTCCAATGCTCCAAATCCTTCTCCCCATCTGCTCCCTGCCCATCCACCCCCGGGTCTGACCACCATATTCTTAAAACGTTTGGTACAGAGCTAGAGAATGTGGAAATGCTAGTAGCAGCTCATGTTAGGCACACTGTTTTTTTAGGAATCCCTTGATCAAGTGACCCCAATGACTTGATTCTGTTTGGACAAACTGATTCCCATTGTTCAGGAAGATTACATTTACCTTAACTGCTTGTGACCTCAAGTATTTCATCTTCTCAAATTAAATAAAGTGGATTTCCTTGAAAACACTTCAAAAATAAAATCAGAATCTTCATGTGGATTTTAGAGCGCTTTCAAGTATCATTCTTAAACCAGAAGTTTTAGTCTCCAGGCAAAACCTTCAAAGAAGCCCTTGAAGAACACAAGCAGAGAGCAAGGAACATGAACACACACAATCTCTGAAAACTACTAAGGGCCGGTTTCTCAAATGCGGCCACCATTGTCATCAGGGGGCTTTTCATGTGGCCACAGCCTCCTGGGTAGTGACTGAGCTGGTGGAGGGGAGGGCAGCAGCAGCCCCCTCCCCCAGGGCCATCAGCAGCAGTTGGGCCCCACCCCCCTCTGGAACCACAAAGGCCAGAGGAGCAGGTAGCCGGTCTGAGATCCCCACCTTCAAATAACTCTCAACCCTAACTGTAGCGGAGCTACTGCTCCACTACGACATTTGGAAACTTGAGACCCCCTTGCACCCATGTTTAATCATGGCAAAAGTTTAAGTTCATCATTTAATCCTACACTTTGCTTTCTGTCTCCTAGCCAGTTTTTGACCCATGACAACACTTTGCCTCTCACCTCACACCGCCATCTAGCTCTCTCTCTGGCTACCTGAACAACCTGGGAGTTAGGTACTTGGGAGAAAAGAAGTTCAGCCCCTTTGGCAAAATAGTGTCTCACCTTCTTAGATGTGAGGGCACATGATGCTCGGGTATGCCAGACCACTCGGTCTGGTTCCATGCTGGCCTCATTAACCAGGAGCACCACCTTGCTTGGATCTGTAGGCTGCAGAACAGCTAGGAGCCAGTGCTGAGAGTCCTGAACTTCATCCAATGCTATACAGAGGTCACTGACTATCCTCTGAAGTAGCTACTGGTACTGCCTATATTTCTCAGGCAGAGATGGTGAGGATGGAATGACAGCTTCATTAGGAGACAAGGATGAGGTTCTTATTAAGGCTGTCAAACCCAGTTAACTCATGCAATTAACTCAAAAAAATAAACTCATTAAAAAATTAATCACGATTAATTGCATTGTTAAATAGAATACCAATTGAAATTTATTAAATATTTTGGATGTTTTTCTACATTTTCAAATATATTGATTTCTAATACAAAGTGTACAGTGCTCATTTTATATTTTTATTACAAATATTTGCACTGTAAAAATGAAGTAAAATAGTATTTTTCAATTCACCTCATACAAATACTGTAGTGCAATCTCTTTATCTTGAAAGTGTAACTTACAAATGTAGATTTTTTTATTTCATAACTGCACTCAAACAAAACAATGTAAAACTTTAGAGCCTACAAGTCCACTGAATCCTACCGCTTGTTCAAACAAGTTTGTTTACATTTACGGGAAATACTGCTGACTGCTTCTTATTTACAATGTCACCTGAAAGTGAGAACAGGTGTTCGGATGGCACTTTTGTAGCTGGCGTTGCAAGGTATTTATGTGCTATGCTAAACATTCATATGTTCATTCATTCATGCTTCAGCCACCATTCCAGAGGACATGCTTCAACACGGACGATGCTCATTAAAAAAAAATGTGTTAATTAAATTTGTGACTGAACTCCTTGGGGGAGAATTGTATATCTCCTGTTCGGTTTAACCTGCATTCTGCCATATATTTCATGTTCTAGCAGTCTCGGATGATGACCCAGCACATGTTCGTTTTAAGAACACTTCCACAGCAGATTTGACAAAATGCAAAGAAAGTACCAATATGAGATTTCTTAGAATAGATACAGCACTCGACCCAAGGTTTAAGAATCTGAAATGCCTGCCAAAATCTGAGGGGGACGAGGTGTGCAAAATACTTTCAGATGTCTTAAAAGAGCAACACTCCCATGCGGAAACTAGAGAACCCGAACCACCAAAAAAGAAAATCAACCTTCTGCTGGTGGCATCTGACTCAGAAGATGAAAACGAACATGCGTTGGTCTGCTCTGCTTTGGATCGGTATCAAGCAGAACCCATCGTCATCAGAATAGACGCATATCTTCTGGAATGGTGGTTGAAGCAAGAAGGGACATATGACTCTTTCGTGCATCTGGCACAAATATCTTGCGATGCCTGCTACAACAGTGCCATGAGAATGCCTGTTCTCGCTTTCAGGTGACATTGTAAACAATATGTGGGCAGCAGCATCTCCTGCAAATTGTAAACAAACTTGTTTGTCTGAGCGATTGGCTGAAGTAGGACTGAGTGGTAAGTGGACTTGTAAGTTCTAAAGTTTTACATGGTTTTATTTTTTAATGTAGTTTTTTTTGTACATAATTTTCCATTTTTAAGTACAGCTTTCATTATAAAGAGATTATACTACAGTACTTGTATTAGATGAATTGAAATATACTATTTATTTTGTTTTTCTACAGTGCAAATATTCGTAATCAGAAATAAAATGAGCAGTCTAGACTTTGTATTTTGTGTTGTAATTGAAATATATTTGAAAATGTAGAAAACATCCAAAAGTATTTAAATAAATGATATTCTATTATTTTTAATCATGCGATTAATCACAATTTTTTTTAAATCGCTTGACAGCCCTAGTTCTTATTGATACCTGCAGATTCAGATCAGTGTTCTCTTCCTCGTCCTCTGACAGATCAGTGGATGCAACATTGGAGAGTTGTGGTATAATTCATGGATGGAGCTGGGGCACCTCCCCGATAAGGCCAAAAGGAGGGACTTACTGGATGGAGGGAACCCATGATATCAGGTACCAGCAGCCCCTAGGAAAGTCATATTTGGCACGATGCTGTTCAGATCTGATTGCCTGTCAGGGCTCAGATTTACAATAGGAGATGATGGATCAGCCAGAGTGAACGACTCAGTCTAAGAACTGCTCTCTCTCCATTGGTGGAGCCGACAGTACCAGAGGGTGGGTACTCCTGCCTGGGAGTTGGAGAGGAGATGTTTTAAGGTCGCAGATGCAGTTTCATCCTCCAGTGTGGCAATCTCTCTCAGGAGGACTGGGCCGGAGAGGAGACAGAGGGTAAGGGAGCAAAATATCCTCCGCCGTAGTGTAGGTGTCTGTACGACCCAGTGTTTGGGGCGTTCCGACAGTCAGGACTGATGGCTAGGATGTATCTTGGGAAGTTGTAGTGGGGCAGGCCTTTGAAGGACGGGCCAGCACAGAGTAAGAATCAGGTCCCACACTTCTGGATGGAGCTGGTAGGTATCGGTCCTTGTGTTTCAGAGCTGAAGCCATCAACAGCGCTAACTGATCCATTTTCTTACAGGCTTTACCCTCCAGGTCTTTAGAGGTCCTAGAGTCATCAGATCTGTACACAAAGGCCTGGACAGGCTCAGGAAGGGACCCCTTCTTTTACAGGCAGATCTGGACAGGGATCTGTCCTTGCAACCATGAAAGTGCCTCCTACAGTAACTCCTAACTTGGAGCTAGCTGGTGGGGGCTTGGAACCAGGGTGGACCGGCAGACCCCGTCAGCTCCCCTAAGTTCCCTGTGCGGCAGCCACCTGGCAGGCTATCAATTGCCGGGCAGTTCAGCTGTCCCTACCACCATTGCCATGTGCTGCTCCTGCCCTCTCCCTTGGAGCTGCTCCCAGGAGCCTCCTGCTTGCTGTGCAGAGGAAGAAGGGTGCTATTGTCAGGGTGTCCACCTCTCCTGTGCCCCACCTCTACAGAATGTGGGGGAAATGACAGGGCTCAGGATGGAGGGAGCTTGCTGGCAGCAGCTGCTGTCTCAATTTGCTGATCTACTTAAAAAAGGCAGTGTACTTAAAAGGGCAATGCGAGTTTCTCGCTCTCACACACACACAGACAGCGTGTCTCTCTCTGCCATGCTGTCTCTCCTCCCTCCATTCATGCTGCCTTGTAGAGTGGGAGGCTACATTAACAACGTGTTAACCCTTGAGGGCTCAGCCGAATGCTAGTTCATCCTTTAGCAGTAAGGCATTCACTTTAGCAGTAAGGCAAATATCCCACCCTCTGACTCCACCACCTCAACCAGCTGGACTTGTACTCCTAAATCCCTCAGGCACAACTGAAAGGGACCCTCTTCCGTCCCCAGACAACAGAAGGAAATTTTGGTTCAATATGGAGAAATAAAGATTTTATTAGAACCAACCACCTACCAACTCTGAAGGTTTCCCAGTCAAGTAGAGGTGCAGGAAATACTTCAACATACCAAGAGAGAGGATTTAGAATTTAGGGTAAAAACTCCAAAGAGCGGAACATAGAAATCCAGAAGTCTAGACTTCAAAATAAAAGGGAGGCCTGAAAACTTCAGGATTAAGGCTACAATTTAATCATGGGTATTTTTAGTGAAAGTCACAGACAGGTCACGGGCAAAACACAAAAAATCATGACCAGTGACTTGTTCACGACTTATACCATAAATATGAACGATTGAATCTTTTTTGGTGGGGGCGGTGGGGAGCCCACAGCCCCAGCAGCCAGAGGGAACCCCGGCAGAGGAGCCTGCAGTACCAGTGGCGGGTGGTGGGGGGGGGTGAAGCCCTGGGGGTGGGGCCAGTGGCTGTTCCAGGACCGCTGCTCAGGCAGCCTCCAGGGACACCTGCATTGGCTGCTGCTCAGGAGGTCCCCAGGGCCAGCTGCCCGGGGTCACCAGAACAGCAGCTGATGAGGCTGGCCCCAGAACAGCTGGCTGTGGGGCTGCCCAAGAGGCTGGCTGCAGAGCTGCTCCAGCTACGGCCAGTGTGGCTGTCTCCAGGGCCACCTGAGCAGCGGTCCCCAGGGCTAGCTGCTTAGGGGGCCATGGGGTCAGCTACACTGGCCGCTGCAGAAGTCACAGAGCTCTATTCATGATGGATTAACTCTGTAAGAGGAAGATTACCTCGTGGCCTTTTTAGACATGACCACAAACACATGAATTGTTTCTGTAAACATGCCTGTAACGGGGACTTTAGTGGGCTGCATCGCCTACTGGCTAATGCCCACCCAGTCTTGAGGACAGTGGAAGGGGAGCCTGGGGTCCACCCACTCCATCAGGGCCTGACAAAGAGACCTAAGAGGGTCAACAGCGTTTTGCCTCTGAGTTATCCTCCCTGGGGTACTTCCTACTACTTCTTTCCTCCCTCAGCTTCTGGTCCCAGATAAGGAAAAAAGAAAAATGAAAAAGAAACCAAACAATCAGCCCCAATTGGGCTCAGCATATTGTTCTCTTCCCTCAGAGAGGCTTCTCTTGCCCCCTTGTCAGGAGACTTCAGGGTTGGTCTGTACTCCTCTCCTCTAAACTGGGTTGATCCCTGTTCAAACCTGTGTCTCCAGTTGGAGCATGCTCTTCAGGGCCGGTGGGGCATGGCTACCTGTGCCCAGTACCGTCCTTTAATCCTTTCTGGCCCACTGTGAGATTTGTGTACCCTATCACAATGCCCTTACCCTTTTCAAAATAGAAAAACCGCATGTCTATAAAATGCATACTGAGAGCAAACAGCTTGACTTTGCAAGAGAGGGTGGGAGTGGTAGATACGCTGAAGGGTAGGGATAGGGTCCAGAGTGACCTAGACAAATTGGAGGATTGGGCTAAAATAAATCTGATGAGGTTCAACAAGGACAAATGCAGAGTCCTGCACTTAGGATGGAAGAATCCTATGCACTGCTTCAGGCTGGGGACCGACTGGCTAAGCAGCAGTTCTGCAAAAAAGGACCTGGGGATTACAGTGGACGAGAAGTTGGATATGAATCAACAGTGTGCCCTTGTTGCCAAAAAGGCTAACAGCATATTGGGCTGCATTAGTAGGAGCATTGCCAGCAGATCGAGGGAAGTGATTATTCCCCTCTATTTGACACTGGTGAGGCCACAACTGCATCCAGTTTTGGGGCCCTCACTACAGAAAGGGATGTGGAGAAATTGGAGAGAGTCCAGCAGAAGGCAACAAAAATGATTAGGGAACTGGGGCTCATGACTTATGAGGAGAGGCTGAGAGAACTGGGCTTATTTAGTCTGCAATAGAGAAGAGTGAGGGGGGATTTGATAGCAGCCTTCAACTACGTGAAAGGGGGTTCCAAAGAGGATGGAGCTCAGCTGTTCTCAGTGGTGGCAGATGACAGAACAAGAATTCATGGTCTCAAGTTGCAGTGGGGGAGGTCTAGGTTGAATATTAGGGAAAAATATTTCACTAGGAGGGCGGTGAAGCACTGGAATGGGTTACATAGGGAGGTGGTGGAATCTCCATCCTTAGTGGTTTTTAAGGCCTGGCTTGACAAAGCCCTGACTGGGATGATTTAGTTGGGGTTGGTCCTGCTTTGAGCAGGGGGTTGGACTAGATGATCTCCTGAGGTCTCTTACAATCCTAATCTTCTATTATTCTATGACATGAATCAAAGCAACAAAGAATAGCAAGGTAACTGGGTGATCTTTAGGGAGTAACTTGAAGAAAGAAGCAGGGGTGTTTTGTCCTTTGGAATGGAAAGTTCTTAACCAACACCTGCAGTTCTCACTCTTCCACCTGAGAATATGGAAATTCGAAAAGTGTACTTTACAGAAACCCAAGGGAAAGCTAATAAGAGCTCAAAGAGATATCCCATCAACTTAAAGTCCCACCTAGGAGAGGAGGACAAGGAGTGAAGTAAACCCACTGTGGACCACGCTGGATTACAAGCAAAGTCAGTTTTTTTTGGTAAAATGAGTACAGGTCTACACTATGAAAATTTTGCCAGAATAGCTAAGTCATTCAGGGATGTGATGAGGTGCAAGCTGCCAGCAACATAGCCGTGCTGGCAATTTCAATTGTACTTAATATAGATGCAGTTATACTGACCCAAATTTGCCAGTACAGCTTATTTCACTTGGGGACTGCTGGAATAAGATATACTGGCAGAAGTGCAGTTTGGCCTACATCAGCTGACTCCACACTAACCGTGCTTTGCCAATACACTATACTGTATAGCTATATCAATTAAGTGCTCCTAGCGTAGGCCTGGATTGAGGAATAACAGAAGCTTTATCTATAGCCCAGAAGGCTGAAAGAGCATACTCAGAAAACAACCCAAAGGACTTTGAATGCAAGCTGAATGAGTTGCCTACGTTAAGACATAAAGCACCTCAGACTCCCCAGGACTTGCTAATCCACTTCCTAGACCCATTCATTTCTGTGACATGGAATTCTTCATTAGTGGACTTAGTTGAAGGCTTTAGAGGAAAATCTCAGTTCCTAGTAGATCAACTGGTTGCCTCCAGCATACTTGGACAGAGCTCCAATACTTGTGAACTGGGCTAACGCTTATTAGACTTCAGGACATTTCCTCCAGGACATTTGCTTCAAAAGACATGCTCTAGCCCTACAAAGGACATTTTGCTATACTTGGGATACTTCAATTGCATGAGATTTTAAAATTTCATTTATATATACAAATTAAAAATAAAGTGGAAGCAAAGACTATTTATAATCCTAACAAACTAAAAAAACCCTAAAATTTTAAGGCAACAAGAAATATGTACTTAAAGACAAGTACATACATACGGTCATCAGAGACCAACTAGGAAGCCGCCCTTAGGGACTGCTAGTATGGGAGGGCTATACAACCTACATGTCCACAAGGCACATGCAGTCACCGTACAATGTTGCTACAAGGAAACCCGTCACAACTAGTTGGATTATAAATCTGCTCTCTTGATGTGTCAAGGCAAAAAAGAGTCTGGGAATCTAGAGAGAATGCTTAGGAAAAATGTATGAAACAAATATCAGTCTATTACTGTGAAGTGAATTACTTGTACTTCCCATTTTAAAAAAACCTTTAAAGTTAATATAAAAACATATAGCATGGTTTAAGAGTTAGAGAGAGGAGTTTAAGTACCTTGCCATAAGTCATGTACTTGCAATTAATTTTGAGAAATTTTTCAGTAAATGCTTCTTCCTCCTCTGATGTGGATGATACCACTCTTGCAGGACGAAAACATGCATAAGCTGGTGAAGTAGCTGCCTCATTTCGCTGAAGCCCATCTGGATCCTACAAAAGGAAAGACATTGTTTTCCAGAGTACAAAAAAAGAATACTCTCCTTTGAGTCCTGTACATTTATGTATGCTTCACTAGTTTCTTAGTTCAACATTTAAAAGTCATCTACCTTTTGTTCCAAGAGCATTTGACAGAAAAACTGAAATCATGGCTCCCAGTACATTAAACTGAAAAACAGACCAGATATAAAAGGGCCATTATCCTCAGCAAATGGAAATCGGCATAGTTCCACTGAAGCATAGCTTGACTTCAGCGAAGCTATGTTGACTTTTATAACCTGAAGAACTATCAGGCAATGAGAGTAGACAATGTAGTATCTGAAATATCCATGTTGCGCAAAAGGTAGGGAAACTGTGTGTATGATTTCCTTCTGGCTTCCATGTCAAAATAAAGTTATAATTGCATGACCAAACTGTGCCCTCAGTTACTCTTCTGCAACAGCAAAGAAGAAAATGGGAGATCAAAGAAGTAAGCTAGGGAAGTGTTTGGCACATGGGATCTATACATAAAACCAGTGAAAACTAAGCTTGACTTTCAGCTCCTAGTCTCAGGTTACAGCACTCACAGTTAGGAAAAAGACTGCATAAGTCTTAATAAATAATCACATCTGCTACAGAAGTGATTGACATAAAAACATGGAACCCCACAGTGGACAATTTTTTAAATAAGAAGACAGCTTAGGACCTACGCCAGGACAATTTCTTAGTGCACATATATACAGAAACAAGATCGGGACTCTGTTTCAAGCCTACATTACTCTTAAAACAATATCTACTGGAAAATACTCATGTTTTAAACACTTTTTTGGCACAAAAAACCCTGATATTTTCAGTTACACTGACGAGCAGGATATTTATTCTCTGGGACTTCCATCTTCCCTTTGGTTCTCTGCTATCCCACTCTCAGATCTCCATTACATCTACATTTAACTATTGGTACTTTATAGTACAGAGGTGTGGCAAATAGTTATCTGTCAGTTCATTTGGGTTTTTCACCTTACTTTAGGGCTTGTCTACAGTTGGAAGGTTACCTAAATACAAAGTTATTCTAGAATACTCTGGAACAGCAATTATAAAACAACCGAGTGTTGGCAAGCCCACAGACTAAGTTTCTCAAGGCAGAATTCTTCTCTCCCCTCCTCCCCCATGCCCACACAATGCCATGCACCTTTGTGGCACTGTATTACACCCCTTTAGTATCAGTGCTCTAACACAGAAGAGAAATAGTACATGGTTTTCAAACATTTATAGTTATGTCTAAATCACGTTTTCCTCAAGCAAAGCAAAACTAGAACAAAACAGTGATACTGGCCAGATGAGACGTTATAGGAATGGTGGCTACAAGGTAGACAGACATGCCGGTGTAAGAATTTTGTATTGCTTCCAATTACTGACATTTCTCATCTCTGATCATTGGTTTAAAACTGCTGCTCTGAGAGATCTCTTAAAGTACTAGATTCATAACTGGTATTCAGCATTATCTGAAGCTACATTTCAAGTTTTCAGAGGCTATACCTTCTTTCTTAGAGTCTCTTTTGCAATGTATCAGAGGGGTAGCCATGTTAGTCTGGATCTATAAAAGAGGCAAAGAGTCCTGTGGCACCTTATAGACTAACAGACGTATTGGAGCATAAGCTTTCGTGGGTGAATACCCACTTTCTCAGATGCACGTAGTGGAAATTTCCAGAGGCAGGTATAAATATGCAAGCAAGAATCAGGCTAGGGATAACGAGGTTAGTTCAATCAGGGGAGATGAGGCCCTCTTCTAGCAGTTGAGGTGTGAACAGCAAGGGAGAAGAAACTGCTTTTGTAGCTCGCTAGCCATTCAGTCTTTGTTTAATCCTGAGCTGATGGTGTCAAATTTGCGAAGTCTGGTCCTGAAGTTTTTTTTGCTGCAGGATGGCTACCTTTAAATCAGCTAGTGTGTGTCCAGAGAGGTTGAAGTGTTCTCCTACAGGTGTTTGTATACTGCCATTCCTAATATCCGATTTGTGTCCATTTATCCTTTTACGTAGGGACTGTCCTGTGTGGCCGATGTACATAGCAGAGAGGCATTGCTGGCACATGAGGGTGTATATTACATTGGTGGACATGCAGGTGAATGAACTGGAGATGGTGCGGCTGATCTGGTTAGGTCCTCTGATGGTATCGCTGGTGTAGATATTTGGACAGAGCTGGCATCGAGGTTTGTTGCACGGATTGGTTCCTGAGTTAGTGTTACTCTGGTGCGGTACGTAGTTGCTGGTGAGAATATGCTTCGAGTTGGTGGGTTGTCTGTGGGCTAGGATTGGCCTGCCTCTCAAGGACCGTGAAAGTGAGGAATCATTGTCCAGGATGGACACACACTAGCAGATTTAAAGATTTGCTGCAGCAAAGAAACTTCAGGACCAGACTTCAAAGAGAAACTGTTGAGCTTCAGTTCATTTGCAAATTTGACACCATCAGCTCAGGATTAAACAAAGACTGAATGGCTAGCCAGCTACAAAAGCAGTTTCTCCTCCCTTGCTGTTCACACCTCAACTGCTAGAAGAGGGCCTCATCCCCCCTGACTGAACTAACCTCGTTATCCCTAGCCTGATTCTTGCTTGCATATTTATACCTGCCTCTGGAAATTTCCTCTATGTGCATCTGACAAAGTGGGTATTCACCCACGAAAGCTTATGCTCCAATACGTCTGTTAGTCTATAAGGTGCCACAGGACTCTGCCGCTTTTGCAATGGTTTATCAGATTGGTAGATAGGAACCCACATACACTGTCTCCTTGCACTCTGCCCTTTCAGCACTGCCCCAAAGCAGGTTCTCACAACCATGTTTGAATACAAATATTAGCCTCAAAGCACAGTGCTAGTATACAAAATATAAGTAACAACTTTGCAGAAAGCTGCAAGTACTAGATAGAATTATAAAGTAGGCTGATTTATTCACTGTAATGTTGAAGAGTAATTCTGTGCAAGTCACATGGAAATTCACTCCCTCCCTTTTAAAATATTGCTTAATTTTTAAAATAAGCCTTCTGCATAAGATGCACACATTTTAGTTGGTAATCCCAATTAAAAAACACAAAATGACCACAGAATCCACTTACCATGGATAAGCTTATTGTTTTTAACAAATCCTAGTGATTAGTGTACCGTTTGAATCCCATGTTCGAATGAGCAAATAACCGCTCAAAAACAAATAGGATAGCAACTGTTTCTTAGCACATACAGGACATTTCGACAGTTAGCCTTATAGTTGTGTCCCCTGATGGGTAGGACACAAGTCTTTATTTCACTTGAGTGATTTATTTCTCAATCTGTCTGCTAAATTCGTATCTCTATTCTAAATTTTCTAAATGTTATTCTTAGAAGTAATAAAAAGTTAGGAATGTCTTTTTGTAGATTTTTCCTGTTCGTTTTATAGTACTGCAGAACTTTCAGTTTCCTAGAGAATTTAGTAGACAGCATTCATAATTGCATAAAAAAAGGGTAAGGGGATGTAAGAATTTGATAACTGGGAGGAGGGTCAATAGGCAGGGAAAGGAGTAATAGTTGGAAGCTAAGGTGGAGGATGAAGAGAGTCAGAGCTCTGACATTTATGGGAGAAACTGAAGTTCTGCCAACTAAAGACTTTGTCCCAGAGTTTCACTTTTATCCAAGGGCGCAGACACAAAAATTAAGAATCAGACATTTAAAAACGGCTTCTAATTAGTACCTAGAAATCTGGCCAGTTTCCACTACTATATAATCCTTCATCACTCATCATCGTAATAGAACTATTCACCAAATCTTAGTTTTGCCACTTTGTTTTTTAATGGAAACATGCATGTGTACTTTTGATTTCTAGGTTTTTATTAAATATGTACTAAAGATTTCAAATGGAACATAGTCCCGATCTACGTTAAGTTTAAGTCAAACTTTGATAAGTTTCCTAGTGCAATATGTTTAAGTAAATGAAAAATTTTATGAATAAACTGGAATGATTCACCTGTTTGGTGTCATAAAATATGTATAAGGTGGTGCAGACTTACGTCCATAGAGCTTGAGCATTTGTACTTTAGGCTACGTTACTGATATTTGGTGGAGCAATATTCACGGTGTGTTTATTTATTTTGTACACACACCGAAAGGTGTTATATTGTATATTGGAAATGAAAGTGAGATTTCAAATAAACTATGACAAATTTTTAATTTTTGCATATTGTTTTTGCAAATACATGAGGCTCAAGCTATGAGTGTGACCAATATAAAAGTTAAGAAAGGTTGTGTAATAGTGGGGAAGTGGCTGATTCTCTTAACTGTGGTTTTGGGTTTTTTAAATGGAGAATTTTTTGAAAGAATAAAAACTGTTCCTTTACCATAGAAATGTTGGTTTTTAAGAGAGAATTGTCTTTATGGAACACCATCCCTGGAGAATAAGCACACCTGTAGCAAGTGATCTTGAAGTCCCTTCTAGATAACAGCATTTGTTTTATGCCACAATGATGCATGATTTCTAAGAGATTACAATGATGTAGTCCAAACCATCCATAAATTCTTTCCTCTATGTCAGGAATCCCTTGTAAAGAGACTAAAGAAGACCAAACATAAGCAGTGCACATGTATCAATACGGCAAATCACCTTGAAGAATCATAGTAACTTTCTTCTTTGAGAATTGCCCATATGGATCCAGTGTCTTGGAAAGTTGACAGACAGTTGTGACTGTCCATGGCATGGGTCTGAGGAACATTATTTGAAGTGACAGGAAGATCGACTGGGTGTCTAGATGTCAAGCTGAGAGAGTAATGCTGCTTAACAGTGACTAACATTCCTTGGAAAAGGAATATTTAGGAACTAGATTTTCAATGGAAAGCTAGTTTCAGGTTTTATATATTACTGACATCTGAAAAATGTAGAGAGATGGAAGAGATTATTAGTTTTAATGAGCTGTGGATAAAACCATATATGAACCCGTTAGTGAAAGTGACCCAACTGATCTATATAGTTCTCTAACTGAACCAAAGGAAGTACAAAAACTCAAACAAAACAGTACCATATTTACTCCTAGGGGAATTCTGCACCAAAAATTAAGAATTCTGCACACAGTATTTTAAAATTCTGCAAATTTTATTTGTCAAAACACCACAATATAACCATGCCAGTATCAATTACTTTGTTACTTTATTTCAAAATCTCTGTCAGCAAGTATATCTGTACCAATACAGACCAAAAAAAATTCAGGTAATTTTTTTTTTGGACAAATAGATTCCTTACTAGGCATATTAATATAGAATGTTGATTAATTCATTTAAATAATACAGATCTGTATTTCCTGCACCTGTCAGAAGCATTGCAAAGGCTTGGGGGAGTCAGGGGTAATGGAAGAGTTGAGGAAGAGGAAAGGAGCCTGGAGTGAATCTGGTGGGTTGTTGGGTGTGGGTGGGAAAAGTATTGTACAGGTTTATTTTTGGGTGGGAGGGCAGGATTGTTAGGGAGTTGGGGAGCTTTCTCCATGCAGACCCTGGCTGATCCCAAGCCTCTCCCATTCAGTCAGGCACATCTGCCCCTCCCCACACTCCTCATCCACATGGGTCTCTGCAGTCTCCTCCTCTATCCCATGTGTCCTGCAGTCCCCCTCCCCTGTCCCCAGGTTCAACCCTGTAACCCCACTAACTCCTGAGCCCATGCCCCAGTCTGTCCCTCCCACTAGCCATTCTGAACCCCAGTGTTTGACCCCCCAGGAGCACTGTGTGCCCCACTCTATCCTAACCTGGCTCCGCAGGCAGGGTGCTGTGATGACCTTAGTATCTATGAATCTATGAATTCTGCAGCACTGGGCACGCACAGAATTCCCCCCCGAAATACATTCTGCCCTAAAAGTGCTGCAGTTTCACCTTTTGCCCACCAGAGACTGCTGTGGTACCAGAACAGCAGGCTATTTTCATGCTACTGGCTGTTCTGGCAACACACCGACCCCTGGTGAGCAAAAGGTGGAACTGCAAGACTTCTTCACCAGAAATGTATTTTCTGCTGAGAAAAAAAATTCTGTGAAACACAGGAATTCTCTGCCTCCGTGGATGTGCAGAATTCCCCCAGAAATAATTATACTGAAGAAATTAAAGCTTTTAAAAATTGCTTTGGGTAACACAGTTTAGGAATATTTCATGTAGGATTTTAAACTTGCCCATTTTTCTTGAGTATACAAACCCAAATAAGAATTAAAACAAACGTAAGGTCACTTGTGCCTCTACCACAGCTGGTATTGTGTAAAAACAAGACCATCCCTTCCTCCCTACTCTCCCCCCAAAAACAAGTTTCAGTAAAGATTCATTTACAAAAGTAGAATGCTTTCTTATGTAGTGCACCAAAATTCAAACAACCTGCACTCAGGCATGAGGCTTAAAATCAATTTGGGGTTGGTTTTTTTGTGCTATCACCCCAAAATGATGTATTCTAGGATGAGATTACTTACTCCTGGGGGATTCATACCTTCCGCAGATTACTTGACTCCCCCCGCAGAAAAATGTGGGAGCAAAGAAATCTGTCGGGAACACACGCCTCTTCCCCGGTAGCCCAGGCGCACCTGCTGGGAGCAACCGGCAACAGAGAGCAGATCACCACAAGGGGGAGGAGGGAGGCTGGGCATGGAGAGATGTTAAGGGGGTGGGACTGGGCATGTGCCTGCCTGCGAACGAGAGAGACTCACTCTGTCCCTCTCATTCGCTGTTGCTGTATCCCGGGCTTGGAGGCATAGGGCTGTGTGAAGCAGGCTCTGTCCCTTAGGCAGAGCAGAAATGTATCAACTAAGCAGGCAGGCTGATAACATTCCCATTGTTAATTGTTCCCATTCTTCGTCTCCTTGCCAGAGTGGTGTAAAGGAGCCTTATTGTAAATGACAGTAATGGAATCCTCAGCTAGGAGGATCTATGAGCTTTCTTGCTTTTTTTCCTGTGCCAGAGAGGCACAATGGGGTTAGATTACAGCTCAGGATCTATCTTAATTATCCTTTTAAAAAAAAAATGAAGGACAATGATTAGCAAAAAACCTGTATGACTTCCATGTGTGAAAGTCTGAACAATGTGAAAGTGCCATTCTACTTTACAGAACACCAAACACCAAAATAAAAGTAATGTAATTTAAACAAAAATCCAGGATTATAACTAGAATGCAGGGTACTGGTTACCAAGTATTCGTAACTTAACTTTCATGTTTTTAGGAAATGCTGAAAAGTTTGATTGTTTTTCTATATGGTAGTTTAAATAAATTACCAAAGTAAGTGTGGATTATATTGCATTATTTTGACAAATAAAATATGCAAAATTCTGCACCAAAAACTGCAAAATTCTGCATTTTTTTGGTGCAGAATTCCCCCAGGAGTAATTACTGCACATAAAAACATCATAATGGCCATACTGGGACAGACTGAAGGTCCATCTATCTCAGAACCCTGTCTTTTGACAGTGGCCAATGCCAAATGTCTCAGAAGGAAAGAACAGAACAGGTAATCATCAAGTGAGCCATCTCCTGTTGCCCATTCCCAACTTCTGGAAAAACCAAGGCTAGGGACACCATGCTGCGTAACAGTCCTTGATGGATCTATCTAGTTGTTTGGTTTTTTTTGTTTTGTTTTTTAAAAACCCTGTTATAGTCTTGGCCTTCACAATATCCCCTGCAAGGAGTTCCGCAGGTTGACTGGGCATTGTGTGAAGAAATACTTCCTTTTGTTTGTTTTAAACCTCCTGCCTATTAATTTCATTTGGTGACCCCCTAGTTCTTGTGTTAGGAGAGAGTAAATACTTCCTAACTTACTTTCTCTATACCAGTCATGATTTGATAGACCTCCATCATACCCCCCATTAGTCATCCCAGTTCCAAGCTGAAAAGTCCCAGTCTTATTAATCTCTCCTCATATGGAAGCTGTTGTGGTCCTTTTCTAAAGCTTTTCTAATTCCAATCTATTTTTTTTTGAGATGCGGCAACCACATCTGCATGCAATATTCAAGATGTGAGCGTACCATGGATTTATGTAAAGGAAATATGATATTTTTCGTCTTATTTTCTATCCCTTTCTTTATGATGGGCAACATTCTATTTGCTTTTTTGAATGCCACTGCACATTGAGTGGATGTTTTCAGAGAACTATCCACAATGACTCCAAGATCTCTTTCTTGAGTGGTAAAAGCTAATTTAGACCCCATCATTTTATATGTATAGTTGGGATTAGGTTTTCCAATGTACATTACTTTGAATTTTTCAACACTGAATTTCATCTGCCACTTTGTAGCCCAGTCACCCAGTTTTGTGAGATCCGTTTGTAACTCTTCTCAGTCTGCTTTGGACTTAACTATCTTGAAGAGTTTTGAATCATCTGCAAACTTTGCCACTTCACCATTTATCCCCTTTTCCAGATCATTTATGAGTATGTTGAACAGTACTGGCCCCAGTACAGGCCCGTGAGGGGACATCACTATTTACCCCTCTCTGCATTCTGAAAACTGACCATTTATTCCTACCCTTTATTTCCTATCTTTAATCAGTTACTGCACACATCTCACTAAACATGGACACGACTGTTATTACCCTTGAAACACATATACCTACATTTACTGTAGCCTTGTCAAATTCAGCTTCTGAAGACGTAGGTGACAAGGGACTTATGGGACTAAGAGATGGGGAGCTCTCCGCACTAGAAACATATTCTGGGTCAGGAACATATAAAATCTATAAAGAAATTGAACACATGCTGTAGTTAACAGTTACATTAAGAGTTTCATTGACATTTATTTTCACTAGTTGATGCAGATTTGTTTTCTCATAAGTTATTCTATTAAATTTGTTCTGCTGGAGTTAATTTATGCTTTAGAATTTTTTTTTTTTAAATACAGATTTAGTTGTGCATTACCAATTTTACTGTCACTTTTCTAGCAAAGCAAAGCAAGCAATATTAATAAAGTCTTCTCTACCAATAGGTCCATGAGGCACAGAATGCACTGACGTATCATACAAACATACCATATAAAAGAATCCCACACTGGTTTCCATCATGGTGTGTCAAACAGTGTGCGATAAAACAAATATATCTTGTTTACAGCAATTCATAAAATGAGTAAATATATACCTGCAAAATGCATTTTTGAGCCTTTAAATATTTAAAATTCTGTAAATCTTATTAAGGCTGACTATTAGCAGTAATAATAGTGGAGATATTACTTTATGGTCTTCTGTTTACGTGGGTAAGAAATTTATAGCATGCCCAGAAACACCAATTCAAACTTGTCCAGTGCTGTAATAAATACTATTATGAATACTTGCACACAAAGTGTACCATTTCTCTGGCCTTTTCATAGACTGCTCTTAGTCTGTTATTTAGAGTCAATAAGATGCATTGCTAGGGAACACATTCAGTGCATTCATCCCAATTAAAAAAAGTTGGTCATCTATTTCCAGATTCAACTCTCTACAAAGCATGCCAAAAACTAGGTTACTCTAAATTTATTTGCTTCATAGATCCATTCTCTTGGGAATGGCATGAATGGTGTTGCACAGCTAGTTTTGCAGCAGCTGGAAGTCACAGTAGCAGTAAGTCATGCTTATAGCCATAGAAATGCTGCTAGCTCCCAATATTTATCCTACATCCATTTACAAAAAATGAATTTGTCTTGAAACTGAAAAAGTTACCTTATGATTCTCAATATGCTTGCTTTTATTAGTCTTTTCAAATTTAATTTAAGAAAGAGATAGTAAAGACTGGTTTAGATTGTGACTAACTCCCATTGGTAGCAGTTACTCAACTGACTAATCCAAGTGGGTGTCTGGAGTTCACTAACTAACTGAAGAATCCTAAATATATCTTCAAAAGATTGGAGGTCTTATACACAGAGACCCATCCTATTGTTTTCAGTAGAAGAAGTGGTAGACAAGCATTCTGAACATCTGCCTCTATTTCCACCACACCCAGTTTATGTTGAGGTAATTAATCGCTAATACCTGTCCAGGAACAACTGCTCGGGAGAAAAACTTGTTTAACTGAACCAGTTCATTTGGTGTAGTATCAAATTTCAAGGCAATACTGTTTAGAGTGTCTCTTGATTCAACCTGTATCAATGGAAAGAAAAAAAATAGCTAGTTTTAAAAGAGTGGAAACTTAGATGTTTTATCACTTGCAGTCTGAATTTATAAAACTTTTGATAAAGTTAGTAATATATACATTGCATGACAACTTTAACTAAGTATATTATACTGTACACATGCATGCACACAGACTGACAGTGAGTAGTGGGGCATAGGCCAGTATCAAGGGCCATGCAAGTATGCTCCTTGAAGCTGATGGTTCCTTCAAAGTCACCTGCCTTCCATCTGTCTCCCGAGCAACCACAGGAGTTATCATACATGTAGGGCTGAAGGTTCAGACAATAGCCCAAAGGCCAAAGCTTCTGTCCTCTGCTCCAGTGGAACCCAGCAAGAGATGCAAGAATCTATGAGACTGGCTTCATGCAGGTACTGATTTACCTCTACACTCTTCACCCACAAGAGGGCTCTCCACAAGTAGTGTATGCAACTTTTTATTATAGAGGTCATTTCTTCCTTCTGTTTTCTACTGAAATATGATTCAGTGAGTCAGTAATTTCAATAAAAAAAATCTTGAACAAAAACTGAACATTATGACTGGAAGTAGGAATTAAGTAGGAGGAAGACATTACCTTAGAACAAGTCATTTTTTTCAAGCCAGTGTCTTCAAAAATATAAGGAAAGAGTGGGGTGATTGAAAGAAAGGGATAACGATAATGAAACCTCACCTTGGGGGAACACCTCCAAATAAAATCTTTTAGTTTCTGAGAGGCATCAGTACATTAATATAATTATTATATTAATAAATTATTATTATTACAGGAAAGATTTTAGTTTGATACATATCTTCCTATCATGATGGTTATAAAACAAAAAAGTGTACGCAATAAGAGACCGTTGACAGATTGTTACCAAGTGTTTGTACATAGAACCTCAGAGTTATGAACAATGTCCATTTCTGAGGTGTTCGTAACTGAAGAAAACATTATGTCTGTTCTTTCAAAAGTTTACAACTGAATATTGATTTAATACAGCTTTGAAACTTTACTATGCAAAAGAAAATACTGCTTTTAACCATCTTAATTTAAATGAAACAAGCATAGTTTCCTTATCTTGTCAAATTTTTTTTTTTGCTTAATTTTTTTTTTTAAAATACCTTAGCAGACACCATGATCAAGACCAAGCAAAACAATTACAGTTAATAACCATGGCTATTTTATTATTTAGAAAGGAAAAGGAAACAAATAACTGAACATAAAAGAAAATAATTCACTTCCATTACAATCTTTTCTGTACGTTATTGTGGAGCACTTAACAGAGACTACACCTCTGAGGTGCGCTTGCCTCTTGGTAAATTAAGACCAAAGTATATTGTTTCCCCAAAATTATTGTGAATCCATTCTTTAGTATATCCTTAGGTAACTAGATGGGCAAAATAGCTTTGTTTCAGAGCAGGTGAACCTGTTGGTTATTAGTAAAAAAAATCAGGCAGTATATAAATGGCAAAGTAAGTAGTCTGAATTACATCCTATGAAACCCAAGGAAAATATTTAAATCAGCTACTTAGAAGCAGCCATTTAAGGAGTGGTCTTGACCATTAACCAATGGTTGACAATTAACCAATTTTAGAATTTTAAATCCAATTAAACCCCTCTGATTAGCCCACTACCCCCCGTCTCCCGTCCAGGACTCCAAGGTTTAACTCTTGGTGATAAACAGGAGAAACTGTTGGAATATTAAAATGCTGTTGTAATTTGAGACTAGCAAAATCATGATAAGAGTTTTAAATGTAATCCCTTGGCAGTGTGTTCGTTAACTTCCTCTTACCAATTCACGTTCAAGTCTTGGAGGTTTTCCTAGGGTTGGTTTCTTGGCTCTGGTCTACACTACAGACAGATTTTGGTATAACTGCATCACTCAGGGGTATGAAAAATCTACACTCCTGAGCGACAGTTATGATGATCTAACCCCCTGTGTACGCAGCACTACACTGGCAGGGCAGCTTCTCCTGTTGACATAGTTGCTGCCTCTCATGAAGGTGGATTATAAAAGCTGATGGGAGCACTCTCCCCCAGCATAGGGCATCTTCATTAAAGCACTATAGTTACACAACTGCACCAGTGCAGCTGCACCAAGGCAATGTTTTAAGTGTAGATTGGTCCATCTTGAGTCTTCTTTTTTTTAAATCTCTCTAGCAGCTTGCTTGTAGAGATAGACAGGATCAACTGTGGCGTGCTTGCTGTCTAAGCAGAATTGCAGGGGGTGAGTGTGGGGTGCTCACTTCAGTCTTTCTACCTTTCGCATCCTTATTTTCACATAGGCAGAACACACCTCTTTTACGCTTGTTTATATTTACATTACTGTAGTTGTGGTCACGCTTTCATTGGCTTCAAGCCTTTGAGGGTGGTTTAGGTCAAACTGGGTCAAACTGGGGTTCACAGAACGTTACAGAGGGTGCACCAGAAAAATTTCACTAATGGCGGCCAGAGGACCCCAAGCATTAGAGGCAGCAGGTGGGATCCGGTTGCAGGACAGACAGCCTAAGCCCCAGGGAGAGTGAAGCAGGGTAGTTGGGGCTGGCAGCCCGAGCCCTGCCCCCATCAGCGGGGGAGCTGGCCACCCGAACCCCAGCGCTCCAGTTTTACCACCATTTTCAAGAACATACTTATGCGAGAAAGCGTTTTCCTCATATGCACATCTGAAAACCAAATACAGAAACAGACTTGATGTCGAACCAGACCTGAGACTATCTTTCGCCAGTGGTTCCGTACTTCCAAGAGCTATGCAGAGCAAAGCAAGCTCATCTATCACACTGAGGAAATTTAAACTTAAATCCCTAGAAATATTCATTTTTAGGAAGGGAGTCACGAGATTTCACAATTTAGTGAAAGGGGTTGGCAGGCTGTTAAAGTTTGGGAACCACTGGTTTAGGTGACACTTTCAGCTCCTGAACATGCAGTTCACTTAATGAACATGCAATATTTTTAATTGCCTTTGTTCTTGTTGTAGTAGGAAAAAAAATCCAGATTTAAAGTTGGTTTTAATATTTTTTCTTTTTTAAAAAGTTTTCAGTCCACTTTGAAATATTCTTTTAATTTTATTATTTTGACAGGAAATGAAATTGTCTTCACAAATTCCAAGCGCTCATTACTTGTATAAAAATTTTTAGTTCTCAAAAAAGTCTTACAATTAAACAACTTATAGAAAGTGTTTAGATTGACTTGTTGCTTTTATATGACAATTTTTGGAAGGATGATTTTTCCTCATCTTCCTGACAGGGTTGAGAGTTGTTTGAGCACCGCCAGTAATTAGCTCTCCATTAATATAAATTTACTTAAATAGCTTCTTGCAAGATCTTTTGATGGTAATTATTAATGTGATATTTGTACATAAAACATTTTACTATTCAGATATCAGGCAGTTATATGAAAGCTTGCATTAGATACAAAATATTTACAAATATTTATTTTAAAAGAAGCTTATTCCATTTTAGGCATTTGAAAAACAAAAGCTTTAATATTTAAGTTGAAACATGTTAGAAGTAACCAGTATCTTCTGTAAAAAGACTTCCTACCATAAATGTTCTTCAAAATAGACAAAGGAGGGAGGACTGCATGTTTACAAAAAATATCAAATTCAATAAGAACAGGTCTAGAATTTTGAGTGGCTTTAAACTCAGGTTTTTCTTTGAAAAGAAAAATGAAAATGTTTTGGTATTGGTCCACTTTCCTTCTAGATGTGTTGCTCCGATAACACAATAGCGCATTCTTTCACAATCAGACTACTTCCAACAAAAACAAAACAAGTGTTAACATGACTTGCATGCTTGAACTTTCATAGAATCACAGAATATCAGGGTTGAAAGGGACCTCAGGAGGTCATCTAGTCCAACCCCCTGCTTAAAGTAGGACCAATCCCCAACTAAATCATCCCAGCCAGGGCTTTGTCAAGCCTGACCTTAAAAACTTCGAAGGAAGGCGATTCCACCACCTGCCTAGGTAATGTATTCCAGTGTTTCACCACCCTCCTAGGGGGTCCCGGCAGGCAGCAGCGTGCCATTAAAAATCCAGCCCGGCCTGGCCTGGCCTGGCCTGTCCCGCTCTTCCCTGCTCCCCGCCCCCTCCCACAGGGGCAGAAGCTTGGTCCTGCCGGCTCCCGTGCCTCTTCCCGCAATGTGCTGGGTTCCTGCCCCTCCTCCTCCTCTCCATCCCTCCCTCCCTGCCGCGATCAGCTGATGGCCCTTATGAGGGAGGGGGTGGCAGAGGAGCAGAGTCAGCCTGCTCGCTGCTCCCGGTGGAGGCAGGGCTTTGGAGAAGCAGGGCATATCCCCTCCAGCCCTCTGCCATGAGCACCCAAAACCCCAGCCCACACACCCAGCCCTCTGCCCTGAGCCCCGCACACCCCCAAGGCCCCTGCCCTAAGCCCTGTACACCCCCCCCCCCACACACACACACACACACCCAGCCCTCTGCTTGACTCCTTCCCCCCATCACAACCCTAGCCCTGACTCTGGCACCCCCCCACACACCCAGGCCCCCACACCCTATGCACTCCCCACCCTGAGCACCAAACAGGAGCTCCTGGACCTCCCCTCCCCACATTCCCACCTGCACCCCTCCCACCAAATGGGAGCTGCCCAGGTAAGCGCTCCACACCCAAACCTCCTGCCCCAACTCTGAGCCCCCTCCCTCATTCTAACTCCTGGCCATACCCTACACCCCAACCCTCAGCCTGCTCCTTCACCCCAGCCCTGTGCTCAGTACACTCCCACCCTCAGCTCAGTGCAGAGAGAGAGGGGAAGAGAATGGCCAGAACCAGGGAGAAGGTAGGTACCCACTGTATGTGGGCAGGGCCGGGACCCCAGATCGGCAGCTGGCTAAGCAGACCCGACAGCCAGGATCCCGGCTGGCAGGAGCCGGCGGATGGAACCCCTGAGCGGCAGGGGGCTGAATTGCTCAGCCCACTGCCGGTCTGGCTGCCGGCCCCTTGCCAGCCGGGGTCCCGGCCGCAGGCCCCGCTCAGTGCGCTGCCAGCCTAGGTGAATGGAACCCCAGACCAGCAGCAGGCTGGACAGGCCGGCAGCAAAACATCAACATTTTTAATTTTAAATGAAGCTTCTTAAACATTTTGAAAACCTTGTTTATTTTACAATACAACAATAGTTTAGTTATATAATATATAGACAGAGAGAGAGACCTTCTAAAAACATTAAAATGTATTACCGGCATGTGAAACCTTAAAGTGAATAAATGAAGACTCGGCACACCACTTCTGAAAGGTTGCCAACCCCTGATCTAGTCTGACTTCCAGTATAACACAGGCAATTGAACTTCACTAAAATAATTCCTAGAGCATCTTAATTAATCTTAATTTTTTCCTAGAAAAAACTTCCAATCTTGATTTTAAAATAGCCACTGATGAAGAATGGACCATGACCCTTCGTAAGTTGTTCCAATGACTAATTACTCTCACTTAAAAATACACCTTATTTCCCGTCTGAATTTGTCTAGCTTCAACTTCCAGCCATTGGATCGTGTTATCCCTTTCTCTGCTAGATTGAAGAGCTCATTATTAAATATTTGCTCCCCATTTAGATACTTAGAGATTGTAATCCAGTCACCCCTTAACTTTCTCTTTATTAAGCTAAATAGATAAGATTCAAGGAATTCAGTCACTATAGGGCATGTTTTCTTATCCTTAATCCTTCAATGTTTCCTTGTGACTCTCCTCTGAATATTCTCCAATTTAACAACATTCTTCTTGAACTGCTGACACCAGAACTAGACTCAGTATTCCATCAGCAGAGGCACCACTGTCAAATACAGAGGTAAAATATCCTCTACTCCTGCTTCAGATATCCCTATTTATGCATCCAAGGATTGCATTATCCCTTTTCACCACAGAATCACACTAGAAACTCCTGTTCAGCTGGTTGTGCACCATAACCCCCAAATCTTTTCCCGTGTCACTTATTCTTAGATAGAGTCCCCCAACACCCCCATCATGTAAGTCTGGCCTATATTCTTTGTTCCTAATATATACATTTACATTGAACTAATTAAAATGCATATCTTTGTTTGTGTTCAGCTTCCCAATCAATCCAGATTGCACTGAAACAGTGATCTGTCCTCTTCATCATTTACCACTCATGCAATGTGTCATTAGCAAACTATCAGTGATAACTTTAATTTCTTCCATTTCATCAATAAAAATGTTAAATAGTACAGTGCCAAGAGCTGCGTGCTGCAAGACATATTGAAAAAAAGCCAACATTAAAAATCCAACGGGCTCCTACGCCAGCTCTTTTAGAACTCTTGGATGCAAGTTATACACACAGGATGGGGGGGGTGGGGACGGGTGTCAATTTTGGTAACTGCTGTTTAATATCCTCCTGAAATACAAGTGGAATGGAAAGAGAGTGTTGTCATATATGACTAACACCTGCCCCCTCCCCCAAATATAGAACAGAAATATTTATTGAACACTTCTTCCTTTCATGTATTATTAATGATAATTCTACAATTTCCATCTAGTAATGGACTGATGCCATTGTTAGGATTCTTTTTGCTCCTAATCACCTTAAACTCCTCCTTTATTGTTTTTAACTCTGCTGGCCAGACTTTTCTTTGTGTCCCTTTGCTTCCCTTATCGATTTTTGAACAATCCCTAGTTTCTGATTCATATTCATTGCTATCAACATATTGTTTCTTCCATTTGTAACTTTAAAAAAAAAAGTCATAGCTGTGGTCACTGCCCCTCTAAATCAGGTCATTAAAAAAAAATGGCCTCCTCCTCCTCAATTGCAGCTTTTTGGGCATCTGGTAAATTGTTCTTAAACGATTCCCAATTATCATTCACATTTTTCTGATTAAATTCTTCCTCCCAGCTCAGATTTGGCTCAACTGTCTGCAGCTTTGTGAAAGTGGCCCTTTTCAAGCACGAATAATATATATATTTAAGTGGAAAGAGGTTAGAAGTAACCAGTATCTATATATATAAGGTATGGATTTTACTCTGTTTGTACATTATAAATGTGATCAAGTCATAATCACTTGTACCTGAGTTACCATTAATTTTTTATTTTGGTGATCAGTTCCTCTTTAGCTTCAAGATGAGGTCTAATATAGACATCTCCCATGTTGAATGTAACACTTAGTTAGGAAGTGGTCATCTACAAAATTTGAAATTCCAAGAATGTTTTAGTACTGGTAGCATGAGACCTCCAGTGTGTCACTCAAACTCGAGTCCCCCATGATCTCACAGCTATTTTTCTTACACATGACAGACAGGTGTGTAAGGAAATGGTCATCCTATTCCTTAAGTATGCTCTCTGGTGGTCTGTAGCAGACACCAATATCAAATCTTGCGCTTTATCTGTTAAGACATTGATCCATAAGTATTCAAGATTATTTTCTTCTGAGTTATCAGTAACTCAGAAACAGGTAATGCCATTTTTGACATTCCCCATCCCTTTTTGGGCACTCGGTCCTTTCTCAATAGGTTAAAACCACTGATTTTAACATTCCTTTCATTAGAATCATCCCACCAAGTGTCATTAATATCACTTAGATCACAGCATTTTGAGGCCGTTAATAAAGCACATTAGAAGGAATACATTTAATGACAAAAACAGCTGGAATCCCACAAGGATCTATTTCAGGGACAAGCATTCTTTCTTAAATAATTCATTCATTAACAATTGAGTGACAGCAGCAAACACATCTTGACAATGTGGAAATATCCAAATTATTCTTGCATAAGAAGGAGCAGTACACTGAGAAAACAGAGGGATAGTCTTAGAGGGTCACGGTCTAATTATTCGAATGGTTTCTTTACAGTGTTGCAAATATCACTTCAGTTTGTCTTTCACTCTGCTTGGATCATGGAAAAAGATTGGTCAGCTTAATCTTTGATTTCTTTCAGAGCGCTAGCCATGTTAGTCTGTATCAGCAAAAAACAACAAGAACTCCTCGTTTCTTTGATTTCTGTTATGAAATAGTATAATGTAAAAGGAATCCAGAGCTACACAAAGGAATATGGAAATTGTAAAAACACCCACAAAAAACAGACCGCTGCCCTCCAAACACTTAACCAAAAGTAACATTTCTGTTCTTAACTTTAATGCCATCTATTTTTCAAAAAACAAATAATCCATAATCTAAAAAATAGAAACTAATTGTTTGAGTATCCCTTTAAGTAGTGTAGTATAAATGAAACAGGTGATAAATGTTGATCAAGCAAACAGGAAACATTTCAGAGCAAGGCAGTGGGTAGAAACAGGAATACAATCAAATAACTTCAGAAGATGAGGACAGCACGTACTGTAGCACAAATAGATTCAAACATTTGACTTTTGCTTTTTCCATGGTGGGCACATGGAAGCTAGTGAGAAGAAACTTCAATGAGTGCTGCAGATACTCAGCTCTGCAATAGCTGTCTTGAGGGAGTAAGAAAATTCACACAGCTGCAGCCATCATTTAAATTAATAGGATAGCCAAGTCTCAAATATCACTGTGTGTGCGCGCGTGCATTTCTCTATGTTATATATAAAACAAAAGAGAACTGAGTTTTTGTAAAAAGTCTTGTGCGTTAGTTGGTTTCTCCCCTCTTCCACCAGTCAACATGGATTCCACTGGTTACCCTGGTTTTGTAAACTGTGCTGTATTTTAATGGTTTGTGGAGCAACCTAAATGTCTTGGCAGAGTAAAACAAATTTTGAAAGCAGTATTGGACATAGTAAGAAGCAAATATGGCTTTCCAGGAGGAAGGAGGAGGTCTGTGAGGTTTCATTCATTATCTTTTGCTACAACAAGGAACTGGAAGATTCTTTCAGGCAGATCTTAAGGGTGACTAAGAAAGGCAGCGTTGAAGGAAGTTCTCCTTCCGCAGCTCCATGTTCTCCCTTCCATCTGGTAATTTCTATCCCAGGGGACTGGAAGAAACTGGCACTACTAGTAAAATTTCATTATGTACTATTAGGAAAGTGGATTTGCTTTAGAAAAGATAGTTAGCTTGTCCACATATTTCACATTTCTGGTTTCTTAAACACACACGATCAAAGGTGGAAGCTTCAGGGATGATTGTGATCTATCCGAGAACACATTACAAATCATATGTTCTTAAACGGCAATTCTGGATGCCAAAGTATTTCTTTACTTTAGAAAAAAAAGTCACTTCCACATTAGACTACCACGTGAACACAATTAAGGGTATGTCCACCCTATAAACTTAAATCGACCTATGTTCAGTCCAGGGGAGCAGTGAAATTCACAAAAATGTAACAGTGTCTATAGGGACACCGCATCAAACTACACAGAATAAACTTATGCCTCTCGTGGAGGTGGAGTTATTATGCCAGTGCAGTAGGACACTTAAGTCGGCGGGAGCAAGGCTATAGTGTGTACACTGACATAATTAGGTCGACACAAGAAGCTAAATTATCTAGATGCTTTCATGTATGTGTTTTCTGCCATGTGCAAACTTAGTTCTTTTGTAACCAACGGCTCAACTGACATTTGGAAACTTCTAGAGTCATGTCTGCAAAAATGCACATCTTGATATTTCAATATTCCATGGTGATGTAGACATTTTTGTATGTGTTTATGCAAAAGTACTGAATTCCATTATTCCAAATGTCACTTTTTAATTACAATTACATAACCAAATTGGAACATAAGAGCCAGGCATTTATTGTTCATTACAGACATGGCAATAAGTTGACAGTCAAGTCAAAGTAAAGTGTTGTATCCAGAGCTCTACAAATTAACATTTATTAAAATTCATTATGTAAAGTTGTTTTGACTTTCATCTAACTTGAAGTTCACACACACACACACACACACACCAGAACTCAATTGTTAGTTGCTAAACTGGATAAACTTGTACCATTAGTCAACCTCTTGTCTGATTTAAGACAAGCAAAAAAGTACACTATTTAAACTGCACTTAATTCAATTTTCATGCAAAGTACCATCATAATCTAACATCTATTTCCAACACGCAGCAATATCTCACTATAAGCCAGTCCTGAGCAGGCCAATTGTTCCAACACAATTTGGAGTGATCAAAGATTTTTAGTGAGCAAGTTTGACTCCTTTTCGCCACCCTTTTTATATCCAAGTTCCTAAAACACACAATTAAAACAGAAGCACATTTGATAAAAACTATAAAACAAATTAAGGACCACTCAGCGTGGTCTACAACACAGACTATTAACAAGCAAGCATGGAGCTCTGCTTCCTCTCTTCTGAGAGGGTTGTGTTTTCATTTTAGTTAAAACACAAAGCTAAAAGCAACCCCCCACACACCAAAAACCTCTCCTCCTGGCTTTCCTATCTATTAGTTGGTTACCAGACAAGCTCCATTTCAGCTGTGTGAATGCATTGGGCCTTATTCTCCAGTGACTTGCACCTTGTGTAGTTGCTTATATCTATCCAAGCAAGTGTACAGTTCTAATCTGGTAGCATTTTACACGCACTTTGCACAGATGCGATTACAAAAGATGCAAGTCAGTGGAGAACCAAGTCACAAAGATGGAGTTATTTATCTTCTGGCTAGTGATCAGATGGAGAACATGAACTGTTAGATGCTCTTCTCCTCTCTTCCTCCCTCCAAAAACATAAAAAACTGTACTCTATGGAAGCCACATTCTCTCAACCCACTCACATGGGGTACAGCGCAGGGGGAAAAAGAAGAAAAAAAAACCAAACAACCACCACCCTTGCACCACAAAAAGAGTAAGGCTAGCTGCCAGTACATAGTCTGGCACTTGGTATCTTCCATACCATGCAACCACTGAGGGTAGCCATAGGTGAAAGTGGTCAGAAGAGAGGAACTACTGGCCGCTTCATTGCTAGACCGGTCTTTGAATGCCACAGTTTCTCACAATGAGGCTTCCCTCATGGTACTGATTTTAGTTAAGCCCATCAAGTGAGCTACCAGAGTGGAGGACCCAGGCACAAGTTTTCTGCAACTACTGGCAAACCTTTTTCAGTAGCTATGATCAGAGGTTTTAGTAAAACCTTACAGGCAATCTACTTGATCTGTCCACTACAGAGGACATATCAAATATTTAGTTTGCACTTTCACTCTTACATTTGGCTAGACAGGTCATTAACATGAGCGTGTGCTGAAGACTGGACTTTAAGACCCACAGGATTAAGACAAGGGTCCACAGTCACTCAAGAGTAGGGCCTCTTTAAGCTATTGAGAGTTTACAGTCATCTGTGATGCTGAGCCAGGGAGGGTTAAGCAACCAGCAGGCTGGATGACTTGAAAGCAACCTGTAAGGACATATTAAAAAAGAGCACTGAAATAGTAAACAGGGCCATTCCTTGTACATAGCTATCAAAGCCATGTTAAATAGACTAGAATCCTTGACATGTAGGCCTGTATCAGTAGAGAATTAAGAATAGATACTAATTGTATTTGTCTGTGCTTACCTATATCTTGTTAGAAGTTTAAAAATGTGATCTAGTTAGCTTGTAGATGCTACACTTATTCTATTGATTCAGAGATCAAAAGCGGATATGATCATTTAGATGGGACTCGTGGTGTAATATTATTGTTTTCATTTCTCTTTTAAGTTTGTAGTAAACTACCGGTGAACTGGTTCATGGTTAATGAATGCAACTAGTTACCGGTGTATGCCGAGGAAACAGATTAGCTTCAAACCATAGCAACTCTCTTTTCTTTTTTATTAATAAATCTTAGATTTCGTTAATAAATGATTGGCTGTAAGTGTGTATTTAGGTAACAGCTGAAATATTCACTAACCTGGTGGGTAATGTGTCCCATCTTCTGGGATTGGAAAAGCTTTATATATGGTAAATAAGGATGTTAGTAACCCACACTATATTAGACACAGCTGTCAGGGTGTGAGCCAAAGACTGTACAGCTTAAGGGGAATGGTATTTTGGCTTCTTGTTAATCAGTAAGGTAGTACAGAAGCTGTTTTATTACTGGTTTGGTGAAACTTGATTACAGAATAAACCACCAGTTTTGGGGATGGTCTTTGCCCACTGGACCATAGCAGTTTGCCCTGACTAAGCATTCTCAGTATAGCCGCTCCAGGAACCAGGGCCACAGCATCTGTCAACCTTATCATACACCTTCTGATGTTTAAGTCTAATTTCTTCCAGACTTACTGTCATGAAACAAGAACCCAAGAAGTGGACCATTTGAAGCAAGTCAGCATGAAGATCCACCTTTTCTAGGTTAGCCTGATCTCCTAGGAAAAAGAAATGGGGGAGGCAGAAAGCAGGAAGAGAAAAGATTGCCAAACTCAGTAGGAATCTGAAGGAACTGGACCTTTGGTCTGCAATTTTAGTTTCTGCAAGGATGGATGAAGGATCCAGAAATATGTCTAGCATTCATATCGAACAATACATATTGAACATATCTCCCCCAAAATAAGCCAGCAACCATGCACAGAGTCATCCACACAAAAATTCTTTCCAGATGCTCTTGAAAGTCCAAAATATGGTTGCTTTTATCGTGTATCAGGCATCATTCGAATACGTGAAAGCTCTTTACTATATACTGCAACCTAAACATAAATCACATGAGAATAATGCATTAAAAATTGAGGCTCTCAGATACTACAGTAGTGTATCTTACGTAAGATATTAGTATGGAAACGGTATTCAAAAGTATACTTAATGATCTCTGTGGTTTTAGTGCTGCTCCCTACTAGAAGTAGTATGCAGTATTGTTGTAGCCATGTTAGTCCCAGGATATTAGAGAGACAAGGTGACCTGAAAGAAGAGCTCTGTCTCTCACCAACATAAATTGGTCCAATAAAAGGTACTACCTCACCCACCTTGTCTCTCTACTAGAAGTAGTACAGTTTATTAAGCAACGGAACCCAGAACATAGTTTCAGGAAATTTTACAGAGCAATATACCAGGTTTGAGACACAATTGGGTAGGAACAGCCACTGCAGTTGGGAGTTTTAAAGCAGATGATACATCCTTTTATGTTTCTCAGATGACTGATTTTTAGAAAAGGAGAGAAACCCTACAGTTAAAGAAGCTGATATTTACAATAATAGTGATTTCTCATGAGACCAGATTTCTTTGCATCATGCAAAGCCAATTATCTATCCAAACCAGTACAGGCTTGGATAACAGAGGACCCCCAGTATCATATCTGCTGGCACCGCCTTGTGAATTGACAGATGCAGGTTTTTCTAAGTTGATGCTAATTACTAGAAGATAGGGCAAAAGGGTCCAAAAGTTGTATGCTATGATTTTTTACATGTCTGAATTTGAGATTTGACCCAGAAGGACTAATTATTGTTATGAGTGTTTGCTGTTTTTAGAATCAAATACACTGACTATGCATATCTGAACAATATACCATCTCGTTCTGTGAGTTTTACAGAATATAAACTTTAAGTCTTTCCCTGTTGTAAACAATCTGCAGCTGGAAGAAAAGATAAGGCCCAAGAGTCCCCAAAAAGATGTAAAATAGCCTGTCGCAAAATATATTATTGATACCACTTTTTTTGAGGGTGGGGAGTGAGAATGGGGTTATGAAGAGTATTTCTCAGGCGTCAGAGGCCTGCAGTTGGCTGACTAATTAGCCCCACCTACTGCACCTGTGAAAAAGACTGGTAACTTAGCTGGCTCATCCTCATAAAAGGTGGAGAAGGATATGGGAGAGGAGGCAGCAATACCAGCCAGAGGCTGGAGCAACTGCCAGGAGGAGCAACTCCAATAGACAAGACTGACAGAAGGGAGACTGAGGAAAATCCTATTAGCACAAAGGGCTCTGAGGTAAGAGCCAGGAACTTTGGTTGATAAACTCGTGGGGTGAGGGATAGATTTGGGGGAAAGGAACATAACCTGTACAGGCTTCGTGGGGAAAAGGCTGTGAAACTCGGATCCTGTTTTCATTAAGAAGGCTTGAAATAAAACCCACAGCAGTTAACTGGTCCAGAGACTACCCTACCTGGATTCTGTAATAGGGCCCCAGGCAGGATTTCCCCAGGGAAGGAGCTAGCTCTGCAGGCAACAGCCTGGGTCCAGTTGGAAGAGGGTGTTATAGAGTAGGCCCAATCCTTCACACAGATATAGAAAAGAAGGAAGCAATCAGAAATCTAAGCACATTTCATTCTGTGCAATATGAACATGCAAGTGTTAGTGGAGGAGTAGCATGTCATCATGGTCCCATCTGTGATGCAGAACCCCAAATCCTGTATGTGCTGAATACCCAGACTGCAGAGCCCTATAATTCAATGGGTGCACATGGGGTGATGGCATGGTAACTTATGATAGCGTGCAGTAACATATACACACACATTATTGCAAGCTATCATAAGCTTGATGCAACAGAACACGTGAACAGAAAAATTTCACCAAGGAGACCACAGCATGACTAAATCAACAATGAACTCTTAAGTAAATCAAAATACATGTGTTGCAGATGCACAAATGGGACCCCTTTAATGGGAAGGCACATTATGTGAACTATATTCCTTCACTAAATCAAGTGATAAGTACTGTTGGAGATACAATGTGTAATGCATACAATGTTACTGCAAACAAAAACCCTCAAGCCACACAAGTTTCAAACTCAATTATGGCATACAACTCCCCTCCCCCCCCACACACACTTTCTCAGCTATTGCAATACAGAACTGTGTGCTTACTTGGCACAAAAATACAGTTATTTCTAGAATACATCCACTTGATTAAGTATTCTACAGAATAGTGTGTTCTACAGAATACACTTTCCTATTTTGTTTCACCGTACATGTCAGAGTAGCTGAATGTATAGTCACAAGGTAATACGTTTATGCAGTATTAGAAGGGTTTTATTAATTGTACAAGGACAGTCGATTGATACTTTAGGTTTACAAGTTGCATCTGATAATCTTTCCCAGCTATTTCAGTGATATAATTAGGAAGCAATTATAAATTTTTATGACATTGTATGTATATTAAAAGGTAAAAGAAAATCTGTTCTATTTGTTGTATTTTTAAAAATTCAACATATGAAAGATTAAATGTATATTGCAACTTCAATAAAATAAAGATTCAACAGCAAAACAGTGTAAGAAGTTTTGTTTTCTGTGTAAACCAGACTAATAAAGTTAGCTTGGACTAATCTCAAGAACCCACTCCCAACTCCTCCCACAATATTTCTTGAAGGTAAGGTTATCCATATTAGTAGATAAGAAAAAAGTGACAAAGTTAACTCCTGTACAAAGCCATAATTTTCTTCACTAGACCTCTTTATATCCCATTCTTTACACATTTTATAGCGGAAAATACTTATTTTTATTTCCTCACAAAGCTTCAAAACTGTTCAGGAGCTACTTGACTGATTTTCCAACATGTTAATTGAAAATTCATATGCAGTAATTATATAGCCTAAAACACAACACAAGAGAGATACTTCTCACTTCAGTTTCCCCTAGTAACCAGAAACATGAAAAACTGACTGCAGCAGTTTGAGGGTCATTTCAAGAACATAACAGTCAGAGAAAGGCTCCATTTTCAGATACTGCTGGGAAAATACACCTTCAGATACTGCTGAGTACAGCTCTGTGAGGTATAGATCAATGGAAATTAGTAGGAGAATGCTGGAAAGGTACCAGCAAGACAGACCTAACCCTATTTTTATTTTATTTCTCCTGAATTCAGTGGATTGTTAATGATGCTGAAAGCTTAAAATCACTTATGACTTTTAATAGTTCATTATTTATGGTAAATTATTGAATAATTAGCCTTCAAGAGATAATTCTATTGATTGACATTTATTCAACTATTAATTTAACTTGCACAGAAAATTAAAATTTCACTTTTGCAGTATGCTTCATATCCCTCCTGGAAAACCTTAGGACTACTAGCTACTTAATTCCTAATAAGGTAATCAACTATCGGAAGTAAAGTACGGACTGACGCCAATAAAGGGCATCATCAAAGCTTTTTTGTTTACATTATGTATCAAAAACTTCAAGACTCTGTACATTACTATGCAAAAAGTAATATTTAAACAGCCAAACAGCAACTTACTGTATATTCAATAGTCCCTTTAGGCTTCTGAAAAGACATTCGTCGCCCATCTTTCTTGTCTGGGTTCTTCTTCTGGCCAGTATCTGAAAAAAATTGAGGCAAGGAGCGTGTTAAATTCATTTTCCTTGCTCACAGTACTGTCACAGGCTGCTGATTACAGCCCCGTGGGCAGACATCTAATTCAGCTGGCTCCTTGCGACTCTCTAACAGACAGACAGCTGCTGGAACAGGGACTTCACTCCCCTGTTATGCTTTAAGGATCTGACCAATATAAACCACTGAGACAACTGGGAATCCATTAACTATATAAATATCTGCTATCATCCAGAATGCTATTAATGCAGGAAAGGCTAAAATGATTGATCTCCTTCATCAGGCAAGGATATATCAATAGCACAAGCAATGCTGCTGAAGATAATCTTTAATTTGTTTTCTGTTGCACAGGATCGGTCATTACTGTCTGCTCCAGACACTGTTTACACTCAGCTTCTGGAGACTAGATGCAATTAAAAATTACAGCTTTTAAGGTGAACAATACAGAGTGTTTGAGATAAATACTTGTATAAACCAAGTTGTACATATAAACAAAACTCTCTAAGACTTCTTTTCTCCATATATGTTAGTCAGAAAGGGACAAGATGTAAAGCGCATCCTCCCTATGCATATAACCTTCACTTTACTGTCAAGATGCACTTAAAAGCATTGCTCTTTTTTGGCTTCCGAAATACTGATTTTTTTTGATGACCATCACCACCCTGTAATGTCTGCAGCTTTACTGGGATCCAATACAAGAAATGGAATTTCCTGCAGCTATACTAGAACTTTGCTAATGTATACTTTAAAAAAAAAAGTTTTTATTCAGCTTGATAATTCACCAACATAAAATGTATTTTGTTATTTGACCATTATATTTTACACTAGTACTTTCCGGAATACAAGTTGGAATACTGAGGTATAGTTTGTAAAAGTATCTGAGAACCTTCCTATCGTGAGACTTGATCCTAGCACTCTGCTGTAAACCTTTGCTGTGAAGAAGGGAGAAATTTTTCTTGAGAGAATCACATTTGTGGATTTGTAAAAAGTTAGCTAGGTTCTACTGCAGCATGCTACCGATTGTGTTGATAGATTATGTCCATATCTTCAGTTTATATACTCGTTACATATTTCAATCAACTAGGTAAGAAGTTTGAAAAGGGATACTGTTAGAAAGTGAAATGAACCCACAATAAGTAAAAGTTTTTTTAAAGTGTTCCAAAAGTTTTTTACTGTACATTTAAGTGATTTCCACTATCCTTCTCCCCCCCCCCACAGCAATTTAGAAGCTTAGATAAAACTTCTCTAGTTTCTTTTCCAATTTTGCAGTCACTAACTGTCCCCCACCATGTCCTCACTGAACAGAGATGAAATTTATCAAAATGCTTATACAAAGACAACTTTGATGGCTTTGCCATCAACAAAAATACCCCCCCAACACACACACACACACTCCCTCCAGTAATGTTACTAAGTTTTACTTACTAGCCACATGGACTTTCCAGGAGAGGAAATAGTCTTGGGGGACAAGTTCCCATATTTACAACAATGTGTTAAAATAGTTACTCAAAATAGGGGTCAGTTTTTATGGTGTGGAAAGTGGTAAGTTTGAGTGAGTGACACACACACTAATGAAACTCTCAAGAATTAAGTCAAGGTGGTTTAACTGCAGGTTAAGACAATAGTTACATCTCCCAGAAATTTCTTCAACCAGAATGTTGCAATTTTATTGTAGTGCTTCCTCACCTTAATCACCACATTAAGGCTGGATATTCGTTTGTTTTTACAATTAAAACAATCGACATCACAGCATATTAAAAGCTTCTTGAAGACAAGCTGCAAAAATTGCTCAGTGTTCAAGCACACTGAAAGCTAGGTGAAGGACAGTGGAGTGCAACAATCTCTCCCTGACAGCCAAACTTTGAAGAAAGCAACTCTCTCCTGCCTCCTTGATCTCTAGCAGCTAAAAGACCATAGCTGCTCAGAATACTCCCAGCTCACATCACAAGGGTGCAGAGGGAACAGTTGAAGTCAGTGCCCCCCACCTTACTCTCTATAGCAACAAGGTTGATTTAAATCTTAGTGTTTCAAAAACAGAGGATGTAACTTATGGAATACTTTCATGCTTAATCAAAACACAAGTTTTAATGCAGTCTACCTCGAAGGCAACAGGCTGGACACCACTGTTTTAGAACTAAGCAGTACACCACAACTTCCCACATCCCCCTGCAAACTGTTAGAACAAAAAGAGCAGTCAAATCCTATGTTAACAGCCTGTACCTTTTCACCTGTGCTACAAATGCATACAGCTCCAACACATTTCTCCAAATGCAAATGCTGAAGTATTTCATGATCTGCAAACAAATCTGATCACTAGTAGTTGAATAATTCAAAATTATTTCGCTGCCTCATGAGGTTGAGTTAATTTTTACTGAACTGTTCCTTTTTTACTGAAAGGGAAGGAAGTAATTTATGAAAGTATTCATTTACATCATCAAGAAATAAAGAGGAGTATTTTAAGAATCATAGAATATCAGGGTTGAAAGGGACCTCAGGACGTCATCTAGTCCAACCCCCTCCTCAAAGCAGGACCAATCCCCAATTAAATCATCCCAGCCAGGGCTTTGTCAAGCCTGACCTTAAAAGCTTATAAGGAAGGAGATTCTACCACCTCCCTAGGTAACGCATTCCAGTGCTTCACCACCCTCCTAGTGAGGAAGTTTTTCCTAATATCCAATCTAAACCTCCCCCACTGCAACTTGAGACCATTACTCCTTGTCCTGTCCTCTTCTACCACTGAAAATAGTCTAGAACCATCCTCTCTGGAACCACCTCTCAGGTAGTTGAAAGCAGCTATCAAATCCCCCCTCATTCTTCTCTTCTGCAGACTAAACAATCCCAGTTCCCTCAGCCTCTCCTCATAAGTCATGTGTTCCAGACCCCTAATCTTTTTGTTGCCCTTCGCTGGACTCTCTCCAATTTATCCACATCCTTCTTGTAGTGCAGGGCCCAAACTGGACACAGTACTCCAGATGAGGCCTCACCAGTGTCGAATAGAGGGGAACGATCACGTCCCTCGATCTGCTGGCTATGCCCCTACTTATACATCCCAAAATGCCATTGGCCTTCTTGGCAACAACGGCACACTGTTGACTCATATCCAGCTTCTCGTCCACTGCCACCCCTAGGTCCTTTTCCGCAAAACTGCTGCCTAGACATTCGGTCCCTAGTCTGTAGCGGTGCATTGGGTTCTTCCGTCCTATCCTTGTTGAACCTCAGATTTCTTTTGGCCCAATCCTCCAATTTGTCTAGGGCCCTCTGTATCCTATCCCTGCCCTCCAGCATATCTACCACTCCTCCTAGTTTAGTATCATCTGCAAATTTGCTGAGAGTGCAATCCACACCATCCTCCAGATCATTTATGAAGATATTGAACAAAACCGGCCCCAACCCTTGGGTCACTCCACTTGATACCGGCTGCCAACGAGACAAGGAGCCATTGATCGCTACCCGTTGAGCCCGACAATCTAGCCAACTTTCTACGCACCTTATAGTGCATTCATCCAGCCCATACTTCTTTAACTTGCTGACAAGAATACTGTGGGACACCATGTCAAAAGCTTTGCTAAAGTCAAGAAACAATACATCCACTGCTTTCCCTTCATCCACAGAACCAGTAATCTCATATAGAAGGCGATTAGATTAGTCAGGCATGACTTGCCCTTGGTGAATCCATGCTGACTGTTCCTGATCACTTTCCTCTCATGTAAGTGCTTCAGGATAGATTCCTTGAGGACCTGCTCCATGATTTTTCCGGGGACTGAGGTGAGGCTGACTGGCCTGTAGTTCCCAGGATCCTCCTTCTTCCCTTTTTTAAAGATTGGCACTACATTAGCCTTTTTCCAGTCATCCAGGACTTCCCCCATTCAGAATGCCTTGTTCATCACCATGAAAGACAGACTCTGCTTTACAGTTTTCAAATTCAGAGTTATCTTTTTGTGTGATTGTAAGTGCATATGGCAATCTTAAGAGCCTATTTTTCATCAATGTTCTGAGATGTTGGATTGCATCTCTAACATTCCACTTACACACATGAAGAGACACTCCCAGCAGAATCCAAACTGGAAGAGCCACAGGGAACTTATCACATATGGGTAGAACAGAACACCATACTACAGTCATCATGCAGATATGAGAAGAGATCTTTACTTTAGCATCCTTAAGAGTAGAAATAGGAACGAAATGACAGATGGACAAGTGTACTGTACCACGAAAACCATGGAATGAACTTCTGACACAATTTTATGTTATTCTGTCTTTTTGTTGACTGAGGAATTTGGCGGGTAGGAAGGAAGCAAGACAAACATGGCTTTCAGCCACCTTTGTACTTCTTATACACCCATTAGGAAGCTGCAACAGCCCTTAGCATCAGTATGGTATAGTCTAAGGGGGCCTTAGCAGAGGCCAAGACTATAACAGGGTTCCAAAAAGAAGTTCATGGAGGCTAGGTCCATCAATAGCTATTAGCCAGGATGGGCAGGGATGGTGTACATAGCCTCTTTTTGCCAGAACTTGGGAATGGGTGATGGGATGGAACACTTTATTACCTGTTCTGTTCATTCCCTCTGAAGCATCTGGCATTGGCCACTGCCAGAAAACAGGATACTGGGCTAGATGGAGCTTTGGCCATTCTTATGTTCTTAACCATAAAATAAGTTTAACAACAAGAGATAGATTTTAAAGACTACAAGTGATGAGGCATGAAAGTCAGAATTGGTTACAAGAAAATAAATGCAATTAAATACTTAACTTCACAAACTAAGTGAATTCAAAGCAAAAGTCTCTCACCACATGCTTCAATACAGTCTTACTAGCTGAACTCCTTTCAGACAGAATCCCTCTCCCAATTCAAGGCTGTTTCTTTGTTCTTCAGGTGTTGTGGATACAGTGGGTAGAGAGAAAGGGAGGAACAACCTGGGGAGTCTGTCCTCCATCCTTACACTTCTATTCTTTGAGAATCATCCCAAGCTTGGGTTCAGGAGAGAAAGTCTGTGTGGATTGGCACCCCCAGCTGTTTGTCAAGATGTAAATTTTTACTCACATCCTTTTCTCTGCCAAAGGACAGCCACTTAACCAGGTGATAGACCATTTGATTTCGTTGACATTTAGCTGAGGGTGTCAGTTTGTCTTTTGTCTCTGAGGAACTGGTTTCTGGCTGCTTTTCTAATCTTGAAACATGTCTCAAACTCATAAAATAGAATTTCATAACTTTACATACAATGTTGCCACACATTTTACTAGGACAACGATGATCCGCAAATTATGAGTTTTCAAAGGATTCCTCACAAGGCATACTTTGTACAAAATTTATCATAGTATTGTAAAAGGGGTGAACACAGGGGTACAGATGGTCACAGCCATGTTGAAAAGGTCATTCACATGAGCATATTAAAGATAAGTTGTTATGGGGCCAGAGGCAAAGTATTATCATGATTCAAAACTGGCCAAGAGAAAGAAAACAGAATAGGAGTAAGTGGTCAACTTTTATCTCGGTGAAAGGTTAACATGAGGTCTCTCAGGGTTCTATAATAGGCCATATGGTATTTAATAATGATCTGGAAATGGGGGCAAGATATCAAAATGTGAAGATGAGTTATTTAGGTTAACTAAGATCCGAAATGACTGTGGAACTTTGGAGGACCTATATTAGTTAACTGAATGAGCACCATGACAGCAGATGAAATTCAATGTTAAGAAAGGCAGTGTAATAAATATTGCACAAGTACTTCAGATCTTCATTCCAGTTTGCTAGGTCATAAATCAACTAGCAACTCAGAAAAGGGGCCTGGGCATCACTGCAGACAGCTCAGTTAAGACCTGTGTTCCCTCTAAGCTGCGCAGTCAGGCGGCCGCCCAGGAGAAACTCAAGTGCCTCACACTTGATTAGCAGAGCCACAAACATCCAGCAGTGTGTGTTCAGGTGCCCTCCTCCCTGCTGCTTTGCAGACATGTTGCTCCTGCAGCTGCTTCCAGGACTCTCCTGCTAGCCGTACAGAGTGGGGGGTGAGGGGGAGGCAGGTGCTGATGTCAGGGTATCCACCTTCCTTCACCCCTGTACCTCATCTCCACAGAGCAAGGGAGAGGGGACAGGCTGGCTCAGAACTCAGAGCAGGAGAGAGCTGATGCGGTCTGAGTTCTGAACCAGGCTCTGGGCAGTGAGTGAGTGCCTTTCTTAAAGAGACAGCGCACAATCTCTGAGACTTCTCCAGCAGCCAGCTCTCACAATCTGTGTGTGTGTGTCTCTCTCTCCCTCTCTCACATTAGCTGCACTATCAGAGGCTCGTTCACCTGCACATCTACCAATGTGATATATGCCATCATGTGCCAGCAATGCCCCTCTGCCATATACATTGGCCAAACTGGACAGTCTCTATGTAAAAGAATAAATGGACACAAATCAGATGTCAAGAATTATGACCAGTCAGAGAACACTTCAGTCTCTCTGGTCACTTGATTACAGACCTAAAAGAGACAATATTACAACAACAAAACTTCAAAAACAGACTCCAACGAGAGACTGCTGAATTGGAATTAATTTGCAAACTGGACGCCATTAAATTAGGCTTGAATAAAGACTCGGAGTGGATGTGTCATTACACAAGTAAAACTGTTTTCCCATGTTTATTTCCCCCCCTACTGTTCCTCACACGTTCTTGTCAACTGCTAGAAATGGCCCACCTTGATCATCACTACAAAAGGTTTTTTTTCCTCTCCTGCTGGTAATAGCTCACTTTACCTGATCACTCTCATTACAGTGTGTATGGTAACACCCATTGTTTCATGTTCTCTGTGTATATAAAATCCCCCTACTGTATTTTCCACTGCATACATCCAACGAAGTGGGCTGTAGCTCACGAAAGCTTATGCTCAAATAAATCTGTTAGTCTCTAAGGTGCCACAAGTACTTCTTTTCTTTTTGGGGATACAGATTAACACGGCTGCTACTCTGAAACCTGTGTGTAATACTGTTTCCCTCACCTCAAGAAAATGATTGCAGAATTTGAGGTGGTTCAGAGAAGGCTTTTGAAAATGATCACTGGCATAGAAAAACTCATATGAAAAATTGGAAAGATTGGGATTATTAACCCTAGAAAGGAGGTGAATAAGACAGTAGTTAAATTTTCCAGAAATTGCACCAACCACAATATTGCAGTTTTACTGTAGTACTTCCTTGCTTTAATCCAAAGCAAACAAACCTTAACGTTGTGGGTTTTTTTAAAAATCATTAATAAACCTCAAAATCATAGCATATTAAAAATGACTTTTTGAAGACAGTTACAAGTTTTGCTATGCAGAGATGAAATTAAACAAGGGCCTGCAAACATTCCATCATCACTTCCTGTCCATGGTATCACAGGAAAGTGATAGATCAAACACCTGAATTGGATACCTGACAAGCGCATCCTGTAGGATACACCCAGTTTGGAATCCCTAGTTCACAAAGGTCAACATGGACAGTGGGTGAATGTGCTGTTGGGGAAGAAAAGCCCCGACCCCTACTCCTCTATCCAAGGCCCCACCCCCCCTTCTGCTCTCCCATGGGTTCTCAGCCCCAGATCGCCGGGCAGGCGGCACGGCTGGAATGCTCCTGGCCCCAGCGCCATGCAGAAAGTGTGGCTAGAGCACCCCCAACCCCGGAGTGCCCCCAGCCCCAGAGCACTGGGCAGGGGGCACGGTCCCAGTGCTGGTCAGACAGACGGGTGGCATGGCATGGGCTCAGCCCCAGCGCCCCCAACCCCAGGCCTTGTGCACATCGTCCCCAGCCTGTGAGCCCCAACCTCTCGGCCACAGAACAGCAGGAAAGGATCTGGAAGCAAGCAAGAGGCGGCTTCGGAGCGCAGTGTGGGTGGGGACATGCAGGCTGTTTGGGGAGGTACAGCTTTCCCCTGTCTATGCTACCCACCACCCATGAAGGTCAAGGAAACTGGAGGCATTCAAATGCTATGAAAGTTGTCTTACTACAATCTCTTTGATAATCCTAACCAAATAGGAGATTAGAAACTGGTTGACAATTGGACACATTATCCAGTGACAACTTTCTGATGAACTCATGCTTCCTTTGAAGCAGTGTTGCTCTACCTTTTTTGTGCTGGCAACCCCCATTGGACTTTATTTATTTATTTTAAAGTAAAAAATAGAAGTGACTCTCCCCCCTACGAAAACTTGGGAAAAAAAAAGAGAGACCTTAAATATTCATTAAGTAAATTATGAATAATACTCAGGGCCAACTTTAGGGGATGACCAGCAGGGCAACTGCTTGGACCCCACGCCAAGGGTATCCTGCGAAGCTAAGTTATATGCTTCAGCCACACTGTGGCTAAAATTGTACATGAACACCCATCTTCTGGCCTTCAAATAACCACACAACCTCATCATCAGAAGCAAGCTTCTCACAGACCAGGACACATCACCTCAAAGCAGCAGCAGATCTTGCCAGAACAACAGATGCAAAACCTGCAGACATATCTCCACTATTACAATGATCAACACACCGTTCAATATCCATGGATCCTACACATGCCTATCACATGTGGTATACCTTATCCAGTGCGCTAAATGCCCCAACAACAACTTTGTGGGTGAAACCAGACAATCACTATGCTCTCGCATGAATTCATTATAGAAAAATGATAAAAGCCACCACCACCAATTCACCAGCGGGTGAACACTTCACAAAGCAAGCACTCCATATCTGACCTTTCAGTCCTCAGCCCCAAAATAAACCTGCACAACACTTTCAAAAGATGAACTTGGAAGCTTAAATTCATAACTTTGCTAGACATTAAAAATTATGGCTGAAGCTGAGACACTGATTTATATCTTATTACAACAATCTGTAACCCACTAACCCCCTCTTTTTGTCCTATGACTGTAGAAATGTTAATGGGCTACTCTACTTTGAATGGTCTCTTACCATATGTGCTAACTAAGCAATCTATTTCACCTTGCATTTTGCTGTGATGCTGAAAATACCTTTCCCAGACCAGAAGAAGAGCTCTGTATGTCTTGAAAGCTTGTCTCTCTCACCAACAGATGTTGGTTCAATAAAAGATATTACCTCACCCACCTTGTCTCTGTAATATCCTAGGACCAACATAGCTACAACTACACTGTCATCACAAGATGTCAGTTTTGAGACTAGATTTTTATTATAAATATAGTTTTATAGCTGTTTCAGATAAGTGTTAAAAGTGAGGAAGGTTGCCATTGTAGAGGAGATGGAAAAGCAGAAACTGGGGACAGAAGATTGACTGACTGCATAGTACAATGGTAAGTATAGTAATTCTAGGACACTATACCTACACTACTCACAACAACATTCAAGTTTAGCAATGAACAAAACGCCACGGATAAGCATGGAAGTTTTCCCCACACAAAAAACTTTATTAAGCTAAGGCACTAGACAACCTCCCTTAACTTGGCCACTCCCACAAAGCGTTAACATCCTCTCTGAACTTAATTTTGGGGGGGAAAATGATAGTAGGGAAGATTAAAATATTCTACTTTTTTCACTTCAAGACATTAGTTATTTTCTCCCTCCTTTACCAATTTGTCTAGTTTTCATATTTTGAACCTCTGTTAGTGTGACTATAACAAATATAGTCTGTCACTTGGATGCAGATGGAGGAATGTAAAGTTTTATACTTTGTATACTTGAAGCAAAAAATGAGCTTCCTACCTCTTTCCAAGAATGAATTCAAGAGTAGCTCTGTTTGTACCATTGCTCAACTTCCTCCCCACCAAACAGCCAGAAAACTAAACCTCCTCTTTTGCACACCTTTCCTTTTTTTAAAAAAAATATAAATACTGTAATCATATAGCATTGGTTGGGTCCTCCGCCTCTGGGAACATATATATTGGTCTAATGCCACTGGAATCAAAGATTTCTTCACCTCACGTTAATGCATTTATTTTTCACTGTTCTGAGCGCTGAACAATTTCTCTAGTTCAACCCTAAACACAATATTGGACCTTACTTTCTCACCATTCATGTATTAATATGGTTTTCAGTTTATTGTGAAGTTCTACAAATGGACTGGAAAAGTTTATTTAAAATAATTTTTCCTGGGTAAAACACAAGTATCAAAGACTAAAAAGGATGAGACTGAAAGGAGAGAAAATATGAAGCTCCCCTTGGTAAAAGTAAGTTAGCTTAACATGGGGATTGGCAACCTTTGGCACGTGGCCCATCAGGGAAATCCGCTGGCAGGCCAGGACAGTTTGTTTACCTGCGGCATCTGGACAAACCGTGTGCCAAAGGTTGCTGGTCCCTGGTTTAACATATCTGAATGGTCACAAAAAACAGCAATGAGGAGTCTCCCTTGTTTAATGTTTGTCTAAGCCAGTGGCTTTCAACCTTTCCAGACTACTGTACCCCTTTCAAGAGTCTGATTTGTCTTGCATACTCCAAGTTTCACTTCTCTTAATAACTACTTACTTACAAAGTCAGACATAAAAATACAAAAAAGTGTCACAGCACACTATTACTGAAAAATTGCTTTCTCATTTTTATCATATAATTATTAAATAAATTGGAATATAAAAATTATACTTACATGTCAGTGTATAGCATACAGTGCAGTATAAACAATTCATTGGCTGTATGAATTTTTACTTTGTACTGACATCACTAGGGCTTTTTATGTAGCCTGTTGTAAAACTAGGCAAATATCTAGATGAGTTGATATACCCCCCAGAAGACCTCTGTATACCCCCAGGGGTACACATACCCCTAGCTGAGAACCACTGGTCTAGGCCATAATTAAATTTTTATTACCTTTAAATTTAATCTAAAGAAAAAACACACCAAAGTCTTCTTTCAAAAAATATTCTAATAAACCACTACTTAACATGAAGCAACTAGCTGTCATTTGCCTATTGATAAAACAGAGGAGGCAAAGAGAGTTGCATCTTTACTAGATTAGTTCCACTCAGCAGCAATTAGATGTGTGTAATCTATTACAAAAAACCAAAAAACCAAATATTAAATTTAGAATCATTTTAACCAGCATTATGAACTCTAGAACAGTATTTTTTCTGACAGCATGGACCTCTGCTCAATGGAGGGATTGTCTCAGATTATCTCCCCTCTATTTGCTATCATGTATATTGCTGTAGTTAGTACAAAGATGTTACACTTTCAGTTGTTTTTTCATGGTCTGACATCTGGAAGCAATGAGACAGTACCACCAGACCACCCAATTCTCTGGAAACCAGCTGTGGTCCACAGACCACTGTTTGACAGCCACTTCTCTGGACAGTTAACCTTTCAAAAAGAGAAGTTTAAGGTTAGGCTTTTAGTCATATATGAGCACCTAATTAAATAGTCTGATTTTGAAAAGGGCTATCATGGTTTTGTGACTGTTTTAGAATTAAAGGTCATTTTTATACCTTTAGATCAGTGGTCTCCAACTTTTTTACTCACAAGATCACTTTTTGAATTTAAGTGCAACCCAGGATGTACCCCACCCCTTGCTCCCCCACACCCTCACTCACTTTCACCAGGCTGGGACAGGTGGCTGGGGATCAGGAGGGGGTGTGGGCTCTGGGCTGGGGGGGTTCAGAGTGTGGGAGAGGGCTCTGGTCTGAGCCTGGGCAAGGGGTTGGGGTGCAGGAGGGGTGCAAGATTTGGGAGGGAGCTTGGGGGCAGGAGGGAGCTCTGGGCTGGGGCAGAGTGTTGGGGTGCAGGAGGGAGCTCGGGGTGCTGGCTCTGGGAGGGGGCTCAATACTGGGAGTCGGGGGCACAGGCTCCCTGCCTGCCCCAGCTCCATGCTGCTCCCAGAAGGGGCCAATGCACTGCTGCGGCCCTGGGGGGGGGACGGACGGGGGACGGACACATTGCTCTGCATGCTGCCCCTCTCTGCAGGCACCACCACCGCAGCTCCCATTGGCCGCAGTTCCCCATTCCCAGCCAATGGGAGCTGCGGGGGCAGTGCTTGCAGGCAGGAGCAGCGTGTGGAGAGACATACACGCTAGAGTCATGGGGGCATGCTGGCCACTTCCGGGAGGGGTGTGGGGCCAGGACAGGCAGGGAGTCTGCCTTAGTGGCAGCCCTACTGCACCACCAGACTTTTTAGCAGCCGGAGATCATGATCTATTTGCAAAGTCTCCAGGATCGACTAGTTGATCGCGATCTACAGGTTGGTGACCACTGCTTTAGACACTTCAGAGGCTAACAACTTTAATTCCCATCTTTGACAGAGTTCAAGAAAGACTACAGACAAAAACTGGCAGAGTATATTTAGGTTTTAATTGTCTGAATAGGAGCTTTATAAGATTTAGATCAATATATAGCTGCTATTTCTAAACTAGAGCACATACATTGAGTTGTTTAGTGATCAAGTCTTACAAAATATATAGGAAAAAGCTAAAAAGAGTATCCACATAGAACTTGATTATGCTGCAGACAGGGTTGTAAGTTACTGTCCATAACTTTGGAAAAACCCTTTGCAAAAAAGCAGAAAGCAAAGTAATCTTAAAGTGTACACTAAATTATTGTAAAGAGGGTATCAAAACACAGTTAACAAGCTTAACTCATGATTATTGCCTCTCATGGTTATTGCCCAAGTCAGTGACACAATCTTATAAATGGATCATCAATTATCTTCAGGACTGACAGGGAGCCCCATACCCTCTCAACATACTGGCCTACATGCAACATCCTAATGTATACACAACTGTGGCTGGTGAACATGCTAACCACACATCCAGACACCAAGGCTATGTCTGAGTAGCACTTTTGTCAGAAAAGCTTGTCAGTCAGGGGTGTGAAAAAACCACACCCTGACTGACATAACTTTCACCAACAAAAACGCCAGTATGGACAGTGCTATGTTGGCAGGAGACATTCTCCTGCCGACATGGCTACCTCCAATCATTGGGGGTGGTTTAATTATGCCAAAGGGAGAGCTCTCTGCCACCAGCATAGAGGCTATACGGGAGACCGTACAGCAGCACAGATACCACATTACAGCTGTGACAGTGTAGGGTTTATAGTGTAGACATAGCCCAAGTTTCACTGTCCTGACAAGATAACCCCATTTACCTTACACATAAAAACCTTATCCTACACCCATTTGAATCATAGTGTAGTTAAGAAACCCACAGTATTTACATTCCTCATTTTCTATACATATTCAGTGTATAAATGCCATTGATTATGTCACCAAAAAAAAAAAGTTCATGAGCACATATTCCCCTACCTACAAAGTTTGATGTTTTAAAAAGTTAATTCTAGTTAGCTTATTCTCAGCATCACCACATGTAAATCCTACATCTTAACTCAATCTATTCTACAGATACTGGGTGCAGACTCAATGTAATAATAACGAACAACAGACCAAGATTGTAGATATTCTATGCAGACAGCAGAAAACAGTGAACACTACATATAGCATATTAACATTTCATAGACAATTACTTGAAAACATGCCCACATCTATGTGTTACAAGTTTAAGTCCATGTGATACTACCATAATTAGACATGAATTTACTTCACATGGACAGCATGCAGGATGTGAGTTAACGTTTGGAATAACTTAAATATGCATTTCTACTCTTTTAGACTTTAGATTAACCTTCGCTTAAACATTTATTTGAAATGCAGACCATTATCACACTTTACCAAGTGTTTTAGTACTTACTTTCTCAAACAGTTCTATCCATTAACTTTTAATGACTGTATACATTCACTTTCCCAGACACAAAGAATATATACTGTACATTTCCTTAGAGATTAGCCGTAACCTAATACAGTAGAACCTCAGATTTATGAACACCAGAGTTACAAACTGTCTGGTCAAACACACACCTCATTTGAAATCAATAGCATGCAATCAGGAGAGACCCAAAAAAAAGCAAATTAACCAACTACCAAAAAAATAAAGGGAAAGTTTAAAAAGATTTGACAAGGTAAGGAAAGTGTTTCTGTGATTGTTTAATTTAAATTAAGATGGTTCAAAGCAGCATATTTCTTCTTCATAGTGAAGTTTCAAAGCTGTGTTAAGTCAATGTTCAGTTGCAAACTTTTGAAAAAACGACCATGTTTTATTCAGAGTTAAGAACATTTCAGAGTTACAAACAACCTCCATTCCCCCCATTTACATTCTGCCCTCTACTTTTCACCACCACCCGTGGCTCTGTCTCAAACATCATGTATGTGTCTCCCCACTCCCCTTGGTTTCATTCAATACTAACACAGAAAAGCCAGTACAGTTATCACAGTAGAAGCAGTATCCCCAGAGTAACACAAGACTGACTAGGACTGCATTAAAAGTTGGGGGCTTGGGAGCGGGGGAAGTTATCTTGTCTTGACTTATGACAGGTTTAATAAATTGGTTAGTCTCTAAGGTGCCACAAGTACTCCTTTTCTTTTTGTCTTGACTTGTTTGCCGTACATTGGAATAATCATTTAAGTACTGAACTTTTGCTGGATTGCTTGTCAGAGCGTGCCATTCAGAACTCATGTTAGAACTCTGACTTGCAGGTATGAACAGTATCGTAACTTAACAACTAGAATCTGACTTTCCCCACTTTGCCCTAATGTTTCTGGCTTATACCTGTTAATCAAACTCCTTGCTTAAAGATGTACTATTTATTGGGGAGAAAAAACTGACTTTGCTTCCCTTACAACGGCTTATCCCTCCCTCCCTCCCTCTTCCCCCCAGCATGGTACTATTATTTCTACTTTATATTAAGGCAGGAACAGTAACAGGAGGCTATTAACTTGTGCACCTGTATAGCATAGGTGGTTAATGCAATTGTGCTTTTCTGATTTCACATTTGAAATTTTCTACTGCACTGCCAATATTGTGGTTAGCTGTACTGGAAACACTGGAAGACCATACAACTCCTTGGACACACTGTCTACCACTACTCTAACAAAAAGCTAAGCTGTTGAAACTCAGAGGGTGATGTAGAAAAGCTCTAAGTAAGTGTACAGACAAGACCACTTCATAGTCATTCAGTTCTCATCCATGTAACCTAAGTTGAATCTAGATAAACTTGCAATTTAAGACAGATAAAATAAGTTCCCTGATAGATTGTAACATGCAGATACTTTGTACGAGTGGTTTCCATTGGCTTTTGTGAACTTCTTGAACTTTATGCTCATGATTAGAGACATACTGCTGGACTTGAATGCTCTAAGTGGATAACTTGGCAGGAAATTGTTCCACAACCCAGTATCTGATGAAGATTTTTGGGAAGTTCTGGACCCTTGCTGGCAGAGACAGTCAATGCCTTCTCTGAGAAGACAGAGGAGAAAGCCAGCTGATTTAAAGGAAGCAAATGCGAATTCTTAGTTTAAGAAATCAGCTGTTGATGCTTACAATCCACCCACTTATTGAACTATCAGTCAGCTGTGTTGTTATGGAAACAGTTGTAAGGAGGCAACTCAGTATCTGGATACTACTTTGAGACTGGTCAATATGGATTCTGATCTGGTCACAGCACAGAGATAACACTTTTTGATCTCCTGGCAAAGGAAAACGACCAGGTATGCATGATGATTAGTATGTCTATCAGAAGCATTTGCTCTGACTTGTATGAGTAGACAGGTGTAGGAACAGACAGATGACAGAGGTGGCTTAATTATTTTGTCTGTATTAGAGAGGTTTCTGGAAGGTACTTTTGTAGAATTTGTTTTCTGTCCCCAATGGCTCTCTAATATGGGTTCCTCTCTGTCACTGCCTTTTTTCTGCTTAACATGCATATACAGCTGTAAGTTTCAGGGTAACTGCAGCTGTATCCATCCCTCTGTGATCCACTCCAGGAGTGCCCAGTCAGGTCTCCAGCCATCACTTATCTCTGGGAAGGGACCTGTGTCCCACTCCTTTCTGGGCAGGGATTTTAAGGCTACACAGCCCCATCCTCCATTGTTCTATGCCCAGCAAGCCACTGTGCCTAACAGCAAGCAAGCACCTGTGCTTTGCTTGCTCTCTGTGGACTATGATCAATATACACCAATAGTTAAAAGTTACCACCCGGCGCTCTCTCTGCCTAGAACACGAGGGTAAAAGCATTACAGACAAAACAAAAAAACAAACCAACATGCATACTAAATGTACCAAAAATCAGGGCCCTGGTAGGCCAAAGTCTTGTCAATCATTCAGCAAAGATTGGGGCCTCTTAAGTTTGCTGAACCAAAAGGAAGTCCATTTAAACTCATTTTATCTATTTCAAGTTTTCGGTCTCTGGAAAACCCAGTTTGAACCAGCGTATACAAACCATTCAAGGAGTGCTTTACAATCTCAGCAATGTACTTTAGCCACCCTGCCCTCCCATGTATACAGAGTTCTTGGAGCGACTGTGGTAACCCCTGCCCCATGGAGGGGAACACAATTAATTAATAAATTTAATGCAATGGTCCAAAGACACTGCATGGGTTATAATCATAACAGCCATTAGAAGGGTTTAGTAAGGAGGTATGTTTCTGCCTACTGATGACACTTAAAATTATGTCTCCCTGTTATCTGATCCAGAGAGTGTGAGTAAAAGACAGACTGATTAAAATTCAACCCAATAAAACAGAAGTGATGCTAGGCTGAAAAAAACTGGGAGAAATGTCCGAGATTATACTGGCCCCTTGAATCAAAGGCTTATGCTCACCAGTTGAGACTTCAGTTCTCAAATCTGATGTCTTGGTCTTTGCCAGCTTGTATTCAATAATGCCTTGGTCACCACTGCTATTTGGCTATCTTGACAACAAAAAAACCTGCTTTTTAAAATTGTGTTAACTGTTTGAAACACTCCTTAAAACTTCGCTATTCCCTGCAAATTGCAACTCATTATTTTAAACTATGTCTACATGAGGTGTTAAGGTGTGCTTTAACTGTTATCTAACATTTTTTTAAAACACCACCATCCCCTGCCCCACACATCCAGCCCAAGACAGCTTCACCTTCCCCGTGGGAACCCTTTTTCTCAGAACTGCACCTCTCACGACCACGATATTAGACTATTGCAATGAATTCTACAAGGAATACACCTTAAGTCCATTCAGAAATGGAAGCTAATGCAGTTGCTTGTTTGTTAAGCACAATATCTCAATGTAAACAATGACATCAGCGTACCAGGATTTGCAGTAGCTACCTACTAGTTTCCACCTAGAGTTTAAAGTGTTGACTATAAAACACTAAATGTTGCCCCTGCATTTCACAGGTGAGATCCCATCCTCACCTCTTGTTTACTATCAGCTAGTGACATCTGATCAATTTCTCAAGTCTTATTTCCAATCCTTTTTTCATACTAGTGACCTTACTAAATGAGAAAGACAAAACATTGAACAAGGTTGGAGAAATCTATAGTGGTAGCCATATCAGTTCCAGTGTATTACACTGCATGAAACATTAAACACTCTATCTGTTTTATGTGTTTAGTTTTGGATTTTTATTGTGGTCCCATCAATCTTCAGACTGACTTTCCTTTTCCTGTAATGAAAGCTGGACTAGAAGCTCAGACTAGGGTCTGAATACCAGCACCTCAGCTGACAGAAGGCCTCTTTCCCTATAATCGTTCCTAAGGGTATGTCTTCAACGCAGACTTAATTTCGGTTATCAACACTCAAGTGAACCTAACTTGAATGAGCGTTGTTTCACATTGTGACCACTCTCAAGCTACACAGAGTGGTAATGTGAGCAGCTGACTAGTCGCGCTAACTTGAGCTTTAGCCTATAACCCAGTGGTTCTCAACCCTGTGTCCCGTGGGCTGCTTGCGGACCAATCAGCACAGAGCTGCGGCTCAAGTTACATCCTCAGGACCATATAGGTAACACTGGATGCGGTCCACAATGGTAAATAGGTTGAGAACCACTGCTATAACCCCTGACAGACCAGACAAGGAAGAGTTTGTATGCATAGACAGGACTCAAGTTAGGGGCAACACTTGAGTTGTAACTAGTTAACTCTGCGGAAGACAAGTCCCAAGGTAGCCAGGACCCCAGCACCTAGAAACAAATTAGAATTAGGGCTGTCATTTAATAGCAGTTAACTCATATGATTAAATTAAAAAAAAATTAATCACGATTAATCGCAGTTTTAACCGCTCTGTTAAAAAATAGAATACCAATTGAAATTTAGTAAATTTTGGATCTTTTTATACATTTTCAAATATATTGATTTTAATTATAACACAGAATACAAAGTGTACAGTACTCACTTTATAGTATTTTTATTACAAATATTTGCACTGTGTGGATGATAAACAAAAGAAATAGTATTTTTCAATTCACCTCATACCAGTACTGTAGTGCAATCTCTTTAGCCTGAAAGTGCAACTTACAAATGTAGATTTTTTTTTTTTGGTTACATAACTGCACTCAAAACAAAACAGTGTAAAACTTCAGAGCCTACAAGCCCACTCAGTCTTAGTTCTTGTTCAGCCAGTTACTCAGACAAACAAGTTTGGTTACAATTTGCAGGAGATAATGCTGCCCATTTCTTGTTTACAATGTCGCCTGAAAGTGAGAACAGGCTTTCGCACATCACTGTTGTATCCTGCATTGCAAGATATTTACGTGCCAGATGCGCTAAAGATTCGTATGTCCCTCCATGCTTCAACCACCATTCTAGAGGACATGCATCCATTCTAATGATGTGTTCTGATCGATAACGATCCAAAACAGTGCAGACCAATGCATGTTCATTTTCATCATCTAAATCAGATGCCACCATCAGAAAGCTGATTTTCTTTTTTGGTGGTTCGGGTTCTAGTTTCCGCATTAGAGTGCTGCTCTTTTGACTTCTAAAACCATCCGTCACACCCCATCCCAATCAGATTTTGGAAGGCACTTCAGATTCTTAAGTCTTGGGTTAAGTGCTATAGCTATCTTTAGAAATTTCACATTGGTATCTTCTTTATGTTTTGTCAAATCTGCAGTGAAAGATTTCTTAAAAACGAACAACATGCTGGGTCATCATCCGAGACTGCTATAACATGAAATATATGGCAGAATGCATGTAAAACACAGAGCAGGAGGCATACAATTCTCCCCCAAGGATTTCGGTCATAAATTTAATTAATGCATTATTTTTTTAATGAGCATCATCACCATGGAAGCATGTCCACTGGAATGGTGGCCAAAGCATGAAAGGCATATGAATGTTAAGCATATCTAGCATGTAAATATCTTGCAAAGTCTGTTCTCACTTTCAGGTGATGTAAAGAAGCAGGCAGCATTATTTCAGGTAAATGTTAACAAACTTCTCTCTCTTAGCGATTGGGTGAGCAAGAAGTAGGACCGAGTGTACTTGTAGGCTCTGAAGTTTTACATGGTTTTATTTTTGAATGTAGTTATTTTTTGCACATAATGCTACATTTGTAAGTTCAACTTTCATGATAAAGAGCTTAAGTGAATTGAAAACCTTTATTTTTGCAGTGCATATATTAATAAAAATAAATATAAAGTGAGCATTGTACACTTTCTATTCTGTGTTGTAATATAAATCAATATATTTGAAAAACGTGGAAAACATCCAAAAATATTTATATAGTATTCTATTATAGTTTAACAGCATGATTAACCAAGCAATTAATTTTTTAATCGTTTGACAGCCTTAATTAGAAGCCATTACAGATTACATTACATCAATCCATGCATTAAACACTTGCTTGCTTAGTGAAGTCTGCATTTTGCACTAGCTGAAGTTTCAGAATCTAGGCAGAAGCAAACTTACTTTTATTTAGAATGTTTCTCAGAGTTTTCATGAAACATCAATAGCTTTTAAAAAAAGTAAGAAACAAAGTGATAATATATGAAAAAACAACTGTGTTCTGTAACATAGAAGGAAATTCAGTAATAAACCAGCTAAGTCAAAGAGATTAATAGCCCTGGCAAAGCCATGTTTTCATCTCACAGTCACCATCTCTAGTACTCTTGTACTTTTATCGTCGAACTTGTGAGCTTAATAAGATATTCTGTATGAATTTCAGTGAGCTGACTACTGACAAACATAGACTGTTTAAACTAGTGTGCTTTCTGACATGCAATGAATTCAGTGTCCTAACTCTGTTCTCCACATTTAGAAATACAATAGACTGCTCAGCATATAAATATGCAGGTATATGTTCAGAAGCAAAAATATACTACAGTAAGATTATTTTATAAGGAAATCTATTTCTCACCATTAGCACAGACTCAAATATAACAGATAGCCAAAGGATTAAATTTAAGGTATAAAACCTGAAAATATTTGTCTGCCTCCCTGAGCCAGAAAACACACATTTTACATACATAAATGATTTTAAATAACCACTCCTCTTCCCCTCCCCCCCCCACACACATTTGGACTGAGACCAAATGTGAAATGGAAGCCCTAAAGGATTCTGAGATAGTTAAAAGTGAACTGGAGAGATTGGAGGACAAACCAAGCCTGAACCAAAACCAGAGGTGCACACACAACTGAAATTTGGAGCAGTTGGGCCCAGATTTTTTAAGAAATTTAGACACTGCTACCATCAGCATTGTAAAGCCTAACTAATTTAGGGACATAAATCTCATTTTCAAAAGTGATTTAGGAGTCAAAATCCCATTGACAGTCTATCCCTTTTGAAAATGAGATTCACGCTCCTCAATCAGTGAGTATAGCAACACCTAAATATCTTTTTTTTTAAAAAAGGGCTGAGCCTTAGGCTTCAGTAGCAGACCCTAACTTTGCAACTGAGTGCCCATATCCAAATGGGATGGAAGTTGGAATTCAATCTTAACTGCTGTAGTTACTATTATATGAAACAATATGCCATGATCGAAGACTGTTAGTTAAAACCTACCAGAAGAGGACCTGTTTCTGCCTACGATCCACTGACTTTTTGTTCAGAAGATTCCACTGGAGAATGAGAACAGAGCAACCTCTGCAGCAGGTTGGGGAACGCTGTTCTGCCAAGGAAGCATGCAAAACTCCTCCCCCATACAAGAACCATCCATCCCTCATTGCTCTCAGCAGCACCCTTACCTCCGCAAGCCACCTTTCATTAACTCTAGCCTTAAGTTACACAGCAAACATTTTCCAGTATCAGCATCTGTACCCTGACACACAATTTAATAGGGGGAAAAAAACCAAAACAGTCAATATGATTCAGGCTGATTCCTCTGAAGCGTCAGAGGCACTGCCAGAGCAGAAAATTATAAAATATTTAAGATTCACTGGTTGAGTTTGCTGGTTTGCACAATAAGGCTATGTCTACACTACAACTTATGTTGACATAACTTATGTTGCTTAGGGGTGGGAATAAATTACCCCCCTAAGCGACATAAGTTACGCTGACATTAGCGCTGGTGTGGACAGCACTATAGCGGCAAGAGAGCTCACAGGGGCTGGAGTAGTTAAGCCAACAGGAAAGCTCTCTCCCATTGGCTTTAAGAAGCTACATTAGAGAGCTTACAGCAGCACAGCTGTAAGATCCCTCTCCTTGCAAGTGGTGAATAGGAGAGGTTTGGGGCCCATTCTTGGAACGGATTGTTAATATTCCTTTATAAGTGCAAAATGTCAGCAGACTTTCAATAGATTGTTAAGAAAATATCAAAAGGAGGTATCTTTAGGTAGTAACTGGTATTAACCTACTCATCTGAAGCTTTCCTTTTGGGAGGAGAGTAGGTTAAGAAAGAGATATTGTAGCAGCTCTAGCTCCAAAAATATCTTGATCTCATAGGTATCTTCAATCCCTATCAGTCTGCCTCTGAGCACGAGTTTCATAAGGAAACTGTATAGATATCTAATTCTGAAAATAGACAAGAAAAAGCAATCATGCTAGTTTTGTTACCTTTAACAGCAGCCTTTGTTATTGTTGACCACAAAGTGTTGGCTTTACTTGCCTGAAAAACCTCAAGGGAGAAAATACAAGGGAACTTTTGTGACTTTATACCTTCCTCTTAACAAGAGGGCTTGAAAAGTTTCTTTAATACCAACCACTGAGGCAAATATGCATCTCATACTCTCAAAACAAGGAACCTCAGAAATCATGCTCCTGAAATGTAAAGGAACAGGATTATTGTGTAATGTTAATTGTGGATAGTATTTAATCAGGATATTGTCAATCACCTTGTTTAAAACAAAAACTTCTGAAAGCCAGGCTAAGGTAAATGCCCACATAAGCTTAACTCTGCCTTCTTTGAGCCATGCACCTATATGTCCATAATACACACACACTCCCAACTCTGCCTTTTAACCATAATGAGCAGACACTACTAGCACTTTCCCTACGCTCAAAACTGAGTCCCCTTCCCCAACAGAATACCACACTTGTAAAATTTAACATCACTTCATAACCTTTTACAAGCCCTTCACACTCACACACCCTAACCCTATACTTTCACCTACCCAACAGTACAACCACAGACTGGTCTCACATCCATCTTATTATTGACAATCCCATGCCAAGACCACCCTAGAGCCCTGCTACAACCTACACAATTCTCTGTTGAAATGATACAAACCAGAACCTCAAGATACATATGTACTCCTTTCCTTTGAGGACACACATGGGGGTGGGGCAGACTCCGCCCCAGATCTCTGTATATTGCAATCAAAAACCTCTTTCAAACTGCTCCAATTTAGTCCTCTCCCATTCAAAGCAACACCCCTAATGCAAGTGCAGCTGGTGTATGCACATAATTCCCAGTGTCTATTGCCAGCTCCCAGTGGGCGGGGAGGTCAGAGTTAAGGCTGCTTCCTTGTTTACCTTACTTCTGTATTTCCTGGTTTCCAGAAGTTTGTGTTTTGCTGAACTCAGCATTCTGGAAATGCACAAGCTATCACCAGACAACCTTAACTCTGTATTTACTTTCTTTTTATATATTTACTATCTACTGTACACAGACCAGCTGGGTGCTGCAGTCTGTGTCTCACCCCCAACCCACACAGAGAGAGAAGAGGATGCCCACAAACTGACTCTCTGCTTTAATCCATCTGTCCTGACACAGGGTGAAGGGCCTCTTCCCTTAGAGCTATTGGTTGGTTATCTCCCTTAGGACATATTAATGCCACCTTCCACACCATGACCCCATCCAAATACCTGCCACACAGCCCCCCCCTCCTCCTCTTTACTGCACTGTCCCCCCGCGGGCCAGCCCCCCCTCCTCCTCTTTACTGCACTGTCCCCCCGCGGGACAGCCCCCCCCTCCTCCTCTTTACTGCACTGTCCCCCCGCGGGCCAGCCCCCCCCTCCTCCTCTTTACTGCACTGTCCCCCCGCGGGACAGCCCCCCCCTCCTCCTCTTTACTGCACTGTCCCCCCGCGGGACAGCCCCCCCCTCCTCCTCTTTACTGCACTGTCCCCCCGCGGGACAGCCCCCCCCCTCCTCCTCTTTACTGCACTGTCCCCCCGCGGGACAGCCCCCCCCCTCCTCCTCTTTACTGCACTGTCCCCCCGCGGGACAGCCCCCCCCCTCCTCCTCTTTACTGCACTGTCCCCCCGCGGGACAGCCCCCCCCCTCCTCCTCTTTACTGCACTGTCCCCCCGCGGGACAGCCCCCCCCTCCTCCTCTTTACTGCACTGTCCCCCCGCGGGACAGCCCCCCCCTCCTCCTCTTTACTGCACTGTCCCCCCGCGGGACAGCCCCCCCCTCCTCCTCTTTACTGCACTGTCCCCCCGCGGGACAGCCCCCCCCTCCTCCTCTTTACTGCACTGTCCCCCCGCGGGACAGCCCCCCCCTCCTCCTCTTTACTGCACTGTCCCCCCGCGGGACAGCCCCCCCTCCTCCTCCTCTTTACTGCACTGTCCCCCCGCGGGACAGCCCCCCCCCCTCCTCCTCTTTACTGCACTGTCCCCCCGCGGGACAGCCCCCCCTCCTCCTCCTCTTTACTGCACTGTCCCCCCGCGGGACAGCCCCCCCCCCTTTACTGCACTGTCCCCCCGGACAGCGCCCCAGGACTGTACCCCGAGGAGGTGCCGGCACCTGGTGCGGACGCTGGGCCCAGGCCCCGCTCCTGCAGGGAGTCGAGGAAGCGGACCTGGCGGGGGGCCCCGGGCGCTGCCCCCCACAGGCGGCTGGCGGTGCCGCGCAGCAGGCGGCCGCTCTTGCCGGTGAAGGTGGTGAGGTAATCCATGGCCGCGCGCTCGGGGGGCTCTGGCCGGGGGCGGCCCCATACGAGGGGGGGGGGGGGGGGAGAGACTCTGGCCGCACCGAGCTCGAGTCACCAACTTCTACAAAAAGTTTGGAGCGAGCCCCGCCCCGGCCCGGACTCCTCTTAAAGGGGCCGCGTCCCCTAGCGGGGCGTGTGAGAGCGGCGGGCCGCAACCCCAGAACAACACGTCTTGGCCTGGCCTGAGTTTGACAGCGACGGGAGGAGTCCCTCGTCTCCCAGCCACCCCCCGCCCCCCACCGGCCCGGGCGCCAAGCCGCCTGCACGAGGGGAGGGGTGTGTGTATGGGGGTTAGGAACCCGGTTGCTGTGGGGGAGGGGGGCCCTGTAGTTTCCTGTGTGCAGTGGGGTGTGTGTCACGTGTCCTGTGCGGTATTGTGTCTGGGTGTTCGGGATATGTGTTGGGGGGGGTCATATGTACTGTGTGGTTGGGGTTGTCAAGTATCCTGTGTGCTGTGGAGAGGTGTGTCTGTGTCACAAGGGTGCATATAGAAAAAGAGGACTTGTGGCACCTTAGAGACTAACAAATTTATTAGAGCATAAGCTTTTGTGGACTACAGCTCACTTCATCGATGCATATCTTGAGCCTGGCAGAATGCCTGCCGCTCTGGCAGGGGTGAATGTGCTGTGGATGGATGCCCTGGAGTGAGTGTATCCAGCATTAAAACATATGGTTTGATTGGCAATTTCCCTTTCATAAAATCAATGTATTATCTCATTTTTGTTAGAGGTTGGTTCCTGGGTGCTCTTTGAGATGTAAAAGAGGAAGGGGGGCCTGAATCACTTAGGAGAAGTTTTGCAAACTCTTCCTCTCCTCTCCCATGAAACAAAACAGCCACCTATTAACTGCCTTCTGGACAGTATTCTGCAGAAATACTGAGCCCGAATGCTGCAGCAACTGTCATAAACAATCATGTTTATGCACCATTATTACAATAGGCTCTTGTATTTTTTAATAACAAAGGTTTGCAGCCAGGTCACAAGCACAAGTTATTATTTCATTCTGATCTCACATAGAGCCATTGCCGTCCTCACATTTCAATAAACTTTGTTTTTTGTTTTTTAAAGGTCTGTGGCTAGGAATATTTCTGTGCAAGTTGATCATTTTTCCATGATGTGCAAAGAAGGTCTGGGTTATTTATGCTGTGAAAACCTTCAAAGATTTGGTTAATATGGCCTGGATCCACAAAGCTCAGCAATGCAATGCCTATAAAATCACCAGAACAACAATGGAATCCACAAAGTCAGAGTTAGGCACCAAGGTTCCCTATACAATGAAAGGGGAGAGATAGGTGCCTAAGAATGGGATCCACAAAGGCTGGGACTAACTTAGTCAATGGGAGATACCAATGAGAGTGATGTGTCCTAAATCCTACTCCTCTCATGGGGTTTGTCACCTAAGTCAGGCTGCAGGGAGGTGCTTAACTGGGCTTAGCGATACAAGAACAGGAACCTGTCCTACTGCAGTCAAACAGCTGAGGTGCCAAAGCCATTTTTTAGCAAGAAATGCTAGAGGAGGAGAAGGTGCATTCCCCTTATAATTTTTAGCCCAGTGGTTAGCACACTCCCAGGATCTAGGAGACCCAGTTTCAATTCTCCCCCTGTCGGACAGGGAGAAATGAGTTGGACAGAGGTCTTCTACTTCTCAAACTGTAAGCAACAGTGCTGGTCGCAAACCTGGATAAAAGAGGAGGGTTCTGCAGAGGGTGTTGCAACCCACTCAGGTAAAGCCTTACTGCAACAGAAACCATTCACTTAAACCGGGGTGGGCAAACTACGGCCCGTGGGCCGGATCTGGCCCATCAGGGCTTTGGATCTGGCCCGTGGGATTTCCACCCCTATGGCACCGCAGGCCCCGTGCCGCTCCCAGAAGCGGCCAGCACCACGTCTCTGCGGCCTCTGGGAGGGCTCCACGTGCTGCCCTCGCCTGCAGGCACTGCCCCCCACAGCTCCCATTGGCTGGGAACAGGGAACCATGGCCAATGCGAGCTTTGGGGAAGGTACCTGCAGGCGAGGGCAGTGCACGGAGCCCTCTGCCCCCTCCCCCAGGGGCCGCAGGGAAATGGTGCCGGCCGCTTCCAGGAGCGGTGAGGGGACAGGGCAGGCAGGGAGCCTGCCTTAGCCCCACTGTGTGTCGCTGCCACCCCGGAGCCACTCAAGATAAGCGACACCAGGCCAGAGCCCGCATCCTGAACCCCTCCTGCACCCCACATCCCAACCCCTGCCCTGAGCCCCCTCGGCACCCCGCAGCCCTCCTGCACCCCAACTCCTTGCCTTGAGCCCCTTCCTGCACACTGCACCCCCTCCCACACCGCGCATTCCCTCTCACACGCCAACTCCCTGCTCCAGCCCTACATTCATGGCCCTGCATGCAATTTCCCCATCCAGATGTAGCCCTTGGGCCAAAAAGTTTGCCCACCCCGAAGTTAAATCCAAACTTCAGAACTGTAGATGCAAATGGAGCTCTAAATCCAAGTATAAGAGATCCCCGTGAGAGCTGAAAGGAAGTTGAGATGGAGACATCAAATCCTGATGACCAAATCTGTAACAACAGTAGGCACGTGGAATGTCCATACTTTGTATAGTATGGGAAAGCTGGCATAGGTTACAAGAGACATGAAAATACCATTTAAGTATACTTGGCATCAGTAAAGCAAGATGGTGTCTAATGGTGCTACAATCTTATACTCAGGACGAGGAATGCATGAAATAGCTGTTGGAATTGTTCTGGATAACATCAGAGTAAAGATCCCGTTGGCTTAAGAGCCACTGAATGACTAACAGCAGCCAGGCTGCAAACAAGATATGTCAAGTGTATGATAATCCAAGTATATGCACCAACAAATGCAGCAGGTGACCGTGAAAACAATACACTCTACACGCAAGTGCAACCAGTACTGGATGACATACCTAACTATGACATCAAGTTGGGTTTTTTGTTTAACAATTTGTATACTTTTTTATTCTTGTATATTTTTAATCTTTTTAAAAACCATTATTCCAGTGACTTTTCATCTTAACCTGTGTTGACAAACTGTCCTTTAAAATTGGACATGATGTACCAGTGTCTTGAATACTGTCATATGAAGTTAGATGGTAGGCAACTTCAATGAACAAATTGGCAACAACTCTATTGTTTGGGAAGGAGTCATGGGTACAGCAGCGGAAGCCCCCCAAACTGATAATGGTAAATGGCTCTTGAACCTCTGTGGCACAAACACCTTAAAGGTAGGCAGCTGTCTCTTCCAGCACAAAAGGATTTGCAAGCTCACATGGAGATCAACAATTTGACTGTCAACCACATAGACCAGTGGTTCTCAACCTATTTACCATTGTGGGCCACATATGCGGCCCATAATATGTTATGTCAAGTGAATCATGTTGTGAGCAGAGACTCACCCTGACAGATCACTGAAAAAGATACTGCTTGGCAAAACCCCATCTTAATCAACTTTAAGAAAGACTTCGATAGTGTCCACAGAGAGACCCTGTGAAATACTGCTAGAAGCTATGGGATATCAGACAAACTGATTAACATAATAGGCAGCTCAGGGCACCCGCACTCATATTTTCCTCTCATGATCCAGCAAGGGCACGCACTTTTAGAGACCCAGCTCCTAATTTCCTGGCTGTGCAGTTCCCTGCCTACACTGAATTTCCTAGCAAGTCAGACTGCTTAAACAGGCCATGCTTTTCATTCTCCTCAGAGGCTATAAATGACATAATTGCCCACAGTTATAAGGTGCCACACAGCTTTTCCTAAGCACGCACGTTTATTCTTAAAATGAAAGCATTCCAGAGAAAACATTAAAACAATAAAAGAGCCCACATGCTTGCTAATAAGGTTACCTTTTTCTCAGAACAAGAATCCCAATGAACCTGCGAGTCATCCCTTGTATAGGCTGGCTCTTTGATCTGGGAATAGATAATTTGTAGACAATAAAAAGAAAAGGAGTACTTGTGGCACCTTAGAGACTAACCAATTTATTTGAGCATGAGCTTTCGTGAGCTACAGCTCACTTCATCAGATGTTTACCGTGGAAACTGCAGCAGACTTTATATACACACAGAAATCATGAAACAATACCTCCTCCCACCCCACTGTCCTGCTGGTAATAGCTTATCTAAAGTGATCAACAGGTGGGCCATTTCCAGCACAAATCCAGGTTTTCTCACCCTCCACCCCCCCACACAAATTCACTCTCCTGCTGGTGCTAGCCCATCCAAAGTGACAACTCTTTACATAATCAAGTCGGGCTATTTCCTGCATAGATCAAGGTTTTCTCACATCCCCCCCACCCCCATACACACACAAACTCACTCTCCTGCTGGTAATAGCTCATCTAAACTGACCATTCTCCAGGTTTAAATCCAAGTTAAACCAGAACATCTGGGGGGGGGGGTAGGAAAAAACAAGAGGAAACAGGCTACCTTGCATAATGACTTAGCCACTCCCAGTCTCTATTTAAGCCTAAATTAATAGTATCCAATTTGCAAATGAATTCCAATTCAGCAGTTTCTCGCTGGAGTCTGGATTTGAAGTTTTTTTGTTTTAAGATAGCGACCTTCATGTCTGTGATTGCGTGACCAGAGAGATTGAAGTGTTCTCCGACTGGTTTATGAATGTTATAATTCTTGACATCTGATTTGTGTCCATTTATTCTTTTACGTAGAGACTGTCCAGTTTGACCAATGTACATGGCAGAGGGGCATTGCTGGCACATGATGGCATAGATCACATTGGTGGATGTGCAGGTGAACGAGCCTCTGATAGTGTGGCTGATGTTATTAGGCCCTGTGATGGTGTCCCCTGAATAGATATGTGGGCACAATTGGCAACGGGCTTTGTTGCAAGGATAAGTTCCTGGGTTAGTGGTTCTGTTGTGTGGTATGTGGTTGTTGGTGAGTATTTGCTTCAGGTTGCGGGGCTGTCTGTAGGCAAGGACTGGCCTGTCTCCCAAGACTTGTGAGAGTGTTGGGTCATCCTTTAGGATAGGTTGTAGATCCTTAATAATGCGTTGGAGGGGTTTTAGTTGGGGGCTGAAGGTGACGGCTAGTGGCGTTCTGTTATTTTCTTTGTTAGGCCTGTCCTGTAGTAGGTAACTTCTGGGAACTCTTCTGGCTCTATCAATCTGTTTCTTTACTTCTGCAGGTGGGTATTGTAGTTGTAAGAAAGCTTAACAGAGATCTTGTAGGTGTTTGTCTCTGTCTGAGGGGTTGGAGCAAATGCGGTTGTATCGCAGAGCTTGGCTGTAGACGATGGATCGTGTGGTGTGGTCAGGGTGAAAGCTGGAGGCATGCAGGTAGGAATAGCGGTCAGTAGGTTTACGGTATAGGGTGGTGTTTATGTGGCCATTGTTTATTAGCACTGTAGTGTCCAGGAAGTGGATCTCTTGTGTGGACTGGACCAGGCTGAGGTTGGTGGTGGGATGGAAATTGTTGAAATCATGGTGGAATTCCTCAAGGGCTTCTTTTCCATGGGTCCAGATGATGAAGATGTCATCAATATAGCGCAAGTAGAGTAGGGGCTTTAGGGGACGAGAGCTGAGGAAGCGTTGTTCTAAATCAGCCATAAAAATGTTGGCATACTGTGGGGCCATGCGGGTACCCATAGCAGTGCCGCTGATCTGAAGGTATACATTGTCCCCAAATGTGAAATAGTTATGGGTAAGGACAAAGTCACAAAGTTCAGCCACCAGGTTAGCCGTGACATTATCGGGGATAGTGTTCTTGACGGCTTGTAGTCCATCTTTGTGTGGAATGTTGGTGTAGAGGGCTTCTACATCCATAGTAGCCAGGATGGTGTTATCAGGAAGATCACCGATGGATTGAAGTTTCCTCAGGAAGTCAGTGGTGTCTCGAAGGTAGCTGGGAGTGCTGGTAGCGTAGGGCCTGAGGAGGGAGTCTACATAGCCAGACAATCCTGCTGTCAGGGTGCCAATGCCTGAGATGATGGGGCGCCCAGGATTTCCAGGTTTATGGATCTTGGGTAGTAGATAGAATATCCCAGGTCAGGGTTCCAGGGGTGTGTCTGTGCGGATTTGATCTTGTGCTTTTTCAGGAAGTTTCTTGAGCAAATGCTGTAGTTGCTTTTGGTAACTCTCAGTGGGATCATAGGGTAATGGCTTGTAGAAACTCGTGTTGGAGAGCTGCCGAGCAGCCTCTTGTTCATATTCCGACCTATTCATGATGACAACAGCACCTCCTTTGTCAGCCTTTTTGATTATGATGTCAGAGTTGTTTCTGAGGCTGTGGATGGCATTGCGTTCCGCATGGCTGAGGTTATGGGGCAAGTGATGCTGCTTTTCCACAATTTCAGCCCGTGCACGTCGGCGGAAGCACTCTATGTAGAAGTCCAGTCTGCTGTTTCGACCTTCAGGAGGAGTCCATCTAGAATCCCTCTTTCTGTAGTGTTGGCAGGGAGACCTCTGTGGATTAGTATGTTGTTCAGAGGTATTTTGGAAATATTCCTTGAGACGGAGACGTCGAAAATAGGATTCTAGGTCACCACAGAACTGTATCATGTTCGTGGGGGTGGAGGGGCAGAAGGAGAGGCCCCGAGATAGAACAGCTGCTTCTGCTGGGCTGAGAGTATAGTTGGATAGGTTAACAATATTGCTAGGTGGGGTGAGGGAACCATTGCTGTGGCCCCTTGTAGCATGTAGTAGTTGGAACTTATCCTTGCAACAAAGCCCGTTGCCAATTGTGCCCACATATCTATTCAGGGGACACCATCACAGGGCCTAATAACATCAGCCACACTATCAGAGGCTCGTTCACCTGCACATCCACCAATGTGATCTATGCCATCATGTGCCAGCAATGCCCCTCTGCCATGTACATTGGTCAAACTGGACAGTCTCTACGTAAAAGAATAAATGGACACAAATCAGATGTCAAGAATTATAACATTCATAAACCAGTCGGAGAACACTTCAATCTCTCTGGTCACGCAATCACAGACATGAAGGTCGCTATCTTAAAACAAAAAAACTTCAAATCCAGACTCCAGCGAGAAACTGCTGAATTGGAATTCATTTGCAAATTGGATACTATTAATTTAGGCTTAAATAGAGACTGGGAGTGGCTAAGTCATTATGCAAGGTAGCCTGTTTCCTCTTGTTTTTTCCTACCCCCCCCCCCCCAGATGTTCTGGTTTAACTTGGATTTAAACCTGGAGAATGGTCAGTTTAGATGAGCTATTACCAGCAGGAGAGTGAGTTTGTGTGTGTATGGGGGTGGGGGGATGTGAGAAAACCTTGATCTATGCAGGAAATAGCCCGACTTGATTATGTAAAGAGTTGTCACTTTGGATGGGCTAGCACCAGCAGGAGAGTGAATTTGTGTGGGGGGGTGGAGGGTGAGAAAACCTGGATTTGTGCTGGAAATGGCCCACCTGTTGATCACTTTAGATAAGCTATTACCAGCAGGACAGTGGGGTGGGAGGAGGTATTGTTTCATGATTTCTGTGTGTATATAAAGTCTGCTGCAGTTTCCACGGTAAACATCTGATGAAGTGAGCTGTAGCTCACGAAAGCTCATGCTCAAATAAATTGGTTAGTCTCTAAGGTGCCACAAGTACTCCTTTTCTTTTTGCGAATACAGACTAACACGGCTGTTCCTTTGTAGACAATGGGTTTCTCCTCAGGGCCTAGCTTCAAACGGTTGGGTCTGGAGGTAGAAAATTGCATTCTCCTCGTCCCAAGTATTTCCTAGGAAATCCAGTCAATTTAGTTTATCACAAATGTTCATTCTTATATGGCCCAGTGCTTAAGAGTCCTTTGAAGCTCATAACACTTCCCAGGATTTACATTAGTAATGTCTCCACCCTAGAAACATTGCATACAATCCCACAATAATATATAAACATTTGTATTTTTAATACAATGAACTCCTAAGATTCTTAAGGGTTGTTCAGACTATTTCAGAAAATTGCCATGTCTGTCACAAGCAGTTTATGCAGTGTTGTACCCAGGTCGGTCCCAGGATATTAGAGAGACACAGTAGGTCGGTAATATCTTTTATTGGACCAACTCCTATTGGTTAGAGAGACAAGCTTTTGAGCTTACACAGAACTCTTCTTCAGGTCTACCCAGACTTGAAGACGAGCTCTTTGTAAGCTCAAAACTTGTCTCTCTCACCATCAGAAGTTGGTCCAATAAAAAATATTACCTCCCTGTCTTGTCTCTCACAAGCAGTTTATGTGATTAAAATAGATGTGCAGTAAGGATACAGGCCTGGACGAGTGGTTTGATACTGTGGCTGGAATTAGACAAGAATGTGTATTATCACCAATCCTCCTTGCATTAGCAATAGACTGAGTGGTGAAGCGGACAATAAAAGGTGTAAAATAGGTTACTGAAGATAAGTTACACAACCCTGACTTTGCCAGTGACATTGCTAACTATAATATGGAATGGAATTATTGCCCTTAAATCAGAGGTGGAACAGGAAATAGCAAAAATTGTATTGAAAGTAAACGCAGAAAACACCAAAATTATGAAGGTAGGAAACTGGACAACAGATGCAAAGGTGCATGTGGATGGAAAGGAAATTGAACAGGAGAAGAGTTCTGCCATCTGGGCAGTGTGGTGACATTTGAAGTTGGCAATAAAGATATTAATACGAGATTAGGAAAAGCAAACACCACTGTTTGAAAGGATGAACAACATCTGGTCAAGCAGAGGTCTCCATACCTAACTAAAGGTCAGATTATACCATGTGATTATATTGAGCATGCTACTGTACAGAGCAGAGACTTGGCTGATGACAATGGCTAACAAAACAGCCTGGAGGCTGCCCCTCACAGATAGCTGATGAAGATACTACAAATTTCATGGAAGAACAAAATTACAAATGTGAGAGTAAGGGAGCTGACAGAGCAGGACTGTCATAAGGCCTATATACCCCATGCTGGCCCAGCTTCGAAAGGCTGAAATAAAGCAACTGCTTGCAGTCCCAGCCAGAGCTGACTGGCAGCCTCACAGCAGTTGAGGATAAATGAGCTGCAGGGCAGGAGACGGGGAGGCTACCAAACAGACTATGACAGTCTGGGGTGCAATCCAAACCAGTGAGGGGCTGTGTCATCCCTGTCCTGCAACCTTGGGTGCCTTGCAATGCCCCGGGCCACTCACAAATAGCCTAACAGCATGCAGGTTACACTCTGAGTGTCTGTGTATAGCTGCAGCCTGCCTACACGCTCCAGTTCCACCAGCCTTGGTTACCGCATGCAGAGTAACCCCAACAGATATCTTAGAAGATTAGGGTTGGAAGAGACCTCAGGAGGTCATCTAGTCCAACCCCCTGCTCAAAGCAGGACTAACCCCAACTAAATCATCGCAGCCAGGGCTTTGTCAAGCCGGGCTTTAAAAACCTCTAAGGATGTTACCTCCCGAGGTAACTCATTCCAGTGCTTCACCACCCTCCTAGTGAAATAGTTTTTCCTAATATCCAACCTAGTCCTCCCCCACTACAACTTGAGACCATTGCTCCTTCTTCTGTCATCTGCCACTGCTGAGAACAGCCTAGTACCATCCTCTTTGGAACTGCCCTTCAGATAGTTGAAAGCTGCCATCAAATCCCCCCTCACTCTTCTCTTCTGCAAACTAAATAAGCCCAGTTCCCTCAGCCTCTCCTCATAAGGCATCCGCCCCAACCCCTTAATAATTTTCATTGTCCTCCGCTGGACTCTCTCCAATTTTTCCACATCCTTTCTGTAGCGGGGCCCCCAAAACTGGACACAGTACTCCAGGTGTGGCCTCACCAGTGTCGAGTAGAGGGGAATAATCACTTTCCTTGATCTGCCAGCAGTGCTTCTACTAATGCAGCCCAATATGCCCGTAGCCTTCTTGGCAACAAGGGCACACTATTGAGGGGGCGGGCAGTAGGGTGTCTGTTTGTTTGCGACAGGGAAGCCTGGCTGTTTAAAAATAGCCAGAGCTTCGCGAACCAGCTGAGCGGCGGAGAACCAGCTGAGCAGCGGGGACAGCAGAGCAGCTCACAGCAGGAGTTTGCCTGGGAGTTCGCCTGGAGGGAGCCCAGTGAGGCTTACGTCTTGCAAACTGCTCTGAGGAAGCTCGTAGTAGGAAGGTGATATGGAAGGGGGGGGTTCAGCTGTTGTGACCTGCACTGGATGTGCCATGTTTGTCTTTCTTCCACAGGACAGAAGCAACTTTGTCTGTACAAAGTGCAAGCTGGTCTCCATATTGGAAGAGAAGATTGAAGGTCTGGAGCAACAGATAACAACCCTGCGTTGCATACGGGAAACTGAGGATTTCCTGGACAAAACTCAGGATAGGCTTCTAGGGGCACAAAGCTCTACAGATATAGAGCAGGTTGCACAGAGGAGCCAAGAGGCCAGTGAAGGAGCTTGGCAACATGTGACCTCCAGAAGAGGTAAGCGGAATGTCCGGGTTCCAGTAACACAGACACAGGTAACTAACCGCTTTCATGTTCTCTCCACAGGTATCGTTGCGGAGAGTGGACCAGATGATATGTCTGGGGCGAGAAAGCAGAAGGAGACTCCGCTGGTTGGAAGGCATGAGATGCGCTGTCCTGAGGTTGGGGGTTCCACGACCACCACTCCCAAGAGGAGAAGGCGGGTGGTGGTGGTCAGGAACTCTCTCCTCCGGGGGACTGAGTCATCTATCTGCCGCCCTGACCGGGAAAACCGAGAAGTCTGCTGCTTGCCAGGGGCTAAGATTCGCGATGTGACGGAGAGACTGCCGAGACTCATCAAGCCCTCGGATCGCTACCCCTTCCTGCTTCTCCACGTGGGCACCAATGATACTGCCAAGAATGACATTGAGCGGATCACTGCGGACTATGTGGCTCTAGGAAGAAGGATAAAGGAGTTTGAGGCGCAGGTGGTGTTCTCGTCCATCCTCCCCGTGGAAGGAAAAGGCCTAGGTAGGGAGCGTCGAATCGTGGAAGTCAAGGAATGGCTACGCAGGTGGTGTCGGAGAGAAGGCTTTGGTTTCTTTGACCACGGGATGGTGTTCCATGAAGGAGGAGTGCTGGGCAGAGACGGGCTCCATCTTACGAAGAGAGGGAAGAGCATCTTTGCCAGCAGGCTGGCTAACCTAGTGAGGAGGGCTTTAAACTAGGTTCACCGGGGGAAGGAGACCAAAGCCCTGAGGTAAGTGGGAAAGCGGGATACCGGGAGGAAGCACAGGCAGGAATGTCTGTGAGGGGAGGGCTCCTGCCTCATACTGGGAATGAGGGGCGATCAACAGGTTATCTCAAGTGCTTATATACAAATGCACAAAGCCTTGGAAACAAGCAGGGAGAACTGGAGGTCCTGGTGATGTGAAGGAACTATGACGTGATCGGAATAACAGAGACTTGGTGGGATAACTCACATGACTGGAGTACTGTCATGGATGGTTATAAACTGTTCAGGAAGGACAGGCAGGGCAGAAAAGGTGGGGGAGTAGCACTGTATGTAAGGGAGCAGTATGACTGCTCAGAGCTCCGGTACGAAACTGCAGAAAAACCTGAGTGTCTCTGGATTAAGTTTAGAAGTGTGTGCAACAAGAGTGATGTAGTGGTGGGAGTCTGCTATAGACCACCGGACCAGGGGGATGAGGTAGATGAGGCTTTCTTCCAGCAGCTCGCAGAAGCTACTAGATCGCATGCCCTGATTCTCATGGGTGACTTTAATTTTCCTGATATCTGCTGGGAGAGCAATACAGCGGTGCATAGACAATCCAGGAAGTTTTTGGAAATCGTAGGGGACAATTTCCTGGCGCAAGTGCTAGAGGAGCCAACTAGGGGGGGCGCTTTTCTTGACCTGCTGCTCACAAACTGGGTAGAATTAGTGGGGGAAGCAAAAGTGGATGGGAATCTGGGAGGCAGTGACCATGAGTTGGTTGAGTTCAGGATCCTGACGCAGGGAAGAAAGGTAAGCAGCAGGATACGGACCCTGGACTTCAGGAAAGCAGACTTCGACTCCCTCAGGGAACGGATGGCCAGGATCCCCTGGGGGACTAACTTGAAGGGGAAAGGAGTCCAGGAGAGCTGGCTGTATTTCAAGGAATCACTGTGGAGGTTACAGGGACAAACCATCCCGATGAGTCGAAAAAATAGTAAATATGGCAGGCGACCAGCTTGGCTTAATGGTGAAATCCTAGCGGATCTTAAACATAAAAAAGAAGCTTAGAAGAAGTGGAAGGTTGGACATATGACCAGGGAAGAGTATAAAAATATTGCTCGGGCATGTAGGAATGTTATCAGGAGGGCCAAATCGCACCTGGAGCTGCAGCTAGCCAGAGATGTTAAGGGTAACAAGAAGGGTTTCTTCATGTATGTTGGCAACAAGAAGAAAGCCAAGGAATGTGTGGGCCCCTTACTGAATGAGGGAGGCAACCTAGTGACAGAGGATGTGGAAAAAGCTAATGTACTCAATGCTTTTTTTGCCTCTGTTTTCACTAACAAGGTCAGCTCCCAGACTGCTGCGCTGGGCATCACAAAATGGGGAAGAGATGGCCAGCCCTCTGTGGAGATAGAGGTGGTTAGGGACTATTTAGAAAAGCTGGACGTGCACAAGTCCATGGGGCCGGACGAGTTGCATCCGAGAGTGCTGAAGGAATTGGCGGCTGTGATTGCAGAGCCATTGGCCATTATCTTTGAAAACTCGTGGCGAACCGGGGAAGTCCCGGATGACTGGAAAAAGGCTAATGTAGTGCCAATCTTTAAAAAAGGGAAGAAGGAGGATCCTGGGAACTACAGGCCAGTCAGCCTCACTTCAGTCTCTGGAAAAATCATGGAGCAGGTCCTCAAAGAATCAATCCTGAAGCACTTGCATGAGAGGAAAGTGATCAGGAACAGCCAGCATGGATTCACCAAGGGAAGGTCATGCCTGACTAATCTAATCGCCTTTTATGATGAGATTACTGGTTCTGTGGATGAAGGGAAAGCAGTGGATGTATTGTTTCTTGACTTTAGCAAAGCTTTTGACACGGTCTCCCACAGTATTCTTGTCAGCAAGTTAAGGAAGTATGGGCTGGATGAATGCACTACAAGGTGGGTAGAAAGCTGGCTAGATTGTCGGGCTCAACGGGTAGTGATCAATGGCTCCATATCTAGTTGGCAGCCAGTATCAAGTGGAGTACCCCAGGGGTCGGTCCTGGGGCCAGTTCTGTTCAATATCTTCATAAATGATCCGGAGGATGGTGTGGATTGCACTCTCAGCAAATTTGCGGATGATACTAAACTGGGAGGAGTGGTAGATACGCTGGAGGGGAGGGATAGGATACAGAAAGACCTAGACAAATTGGAGGATTGGGCCAAAAGAAATCTGATGAGGTTCAATAAGGATAAGTGCAGGGTCCTGCACTTGGGACGGAAGAACCCAATGCACAGCTACAGACTAGGGACCGAATGGCTAGGCAGCAGTTCTGCGGAAAAGGACCTAGGGGTGACAGTGGACGAGAAGCTGGATATGAGTCAGCAGTGTGCCCTTGTTGCCAAGAAGGCCAATGGCATTTTGGGATGTATAAGTAGGGGCATAGCGAGCAGATCGAGGGACGTGATCGTTCCCCTCTATTCGACATTGGTGAGGCCTCATCTGGAGTACTGTGTCCAGTTTTGGGCCCCACACTTCAAGAAGGATGTGGATAAATTGGAGAGAGTCCAGCGAAGGGCAACAAAAATGATTAGGGGACTGGAACACATGAGTTATGAGGAGAGGCTGAGGGAGCTGGGATTGTTTAGCCTGCAGAAGAGAAGAATGAGGGGGGATTTGATAGCTGCTTTCAACTACCTGAAAGGGGGTTCCAAAGAGGATGGCTCTAGACTGTTCTCAATGGTAGCAGATGACAGAACGAGGAGTAATGGTCTCAAGTTGCAGTGGGGGAGGTTTAGATTGGATATTAGGAAAAACTTTTTCACTAAGAGGGTGGTGAAACACTGGAATGCGTTACCTAGGGAGGTGGTAGAATCTCCTTCCTTAGAGGTTTTTAAGGTCAGGCTTGACAAAGCCCTGGCTGGGATGATTTAACTGGGAATTGGTCCTGCTTTGAGCAGGGGGTTGGACTAGATGACCTTCTGGGGTCCCTTCCAACCCTGATATTCTATGATTCTATGATTCTATGAGTCATATCCAACTTCTCATCCACTGTAATCCTCAGGTCCTTTTCTGCAGAACTGACGCTTAGCCAGTCGGTCCCCAGCCTGTAGCAGTGCATGGGATTCTTCTGTCCCAAGTGCAGGATGTTGCACTTGTCCTTGCTGAACATCATTAGATTTCTTTTGGCCCAATCCTCCAATTTGTCTAGGTCACTCTGGACCCTATCCCTACCCTCCAGTGTATCTACCTCTCCTCGCAGCTTAGTGTCATCCACAAACTTGCTGAGGGTGCAATCCATCCCATCATCCAGATCATTAATTAGGATGTTGAACAAAACCAGCCCCAGGACAGTCCCCTGGCCACTCCGCTTGATACCAGCCGTCAACTAGACATTGAGCTATTGATCTCTACTCATTGAGCCCGACGATCTAGCCAGCTTTTTGTCCATGTTATAGTCCATTCATTTTTATCTTGCTGGCAAGAATACTGTGGGAGACCGTATCAAAAACTTTGCTAAAATCAAGATATATCATGTCCACTGCTTTCCCCATATTCACAGAGCCAATTAATTCATCATAGAAGGCAATCAGGTTGGTCAGGCATGACTTGCCCTTGGTGAATTCATGTTGACTGTTCCAGATCACCTTCCTCTCCTCCAAGTGCTTCAAAATGGATTCCTTGAGGACCTGCTCCATGATTTTTCCAGGGACTGAGGTGAGGCTGACCGATCTGTAGTTCCCCGGATTCTCCTTCTTCCCTTTTTTTAAAGATGGGCACTATGTTTGCCTTTTTCCAATCGTCCGTGACCTCCCCGATTGCCACGAGTTTTCAAAGATAATGGCCAGCGACTTTGCAATCACATCAGCCAACTCTCTCAGCACCCTTGGATGCAGTGCATCCGGCCCCATGGACTTGTGCATGTCCAGCTTTTCTAAATAGTCCTCAACCTGTTCTTTCACTACTGAGGGCTGCTCACCTCCTCCCCATACTGTGCTGCCCAGTGCAGCAGTCTAGGAGTTAACCTGGAAGTGGAGTCTGAGGCAAAAAAAGCATTGAGCACTTCAGCTTTTTCCACATCATCTGTCACTCAGTTTCCTCCCCCATTCAGTAAGGGTCCCACACTTTACCTGACCACCTTCTTGTTGCTAACATACCCATAGAAACCCTTCTTGTTACCCTTCACATCCCTTGCTAGCTGCAACTCCAAATATGCTTTGGCCTTCCTGATTACACCCCTGCATGCTTGAGCAGTATCTTTATACTCCTCCCTAGTCATATGTCTAAGTTACCGCTTCTTGTAAGCTTCCTTTTTGTGTTTAAGCTCAGAAAGATTTCTCTGTTAAGCCAAGCCGGTTGCCTGCCATATTTGCTATTCTTTCTGCACATTGGGATAGTTTGTTCCTTTGCCCTCAATAAGGCTTCTTTAAAATACAGCCAGCTCTCCTGGACACCTTTCCCCCTCATATTAACTTCCTAGGGGATCCTGCCTATCAGTTCCCTGAGGGAGTCAAAGTCTGCTTTTCTGAAGTCCAGGGTCTGTATTGCGCTGCTCTCCTTTCTTCCTTTTGTCAGGAACACACTCCCAGTTCCAGATTTTTCCCCAAAACATGTATTTAGGATTGTCCAGCCCTCTCCTGTACGTACCATCAGGTATGTTGCCCCCCAAGGGGGTAAAGGTACAACAGCTTGCCACCTTAAATGGAGCTACTCACACAGTTCATCACACTGGGTTAGTTTTGATTAAAGAATCAAACATATTTATTTAACTTCAAATTGATAAGAAATTATTACAAGTATGAAGGCATTAAAGTCAGACATGGTTACAAGAAAAATAAAAATAAAATGCTTCCTAGTACTAAACTGAATAAAGTAGACTTGGTTGAAGGTGAAATTCTTATCATAGGTTTTCACTACATTGTTGATCAAACTCTCAGGTCAGGATCTGCTCCCAATGTTCAAAGGCTGTTTCTTTTGTTTTCTTTGGTAAAAAGTCAGAGATGGACAGGGAGAGATAACTTGAACTGTTTTGCCCCTCACTTTTATAGTTCAGTCACCCTTTTGAAATGCATTTTCCTGAGCATGACCCCTAGATAAAACTCTTCTGAGCTGAGAGTATGGAGGCTGGTGGTGAAAAGGTAATAAGAGACATGAAGGCTGGTGTGGAAAAGATGTCATTCTGTTGCTTTTCACCTGCTTACTAAAATGTAGATTTGTTTGTCTCTTGTCTTCCTCCACTTCCATGCTAAAGAATGGCCACTAGATATATGATGACACCTGGCTAGGGCCATCACCTTGTCCTTTGTCTTTGAGAAATGGGTTTACCCACTTCCCAGACTTGTCTGGTAAACACACTTCAGTCATGATTTCAGCTTATGTTCATAACTTTACATATAATGTTGCTATGTACATTACACCAATTAAATTATTGACCAGCCACCTTTTAATTTTCAAATGATACCTTACAAGGTGCATTTTATACAAAGATTATTCCAATAGTGTGTAGGGTATGAATACAGGGATGCATTTGATTACACAGACTGAGGGATTGTAGTGATAGGATTCCTTCAGCAGACTGGGGAGAAGCTGCCAAGTATATCAGCTCACTGAAGAGGGAGAAGCAGTGTTAGAAACTGAAGAAGACTGCATAGGTAGGAAGTAGCTCAGGGAACCGTGAAGGACTGCGGAGGATTGATTTCTGGCTGTTCCCAGCAAGGGCTGTAAGCTGGAACTCAGTGGAGTGGATGGGTGGGGTTCCGCAGCCAGAGACTCTCAGACAAGAAAGCTCATAAGCCCAGGGGAATTAGAGCCACTAAAATCCTGGTGGGCCTGGAACTTTTACTTCCCCTTTGCCTCAAAGGAGAACAGAGACTGTTGAAGAATAAGCCAGAGGACCCAGTCCTCAACAAGGACTTAACAAAGCACAGTCGGGTGCAACAGCATGGGGGTGGAAGAACTGAATTGGTTTTCTCCTTGCCTCACTGTGAGGGGGAGCTGAAAGCTAATGACCTCCATCTCCCCCCATTACAAGGACATGTTATAAAATATATAAAAAAAAAAAAAAGGCTTGGGTGGTTGGGACATATACACTGTATGGAAGATGGGAGAAATACTGAGCAAGTATTGAATTGGGTATCCAAGCAAGGACAGAAAAAGCAAAGAAGGACAAGAAGGAAATTGCAGAAGTCAGTAATAGAGGTTACTGAATGTGTTGGCAAGAAATACCACAACTAATGAGCGACTGTAATCAATGAAAGAACTGGACTGCCTGATGTGTCAGCGGCACAGAAGGAACTAAGGTAAAGTCTTCCACCCCTCAGGAGAGTGCCCTAACCACTGGGCTATGGGATATTTTGATGTATGTCTCCCTCAGTCTCTCCTGTCAAAGCTGTTCCAATTTGAATAAATATTTAAATAGTCATTGTGCCAGACAGAGAGAAAGTGCAAGAGAATGACTCAAGTCTGGTGATTAGAGCACTCACCTGGGAAGTGGGAGATCCAGGAGCAAGTCTCTCTGTTCCAAGGATTCTTGATTTATCCAAAGTGAAATAGCTTCACCAGGAGAGATTAAAACAGATCCGTATCAGAATATCCCATAGCTCAGTGGTTAGGGCATGCTCCTAAGAGGTGGGACCTCTGTTCATCAGGCAGAGGGGGAAATGGAACCTGAGTCTCCCATGTTCCAGGTGAGTGCTCTAACCACTGAGATAAAAGTTATAAGTGAAGCACCATCTCCTGTTCGTAACCTCAATTTTAAAAGATGCCAATCCAGTAGGCAGCCTCTGATCATGCCTATCAGATTAGGCCCATAGACAAGATCAGTGGAGCAATGCCTATCTTCTCCTGGCTTGTGATTATTCTGGGGCTTAGGCGTGAGATAGGCATCTGGATTCCTATAGTGGGGTAGCAGTGTACATGCGCTGGTAGATACGCTGGAGGGGAGGGATAGGATACAGAAGGACCTAGACCAATTGGAAGATTGGGCCAAAAGGAATCTGATGAGGTTCAATAAGGATAAGTGCAGGGTCCTGCACTTAGGACGGAAGAACCCAATGCACAGCTACAGACTAGGGACCGAATGGCTAGGCAGCAGTTCTGCGGAAAAGGACCTAGGGGTGACAGTGGACGAGAAGCTGGATATGAGTCAGCAGTGTGCCCTTGTTGCCAAGAAGGCCAATGGCATTTTGGGATGTATAAGTAGGGGCATAGCGAGCAGATTGAGGGACGTGATCGTTCCCCTCTATTCGACATTGGTGAGGCCTCATCTGGAGTACTGTGTCCAGTTTTGGGCCCCACACTTCAAGAAGGATGTGGATAAATTGGAGAGAGTCCAGCGAAGGGCAACAAAAATGATTAGGGGACTGGAACACATGAGTTATGAGGAGAGGCTGAGGGAGCTGGGATTGTTTAGTCTGCAGAAGAGAAGAATGAGGGGGGATTTGATAGCTGCTTTCAACTACCTGAAAGGGGGTTCCAAAGAGGATGGCTCTAGACTGTTCTCAATGGTAGCAGATGACAGAACGAGGAGTAATGGTCTCAAGTTGCAGTGGGGGAGGTTTAGATTGGATATTAGGAAAAACTTTTTCACTAAGAGGGTGGTGAAACACTGGAATGCGTTACCTAGGGAGGTGGTAGAATCTCCTTCCTTAGAGGTTTTTAAGGTCAGGCTTGACAAAGCCCTGGCTGGGATGATTTAACTGGGAATTGGTCCTGCTTTGAGCAGGGGGTTGGACTAGATGACCTTCTGGGGTCCCTTCCAACCCTGATATTCTATGATTCTATGATTCTATGCCCAGAGACAGGAACTTAGACACCTAGTGAACTTTTTCAGCAGAAATTTCGGCATCACGTGAGTTTAAGCTCGTACAGAGCTAGGAGGGAGCCAAGTTGGGGGGGAAGGGGGAGAATTGTGGATAGCAGTGGTGCCTAAAACTGGGATTTAGGCATCCCAATGCACTTTGCTCCCCAGTCAGCCTATTACTCCTTTGTTATGAGCATATGGATAACTGGGTATAGCATTTTCTTTGTCTTTCATTGATAACTGTTCTATTCCATCTGTGGTGCTCTGGTGCATCCTCAAGTTATGCATCCCAGAATCTAGTGACCTCACTTCTGTCCCATGGAAGCCCTGGAACTTGCAAAGCTTGAAGACATCATCAACCCTACCATAAATTCGCAGTTAAAATATGGCCCAAGACTTTAGCATAGAGGTAGATGGTTTCTGGAAGGGGTTGTTAAACCTAAAAATCAAGTTCTGCTTTGTTTCAAGATTTAGGACTCACAGATTTAAGGCCAGAGGGACCATTAGATCATCTAGTCTGATCTCCTATGCCTAGGGCCCTACCAAATTCAGAGCTATGAAAAACAGATCACGGACTGTGAAATCTGATCTCCCCCCGTGAATTCTGGTCTTTTGTGAACTTTTACCCTATTCTATACAGATTTCATGGGGGAGACCAGCGTTTCTCAAACTGGGGGTCCTGGCCCAAAAGGGAGTTGCAGGGGGGTCGCAGTATTGCCAGCCTTACTTCTGTGCTACCTTCAGAGATGGGTGGCTGGAGAGCAGTGGCTGTTGGCTGGGTGTCCAGCTCTGAAGGCTTTGCCCCACTAGCAGCAGCGCAGAAGTAAGGGTACCCATACCATGCCACGCCACTCTTACTTCTGCACTGCTGCCTTCAGAGCTGGGCGGCCAGAGAGTGTGGCTGCTGACCAAGGGCCCAGTTCTGAAGACAGCAGTGCAGAAGTTAGGTTGGCAATACCATACCATGCCATCCTTACTTCTGCGCTGCTGCTGGCAGCAGCTCTGCCTTCAGAGCTTGGCTCCCAGCCAGCAGCTGCCACCCTCCAGCCACCCAGCTCTTACAGCAACTCTGCCACCAGCAGCAGCACAGAAGTAAGGGTTGCAGCACCGCAATCCCCCCCTACAATAACCTTGTGACACCTCCTCCCCCCACAACTCCTTTTTGGGTCAGGATCCCTACAATTACAACACCGTGAAATTTCAGATTTAAATATCTGAAATCATGAAATTTATGATTTTTAAAATCCTAGGACTGTGAAACATACCAAAATGGACTGTGAATTTGGTAGGGCCCTACCTATGCCACAAAATTTAATCCAGTTACTCTTGTTATGAGCCCACTAAGTTGTGCTAAGGTTTATGCCAGTTTTTATTTTTTCTAATCATAATGCGGTGCAATGATGTGGTACCTGCAGCTGCAAATGAAAAGCATTGTTTTAATCAAAGATCATATTGAAATAATAACAATTCCCTCTATTTTTTAAACAATCTAAACATTTTACAGAAGTAAATGGTTTCCCATACTAATGTGAAAACAAAAACAACAGTACAGTGCTATAGGCATAGCCCTACAAATCTCTTTAAGGACACAATTCTGCCAGGTGCTGAGAGCCTGCAATTCCCTTTGAACTACAAATCAGTTTGGGTGGATTTTTTTGTTCTGACTTTAGAAAAATATTTTCCTAATCAAGGTTTTTGGGTTACTTTTTAGTGAAAATTCTTTATTTAAAATATGAGCTTGAATATCACCTTATTGTCCTAATCTGAAAGGTGCTTTAAAAGTAAATTAAAAGAGTTCAGCTGGATATATTGCATGGTGTGTACCAGTGGCAAGGAAGAAGAGTGCTAGCTGCCTCACTGCCTGCTCAGACTTGGCCTCACAGCCCCTCTGTCATGATTGGGGGGGAAGGGGGCTTTGTCCCACTTCCAGTAGCCTGTATCCCCTCTCAGCAATGGAGTGACACTGCACCTAGATGGGCTAGGCTGGAAGTTCACAGCTGAACACAGCACAGACTCAGCTGCTTCTTAAATTGCCATTAGCCATACCACATCCTATGGCAGGGCAGCTAGATTTTCTTGAATGTCTCCATTCTGAATACTGACCAGGTTTGACCCTGTCTAGGTTATGAGAGCTGACACAATGGTGGCGCACAGTAATATTTTCTGTTTAAAAAGCTGATTTTCTGCAATTTTTCTTAAAGATTTTTTTTTAGTCGTAGGTTGGTTTCTTATTAGAAATAGTCTGAACAACCTCACAGAATAACACTCCCTGATTAAAAAGAACAGGAGTACTTGTGGCACCTTAGAGACTAACCAATTTATTTGAGCATAAGCTTTCGTGAGCTACAGCTCACTTCATCGGATGCACTGTAGCTGTAGCTCATGAAAGCTCATGCTCAAATAAATTGGTTAGTCTCTAAGGTGCCACAAGTCCTCCTTTTCTTTTTGCGAATACAGACTAACATGGCTGTTACTCTGACTCCCTGATTAAACTTGCTTTATAACCCTCAGCATCCAGAAACACAATAATGATTGTTTTTTGCTGAGGAAACTTTGCTGTTACTTCCATGTGTCTGTTCAGCACTGTTATATAAATGATAGCTCGCTAAACTGGGGCTGTAAGGGCATGGGTATTTCTCAAAGTTATTTTCTGAGCTGTGACATTAGTGCATCTGGTGTTAGCAAAGGTGTAAGTGCTAATGTGAGTGGAGCTCAATCACTTTCAGCATCGTATCATAAAACCCTGAGGGAAAGGGTCTCACTCTGTAAAGCTACAGGTAAATTTATGGCATTGTATTAATGATTTATTTAATAACCCACATTTGGTGGTCTCCTAATGCTGAAAGTATGGGCACATCTTAGTCCCACTGTGCGATTTTTTCCAACCTTAGGAACTCATGGGCTACTTCCCAGCCTCAGATCAAATTCTGAATTATACCTCTCTGTGAATTTTGGCATCCAGTCTACAAAGGGGTGGGAGAGGGAGGAGGAGAAATTAATCTTGGACAAGTAAAAGAGGACAAAATTAATAGGAAAAGAAATATTTTCAAGGGTGAAAAGAATATTACAACTAATTGGGGATTTAAGGGAGAAAAGGATAAAACTACACAACAGCATGTGGTAGTGACCTATAATTACTTGTGGACAAGTTTGGTGCTTGTGAAAATAAGTGTTAATTGCAGTAGCTAATACCAGGCAAAATGCCAGCAAATGCTATTCAAGCTTCCTGAGGATTCTGCCAACACACATGCCTGCTATACAAGAAATGAGCCTCTTTCATGCCATACTTGCCAGATTTCCCAATACTACTGAGCTGCAGATAAATGTGAGCAAAGACTGAGATGTAAACAGCTGCCTTATTTTCTCTTGTGAATTAGGATTTGAACCAGGTCTCTGAGATGAAAATCTAGCCTAGATCTAATCCCAATAATTTGGTATTCACTAAAAATCAGTGTTAATTACTGTATAAACGCTCTATATAAACATTATAAGCTTCTTTTCAAATGTGAGTGCCTAAAGGGTACCCACTTCACAATTCATAACTCAAATTACTGCTTAGATGCTCAAATAAATATTTTAGCACCCACATATGGAATTGGGTGCCCCAATTTAAAGTATATTTACTAATTTGATAGCTAAGGGCACATTTAAAAAAAGAAGTTAGGCAAGAAAATCAATAGTTTGTATCTGTGGTAGGCTTACCACTTGTCTGTTAGCTCTATCACCTAGGCCCCAATCTTGCAACAGGATGGGTCTCTTTGACTATCAGGATTGAGACCTTAGACTCAATTTTTGTAATATTTAATTACTGTAGCATTCTCTGAAGGGTTTTAGATTCCACAAGCCTTCAAGTTTCCTTTTGTCTTATCAAATTTAATGAGTTCCAACTGACAAGTCATGCCTGTCAGATGTTATTGTAAAGATATCTGAGTTTGTTGTTAGTTCCTCTGGCCTGTATGGGCTCTGTCTACTCTGTTGTACATGTTGTTAGTTACATAAGTATTGTTTTTAGTTTTTACATTCAGTGTTAATCCAAGGTCAAATTACACTGGTTTGCACTGGTTTACCCAACGGGTCCTTTCCTCTTTTATAGGAATCTCTGGAATTCTGGCGAGAAAAACCTGCCTAATATTTATTCTTGCATCTATGCAAGGATTTCAAAAAGTGGAATGCCATAAGTTAAAGAAAATTAGGCTGTGATGATGGAAGGAAAATAAAATTGTAATACAGTACAATCAAGCATGAGATATTACTGCAGTCCAATCAAGAGATATGAACTGATTCAGAGTAACGCTCTGCACAGTACAATGGAAGAGGTTGAAGGTAAGACGAATTTAAAGATTAAAAGCTTTTTACAGTCTCTTCCTGCAAAATAGTATGGGAATTGAATGAAACCGGAGTTTTCAAAAATGATCTTCAATTTTGGGTGTGTCTGTTTTTTGGACACATAACTTTAGATGCCTGAGGCATGATTTAAAGAGGTCCAGAGCACCAAAAGTCTCTATTGACTTCAACTGCGAGGCAACTCTAAAAATTAGGTTCTGTGGACTATAACCTACTCTTTTATGCTGGAAATCATTTCCAAAATTAAATGACAAAATGTGCACTATATGGTTATGGGGAACTGAAAAAAAAAAAGTTCAATCACATTTCTTTTCTTATTTTCCTTAACACTCACTCTCTGTGAGAGAGCAAAACGGCTACATTATCAAATGTTTATGGAAATATACTTTAGGACTTCAATTCATATTTAATTGGTCAAGATCAGTTTATTAGAAAAGGAACTAGCTGTTCTGCTTAGAGTTTTTTGTGTTTTTTGAGAGGATCAATCCTGATCTTAATGGGATTTTGTATTTGTGCACGTGCTCTTTTAATGATACCCACTTGGTGAGACCTCAGCAGAACAAAGTTAATTTTTGATGCTGTACACAGATGTCTCTCTGTATCTGTCTCCTCCTCTTATTGACATTCTCTGTTTTTTTCATCATGTACAGTATTTTGAAACTGAATTTGGAAAAAGACTTAAGTGGTTGATGGATTCATTGCATTTGCTAGCTAATCACCTCTTTCTTTGTGTAAGCATAAGTGATACAACTACATTTTGCTTCCAGAATGCAGAATCAAGAAGTGATTATAGATCAGTCATTTGACTCTGAAGAACACAGTCAATGTGTGCCTTAATTCTCTTTTTTCATGCCTGCAGTATAGTCTGCCTGAAGCTGTTCTTTCTCTAAAGCTCATTAAATGTCCATCATCTTCTTGTTAACATATTGTGTCTTTATAATGAGCTTCCTAACTCTCTTACTTTAGAGACAACAGAGCCTGATTTTCATTTACACTTCGGCCCCTTTACACTGTCAGAGTGGTTTAAATGGGCCTTAGTGCAAATGAGAATTAGGTCCAGTAGCATAACTAATGCAGCTACAAGGATCCTCACAGTGATGAAAGTCCAGTACCATATTACAGCCCTTTTCAAGACTACAGTAACTCCCCACTTAACATCCTCTCACTTAACATTGTTTCGATCTTACGTCCCTGCTCAATTACAGAACATGCTCTATTTAAAGTTGTGCAACGCTTTGCTATAACGTCGTTTGGCTGCCTGCTTTGTCCACAGCTGGCAGCCCTCCATCAGCTCCCCTATGCCCCCCCACAGCGCCTCCCGCCTGCCGGCAGACCCCTCAAATCAGCGCCTTCCCACTCCTCCCGCCCATGGCAATCAGCTGGTCTGTAGTGTTCTTGAGGGAGTGGAGAGGAGCGAGGACTCGGTGCGCAGGCTCCCCCTCCCTCCCCTGCCTCCCAAACGCCGCAAACCAGCTGATTGAGGGAGGCAGGAGGGAGGGAGAGGGGAGGCTGCGCACCGAGTCCTCGCCCCTCCCCCGCCCTCCTGCCCCCTGAGCGTTGCAAGCCAGCTGATTGCCGGGGGAAGGAGTGAGGACACGGCGCACCTCCACCATCCCTCCATTTATGGCAATCAGCTGGCTTGCGGTGTTCAGGAGGCAGGGGAGGGAGGGAGAGCCTGCACACTGTGTCCTCGCTCCTCTCCCCTCCCTTCTGCCTCCTGAACACCAGCTGATTGCCACGGGCATGAGGCGGAGGGAGGGGGGAGGAGCGAGGACGCGGTGTGGGGAGTAAAGGGGGGGAGAAGAAGAGGCGGGTTACCGATGTGGGGTTTGGGGGAAGGGGTGGACTGGGCGGGCCGAGGAATGAGCCTCCCGCACCCCCCCGCCCCTGGTGCTTGCAGAGTAGGGGAAGCTGCCCCTGCGCAACGTGCTCCTCCTAGCCTACAGCACCTTCAGCCTCCTTGCCCTGCGTCATTGTCTGCAGTGCCAGTGGGCTGTGCCTGTGTGGGGTGAGGCAGGGGCACCTCCCAACTATACTACTGTACTGTATGGCAAAAAAAAGTTTCCCTGGAATGTAACCCCCCATTTACATTCATTCTTATGGGGAAATTGGATTCGCTTAACATCGTTTCACTTAAAGTCGCATTTTTCAGGAACGTAACTACAATGTTAAGTGAGGAGTTACTGTACACAGATTACACAAATTAGGTTTCAGTGCAGAACTCACATTTTACTGATCACCTCAGACATTAACCTGTGTATGTTAGAAATTTTCTGCAGTATCGTCTTAAAGTCCTATCCCATGCTCTATAGTTACTAGACTTACATATTCCAAGATAACTTCACTTGTATCAGGCAAAGAATTAATATGTGTACCAAAATTCCACAATAGTAGAACTCTCCCATATAACATACATTATATGTATAAATTTAGTATTTTTAAACATAAACTGAAATCCTTTCATTAACATCTGACGTCAGCCCTGTTGTGTCTCTTTCTCCTTGCAGTAATAAAGCACAGTTTGCCAGCCCAAATATTCAGCAGTATCTAGTACGCTGAATTTAAAAGTAAACAAATATATTATTGGTACAAATATAATATAGTTTGACTTTCAGCCCTGAATCAACTCTTCTACTCATTCATGGCACGGAAAGAATTAATATGGTCAAAGCTACACAGCTAATCAATAGCAGAGCTGAATATACTATACAACAGAGGATTTCCTAACCCCTAATCCCACCTCTGACCATTTGACCATGCTGTATCAGACTATTAGAAAGGTTTGAATTAAGAGTCATGTGACACAAAGACTGCCTAGTCAGTGACCAAAAACTCATTTCTTAGCCTTATGACCACCCCGTTCTGAATATCAACAGTGTGATCCACCGACCTCAGAACAATCAGTGTCTTGCCTCAGGAAAAAGCATTTTATTAAATGAGAGAGTTTTTGTTTCTTTGAGGACACAATACAATTTATATCAAATGCTCCCACTGCCTTCGGTGGGCTTGTGATCAGGCTCTTGAGGGGGAGAACAGTTCACTGGAGATTTTAATTCTAGTTCCAGGTTAAGGAAGGGTGAAACTTGTGCTGTTCCTACACAGTGAAGAGCAGAAAGCACAAGCAGCCTCATGAACAGTTAAATTATTCCAGATCCTAAGGGGAAGTATCCAAAACTACAGTCAGGGTGTGGCACACTGCAGGGACACACCAGATGCATCCCCTTTCCTCTGGCAATATCCCCTATTCCTCCATGACTGGGGTGATCCTCTTATGACCTGGTTTGTCCAGTGCTCAATCCCAATCCACCAGCAGTATGGGGCAAAATGGCAGCAGAGGCCCTTGCCCTACACTTCTTCCTCTGATTACTCTTGGGATGTTTTTCTAATCAACATCTCAACATTTTTTTTACCACATAGCTCTATATCGGCAATGCTTTCTCGAGTTAATGCCTCATTCAGCAGTAATTATGCATCTTTTTTGGCTAGCTGAGATGCACCTGACTTATTTTAAGATACCCTTGATTCAATGGCTTAAACCCTAGTTATACATACCTTTTTCTGCGCTGTCTAAATCAGTGCACGACATTACTGAAGTTCTCTTTTGAATGAAAATCAGCAAGTGATGTTGATCTTATTAGCGGGAAGTTCTGCTTTTTTTCCTGATAAAACTTCCTTTTTAGGAAACATGTGCTCTCCCATTCTTGTCCCCTCCCCCACCAGCATTCACTTCTACATTAGCATGTAGGAAACATATGGCTAGTTACTCACTCTTTGTGTATCAAACCTTTTGGGACAGTTACTAACATTTACCCTGAAATATCAAAATAGATTGTATCTAGCTAGCTATATTCTTTCAAAGCCACTCAGCATAGTACGAGCACTGGATTAAGAATGTAGAGTTTGCATAGAGTTGCTCTTCTTAGATTCAGCAGCTTTATATGATGCTCCTTATCATTTTAATTCCTTATCTTTGATTACTGTTGCAAGGCTTTCACAAAAGGCAACGTTCAATGTACTCTCTAAAGGATAAACCCACCCAAATACAGAGCTCTGGTACTAAGCCCTGTGCACCACTTAAGTGCCTTGCAAGGGTCTTACACTTCCCCTTTATACTATGATGAATTTCATCCTGAATGGTTAGACTTTTCCTCTTCATCTTTTTTTGGTTTGTCAGGGCAGGATCGACAAAAGGACTCTGGTGTTGCAAAGTGGAGCACCACCGCACCTAACTTTTAGGGGCCTAGAAAAATCACAGGAACTGCGATCCACAAAGCCAAGTTAGGTGTCTGGCTCCTAGAAAATAAGTAGGGAGAGATCGGCACCTTAGGATGTAATCCATAAAACCCAGTACGCTTTGTAGGGAGCCAGCTAAGTTAGCTAATGGAAGACATCAACTGAGCGGCATGTGCTATGCTCTATCCCTCTCATGGAGATAGGCGCGTAAGTCCAGGCTGTAGGGAGGTGTCTACCTCTGCTTGCAATCTGTGAATGGGAACCCACTGCCTAGAGTCAGGCAACTTAGGGGCCTAAGCTGCTTCTTGTGGGAATGAGCTACCTGCCTCACTCCACACAAAACAGCTGGAGGAGGAGGAAATGTGGTGCCCACCCTATAAATTTTAGCCCAGCGGTTAGAGCACTTGCCTAGGATATGGAAGACCCAGGTTAAATTCCCCTCTCTCTGCCAGAGTTGGAGAAAGGATTTGAAGGGGGGAGGTCTTCCCATCTCTCACGTGAGTGCTCAAACCACTGAGCTATGGGATATGCTGATGTGGGGTCCTTCAGTGTCTTCTGTTGAAGTGTTTCACTGTGGCTAAATGTAATGGGAGTATGGGACTGGGCCCAGGGTCTTGCACCTCCATGCTTGGTGCCTGAACCACTGGACCACAGAATCATTCCCACTCATTCTTTCTCTTTGGCCCAATGACTATTCTACTGTGGATAAATACTTAAAGTCATTGGGCTAATGAATGAAGACGGGGGGGGGGGGGATGATTCTGTAGTCCAGAGATTAGGGCATCCACCTGGGATGTGGGAGACCCCCAGCTCCAGTCCCCCAGCTCTAATCACTCTGCAGCTGCTTCAAACAGCAACTCATTTAAGAAGATTGGAGTGGGCTGAATAGCTGTGCCTCCCCCGCACAACATCTGGTCAAGAGGAACGGTACTGGGCCCCCCTCTCAAAACTAAATGGAAAGCTGAGGGTAAGAGCAACTGTGTAGAATGAGGGGACTGAGAACAACAGGTTTGAAAAGTGGAATTTCACTTGCTAAACTCTGTGCTTCCCTCATAGAGACTCTAGCAGTTGCCAGGATACCTCTCTTGTACTCTGGCAGACCTTTGTTCTGATATTAGGAGATTGCTCCTGCTGTTTCTTTCCCCAAGTTTACTCTATTGCTTGGCGGGTAGTAGTGGTAACTCTCAAGGACTGAGGAAGGGAGCCCAGAAAAATAGATAGCAGGATACAGAGCAGTACAAGGGGGAGAGTGGGCTAGAAGCTGACAATCTCTGCAGTACAGAGAGAGCTTAATAGCTCATTCTACTTCACTATCTGCCAACCTGCCGCTGCCATCTCCCAAAGTCCAAATGTGTTAGGCTTCCTCTTCAGCTCAGTTGCCTTATGCAGGACCCCCAGAAAACATCACTCCCCTGCCCCAGGTTGACAAAACACATGTTCAGATCAAGCACAGAAAACATACAACACGTCTCTTCGAAGATATGTAGTGAAGTTAGGTACCCATATGGAAAAGGAATTCACCAAAATGCGTTGACCAGAAGAACTTTTACAATATTTCCAGGTATAAATGGTTCTAAAATTGTTCTCTACAAAAGAAGGCATATGTGGAAAAGACACATTGCCAGGCCACTAAAGGGCTAAACTGGGATTTTGCCACACGTCCTCTGTATGTTTTACACCAGGAGCAGCCCTAGAAACAGACTGTGACTCAGAAAAGGGGGGAGATGTATCCTGCACCAGCCTCACACTGACACAGCGTATGTCCCTCGGGGTGCTGGCACTGCTGCAGTGCCCTGTACAGGACAGGGTGGCACAGCCCACCCCTTCCTTGTGTAAAAGAGGAAGCAGCGGCTCTGAAGGAGCTGCTTCCCACCCCGTGATACAGGTAGCTGGCACAAGGGAGTTACGGCTCGTGACTCCCTTGGGTGAATGCGCAGTAGAGGTCATTAATTGGCACTAAAAAATTAAAGCAGATCTTTAGAGTTTATTGCTCTTAGAAAGGGGGAGACCTTGAACTTTTTGATACTCCAAGGCAACATGTTACACGAAGGCAAAGGCATTACTACTGATGTCATAGCTGAAGAGCTGAGGGTTTAATCAGGAAAGTATTACTGAGAAGAACCTCTAATACAGGACACTAAATACAAAGATTTGGGGATGGTTTTTTGTTTGTTGTGTTTTTTATTTTCCTCTTTTTAAAAATAAATATTGAAAGAATATCCTTTAGTCAAGTAAAACATTCTCATGTTCTTTACAAATAACTTCTATTAGAGTGAGCACAGCACTAAATCCACTGGCAACCAGAGCAAATATACCCAAGGTTTGCTTGCAAAGAAGTCACAAAGGTCTCAGACTGACACAGTCCTAAAGTGCCATAAAAGTTTGAGCAGCAAAATGTAAATGTTCCAGTTGAAATGTCTTTTAAAGGAAGAAACCCCAAAGCAGGAAATATGGTCTTGTGGTTAGTGCACAGGATGAGTCAGAAAACGTGAATTTCTATTCCTGGCTCAGACACAACCTCCTTGTGTGTCCTTGGGCAAATCAGTTGGGCCAAAATTTTCAAAAGTGGCCTGTGATTTTGGTGCCCAGATTGACTCGGACTCACAAGTCTCAGGCTCTGGAGCTAAAAACAACAGTGTAGACATTCCCACCTGGCCCGGTCCCCGGGCTCCGAGACCCTCCCCACTTACCGGGTTTCAGAGCCCTGGTTCTAGCCCGGGGTGGGCAAACTTTTTGTCCTGAGGGCCACATCTGGGTATGGAAATTGTATGGCGAGCCATGAATGCTCACGAAATTAGGGGTAGGGGTGAGGGCTCTGGGGTGGGGCCAGAAATGAGGAGTTCAGGATACAGGAGGAGGCTCCAGGCTGAGGCAGGGGTTTTGGGGTGTGGGGGGATGAGGGCTCCAGCAGGGGGTGTGGGCTGTGGGGTGGGGCTGGGGATGAGGGGTTTGGGATGCAGGAGGGTGCTCCAGGATAGGACTGAGGAGTTTGGGGGGTGGGAGGGGGAATCAGGGTTGGGGCAGAGGGTGAGGGCTCCGGCTGGGGGTACGGGCTCTGGTGTGGGGTTGGGGATGAGGGGTGTGGGGTACAGGAGGTGGATCCAAGCTGGGATCAAGGGGTTCGGAGGGTGGGAGGGGGATCAGGGCTGGGGCGGGGGGGGGCCCAGGGGTGCAGGCTCCAGGAGGCGCTTATCTCAAGCATCTCCCGGAAGCAGCGGCATGTTGCCCCTCTGGCTCCTACACGGAGGCACGGCCAGGGGGCTCTGTGCGCTGTCCTGTCCACAGGTGCAGCCCCCCACAGCTCCCACGGCCAATGGGAGCTGCAGGGGCAGCATGCAGAGCCCCCTGGCTTCCCTTTTGCATAGGAGCTGGAGTGGGGACAAACCAGCTGCTTCCCGGGAGCCACGCGGAGCCACGGCACATGCAGAGCGGGGCAAGCCCCCGACCCTGCTCCCCGACAGGGCCGAATTAAAAGATCTGATGGGCCGGATGTGGCCTGCGGGCCATAGTTTGCCCACCTCCGCTCTAGCCTGAGCCCAAACGTCTACACTGCTATTTTTAGCTCCCCAGCCCAAGCCTCCAAGCATGAGTCTGAGACACGGCACCACAGGGTTTTCTTTGCAGTATAGAAATACCCTCAGTGCTGAGCAGCTATGGTCCCCAGTGATTTAAGAACCATAAGCAGGAACACTCAAAGCTCAGCATTTTAGAAAATCAGGCCCAGGAGATCCCTCAAGTGAGGCAGCAGACTTTTTGAAATGTTAACCTTCCTGTATCTCTCTGTGTTCCTCAGTTTCCTAATCTGAAAACAAGGATAATATTTCTCTACTTCACAAGGTTTTTGAGACAAATCTATTAGCCTTTGTGAACCACTCTGAGATTTTCAGATGGATGGTGCAATGTAAGTGCATCTTCAGCTAGATGGGGAGGAATTCAAGCCTACATGCAATTAACTGTGCAAACACTCAGCACTAATTTATTTATTTAAATAGTCAAAGAGGCCTTTGCTTAAAAAATAAAATATGTGCACAGAGTGAGGGACCCTTAAAATTGACTTTCAATCTGTTCTGTTGAATAAATACTGAGATGAATATGGCATATTTCAGACAATACACAAGCTTAACATTGTTACCAACTCTTGCAACTAGTCGGGCTGCAGCAGTGTCCACATTCCTGTGCTTCTCCACCACTAGGAAATTTGGCCTGAGGATCTTTCTAGCTGTGGATCTACTTGCTGTGCCTCCATTTCCCCCCACATCATCTCCCATTGTCTCCTACTGTGGCATGGAGCACATCACCTTGGAACACTTCTCAGTAAATGCATATAGGGAACAGTTTTCCCCTGCATAGGTTTTCTGTAAGCAGCAGAACTTGGCTAGTTGTTCTTACTCTATGAGTGTACCCTTTTACAGGCATGATTTGTCTCTAAGAGAAAACAGACATATATCAATGGGGCAAATTCAGGCACCAGAGTCAGACCAACAAAACATGAATGTCAGGTATGCATACATAGCTGAGTAAGTCCTTGAACAAACATGTCCCCGACTGTGTACATATCCATTTTGTGTACATAAACACTAATTTTGAGAGTGCAAATGCATATTTTCCTGAAACAATTACCCAGGGCTGCACCTCCAGACATACTTTGCAGGTGCAACTAAGGCCCCTAAATTTGAAAATTTAATCCCAAACCCATTGTGAGCACATAAAACAAGAAGAATGTCCCTTTTCTGTGTTCTACTGAGTTTAGAAATGAATCAGAGAGAGAAGCCTGGTGCAACAATTTCTATTCTGGGAATGAAAAGAAACGGCGTACACAGTCAGGACATATGACTCTGAAAGATTTCAAAGCAATTGAAGGCTCCTCTGATAAATTAAAGGTCAGAAGAATTCTAAACACTTTGTTGGACAAAAGTGATAAATTCTACAAATGCTCTTTGTGGTGTTCAAAGTCAGCTGAGGATTAAAAGCTGGAAAGTGTCCATGAAAGAGGTAAGATGAACAATTAGTTAAATCTGTCACCAGAATTTTGTTGTTTTTGTTACTTAAAGGAAACATTTTCTTTCATTTTTACCAAACTACGAACATCAAAAAGATAAAAATACCTCCTCAAAAACTAGAGAGGCATTTAAAATTATGACATTGGGAAAAGACTTTGAGCCACTTGGAAGGATTGAGATTGTAGAGAATGTGTGCAAAATCTCCCTATCTGCCCTTTTCCAGGCTGACTGTCTTAAATGGTGATACTTTTAGTACATAGTGACTGACTGGATAAAAAGATCTTAGAAAGAAAAAATTCTTCATCTGAGCTGTACTCTTGGGAGCACCATCTGCCACAGTCTTCTCTCCCCTGGTGATATGAGCAGCTGATAAAATACAAACCTCATTATTCTGAATGATGAGAGCATTTTCTCCACCTTTAGTTAAAATATGCCACATTCACTGCATTATCTAAGAACATGGGGAGCTGAGAAACACTGTGTGGGATGCATCAGTAGGGATGAAGACTCCCAGCTTTATGCACCTTGTACATTATGAACAGGCAGAAGAATTCAGGGAATGAGTTTCAAAAAAAGATTCTTAAGTGAAAAGACATCTCAAGCATTCCAAATGGCCCCCAAAGGCATCACAAAAGGAAGAACTGGCATCTATATTACTCACTATTGCTTTCCTGTGACTGGAAAATTATTGCAGGTTTTAAAATATAGCTAAGGTTGAAATTTTCAAAAGCTAAATAACTTAAGTCCATATCTAAAAGAGCACCTGAGGTCTAGCAGATGCTTCATCTCCTGTCAGTTTCATACATTTTGAACTCACATTCTGCCCCTCTGCCTATGCAGTTTTAGGACCTTGATGGCCTTTTTACAGCAGACATGTACTGACTTGAAAGTTTCAAGCATTTCCTTCCCCTCCTTCCAGTAACTCACAGGTCTCCAATCTGATCAACAGCATATGCTGCATGACTATTCCATGTCATACACATTCCCTCTTTTGACAGTTTGGCCTCTTGTTTATATTTGTTTAAATGAAACTGCCTTTGCCATTTGTTAGCACTGAACGAAAATACTGAAAGCCCTTTTGAATCAGTCTGCAATGTTCCTTATTATTTGTACTATCACTATTTTCAGAAATAAGCATATTTTGAGAGTCTAAATTAATGAGAAGTCCTAAACTAACGCATGTTCCACTTATAACCTCTTTCCACCTCAATAAGCTATCATTTGTAGGTTTTTTTATTATACCTCGTCTTCAGCATTCTCTGTCTGTGGACATTAAGCTCGACACCTTTATTGGTATTAAATCCTGTATTTCAAGCTGTGATTCTCAAAGCAGTCGCCGTTTTACTATCATTTATGAAGTGATGTGGGATTTGTTTGCAAATGAGACATACAGTAAATCTTACACCGTATAGTGTTGCCCTTTGTACTTAACCCACAGTTCTTAATTGCTATGAAGATTGATGTTATGCCTTTACAGTTTGAAACCAGCATGTTGAAAGCAGAGACATACCAAGGCAGAAAAAAAAGTTTCTTTTGTGAAATGCACTTTACTTATATTGATATGTTTGTGTTGGGATCACCTGAATGACAGCTAACAGGACAGCACATGTAAAATAGTTGCCCAGGGCAGTTAACTTTGTTATATTGCTGATCATGAGGATAATAATATTAGGGAGCACAACCAGTTAATAAAATTTACTTTCCAAGGCAATTGGATTTGGATGTTATAATAAACATTCCACACCCCTTCCACATGCAAGTGCACAGAAGCCTGCAAAACAGGTTTTTGAATGCTGTTGAGCTCTTGATGTACATTTTGGCAGAGGTACTGAAGAGGATTTTGGTGCCATTGGAAGGAGCAGAGGAGAGCAGATCTCTAATGAAGAGATAATAGGGACTAGAGTCTCAGTATAAATGATTTCCATTCACCAGAGCTGCCCAGCACTAGCCCTGACCTAATATAACCAAAATAATCCACATACATGGCAATGGAAGCTACTCTCTTTCCTCTTGGTAAATGAATCTGTTTCAGGGTGATGATTTCTCCCTTAAATCACAGGTGCAAAATCCCAGACTGGTCAGCCCACCTGATGTTCTCTGCTGGAACGTGTATCTCGGTACACACCATGATATCTGCACTGGTTTTTGACTGTTTAAATACTTCCTCATTTGTCTGGATGCCATGATGCCAACTAACGGTATCTGGCCCACTGCCCTAAAGCGTAAGAACTAGGCAGTGAAGGATATTATTTGCAGAACTTATCAAGTCTTCTGCAAGAAGCAATTAGACCTCTTACATGGCATGCTGCAGCTGGTGTCTTGCACACAGGACAATTTTACTCTCTTTTGTAACCCACCATGGCTGTTGCATAGGCAGTTTACCTCATCTTGAGGACGAAAGTCTTGTAAGAGGGAGAGGTATAGAATAGTCATTACAGAGCCTCATTTTACCCAAAGCAGGCCTCTTCGCCCCACAAACCTTTTCCCTTCCTTAAAATTGAGAGATCCATATTAACCAGCTAGTAGCTCTGACTACATTTCCCCCTTGTCTCAGATACTCCACTGCAGGTAAGGCTAGCCATGTAGCACACTGTTCTGTATGTCTTATTGACATAAAAATCCAGCAGAAATTCTGGCACAGTAACTGTAATAATCATGCTGGCCAGCCAGCTCCACTGTTAGTCAAGGTCATTGCACAAGAGGTGTTTTCCTACCACATGTGCAGAGAGGGCTGAGGCATTGGCTTGTTACGGTAGTGGAATCTTACAGTTCTGCCTGACCTCCAGTATTTTGAAAGTGTTTTGTTTACAGGGACTTTGTGTTCGTGAGTGGAACTCATTCTGAGGAAAGGAAATCCATTACCGAACAGGTGAAATTTTAAGGCTACATGAGTGTATGTTTATAGGGCAGCTCCACCATCTTCACCACCCAATGAAGCATTCTCAGGTAGCTTCCCCCTCTGCCCAAGACATGCACACTTCTTGGGATATTGCTGTCTACCTCTGCTCACTGTTGCAGGTGGCAGGATGGGAAAAGAAGGGGGTTTCAGGTAGGGTTGCCAATTTTGGTTGGACATATTCCTGGAGGTTTCATCACATGACATAATCTTTAATAAAAGATTAATCTTTAATTCCTGGAGACTCCAGGACAATCCTGGAGGGTTAGCAACCCTAGCTTCAGCAAACACAATAGCTAGTAAACACTGCAATTCTCCTTTCTACATTAATTAGGAAGTTCCGTAGCTGACTAGCCATGTGAGGAATTTGATTACTTCCAAAAAAGAATTACACAACTCATTCGGTTGCACTTGACTAAGTACAGTAACTGCTATTCCTCACAAGTCTACTCTTTTTTTCTTGCATTATTTCTGAATAAATAATACATATGAGAGGTTTTAGCCACTGGACTTCTCTAAATGAAATCCCTAAATTTTCTGTTCTGCTTTCTCTAATAAAGAATGTAGTTTGCTCACTCAAATCAGGCATTACGCAAGCTGAGACTACGCTCTTGCAGTACCATAGAAAGAACACTTGATTTCTGCAATAACTGATCAAACACTATCACAGCAAGAAATGTAAGTAGAAATAGAAGTGTTCTCACATATGGCAATAAACCAACCATGGAGTCGCCTGTCTGGTGTTTTGTTTTGTTTTTTGCTATTCTCTACATAAGTGATAAACAAAATATTGAAAAGAAAGTGTACAAACAATCCCAAAAGAATAAATTATCCCTTTCAAAATCTGCAAGTGCAATTAAAACAGCTGTACTCTGAAAACATGAATTATAATCTGCTCTCCTAAACAGCCTGCTCTGCCAATACTTCCCTAGAATATGCTACATTACCTACTGAGCATGCACAAAGCACAGACATTTTTCACAGCTGCATTGCTAAGAACTTAACTCCTCCCTCCCCCTCGCCCAATCTTTGATGTCTGGACTGAAGAGAACAGTCTCCTTCACCAAATAACCACTGCTTATCTCAATAAAGATAATAGTTCATTTTATACCGTTGATATTGTGGATATGCATGGAGTGCCTAGAAATATATCTTCAAGACATTTTTTAAAAATGCATGTTAACTTTGGTACCAAAAAAATAATTCTTGAAAGATTACTTAATTTATACTAGATTCTGCTAGGTTCATTACATAGCCTTTGGCAACTCCCCATAGGGCAAGAGAACAGTTTATGACAGTTCCCAGATTATAAGGTTTTGTTTTCTTGACCATATCATGTCAAGAGCATATATAAACTACTCCATGTAATTAAGCTTCCTCTATCCCATAACTCATCACACTATTTTAACATTCTGTACCTTCAATCAATCATGTAACAGTAAGGTACAGTCTTCACTCTGATGTGAACAGCTATTAAAATTGATGGGGTTACACATGCTCATAGTCCTAAATCCTCCCTTCGCACACAGCCCAATATTTGGGCGGTTTGCTTGATAGCTATGGGCAGGGGATATAGAAGCCCTTTAGTCCTCCTGTCTACCAGGCCATGAAGCACCTGTGGAGCTCAATGAAATCCATAGCCCTGTTGTGCTCTCTTTTAGGGAGGATCCACATAGTAGGATCTCTTCTCCCAGGTGCCCTTCAAATTCACAGCCAGATCCTTAGGTGGTGTAATTTGGCAAAGCTCCTTTAGACAAACTATACAGTTGAATGAAGCATTTCTGATGTGGTGTTCCATTCCAGGGCATGGTCAAGAGTGATATCAAGCTTCTTAACATGACTCACTATTTTTGAATAGTCCCTTCTTTGAGCAGTGCTATACAAGAGGAGCGAGTCTTCTATTGTTTATCTCTAGGCAAGAAGACTTCTGTTTTCAAGGTTGAAACCAATATAGTTGCAATTCATCCAGACAGTAATATCATGCAAGTGTTCCTCCAGTGCAGAAACAATGGGCCAGAGCCTCAGCTGGTATAAATATCACAGTTCCATGGAGTGGGCATGGTCAAAAATGACACCAAGAGTCTCCATTCCAGTTCTCTCCTGGTCATGCACTTTTGACTGCCTCACCTCCCCCAGGTTCAAGACCTAACAGCCTTGAATCCAAATGTGAGCCACCAACTGGGAAGTGGGTTGTGTGGGAAGCATACACCGGAGATCAATGAGGACTTCCAGCAGCAGAGCAGAGTGCTCAGATGGACTGAATTCCACCCTGTTTCCCAGGTGACAGGTGGCCTGTTTCCACCCAGGTGCTGAAAATGATCTGTGACTTCTCACATCAGCATCCATTACCTGCTCTGCAAAATTCTATTCCCAGTTATTAGAAAACTGGCTAGTGCCTTGGTGGCCGAGGGTTAATCAGGAGAAAACAGAAAAGGGAGGACAATTCCCCTTGTTAACTGCTTTCAACTCAAACCCTGCACATAATATAAGAATTAAACAAATGCATTTGACAGAGATTTGTTTAATGCCAGATACACTTTTCTTACCTTCTCTTTGAATACAAAAATGCATGTCTCCCTGAGGGCATTTTGCACAGATTTGAGATGAGAGGTTTTGATGGTGGGAAAGTACAGGACTAAATATAGTGCATTGGCAAACTTTGTCTTTGAGAACATTCACATAGCTATGTGTTCAAAGCCATAACCTGCCACTGATTTCTATGCAAAACTCTTGATTTTGGTGGGAGCAGCGCTGGCAGAACAGGGCAGAATATAGTCCTAAAGATGTCCAGATTGCTTTACCATGGATCCCATCCCCCACATTCCATCATTGGATTATGGTTCACATTAGTGGAAGAAATGCAATCTTCTTACTTCATTTTTTTCCTGTGCCCACTCACTGGCTGCTGTTCTTTGGCACACATGAAGACACGCCCTTTCCTGACAGCAGGGGTCTGAACTAAGTTCAGATACTACACTACAGCATTTCCATCACTCCTGTGTCCATTCTGTGGCCCACATGCTTCCCTCTGCTTATGCAGACAGAATGGAGAAAATCCCAGCAGTAAACAGGTGGAAGGGAGGAGGAAGCAGCAGCAGGGGCCCTTGAAGCAATGGAAATCTCACAATCCCAAGTCCATAAAGCAAACCTGGGGGAGAAGAAAGAATGCTAAGAAAGCTGGGTGCAGGGCCAATGGGAAGGCCACTTTCTATGGCATCAATCACCCTCCAACTATGCTCCCATATGAGCACTATGTTTGATGGAATCCCCCTCTGTACACTAATATCCTGCTACGCTGGGGGAAAGGTGATGGCACAGTAACAACTATTGAAGTTAGGATAGTAAGGGGAGCATGGCCCTTCAATTTTTTACTAGGATGTTGACTTCCTCAGTACAAATGCAGACGTATTTTCTTCGTACACAACTTGTTTTATGTAATTATATCTCTACATGTGAGCATGGCTTCCATGACTGCCACATTGGAGAGGCCTGGAGAGAAGTAGGTAGGACCTGGCCATCCCACAAATGGTGTTGCACACTGTGGAAAGCCCAAGATGTTAGGTTAGTCTTGTGGTTGATGCTTTGGACTGGGATGCAGGAAATCAGAGATGAACACAAAATGCTGGGGAAGAGTCAGCACAGCTTTTGTAAAGGGAAGCCATGCCTTGTCAATCTATTAGAATTCTTTGAGGGTGTCAACAAACATATGGACAAGGGTGATCCAGTAGATATAGCATACCTGCACTTTCAAAAAGCCTTTGACAAGGACCCTCACCAAAGGCTCTTAAGCAAATTAAACAGTCATGGTATAAGAGGGAAGGCCCTCATGGATCGGTGACTGATTAAAAGATAGGAAACAAAGGGTAGGAACAAATGGTCAGTTTTTGCAGTAGACAGAGGTAAATAGCAGGGTCACACAGGTATCTGTAATGGGGCCAGTGCTGTTCAATGTTAATTCATAAATGATTTGGAAAAAGGGATAAACAGTGAGGTGGCAAAGTTTGCAGATCATACAAAATTACTCATGATAGTTAAGTCCAAAGAAGACTGCAAAGAATTACAAAGGGAGCCCACAAAACTGGGTGACTGGGCAAGAAAATGGCAGATGAAATTCAGTGTTGCTAAGTGCAAAGTAATGCGTATTGGAAAGCATAATCCCAACTATATATACAAAATGACGGGGTCTAAATTAGCTGTTACCACTCAAGAAAGAGATCTTGGAGTCATCGTGGTTACGTCTGAAAACATCCACTCAATGTGCAGCAGCAGTCAAAAAAGCTAATAGAATATTAGGAATCATTAGGAAAGGGATAGATAATAAGACAGTAAATATCATAATGCTGCTATATAAATCCATGGAACGCCCACACCTTAAATACTGCGTGCAGTTCTGGTCACCCCATCTCAAATAAAAGATATTAGAATTGGAAAAAGTACAGGGAAAAACAAAATAGCAACAAAAATGATTAGGGGTATGGGACAGCTTCCATATGAGGAGAGATTAAAATGTCTGGAACTGTTCGGCTTGGAAAAGAGACAACCGAGGAGGGGGATGAGCTAGAGGTCTATACAATGATTAATGGTGTGAAGAAAGTGAAGAAAGAAGTGTGATTTACTCCTGCACATAACACAAGAACCTGGGGTCACCCAATGAAATTAATAGGCAACAGGTTTAAAACAAACACAAGGAAGTACTTCTTCATACAATGCAATCAAACTGTGGAACTCATGGCCAGGGGATGTTGTGAATGTCAAAAGTATCACTGAGCTCAAAAAAGAATAAGAGAAGTGCATGGAAGATAGGTCCATCAGTAGCTATTAGCCAAGATGGTCAGAGACACAACCCTATGCTCTTGGTGTCCCTAAACTTCTGAGTGCTAGAAGCTGTGACTGGATGACAAGGGATGGATCAGTTGATAAATGCCTGTTTCTGTTCATTCCCTCTGAACCATCTGGCACCAGCTACTGTTGGAAGATGGGATACTGAGCTAGGTGGACCACTGGTCTCACCCAGTATGACCATTCTTATGTTCTCTACATTCAATTCCTAATACTGCTATAAACTTCCTGTTTGACCTTGGGCATATAATTTAATGTTTCTGTGCCTCAGTTGTCCGTCTGTTTAAATGGGGATAAAAATTTGTCCCACCTTTTGTCTGACTTGTTTATTGAGGTTTATTAAGTTTTTTACAATGAGTATGGACAGCACCTAACCTAATGGGACCCTGATCTTGTTTGGAGCCTGTCAGCTCTAATGTAATACAAGTAATTAATAATTATAATGTGGGATTTCCTTGCAGCGACTGGGACATTTGCCTGTTTGATGTGTCTGGCCTCCTGTCTAGCTATGGTCCTTATTCCAGGCCCATTGTTGTGGTGTCCGAGTGCTAATCCCCTTTTCCCTACTCTGGGAGTCACAACTAGCAGTTTCTTGTCCCCTGCACATGGATTTTTTACCTAGAGATCCCGTTGTCCTTTTGTTGATAGCTATACTGTTATGGCTGTGTCACAAACCAGCCAGATGGAGCATAGCAGGTACAAAATCCAATCTTTAGCTTTTGCATCAATGTCTTTGACTTATTGAATAGGAGGAGAAGGAAACAGACACAAAGAGGAAAGGAACAAAGGGAGGGAGGAGGATAAAATCTTAGGGAGAAAGAGTGTTGGACAGAGAGAATGAGAGAAGACAAAAAAGGGTACAAAAAAAAAAGAATAAAGAGACAAAAGCAAATGATGCCGAGAAGAGAATTTACAAAAGAAAATCTCAGCATGATGGAGCATTGTAATAAGTACGTAATTTCACAGTATTGCGAAGAAAGGCTAATTCATAGAGGAGATTATAGGTTCTAAAGTTTTATGGGGGTGGTTTAGGTTTTAAAACCAGCAGGAATGGTTTCTGATGCTTTCTTTATGTGCAGCGATTACTTTTAATTTCCTTCATTTTGGTAGCCTTACTGTACCTTGAAAGGAAAGGCAGAGACTGAGAGCAGTACAACTGTGCTGGTGGTGAGGAACTGATGTCAGTCAGGGTGATAGTAATGACACAGCACATTAAGAAATACCTGAATGTTAGTGCTGCCCAGGAAGGCAGTGCTAAGGGCAGCATCAAGTAAGCACTGTCAGACCTGAAAGTCATCTGGCAGTGTAGCTTCTCTTCCATGTAAATTGTGTAAAGTATATTATTTATTAGCCAAATTTTTGGCTAATTAGCCTTCACTCAGTTTTTACTCAATCCTGACTCAATTAAAATTCCCATTGGCTGATTACAATGGCTGCAGTTCTTCCTTTTGGGGAGTGGGTTGGACATTATAGCTCTCAACTCACCAGCAGTGCAGCTGTGGCTTCTAACCCCTGTGATGCTGGGGCAGGGAGAGATCTTAATAGGGAGGTTGCTTGGCTAAGGAGTAAGTAAAGGCCTAAGAGTTTTGCTCAATATCAGGGGTGTGTGGTAACATTTTTTGTAAGGCATGCAACAAATTTTTAGATGACAGACAAAAAGATATCTCTGGTCCATCATGGATGATTCATTTCTACACTTGAATGCCTTGTGTATTCAATTCTACACTCTCGTGGTTCTTTTAGTCCTCCATGTAGAAATATATTAGATTAACGCACCTTATGAACTCTATACACCTATATTTCAATTGATTTTATCTGCATATGTGAAATTTTAGTAGATGCATGGTATCAGAATGTAAGTTCCCTGTAAGCTGCGTGGCTGTGCAGCAGCCTATTTACCACCGTGCAGGTGCTCAAGGAACCTGCCCAGGGACCTCCCACGGCTGGGGAGGGGTGCCCCTCCCCTGGCCCCCACCTAGCCTGGCCCCCAACCTGCCACAGTGCGGGGTGCCCCTCCCCCGGTCCCAACTCTGCTGCAGCATGGCCCAGGCTGGCCCCAGTTGTGGCTGGAGCGGCCCGGGCCCAGATGCCGCCAGATTGGGCCCAGCCACAGCCGGATCAGGCCCAGCCACGCTTGGGGCGGGGCAGCTCAGGCCGGCCAGCGTGACGCGGCCCGGGCTGGTCCCAGGTGTGGCTGGGGCACCCAGACCTGCCGGGGTGGAGTGGCCAGAGCGGCCCGGACTAGCTGCGGCTGGGGCAGCCCTCCCCAAGCCCGGACCTGCTGGGGCCGGGGGAGGGGTGCTTATCCTGCAGCCCCATCCCCAGAGCTGCCACGGCAGGGAGAGGCGCCTCTCCTTGCAAGCCCATGTGCTACTGCTGATGGGAGAGAGAGCTGGAGGGAGTCCTCTCTCCCTGCCGTAGCCCCTGAGCACCCTCCTGCACCCTAAGCCCCGCATCCCCGGCCCCACCTCAGAGCCCGCACCCCAGCTGGAGCCCTCACACCCCTGCACCCCAGCCCTCTGCCCCAGCCCTGAGCCCCCTCAGACACTCTGAACCCCTCGGCTCCACCTCCACCACATGAATTTTGTTATGTGCACCAATATGAAGGTGATGTGTCACACATCACCTCCATATTGGTGCACATAACAAAATTCATTCTGCACATGGGTGGGAAAAATTAGAGTGAACACTGATCAGAATACAAACCTCAAAGAGATACGTTAACCATCTTCAGTGCACTTAATCTAATCATCTGCCAGAAATGTACAACGGCATGATGTCTCATTAATAATTATTGCATTGTTGAGTTGTGCAAAGAAAGATAATCTCTTCTTTACATACGTAATGGTAAGTCCCCATTAAAACCTTGTGTATTCAATTCTACACTTCCATGACTTTTTAGTTGACATTCCATGTGGCATGATAGCACATGTATAGTGCCTGTGAGGTCACACTGTGCAGAGGACACCATTTTGAAGATGCATTTTGGGGGGCTGGATGGAATTGTCCTGTGGGCCACCAGTTGGATCATGTTTTAATTGTGGGGCATGATTCAGCTGAAGTCCAAGCCCCACCATGTGGGGCTGACAGCAGGAGCCCCGTCACCCGGGGCTGACAGCTCGAGCCTCACCGCCTGGAGCTGAAGCTCTTTGCTCATTCTCCAGATTATCTGAATTTGTGTTTATCCGATCTGGCCCTGGTCCCAATTAGATCAGATAAATGGGGTTCTATTGTATATTGTGTTAGTATGTGAGTGAGCTTATTACTCACACCTACACATACAATTACATACAGATTCACTCATATTATAATCCTCATCTTCCTAGTGACAGTTTAAAGTATCTTATCCTAATAAAAACATTTTTGAGCATTGTAAACTGTCCTATAATTCCTTCTTTCTTTAGCTGAGTTGCAGTTACCTGATTATGGGTCTGCCAGAATAGACCAGCCGCTAGGCTGGGGCTAAGTATACCCATTGGGAATGGCCCCCCAGAGGCCATCCACCAGCTGGGAATAGCTGAAGCACAGCAGGTTTCAGAGTAACAGCCGTGTTAGTCTGTATTCGCAAAAAGTAAAGGAGTACTTGTGGCACCTTAGAGACTAACCAATTTATTTGAGCATAAGCTATCGTGAGCTACAGCTCACTTCATCGGATGCATACTGTGGAAAGTGTAGAAGATCTTTTTATACACGCAAAGCATGAAAAAATACCTTCCCCCACCCCACTCTCCTGCTGGTAATAGCTTATCTAAAGTGATCACTCTCCTTACAATGTGTATGATAATCAAGTTGGGCCATTTCCAGCACAAATCCAGGTTTTCTCTCCCCCCCCACACACACAAACCCACTCTCCTGCTGGTAATAGCTTATCTAAAGTGACCACTCTCCTTACAATGTGTATGATAATCAAGGTGGGCCATTTCCAGCACAAATCCAGGGTTTAACAAGAACGTCTGAGGAGGGGGCGGGGGTAGAAAAAACAAGGGGAAATAGGTTACCTTGCATAATGACTTAGCCACTCCCAGTCTGTATTCAAGCCTAAGTTAATTGTATCCAATTTGCAAATGAATTCCAATTCAGCAGTCTCTCGCTGGAGTCTGGATTTGAAGTTTTTTTGTTGTAATATCGCAACTTTCATGTCTATAATCGCGTGACCAGAGAGATTGAAGTGTTCTCCGACTGGTTTATGAATGTTATAATTCTTGACATCTGATTTGTGTCCATTTATTCTTTTATGTAGAGACTGTCCAGTTTGACCAATGTACATGGCAGAGGGGCATTGCTGGCACATGATGGCATATATCATATTGGTGGACGTGCAGGTGAACGAGCCTCTGATAGTGTGGCTGATGTTATTAGGCCCTGTGATGGTGTCCCCTGAATAGATATGTGGGTACAGTTGGCAACGGGCTTTGTTGCAAGGATAGGTTCCTGGGTTAGTGGTTCTGTTGTGTGGTATGTGGTTGCTGGTGAGTATTTGCTTCAGGTTGGGGGGCTGTCTGTAGGCAAGGACTGGCCTGTCTCCCAAGATTTGTGAGAGTATTGGGTCATCCTTCAGGATAGGTTGTAGATCCTTAATAATGCATTGGAGGGGTTTTAGTTGGGGGCTGAAGGTGACGGCTAGTGGCGTTCTGTTATTTTCTTTGTCAGGCCTGTCCTGTAGTAGGTGACTTCTAGGAACTCTTCTGGCTCTATCAGTCTGTTTCTTCACTTCCGCAGGTGTGTATTGTAGTTGTAAGAATGCTTGATAGAGATCTTGTAGGTGTTTGTCTCTGTCTGAGGTGTTGGAGCAAATGTGGTTGTATCGCAGAGCTTGGCTGTAGGCAATGGATCGTGTGGTGTGGTCTGGGTGAAAGCTGGAGGCACGTAGGTAGGAATAGCAGTCAGTAGGTTTCCGGTATAGGGTGGTGTTTATGTGACCATCGTTTATTAGCACTGTAGTGTCCAGGAAGTGGATCTCTTGTGTGGACTGGACCAGGCTGAGGTTGATGGTGGGATGGAAATTGTTGAAATCATGGTGGAATTCCTCAAGGGCTTTTTTCCATGGGTTCAGATGATGAAGATGTCATCAATATAGTGCAAGTAGAGTAGCGGCGTTAGGGGACGAGAGCTGAGGAAGCGTTGTTCTAAGTCAGCCATAAAAATGTTGGCATACTGTGGGGCCATGCGGGTACCCATAGCAGTGCCGCTGATTTGAAGGTATACATTGTCCCCAAATGTAAAATAGTTATGGGTAAGGACAAAGTCAAAAAGTTCAGCCACCAGGTTAGCCGTGACATTATCAGGGATAGTGTTCTTGACGGCTTGTAGTCCATCTTTGTGTGGAACGTTGGTGTAGAGGGCTTCTATATCTATAGTGGCCAGGATGGTGTTATCAGGAAGATCACCAATGGATTGTAGTTTCCTCAGGAAGTCAGTGGTGTCTCAAAGGTAGCTGGGAGTGCTGGCAGCGTAGGGCCTGAGGATGGAGTCTACATAGCCAGACAATCCTGCTGTCAGGGTGCCAATGTCTGAGATGATAGGGTGCTCAGGATTTCCAGGTTTATGGATCTTGGGTAGTAGATAGAATATCCCAGGTCGGGGTTCCAGGGGTGTGTCTGTGCAGATTTGATCTTGTGCTTTTTCAGGGAGTTTTTTGAGCAAATGTTGTAGTTTCTTTTGGTAACTCTCAGTGGGATCAGAGGGTAATGGCTTGTAGAAAGTGGTGTTGGAGAGCTGCCGAGCAGCCTCTTGTTCATATTCCGACCTATTCATGACGACAACAGCACCTCCTTTGTCAGTCTTTTTGATTATGATGTCAGAGTTGTTTCTGAGGCTGTAGATGGCATTGTGTTCCGCACGGCTGAGGTTATGGGGCAAGTGATGCTGCTTTTCCACTATTTCAGCCCGTGCACGTCGGCGGAAGCACTCTATGTAGAAGTCCAGTCTGCTGTCTCGACCTTCAGGAGGAGTCCACCTGGAATCCTTCTTTTTGTAGTGTTGGCAGGGAGGTCTCTGTGGATTAGTATGTTGTTCAGAGGTATGTTGAAAATATTCCTTGAGTCGGAGACGTCAAAATAGGATTCTAGGTCACCACAGAAGTGTATCATGTTCGTGGGGGTGGAGGGGCAGAAGTAGAGGCCCCGAGATAGGACAGCTGCTTCTGCTGGGCTAAGAGTATAGTTGGATAGGTTAATAATATTGCTGTGTGAGTTGAGGGAACCATTGCTGTGGCCCCTTGTGGCATGCAGTAGTTTAGAAAGTTTAGTGTCCTTTTTCTTTTGTAGAGAAGCAAAGTGTGTGTTGTAAATGGCTTGTCTAGTTTTAGTAAAGTCCAGCCACGAGGAAGTTTGTGTGGAAGGTTGGTTTTTTATGAGAGTATCCATTTTTGAGAGCTCATTCACAGTATGCCAACATTTTTATGGCTGACTTAGAACAACGCTTCCTCAGCTCTCGTCCCCTAACGCCCCTACTCTACTTGCGCTATATTGATGACATCTTCATCATCTGGACCCATGGAAAAGAAGTCCTTGAGGAATTCCACCATGATTTCAACAATTTCCATCCCACCATCAACCTCAGCCTGGTTCAGTCCACACAAGATGTAAGTGGGGCATGCTCAGAGCTCCGGTACGAAACTGCAGAAAAATCTGAGTGTCTCTGGATTAAGTTTAGAAGTGTGAGCAACAAGAGTGATGTAGTGGTAGGAGTCTGCTATAGACCACCAGACCAGGGGGATGAGGTGAATGAGGCTTTCTTCCGGCAACTCGCAGAAGCTACTAGATCGCACGCCCTGGTTCTAATGGGTGACTTTAATTTTCCGGATATCTGCTGGGAGAGCAATACAGCGGTGCATAGAAAATCCAGGAAGTTTTTGGAAAGCGTAGGGGACAATTTCCTGGCGCAAGTGCTAGAGGAGCCAACTAGGGGGGGAGCTTTTCTTGATCTGCTGCTCACAAACCAGGAAGAATTAGTGGGGGAAGCAAAAGTGGATGGGAATCTGGGAGGCAGTGACCATGAGTTGGTTGAGTTCAGGATCCTGACACAGGGAAGAAAGGTAAGCAGCAGGATACAGACCCTGGACTTCAGGAAAGCAGACTTCGACTCCCTCAGGGAACGGATGGGTAGGATCCCCTGGGGGACTAACATGAAGGGGAAAGGAGTCCAGGAGAGCTGGCTGTAATTCAAGGAATCACTGTTGAGGTTACAGGGACAAACCATCCCGATGAGTCGAAAGAATAGTAAATATGGCAGGCGACCAGCTTGGCTTAACGGTGAAATCCTAGCAGATCTTAAACATAAAAAAGAAGCTTACAAGAAGTGGAAGGTTGGACATATGACCAGGGAAGAGTATAAAAATATTGCTCGGGCATGTAGGAATGAAATCAGGAGGGCCAAATCGCAGCTGGAGCTGCAGCTAGAGAGAGACGTTAAGAGTAACAAGAAAGGTTTCTTCAGGTATGTTGGCAACAAGAAGAAAGCCAAGGAAAGTGTGGGCCCCTTACTGAATGAGGGAGGCAACCTAGTGACAGAGGATGTGGAAAAAGCTAATGTACTCAATGCTTTTTTTGCCTCTGTCTTCACTAACAAGGTCAGCTCCCAGACTGCTGCGCTGGGCATCACAGCATGGGGAGTAGATGGCCAGCCCTCTGTGGAGAAAGAGGTGGTTAGGGACTATTTAGAAAAGCTGGACGTGCACAAGTCCATGGGGCCGGACGAGTTGCATCCGAGAGTGCTAAAGGAATTGGTGGCTGTGATTGCAGAGCCATTGGCCATTATCTTTGAAAACTTGTGGCGAATGGGGGAAGTCCCAGATGACTGGAAAAAGGCGAATGTAGTGCCAATCTTTAAAAAAGGGAAGAAGGAGGATCTTGGGAACTACAGGCCAGTCAGCCTCACCTCAGTCCCCGGAAAAATCATGGAGCAGGTCCTCAAAGAATCAATCCTGAAGCACTTACATGAGAGGAAAGTGATCAGGAACAGTCAGCATGGATTCACCAAGGGAAGGTCATGCCTGACTAATCGCCTTCTATGATGAGATTACTGGTTCTGTGGATGAAGGGAAAGCAGTGGATGTATTCTTTCTTGACTTTAGCAAAGCTTTTGACACGGTCTCCCACAGTATTCTTGTCAGCAAGTTAAAGAAGTATGAGCTGGATGAATGCACTATAACGTGGGTAGAAAGTTGGCTAGATTGTCGGGCTCAACGGGTAGTGATCAATGGCTCCATGTCTAGTTGGCAGCCAGTGTCAAGTGGAGTGCCCCAGGGGTCGGTCCTGGGGCTGGTTTTATTCAATATCTTCATAAATGATCTGGAGGATGGTGTAGATTGCACTCTCAGCAAATTTGCGGATGATACTAAACTAGGAGGAGTGGTAGATACGCTGGTGGGCAGGGATAGGATACAGAGGGACCTAGACAAATTGGAGGATTGGGCCAAAAGAAATCTGATGAGGTTCAGTAAGGATAAGTGCAGGGTCCTGCACTTAGGACAGAAGAACCCAATGCACCGCTACAGACTAGGGACCAAATGGCTAGGCAGCAGTTCTGCAGAAAAGGACCTAGGGATGACAGTGGACAAGAAGCTGGATATGAGTCAGCAGTGTGCCCTTGTTGCCAAGAAGGCCAATGGCATTTTGGGATGTATAAGTAGGTGCATAGCGAGCAGATCGAGGGACGTGATCGTTCCCCTCTATTCGACATTGGTGTGGCCTCATCTAGAGTACTGTGTCCAGTTTTGGGCCCCACACTACAAGAAGGATGTGGATAAAGTGGAGAGAGTCCAGAGAAGGGCAACAAAAATGATTAGGGGTCTGGAACACATGACTTATGAGGAGAGGCTGAGGGAACTGGGATTGTTTAGTCTGCAGAAGAGAAGAATGAGGGGGGATTTGATAGTTGCTTTCAACTACCTGAGAGGTGGTTCCAGAGAGGATGATTCTAGACTATTCTCAGTGGTAGAAGAGGACAGGACAAGGAGTAATGGTCTCAAGTTGCAGTGGGGGAGGTTTAGGTTGGATATTAGGAAAAACTTTTTCACTAGGAGGGTGGTGAAACACTGGAATGCGTTACCTAGGGAGGTGGTAGAATCTCCTTCCTTAGAAGTTTTTAAGGTAAGGCTTGACAAAGCCCTGGCTGGGATGATTTAATTGGGGATTGGTCCTGTTTTGAGCAGGGGGTTGGATTAGATGTGGTCCCTTCCAACCCTGATATTCTGTGATTCCAAGAAATCCACTTCCTGGACACTACAGTGCTAATAAACGATGGTCACATAAACACCACCCTATACCAGAAACCTACTGACCGCTATTCATACCTACATGCCTCCAGCTTTCACCCTGACTACACCACACGATCCATTGTCTACAGCCAAGCTCTGCGATACAACCGCATTTGCTCCAACCCCTTAGACAGAGACAAACACCTACAAGATCTCTATCAAGCATTCTTACAACTACAATACCCACCTGCGGAAGTGAAGAAACAGACTGATAGAGCCAGAAGAGTTCCTAGAAGTCACCTACTTCAGGACAGGCCTAACAAAGAAAATAACAGAACGCCACTAGCCGTCACCTTCAGCCCCCAACTAAAACCCCTCCAACGCATTATTAAAGATCTACAACCTATCCTGAAGGATGACCCAATACTCTCACAAATCTTGGGAGACAGGCCAGTCCTTGCCTACAGACAGCCCCCCAACCTGAAGCAAATACTCACCAGGAACTACACATCACGCAACAGAACCACTAACCCAGGAACCTATCCTTGCAACAAAGCCCGTTGCCAACTGTGCCCACATATCTATTCAGGGGACACCATCACAGGGCCTAATAACATCAGCCACACTATCAGAGGCTCGTTCACCTGCACGTCCACCAATATGATATATGCCATCATGTGCCAGCAATGCCCCTCTGCCATGTACATTGGTCAAACTGGACAGTCTCTACATAAAAGAATAAATGGACACAAATCAGATGTCAAGAATTATAACATTCATAAACCAGTCGGAGAACACTTCAATCTCTCTGGTCATGCGATTACAGACATGAAAGTTGCGATATTACAACAAAAAAAACTTCAAATCCAGACTCCAGCGAGAGACTGCTGAATTGGAATTCATTTGCAAATTGGATACAATTAACTTAGGCTTGAATAGAGACTGGGAGTGGCTAAGTCATTATGCAAGGTAACCTATTTCCCCTTGTTTTTTCCTACCCCCGCCCCCTCCTCAGACGTTCTTGTTAAACCCTGGATTTGTGCTGGAAATGGCCCACCTTGATTATCATACACATTGTAAGGAGAGTGGTCACTTTAGATAAGCTATTACCAGCAGGAGAGTGGGGTGGGAGGAGGTATTTTTTCATGCTTTGTGTGTATAAAAAGATCGTCTACACTTTCCACAGTATGCATCCGATGAAGTAAGCTGTAGCTCACAAAAGCTTATGCTCAAATAAATTGGTTAGTCGCTAAGGTGCCACAAGTCCTCCTTTTCTTGAAGCACAGCAGTGCATTGTTAAACCCCCTTTAGCGGGGTGATTATTCCTCTCTGGACCTAAAGGGGTTAAAACACCTCTGGGAGAGGACTGCTCTGGGAGAACAGCTGAGGGAAGCTGAGTGAGTATGTGACCACAGCTGTGGCCAGCTCAATCAGGGCCCAGCTAGCCTTTATAAGAGGACTGTGAGGCAGGAACAGAAGAAGAGTCTTACTATAGCCCTAGAGTGGGAAGGGCTAGCTGCTTGGGAGCCAGGTACCTAGAGCTGGAGCTGTGCTGGGAAAAGGCAAAGGGAGCAGGGGAGCTCCAGCCTGGTAAACCCCCAGGTTGCAGGCCTTGGTGAAAGCCTACAAAGGTACTGGGGCTTCAGAGGGGCAGCCTGAGGATAGGCAAAGGCAGCAGGTCCTAACTTCTTTGCCAATGATGAGTGGCCTTTACAGACTGCAGTCTGCCCCAGTGAGCAGGGGCTAGATGATGACTAGCAGCAGCCACTGAGACAAGGTGGATTTAGAGGGTTGGGGTTCCCTTGGGAGGGGAGACCCAGACTGTGGGGTACTGCGGTGGGCAGAACCCCAGGGTAAGGGGAACTGGGACCCAGGAGGGACTCGGAGGGCAGGGAGCCCTCTAAGGCAGGGACACTGAGACACTGGCCTGCAGAGGGTGCTCTGGGCTGAAAGAGCTAATTCCCAAGACTACCAGCAGGAGGCACTGCACTGATGAGTCTAAGCATCACTACACCCCCCCCCCCAATTCCTGTTCCCCAATCTGCCTCTGCCCACTACTCTGGAAAAAGTATAAAAAGCTATATAGTAGCCTTTACCTACTGCTTTCAAGTAGTCATTTAACCCATTGCTATCTGTCCTTATGTTTTTTCCTACATTTCCCCTCTGCCAGCATCACTTGGGATGACAATACTATCCGGGCAGGAAGTCCACCCAGAGAGATGTTGCAGAGGCACAAGGCACAGATTACCTCCGTTCTACCAGTTGTTCAGACAGTATAGTAGCTTGGGAGAGGGTTTCACTCTTGGAACTCTGGAATAGAAACTCTTGATGTACATGGATGACTTCTTATTGACTCTTTGACTACCCAACAATTTTCCTAGTAAGAACCCCCTGCAAAGCTTAAGGATCTATTAATACCTCCATAACCTCATCTTCCTCTTTTTTCCTTCCTGAGTCAACTCTCTTGCCCCCACTTATTCTTTTACTTCCCAGAGTGGTACTGCTGGTCTCCAGATAGGAGCCACATAGCTCCCCTCCCAATGCTCCACTTTGGAACTATACCTCCCATTTTAAGTCACCATTTGAACAAAATGTTCTGGTTTTCATTTGTTTTCAACAGTCTTTGAGGATAGAACATTATATTATACAACAGGTTTCAGAGTAGCAGCCGTGTTAGTCTGTATTCGCAAAAAGAAAAGGAGTACTTGTGGCACCTTATAGACTAACCACTTTATTTGAGCATAAGCTTTTGTGAGCTACAGCTCACTTCATCGGATGCTGTGTGTATATACATCTCCTCACTGTATTTTCCACTGTATTTCCAACCTAATCTCTCTCTTTTTTTTTTTTTTTTGGGCCAGGGTTACTGGCCTAGTGGCTGGGGGAAAGTTTTAGACATGATATATCTTGATTTTAATAAGGCTTTTGACACAGTCCCACATGACATTGTCATAAGCAAAACAGGGAAATGTGGTCTAGATTAAATTACTATAAAGTGGGTGCACATAACTGGTTGGGGAAAAAAAAGCACAGTCACAGAGTAGTTATCAATGATTCGCTCTCAGATTGGGAGGACAGATCTATGGAATCCCTCAGGGGTCTGTTCTGGGTTCAGTACTAGTCAATATTTTCACAATTGACTTGGATAACAGAGCAGAGAGTATGCTTATAAAATTTATGGATGATGATGGTTGCTTTTGGAAGAGAGGATTAGAATACAAAATGACATTGACAAATTGGAGAATTTGTCTGAAATTAACAAGATGAAATTTAGTAAAGACAAGTGCAAAGTACTTCACTTAGAAAGGAAAAATCAAATACACAACTACTAAACTGGCTAGGAAGTAGTACTGCTGAAAAGGATTTGGCGGTTATAGTGGATCACAAATTGAATATGACAATGTGATGCAGCTGTGAAAAAAGATGATATTCTGGAGTACATTAACAGGAGTGTCATATATAAGACATGGGAGGTAACTGTCCTTCTCTACACAGCACGGGTGAGGCCTCATCTGGAGTATTGTGTCCTGTTTTGGATGCCATGCTTTAGGAAATTTATAGACAAACTGGAGAGAGTCCAGGAGAGAGCAACAAACACGACAAAAGATTCAGAAAACCTGACCTGTGAGGAAAGGTTTAAAAAAAACTGGGCATGTTTAGTCTTGAGAAAAGAAGACCGGGGGGCTGATAAGTCTTCCAACATGTTAAGAGCTGTTATTAAAAGGACGGTGATCAGTTGTTCACCATATCCACTGAAGGTAGGACAAGAAATAATGGGCTAAATGTGCAGCATGGGAGATTTAGGTTAGATATTAGGAAAAACTTTCTAATTAAAGGATATTTAAGCACTGGAATAAGCTTCCATGACCCAGGGACCCCACAATGCCAACTGGCAGAAGGCACAGAGGGTGCATAGGGCTGTTTAGGAGCCCCCTGCGTACGATATATGCATAATAGTTCATCTCACATGCCACCCTCTGGTCTCTACAGCAAGCCATTAACCCACAAATCATCAGAATAATTACAAATGGCAGAGAGTGGCCTTTACCTCCATTCTCTCTTCCTCCTCGTCTGTCATTCTTTCTGTCGCTACTTAGGTAGTCTCTTTTGTAACCCACTAAAGAGTAATAAAATTTGTGCAACAACCATGTAGTGTACACAACTTATTCATTTTATTAAGGGCCTTTACTTATTTTACTGGTTAATGTGCATGACATTTCTCATTCTCCCAAAGATTAAGAGGGAATTTATCATTTGTTCCTCTATTTCTACTCTTTATTGTAGTAAAAGAAAATGAGTAAAGTTTTGATTTTTAAGCAACAGAGACCAATAGCAAAACCATGAAATCTCCATGAAAATACACCAGAGCTGCAAGCTAGGAATCATCATACAAACCAGAAGGCAGTGTTAGAGATCAGGGCTCAGCAGTCAAAGCATTACTAGGACATAAGCAAAGAACAACCACTGAGTGTGATGGGACAAGTAGTCTAAAAAGTTGACATGACAAGGGGAAAGGATGATATTCAAAATGCGTCAGAGTGTAAATGAAGTCATTATTGACAGGTTTCTAACTCAATTGTGGCCTCTAACATCATTTTACATTTTGAACCATATAGCTAACAATCCAAGGTGAGAGCAGCAAACTAAACAAACATAATCCAAATTCAACACTTTACAAAATTAAATTGGGTAACAAAACAAACAAAAAGATTTCAAAGTTGCCTGTCCAAGTCAGAAAGATGCAGGCAGAAATCTAAGCCCATTTTATACCTGTATGATATTTTAGTTTGTTCTGCCTTTGGTAGTGCTTTTTATGTAGCCTGTTGTAAAAGTAGGCAAATAACTAGATGAGTTGATGTACACCCTGGAAAGACCTATGAGTACCCCTGGTTGGGAAAGACTGAAATAGTACCATGGGGCCACTTGTGGATTAAAGTACTACTCACTATTAGTTAGATTATCAGAACCTGGCCCATAATAATTTCAATTTCCATTCTAAATAGAAAAATGTCTAGTTATAAAAAAACCCAAGGGTTTATTTTTGTTACAAACAATGACATTTTTTTAAAAAATGTATTAAACAGCAACATTGTTCTTGTAGTAGAAAAGCAAATGGAAAAACATACCTTCATCATTCCCAGGAAATAATTCAAACCTGGTTTTATGTTTTTCTTTGGAAGAAGAGATTGAAAATAACCAAGCATAATAGTTTTAAAATGAACATACATCTACAAGGAGACAATAAGTGTGCAATGTCATGTAAACTGACAACATAAAGTAAGAGATTCAGTCTACTAGAGGGCAGCAGGGGGCAGCAGTATACTAGGTATGGGACAGAGATCAGTATTAGACATTCTTGTTTACTGTACCTTATCACTGAGCTATGTGTATTTCAATCTCATACCAAATATTTACTTGTTCTGGCAAAACAGCTTTAATCTTTTCAAAGTAAAAAGTGAAAGACAGGCTCTTAAAGGAGTCTTTCAAGTAATGAATGCAGTGGGAAAATCTCTGCATTCTGATAACAAACATCCTCTCCCAGTTGAAAAATACATTTTAACATAACAAATACAGAAAACTGGAGACCTGATGCTCTAGGTAAGATCTGGGTTGTCCAGGGTACAGACTCACTGCCAGTTATGGTGAAATTTCAAAAGGTTCACTGTTGGAGTGCAAATACTCACATAAAAAAAAGTTTGGATGCTTAATTGAACCTCTATGAGATTTCCAGCTGAATGTAATGAACTTTAAACACAAGCCTACCAGTTCTGACGAGAAACCAGAAATAATTCTGGGCGATAAGGAGAGGGGGAAACAAAACCTCCCACAATTAAAGATTTCAGAACTTTAACAAGGCTCTGAGTAAACGTTTGAGTAATGGGGCCAGGAATCTTTTTTATATACTGTACATTGGTTTACCCATTCGTAACCACTACCCATGCCAAATTCAGACATGTTGTAAGCAAATGCAACTACATTGACTTCAAGAGAGTTGCATCCACTCCTGGCCTTTTTGAAAGGGTAGATCATTAATTTCCCATGGTAGGAACACATGTTTTAAAGATACATATGTTGTAGTGCAGTTGAAATGGGAAAATGCACACAATATATGGTCAGTGCTCTAATAATGATGCAAGATAGTTTCTGAGCTTTAGCAAAATAATTTTTGAGATGTAACATAGTAATGCTGCTGAATAAAACAGTGTTACCATATGAGATTTCATAGTGAATATAAACATAATTTGGGTCACCTAGTATGTTTGCAGACAATGGAACAGAGTAAAACTCATGATTCACCTACACATTGGAGCTAAATTGTAGTTACAGTACCTTACTAGTAAACAAGTACTCAGTGGAACTTTAATGACTAAGGCTTCAATCCTGCAGAATACTTACTCTAATTAGTAGTCTTATTGGGCCAGATTTTCACAAGCTTAAATCTGTGCTGCTCCAAAGAAGTCAACAGAGCTATGCTGATTTATACCAGCTAAGGATCTGACCCAGGGTATTTTGTAAGCATTGCTCCACAACGACAACACAGTAACTGTCTCCTTTGGTATGTGTGATGACTGATTTCAGTGAGACTATCACATGTGTAAACTAACTTGTGCTTAAGTGTTTGCATTAGTCAGGCCCTGATGGAAAGAAGGATCTCCACTCCTAAAGTCACAGAGTAAACAAATACTGACCGCAGAAATTTTTAATTAGCAGCTTATGAAAAAACAATTATAAAATGAGGCCAAAGCATGTTTGCCACATGAATAAAGGAACAAATCATATTTCCATAAAAGCCAAAATTCTTCTAATTAGTCTTTAATAAACAACTGATGCCTCATAAAAACATTCTGCAAAGAAATAAATCTGTCTGAATGTAGCAGATTTTTTTGGGGGTAGGCGGATTGTTCTTCTTTGTTACCAAGTTTATTTATATAGGCATATCTCATTATTACTTTAATAATAATGACCTTGTACCGTCTCCACCTGAAGTCAAAACCCTTGCACATGACACAGTCATCATCTTTACAATGACTATGGAGGATTAGGAGCCCAGGCCTGACATCATTTTTAATCAGGGCGAGAGCTGGTTGAAACTTAGAATTTCTGTTCTGCTGAGATTTCCTCTGAGATTCCAAAAAAGTTTGCCAGTTTTTATTCCAAAATGGACTGAAATGTAGAACTTCCCCACTGAAAGCAAAGTCTGAAAGGTTTTTGTTTTGCAAAAATCTAATGGTCTTGGTTTGATTTTCCTGAAACAAAACAGAGCAGCTGGCTGCCCTGACTCCCAGGGACCCCTCATTCCTCCCCAACTGCTAGGGACTCCCTGGGCTGCCCCAACTCCTCCTCAAGGGCAGGCTGGGGAGTTCCTGCAAATCAGAGGTGTCCCCCAATGCATAGCAAGACTCCTAGAAGTCCTGAGAGCCTTGGCTTGAGCTGCAAAGCCAGGAGGCAAACCCTGATTAGAGCTGGGGCTCCCAGGGCTTTTAGGCATCTGGCTCCTTGGAAGAAAGCTTAGAAGCTCTGGCCGGGTGGAGTTGCCCTGGAGCTGAAGACCTAGGCAGCCCAGGCTCCTCACCAGTCCACCAGGGAGGTTTCTCATGGAACCTGCCTGTGATTTGATGAAAGTCCATCAAACCTGAACCATTCTTGTGAATCACTTCAGTGGGACAAACCTCTATTTTGCTGGAAAATTTCCGAGGAGCTCTAATTGATGGCATAACTCATATGCAGATAGATGGAAACTGGACTGGTTTCTAAGGGTAAAGCTCTGCCCCACTGAAGTCACAGAATCATAGAAGATTAGGATTGAAAGAGACCTCAGGAGGTCATCTAGTCCAACCCCCTGCTCAAAGCAGGGGCAACCCCAACTAAATCATCCCAGCCAGGGCTTTCTCAAGGCAGGCCTTAAAAACCTCTAAGGATGGAGATTCCACCACCTCCCTAGGTAACCCATTCCAGTGCTTCACTACCCTCCTAGTGAAATAGTTTTTCCTAATATCCAACCTAGACCTCCCCCACTGCAATTTGAGACCATTGCTCCTTGTTCTGTCATCTGCCACCACTGAGAACAGCTGAGCTCCATCCTCTTTGGAACCCCCCTTCAGGTATTTGAAGGCTCCTATAAAATCCCTCCTAACTGTTCTCTTCTGCAGACTAAATAAGCCCAGTTCCCCCAGCCTCTTCTCATAAATCATGGGCCCCACCCCCTAATCATTTTTGTTACCTTCTGCTGGACTCTCCCCAATTTGTCCACATCCTTTCTGAAGTGCGGGGGCCCAAAACTGGACGCAATACTCCAGATGTGGTCTCACCAGGGCCAAGCAGAGGGGCATAATCACTTCCCTCGATCTGCTGGCAATGCTCCTACTAATGCAGCCCAATATGTCGTTAGCCTTCTTGGCAACAAGGGCAGACTGTTGACTCATATCCAGATTCTCGTCCACTGTAATCCCCAGGTCCTTTTCTGCAGAACTGCCGCTTACCAGTCGGTCCCCAGCCTGTAGCAGTGCATGGGATTCTTCCATCATAAGTGCAGGACTCTGTACTTGTCCTTGTTGAACCTCATCAGATTTCTTTTGGCCCAATCCTCCAATTTGTCTAGGTCACTCTGAACCCTATCCCTACCTTCCAGCATATTTAACCCCTCCCTGCAGCTTAATGTCATTCACAAACTTGCTGAGGGTGCAATCTATCCCATCATTCAGATCATTATTGAAGATGTTGACCAAAACCGGCCCCACAACTGACCCCTGAGGCACTCCACTTGATACCAGCTGCCAACTAGACATCGAGCTGTTGATCACTATCCATTGAGCCCGACAATCTAGCCAGCTTTCTACCCACCTTATAGTCCAGTCATTCAATCCAAGATTACTGGCAAGAATACTGTGGGAGACCATATCAAAAGCTTTGCTAAAGTCAAGGAACAACACGTCCACTGCTTTCTCCTCATCTACAGAGCCAGTTATCTCATCATAGAAGGCAATCAGGTTGATCAGGCATGACTTGCCCTTGGTGAATCCATGTTGACTGTTCCTGATCACCTTCCTCTCCTCCAAGTGCTTCAAAATGGATTCCTTGAGGACCTACTTCATGATTTTTTTCCAGGGACTGTAGTTCCCCGGATTCTCTTGCTTCCCTTTTTAAAAGATGGGCACTATGTTTGCCTTTTTCCAATCGTCCGGGACCTCCCCCAATAGCCACAAGTTTTCAAAGATAATGGCCAATGGCTCTGCAATCACATCAGCCAACTCCCTCAGCACCCTTGGATGCAGTGCATCCTGCCCCATGGACTTGTGCATGTCCAGCTTTTCTAAATAGTCCTCAACCTGTTCTTTCACCACTGAGGGCTGCTCACCTCCTCCCCATACTGTGCTGCCCAGTGCAGCAGTCTGGGAGCTGACGTTGTCTCTGAAGACCAAGGCAAAGAAAGCATTGAGTACTTCAGCTTTTTCCACATCATCTTTCACTCAGTTTCTTCCCCCATTCAGTAAGGGTCCCACATTTTACCTGACCACCTTCTTGTTGCTAACATACCCATAGAAACCCTTCTTATTACCTTTCACATCCCTGGCTAGCTGCAACTCCAATTGTGATTTGGCCTTCCTGATTACGCCCCTGCATGCTCGAACAATATTTTTATACTCCTCCCTAGTCATCTGTCCAAATTTCCACTTCTTGTAAGCTTCCTTTGTGTGTAAGCTAACTGAAGATTTCTCTGTTAAGCCAAGCTGGTTGCCTGCCATATTTGCTACTCTTTCTGCACATTGGGATGGTTTGTTCCTGCACCCTCAATAAGCCTTCTTTAAAATACAGCCCGCTCTCCTGGACTCCTTCCCCCCTCATATTAGCCTCCCAGGGAATCCTGCACATCAGTTCCCTAAGGGAGTCAAAGTCTGCTTTTCTGAAGTCAGGGGTCCATATTCTGCTGTTCTCCTTTCTTCCTTTTGTCAGGATCCTGAACTCAACCAACTCATGATCACTGCTGCCCAGGTTGCCATCCACTTCTACCTCCCCTACCAATTCTTCCCTGTTTATGAGCAGCAGGTCAAGAGGAGCATGGCCCCTAGTTAGTTCCTCCAACACTTGCACCAGAAGTTGTCCCCAGAATTCTCCAAAAACTTCCTGGATTGTCTGTGCACTGCTGTATTGCTCTCCCAGCAGATGTCAGGGTGACTGAAGTCCCCCATGAGAACCAGGGCCCGTGATCTGGAAATGTCTGTTAGTTGTCTGAAGAAAGCCTCATCTACTTCATTCTCCTGGTCTGGTGATCTATAGCAGACACTCACCACAACCTCACCCTTGTTGCTCTTGCCTCTAAACTTAACCCAAACTCTCAACAGGCTTTTCTCCAGTTTCATGCTGGAGCTCTGAGCAATCATACTGCTCTCTTACACACAGTGCAACTCTGCCACATTTTCTTCCCTTCCTGTCCTTCCAGTTTATGCCCATCCATGACAGTGCTCCAGACATATGAGTTACCCCACCAAGTTTCTGTTATTCCAATCACATCATAGTTCCTTGACTGTGCCAGGACTTCCAATTCTTCCTGCTTGTTTCCCAGGCTTCTTGCATTTGTGTACAGGCACCTAAGATAACTAGCCGATTGCCTGAAGCCAAAGTCAATAGCAGTTTTGCTACTGACATCAATGGGGGCAAAAATTCACTCTAAGACTTCTGGGGAAAGCAGTGAAATTGACTTCTCTGCAGAGGACCAGCACAAGGACTGTGTAACACAAGTTGCACTCAAACAACGATTTGAGGGCTTCAGAAGTACATACGCTTTGTGTTGGCCCTCTGCATGGGGTTATATTGTATCCCACACAAGCAGCAGGTACAGATAAATTGTTGGCATATTTATAAACACAGGGGGCACCACAAAACACACACAAACCAATTGACTCTTTTAAACGCATAATCTGTATTTGTGACGATCAGGGTCCAGACACCGCTAGGGGAGAACAAAGGGGTTAGGCCCCAAAAATAAGCAGCTGAACCAACCGATTGCATGCTATATTGTTGTACTGGTGAAGTATATTGAGTGATAAGCTTTCATAAAAGACTTAACATTCTGAATTTTGTGGTCATTATAAGATAAGATATAGATATAAGATGTGGTGGTTATAAATTTATGTGTACAGAGAACAGTGCTTACAAAGGCCGGATCCACCTCACAGCAGGGAGGTGAGTGATCCGACAGGGAGAGGCATCAACTGAGCCAGATGTTCACACAAAACCAGACTCAAGTAATGATTCATGGTAAAACCCAGAAAAAGATACTGATAGGCCATTACAGTTAATGGAAAGACATTGAGACAACTGGGGATTTCCCCACTTTGAATATTTATAGTGACTAAAGCAAAAAACGGCAAGCCCTTTTAAAATGGAAGGGGGTTGACATGAAAGGCACTCAGAAACCAAGGGACACACTCTAGGCGGGAAGCTGTCTATGAAAAGCTGGATCTCTCCCATATCTAGGGGGTATGCTGGGAAATTGTTCAAAGGCAATAGGTAACCTGTATTAGAAAAAAGAAAAGGATTACTTGTGGCACCTTAGAGACTAACCAATTTATTTGAGCATAAGCTTTCATGAGGTACAGCTTACTTCATCGGATGTAAGCTTATGCTCAAATAAATTGGTTAGTCTCTAAGGTGCCACAAGTCCTCCTTTTCTTTTTGCGAATACAGACTAACTCGGCTGTTACTCTGAAACTTTGTATTAGAAAGGGGATTTTATCTAATACAGAAGTGTAAGGCCTGAAGTTGCATTTTTATGTTTATTTACTGTGTAACTTGTATGTGTCTGTCGTCCCTTACCATTTCATCTTGGAATCTGTGGGTGCTCCTATTAAATAAACTGTTTGTTTATTTTTATTCCCAAGCAGGTCTCTTTGTGAGGCATGTGTGCACCAAAGTGAACTGATAACTGGGGGGCTGGTTTCACACCTTCCAAAAGGCTGATAGTTGAGAACTTGGGAAGGACAGATATGGGGAGACTCAGGTCTGGAAGGGCTATTGGCGTCACTATGCAATGAGTAATCATGCTGGTAAAAGCCCGGGTGAGACCTTGTGCGTGTGGGCAGACTACTGGTGTTGGGGCTCTGAGGCATAGCAGCACAGTAGTAAGGCACCCCAAAGTTACAGGGCAGGCGGTGACAGAACTTACTGGTCTGGGTGATCCCCAAAACATCACAGTATGCAAACTGGGTAACTGTGCACCCAGCTGTGCTCATATTTAGCCCAACTGCCCGCACAAAAGCCTCCTTCTTCGGGCACTTGAAGTTTTTGCAGGAGCTGTGGCATTAACTGACATTTTTGGGATACTCCCTTCGTTCCCATGTTTAAAAATCAGTCAGTTTAGAGCAAAGCATCTGCTTTCTATTAATGAAACACAGAAGATGTCCTTTTAATAAGTAGTATTGTCTAAATTACACGTTTTTCAAAAGGACCAGCATGTTTTTAAGACTATTATCCAATATATTTTCTTCTCTATATAGATTTACTTAAGCTGTGTGAATGACTGATTTTTCAGTTCACTGACCTTTCTGAAAAAGAAAAGAAAAAAACTGTTTTAGGTCAACCCAAAATGAAAATTTTTCAAAATTTTCAGTGAATCCAAAAGTTGGAAAAAATTGTTTTGGGTCAATTGAAAGATTTCATTCAATCCAAAATAAAATGTTTTGTTTTATTTGAGCTTTTTTGCATATTTTTTTAAATAAAATTGATGTAAATTTCAAAATGAAAAGTCATTTTGAATCAAAATTCTGAAATGTTTTATACAGAAAATGTCAAAACAAAATGTTTCAACATTTTTATGACTCTCATTAGACTGAGCAAGTATTAACCAGAGATGAGAACCCTAGGTGCTTAGTATTTTTATATTTATATATTAAAGCTACATCTCTTCTATTTCAGAAGTAGTCCAGTAACACAAATACTGAGTGCATAAGAAGTGGCAAACTGCCATACACCAAAGAACTTACTTGCCAACATCTAAATTCTGCATGTGTGTCCCGTTTGCCAACTTCCAGCCTTCTGGTGTGAGCTGATCTAATCCCCTCTCAGAAATTTGTGCTTCTTGGTGAATTAGTTGTTTCCTCTTGAACAAAAACCATTTAAGCACCAAATGGCCCTAAAGGGATTCTTCTTAGGAACCTAAAAAGCAGAGTATTTCCTCTTCTTTAGATTGCGACGTTAGAAATTACACCTTCCCATTTGTTCTGTTTCTAACAAGTTTCAATCGGACTTCAGATGTGAGAGAGGCAGTGTTAGCCAAGAGAGAGAAAAGAGGGTAGCATGATGGGAATTAAAGTTCAAAGAGGAAGTTATTCATTTACATGGGAAGGGTCAGAAACCTTTTTAGCTGTAGGAAATTACACATGCAGCAAGCTTGTGTAGTGGTTTTGTACTATTCTCTTTATGAATCCAGAATTTTTCAATGTTTGCAATTTGAACTTTTCTTTGCATACTATCAATATACAGAAGCAATTATCACATAAGCACCAAGATATATGTGAATGACAGAAGTTAGAGATGGAAAAGATACTGAAAACATGGTGTCATGTTCAGGGCTAGCTGTAACTTTCACCTCTCCCTGATCCTCAGGGTGCACCCTCCTCCCCCATCCTCAGGTGTTAGAGGTGTTGCCTTCATCTGTCCTGGGGCAGAGCCAGTTTGCAGGAAATTTTCAACATTGCAAAATTTGTTTTCAGTCTGAATTGGACTCTAAACAAATATTTTTGAAATTTCCCACGAATTAGAATCAGACACAAACAGGAGACAAGAAGATAAATTGTTTCAATCAGTGCTAAGCAGGAGCTTCCCTTACTAGTTTTAAAAATAAAATAATTTCAAAGTATTTTCTTCCCTATGGAAATGTTCTTCAAAATTGACATTCTTCCCTAAACATTTCAATTTTGACAAAAATGGCATTCTTCACTGAAAAAAACAAACAATTCCTGACTAGCTTTGGGTGGAATCCTATGGTTCACCCGCCCTCAGACTTGGTCCCAGGGTACCAGCTGTGATTATTCAGTAGACCTGACTAGGTTCATGCCCTGCAAATCTGCCCTTCGGGAGCAGTGACCAGCAGTGAATACAGTGACCCTTTTTCCAAAACAAAGTATTGTTTAGTCACAACAGTGGGAACTCAGCATACCAAGAAAACATGGTTTTCAACACAATAAAAGGTTAACACATATATCTGTTTTACCTACAGTTTAGATAGGCCTAACTTATCCCAGAGTCCCAGTCTCTGTGGAATGGGGGTCAGCCTGCTTCCCAGCACTCTCTCTACCTCTCTCTCGCCCATTCTTTAGGGACTGTGTTCTTACACACTCCAAAAGTTCTTAGTTCCAGTTTCCCACCTCGATCTTATTCCCCACCTTCCCCAAGGAGGTTACAAGCCAGCTGATTAAACTAGACAGAGGTGAAATTTCTCAGTGAATGACACCTACATTGTCCCTGTATGTACCAGTAAACAGGACTATCTGAAGTAACTGTATCAGAGGGGTAGCCGTTTTAGTCTGGATCTGTAAAAGCGACAAAGAGTCCTGTGGCACCTTATAGACTAACAGATGTATTGGAGCATAAGTTTTCGTAGGTGAATACCCACTTCGTCGGATGCATCTGACCAAGTGGGTCTTCACCCACTTGCTCCAACACGTCTGTTAGTCTGTAAGGTGCCACGGGACTCTCTGCCGCTGAAGTAACTGTGCACCTTCCTGCACATGTGCTGTTAACTCCTGTTGGAATTAATCCTGTGTAATCATACAGCAAACAGCACAAAGTAATCAGACGTGCAAATGGAACATATAATATTCATAAAATATTACAGGCTGCTCCTACATCCTCTACACACGGAATGTACAATTTCTTTTATTAAGAAATAGTTTTCATATACAAAAACATCACATTTGCTATACAAATATTGTCTGGTATGTCACATTAAAATGGTGAGTGTACACTTGGGGTTTGGATCATCTGAATTATACAGCATTTCTGAACTCCAGGAAGCTGAATAAACGGCAAGTCCCACGTCTTAACATTTGTGCATAAACTCATGCCTTAAATGTAGCCACAAATACGAAGTCACTTCAGGCTGACAGTTCGGCCAATACATGTACACTATGAATAGGGGTCCCTGAGATCTGAGAACATTTATTTCTGAAAATGTTGCACAGACACATGCCCAACTCTTTCAATGAACTCCACCTGGGCTGCACCCAAACGGAGCCTCACTGAGGTCACCACAATAGTTTGGGGATCTGCCCATAGAAAAGGAGTACTTGTGGCACCTTAGAGACTAACCAATTTATTTGAGCATAAGCTTTTGTGAGCTACAGCTCACTTCATGCATCCGACGAAGTGAGCTGTAGCTCACGAAAGCTTATTCTCAAATAAATTGGTTAGTCTCTAAGGTGCCACAAGTACTCCTTTTCTTTTTGCGAATACAGACTAACACAGCTGTTACTCTGAAACCTGCCCATAGAAAGTTCACTGCAAGATCAGGACTATCAAGGTTAACTGTCCACAGCAGTAGGATCAACAGTAGTATCCATGCAGATCTCTTAAAACACTGGAACATGAAGATAGTGCTGTGCTGGAAGGTGTTAATGGCTGCTGCCAAACAGGTCTCTAATCTATAGAGTAGGCAATCACACACTTTGTTAAAAGTGATGGATGTGCTAGCCAACTTCTTTTAGGCTAAATGGAAGGAGCAATTAACCCCCTTTTACGGAGTAAAATAACTGGAGACAATAGAAGCCGAGGCAGTTGGCCACATGGAAACACCCGAGTAGGTCTAAGCCATGTGAACATAGAGTTTAAGGCCAGAAGGGACCAACATATAGCCTGACTTCTTGTACATCGCAGTCCACCACCACCACCACCCACCCACTACACCCAACAACTGAAATTAGACCACAGGAGACTATGAGATGCCACAGGCAGAGCACAGGAGGGAATGTGGTGCAACAGTGCCTGAGACCCTAATGGCAGGGAAATGATTACATGACAATCAGTGGCGTAGTGGAGCTGGAATGCTGTTCTGATATTATCAACTATGCACCATGCACGCTGCCCCTCAACCCCTGCTCCACCCTCCACAGCATACTCCTCCCCCCCCCTCCATCTCCCCGACCTGACCCTCCTCACTCCATAGAGCTTGGGTTAGGGCCACATCCAGCCGCATGCACGTGGGGCAGGATTAGCGAATGGCAGGGGAGGGCAGGGTCAGTGAACCAGGCTGGTGGAGATCTCCGGCATTCTGGTACCTTCTCACTTTAAGACTGCACCTCTGCCGATAATCCAAGCAAGTGACCCACACCCCATGCTGCAGAGGAGGGCAAAAAAAAAAATCCAAACAAACCCAAGACCACTGCCAATTTGACTTGGGGGAAAATTCCTTCCCAACACCAAACAGGGCGATCTGTTAGACCCTGAGCATGTGAACAAGAACCAGCTAGATAATCTTGAGAAAGAAAATGCTCTATGCAGAATGCTGGCCCACTTTGTCCAGTGTCCCATCTCTACCCATGGCCATTTCTGATGCATCACAAGAAGACAAACAAAAATATCCCCCATGAGTACATGGGGGTGGGGAATCACTTCCTAATCCATGCAGATGGTCTGAGGTGTTTCCCTGATTGGACTGATTTGATACGCAAGGGCTAGCTGACTGCTTGGCAAACAGTGTGTGTGTGTGTGTGCGCGTGAGGAAAAAGGCAAGAGAAGCAGTTGTGAGGGTGGCTCTGAGAGACAGACTTTTGGGGGCACATGACTCACTGGAAATGGAGGCTTGGAAATTATGAGCAAGGAAATTGCCTGCTGTTGTTTGTTTCTATTGTTTTCAGGGAAAATAGACTGTGTTCGTTCTTAGTAAGTACACAGGATTGAACCAAAGGCATACCTGATTATGTCACCAGTTTCTCCTCTTAACAGAGTCAACCATGTGAGCCCCCGAATACTGGCCACCTGCTTGGGCCAAAGGGGCAACGATATTCACCGTAGACGGAAATTGTAATCAAACACATTTCTATCTCTATATTGTTAGTAATACCTTAGGCTTATGTTATGTTAGAGTTACTAATAGAGCCAAACCTGACATACTTTTAAAAACTGAATTTACGTTCATGATTATTGTGGCATACCTTCTAGTTCTCTTATTTTGGACAATGAAAATGGTTTCTCTCCAGGGCCTCCTCTGTCCGAGTTCTGTGTAACCCAAAGAGAGACATTCCCATCCTCTTTATATCCTCTTTGGTGAAAAATGGACCTACAAGGCTTTCCTGAATGATGATATAGAGGTTAGTTCCTGAGTCTAGTCTAGCTCCACACAAGAGCCCCAAATGCCTATACAGTATCTTAGAGTCTGTCACACTGTTACCTGCCCCACTGGGCATTTTATTGGCATTGTCCTGGCTATTTACTTTGCATCACCTGCATAAAGCTAATAAAATGGCACCATAAAAATCTTAAATGATGGTGTGTAATGTCAGTTGAAATGATGATGTCTGGTCTCAGCCTACCAATTTTCTGGAAAAATAATAGACTCTTTCACCTTGTTCTGTAGTCTGTGGAAGATCCTTCCGTGGCTCATGAAAAGCTAAAGCCCCTGGCATCACAGAATCATAGAATATCAGGGTTGGAAGGGACCTCAGGAGGTCATCTAGTCCAATCCCCTGCTCAAAGCAGGGCCAACCCCAACTAAATCATCCTAGCCAGGGCTTTCTCAAGCCAGACCTTAAAAACTTCTAAGGAAGGAGATTCCACCACCTCCCTAGGTAATGCATTCCAGTGTTTCACCACCCTCCTAGGGAAAAAGTTTTTCCTAATATCCAACCTAAACCTCCCCCACTGCAACTTGAGACCATTACTCCTCGTTCTGTCGTCTGCTACCAATGAGAACAGTCTAGATCCATCCTCTTTGGAACCACCTTTCAGGTAGTTGAAAGCAGCTATCAAATCCCCCCTCATTCTTCTCTTCCGCAGACTAAACAATCCCAGTTCCCTCAGCCTCTCCTCATAAGTCATGTGTTCCAGTTCCCTAATCATTTTTAGGACATTTTTCAATTTTTCCACATCCTTCTTGTAGTGTGGGGCCCAAAACTGGACACAGTACTCTAGATGTGGCCTCACCAATGTCGAATAGAGGGGAACGATCATGTCTCTCGATCCGCTGGCAATGTCCCTACTTATACATCCCAAAATGCCATTGGCCTTCTTGGCAACAACGGCACACTGTTGACTCATATCCAGCTTCTCGTCCACTGTCACCCCTAGGTCCTTTTCTGCAGAACTGCTGCCTAGCCATTCGGTCCCTGGTCTGTAGCTGTGCATGTGATTCTTCCGTCCTAAGTGAAGGACTCTGCACTTGTCTTTGTTGAACCTCATCAGATTTCTTTTGGCCCAATCCTCCAATTTGTCTAGGGCCCTCTGTATCCTATCCCTACCCTCCAGCATATCTACCTCTCCTCCCAGTTTAGTGTCATCTGCAGACTTGCTGAGGGTGCAATCCACACCATCCTCCAGATCATTAATGAAGATATTGAACAAAACCGGTCCAAGGACCGACCCTTGGGGCACTCCACTTGACACCGGCTGCCATCTAGACATGGAGCCATTGATCACTACCCGTTGAGCCCGACAATCTAGCCAACTTTCTACCCACCTTGTAGTGCATCCATCCAGCCCATACTTCTTTAACTTGCTGGCAAGAATACTGTGGGAGACCGTGTCAAAAGCTTTGCTAAAGTCAAGGAACAACACGTCCACTGCTTTCCCCTCATCCACAGAGCCAGTTATCTCATCATAGAAGGCAATTAGATTAGTCAGGCATGACTTGCCCTTGGTGAATCCATGCTGACTGTTCCTGATCACTTTCCTTTCGCGTAAGTGCTTCAGGATTGATTCCTTGAGGACCTGCTCCATGATTTTTCCAGGGACTGAGGTGAGGCTGACTGGCCTGTAGTTCCCAGGATCCTCCTTCTTTCCTTTTTTAAAGATGGGCACTACTTTTTCCAGTCGTCCAGGACCTCCCCCGATCGCCATGAGTTTTCAAAGATAATGGCCAATGGCTCTGCAATCACATCCGCTAACTCCTTTAGCACTCTCGGATGCAACGCATCCGGCCCCGTGTACTTGTGCTCGTCCAGCTTTTCTAAATAGTCGCGAACTACTTCTTTCCCCACAGAGGGCTGGTCACCAGTGCAGTAGTCTGGGAGCTGACCTTGTTTGTGAAGACAGAGGCAGAAAAAGCATTGAGTACATTAGCTTTTCCCATATCCGCTGTCACTAGGTTGCCCACCTCATTCAGTAAGGGGCCCACGCTTTCCTTGACTTTCTTCTTGTTGCTAACGTACCTGAAGAAACCTTTCTTGTTACTCTTAACATCTCTTGCTAGCTGCAACTCCAAGTGTGATTTGGCTTTCCTGATTTTCCGCCTGTATGCCCGAGCAATATTTTTATACTCCTCCCTGGTCATTTGTCCAATCTTCCACTTCTTGTAAGCTTCTTTTTTGTGTTTAAGATCAGTAAGGATTTCACTGTTAAGCCAAGTGGTAGAACTAACAGAAGGGTAGGTGGTGAGGCGGAGCCAGTGCCCCCCAGCACCCTTAATGTATGTGTGGCACCTTTTCAAGCCAATAGGTATAACTGAAGGTGGCACCACCAATGACCCATTGCCCCCTCTACCCACTCCTCATAACATGACTCTGTTACAACCTAGCATTTTTTTCTACCATTATTTCAGAGAAAATCTTTGAATTACTCCAGGGTGGCGCAGCAAGCTGCTGTGTGCCCCTACGCGACATTTCAATCATTAGTTAAAAACTGGGAGAGGGGATATAAGAATACAAATTATTGGGCCATAGCAGATGAGACCATGTTTCTTCCTGTTTCTTTTCACTAATGCTTCTCTATCCCTAAAGAAAGAAACAGGGATGCTCTCATTTCTACCTAGTGATATTGTAAGATTCACAAACATGTAAATAATATTGTTTATTAGTCAATGCTGTCAAATATTACTTTTGCCTGAATCGGTAATGAACTGTAAAGTAAGAAGACAGTTCTTCAATGGCAGACTGTAGTTACATAAGTATAAAACACTGGTATAGTTTGATACAGTAACTCATGACTATTTATTTCATATGAAAAATATTATACAGTTAACATTATACCATATTATACAATTGATATAGCAAAACAAAGCTAAATATTGAAAAGCCTCGTGCACCTCTCATACCTCTGCATTTAGGCACAACATTATGTTTTCAGGTTTCAGAGCAGCAGCCATGTTAGTCTGTATCTGCAAAAAGAACAGGAGGACTTGTGGCACCTTAGAGACTAACAAATGTATTTGAGCGTAGGCTTTCGTGAGCTCCAGCAGATGCATCCGATGAAGTGAGCTGTAGCTCACGAAAGCTTATGCTCTAATACATTTGTTAGTCTCTAAGGTGCCACAAGTCCTCCTTTCCTATTATGTTTTCAAGCTCCCATGGAATGATGTAGTTGTTATCGTGACAGTGCCAAATCCATGTCTGAAGTACTGCACAATTAATCCAGCACTTATGGCAGAGCCATAAGTCTAGACATGCAGATGTTGAAAAATCTATGTGGGCAAGTGCCACTGTTGTTGTGAAACTCTAGACAAACAAAATCACGACAGAGTGTGACTACGTTCTCTAACACAGTAGGAATAATTTGATTAATTCAGAATAGTTCAGAGGTGCCTTTATTAGCAGTTTCTGTTAGCACAATTGGCTGTATGTGCACATATGACACAAAAATGCAACTTAGGGCTCAATAATATCAAAAACTCATGATCTATATCTGACTTGTTTCTGAGAAAAACATCACATACCACAACCTTGCAAGCAACATGCCCTTACTGAACACAACATGCCTTCTGAAATGCTATTCCAAGAGGAATATTACCATCTGAGTTGTCCTCTTGATTTATAGCTGCAATTGCAAGCTCTGCATGAATTCCTTATGCTAATGATAATGACCTTAGCATAAAAGGCACATGACTTAGCAATGCGTGGAAGCAAACTAAAACTTCTAGCAAGAAATCTTTGAGTCATACAAAAGTGTGTAAGCAAGGAATGTCTGGGATGGTTCTACTAAGATGTCTATGCAGACAGCTTGATCTTCACCCATTTCATGCTTGTTACGGTTAAAAATATATGGCAATTGACTGCAACAATGGGACGTCCAATGAATAAACGTGATAGCCAGGTATTGTGATTCTTGAATCATCTTTACATTATGCAGCTCTTTTTACATATGCTTAAATAGAAGCACTAACTTCTTCTCAACTGTATTTTTAGAAGAGCAGCACTCTGTTATTTTTCACAGCTGCTTTCTCTCAAATACTAACACAACTTGCTATCAATTGTTTGTACAGAGCACACTACTGTTTAAAGAAACAATTGAATCCTGCAGGCCCAGCTGTGTGTTGGGGCAGAGTGAAGGTGCACCAACCTAATGAAGGGTCTAGGAGACATGCTCTAGCAGCTCCCCAGAGTGCACAGGTGCTGACGGACCCTTTGGGATTAGCCACTATGTGGATTGATATGGCAGAGTCTGTCCTCGCTTTCTCCTGATTCCTCTGGGGTGCTTAGACTGGAGCAAAACTTGTTCTCACTCCTTCCAAACTGTCCTAAGTGGGGGTAAGAGGCTCCTAACAATCTTTTCCCTCATGCAACCATTGTTTCTGGGAGCTGGATACAATCTGTTCCTAAATCTTTACATAAGCTTTTAAATAAGGTATCAGTTTTGCACTCGTGTACTGCATGTCCATAAAGATATAACATGCTTTACAACAGAAAATATGTTAGATGAAAAAATCTGGAAAAAACCATTCCCAAAGGGGAATGATGCATTAATTTTTTGCCTGATTTTCAAGGTCTTTTCTATGCTCAAAGTTGAGGACATTGCAAATGATCGGCCTCTATACAAATCTTTACGACACCAGGATTCATGACTGTACACCACAGGTCATTCTCTTCAGATCCAGTTGCCTTGATCTCTTTTCTTTTCTTTGCTATATGGTAATCAATGTTATTTTCTTCAGCTTCCCTGTGCCTCACTAGAACTGTTTTTGTTGTTGGTTTTCCATAACTTGCAACTGAATGTATTGCTAGTGAAAGGTGTGTTAGACTAATGCCCTGAAGACTAGAGGCCTCAGTTTATTAGTACAACAGATACCACAGGCTATCATATTGTCAGCATCTCCACAATACCTTGCCAATGTGTCTAAACCCTGATCTGAGGGACCACTTCTTGGTGAGAGGTTGATGCTTGGTCCATGGCTACTCACCCCGTGGCCTCTCTACAAAGACTGCTGTAAGAGGAGCTAATTAGTGCTCATTGTGATAGTCTTTTTATGATAGACACTACTCCACTAGAAAATGGACTCAGCCCATCAACTTAGCAACTTTCTCAGATGCTAACCACTATCCTGTGCCACCAATCTGAATTAGTTCCTGACGGTTGGCCTAGAGGTGAAAGAGGTCTATATCCCATTATTAGTCTAATGAGCTATGCAGTGCCCTTAGTAGCAGAGTCTCTGCATATTACCACGAGTAATAATGATGTCACTTTCTCCAGCAGTTTCAGTTAATCTCTTTCATATTTTGGTTTCCATTTACAAGTAACCTATAATGTTCCCTTGTGAAAATGTCTCATAGAAGAATAAAGACTCCCTCCCAGGCACAACACAAACTACACTCTTTATGTAACTGCACAGTACAAGTATTTGACGTGTCCATGAGAATAATACTTGATTATGCATATTTAAAATATCATCATCGTATTATGTTGTCTTGGCAAAGAAAACACACAGGGCCTGATCCTCACCTGAAAATCTGTCCCATAATTGATACAGTCTTAAATTTAGGATTCCTTAAAGGTGAAACAAAAAGGAAAAAAAATCGGGGAGGGAGGTGTAGTGCAATTTCATCTCCATGATGTATAAGGAGTATCCTGAAGTCCCCCTTATGTTTCTTTTTCAAAATTTGTTTTTGTTGTTGCTTGGTGATTATAAGAGAGGGTTACTCATCCTGTGCAGTAACTGAGAGTCTTCGAGATGTGCCCCCCTGTGGGTGCTCCACTCCAGATGCAGTATCATCCCTGCACCTGGGATCAGAGATCTTTAGTAGTAGTGCTCATTGGGCTGCACCTGTGCTCCTTGGCATTTCACGCCATGAGCAGTATCTATATATAGTGCTGTGCGATCCAGCCACCTTCAATTCCTTCTCTACGGCAGAGTCAATGTTTGAACTCCAAAGTAGAGGGGAAGGAGGGCAGGTAGTGGAGCACCCCTAGGGACACACAGCTCGAAGAACCTCAGTTACTGCACAGGGTGAGTAACCCTCTCTTCTTCTTCGAGTACTGTCCCTATGGGGGCTCCACTGTAGGTGACTGTAGAGCAGTGCCCCTAGTTGGAAAGTTGGGGCTTCGAAGTGATCTCTACTGAGGAGGATAGGACCATACGTCCTAGTAGGGTATCTGATGCCGCATCGTGGGTGATGGTGTAATGTTGACTGAAGGTGTCTGTGGACGTCCAGGTGCCTGCCTTACAAATGTCCGTAGTCAGCACGTTATTCAGAAAAGCTATTGAAGTAGAGAGCAATTGAGCTGAGTGCATGCAGTTGCCAAATGGGGGCTACAGTTTATGATGTTGCTAGTGGATGCACTCCAAGATTCATTTAGAAAGATGAAGTTTGGATACAGCTGAACCCTTTGATCTTTCGACGATAGAAAGGAATAAACGTGGTGACTGAACAATTTGTTCTATCAAGGTAGAATGTGCCCATCTGACATCTAAGGTGTGTAGTGTGATCTCGTGTTGTTTGCCATGAGGCTTGGGGAAGAAGGAGGGAAGGTGGATAGGTTGGTTTAGATGGAAAGAGGAGGGTACATTGGGTAAGAACTTCAGGTAAGGTTGTAACGTGACCTAGTCCTTATAGAAGATAGTATACACGGGTACGCCATCAGGGCACCTATTTCTCCTATACATCGGGCGGATGTAATGGCTATGAGAAATGCAGTTTTCATTGATAGATGCGTTTAGGAGCAGGTTGGCATAGGTTCAAATGGGGAGCTGGTGAGACAGCATAGGACTAAGCTGAGATTCCAAGGTGGGGTGGTATCTCGTACCTCATGATAAAAGCTTTGGAGGCCCTTAAGGAATCTTTTTGTCATTGCATGGGTAAATACTGACTGAGCCTCTATCTTGAAGTGGAATGCAGTAATGGCAGCCAGATGTACACAAATGGATCTTATGGACAGCCCCGATCTCTTGAGTTCTAGGATATAGTCCAGAATGAGTGATAAAGGAGTGGTAGTTGATGAGATATATTTGGTGTCGCACCAAGTCTGGAATGTCTTTCATTTTTGGAGGTAAGTATAGCATATTGTCGAATGTCTGCTATTTAAGAGAATCTCCTTTACTCATCCGAACAGGTCATCTCCAGGTCCTGGAACCATGAAAGGAACCAAGCCTTCAGATAGAGAAGTTACAGATTCAGATGGAGAATCTAGTCTGCTTCCTGGGAGAGGAGGTGTGGGGTCAAGTTCAAGGTGATTGGTGGACAGCACTCAAAGTTGTTGAGCGGATTGGTACTGATTTTGATATTTTTGATCTGCCTCTCTCAGTCCTGAGTGATGGCTTAGCATAGGCACCAACTCTGTGGGTGCTCGGGGACTCAAGCACCAACAGAAAAAAAATAGTGGGTGCTCAGCACCCACCAGCCACAGCTGTTCAGCAGTGCCCCCAATCAGCTCTTGGGCAGCGCCTCCAATCAGCTGTTTGGAGAGGTGCCATCAAACAGCTGTTCGGGGAGCTGCCTCCATCAGCTGTTTGGCAGCTGCAGGAAGTGCTTTGAGGAGAGTGGATAGCAGTGACTGGTGGGCGGGTAGGGGCCTCAGGGGAGGGGGCTGGAGCGGGGTCGGGAAGAGGCAGAGACAGGGCAGGGCCTCAGGGGAAGGGGCAGAGTAGGGGTGGGGCCTCGGAGGGTGGAGCATCCCCAAGAAAAAATAAAAGTCAGCGCCTATGCAGCTTAGGGTCCTCAGACCTCTTACCAGTACTGGTACTGGACGTATCCAGATGATCACAGGATTCAGGTCTCACCCTGGAAGATATTGAGGCTACTGACTTCATGGGGGATGCCCTTTTCTGAGGTGGTTCCTTGGTTGGTTAGCTTGTTTCTTCTCGTCTTGGATGGAGACAGCAGATTTTCTTTTTGTGGTGTTCGGTGAATGGGGGTCAGTAGATGACCATGCCGATGGTGAGTGGTATTGGGGCCAGGATCAGAGGCTTGCCACAAGGAGCTCTCCATCATTAAAAGTTTTAGTCTCAGTGTTTCCGAGAAACCTACGCTAATCTAAGAATAATGGGGAGGAAAGAGCCAAAGGAAAAATAACATTTTTAAGTGGTAAAGGGAAGAAAATTGTAAAGGAAACAACTACTAACTAAGAACTAGCAATGAAAGCACTAATACTACGAAGGGCACTAAAGATGTATGCAGGACTCTGCTAAGGATTCCATCCCAAACCATGGGCAACTGAGAAGAAACTGAGGGTGGTTGGACTGCATAACACTATATAGACACCACTCACGGCATGAGATGAGGAGGAGAGCTTATATGACCCAAAGGGCACTGCTACCGAAGATCTCCAATCCCAGGTGCAGGCATGCTACCACACCTACAGTGGAGCACCCAAATAGACACTATTCGAAGAAGAACTGAAACTTCAGGACTTCATTTATCACTTTTGCTAGAGGAACTTTACAGTGTTATCAGACAAGAATGTAAGATGAACTGCTGCTTGTCTTTCCAAGGTGGAGGACGAGATGCTGAATTGAAGGGACTGATGACCCAATTCTCCACTGCTTTGCACCTTGTGAGCAACATCAGTGCAAAGTGGACATAAAGCGCAACCTAATCAGAATTTTACATCCACTTTTCACCGATACATATGACTGTATAAGATGGAAGGCCGTGAAGAATCAGGCCTTAGGAACTCCCAGGAAGGAAGGAAAGCTGTAGCATAGGTTACAGTCTTGTGACAGCACTATTTAGGTCCTCCGAAGATCTCACAAAGGTCCTCCATCAAAGAGGAAAGTGAGGACCAGTTATTACAGATATATCCAAGGTCAGAAAGACAAGTAGCAAAACAGTTTAAGGGGGGCAGTAACTGGAAAACTCTACTTTTTGTTTTTACTTTATTCACCTTTAAAACAAACAAATGTAATTCAGGAAGATATTAAAAAGTCAGATCCTAAAAGAAATTACAAAGTGCTAAATGAAAGAAAGATTATTCCATTGTTAAACTAATTTCTTGGAAGCCTCCATAAGACACTGTGAGAAAATGCATTTTAATGTAGTTCACAAAGTTCAATAAAGCAATTCATAAAATCAGTTTGACTCTCCATGTGTTTGGTCTCAGAAAGAAGTAGAGCATTAACTTTAACAATGTCAACTTGTCCTCACTATCAAATTTAACTAAATTAGTATCCAAGTTAATATTTAAAAACACATTTCACACACAGGAAAGTAGCTAATGCATTACTTGCTTGCTATCCAGTGAAATTCTTAGTCAGGAAAATGCTTTCAATCAAAGAAACTCTTTATAGTTTGAGATGTGAGCAATACTAGGGGTCACCAAATGAAATTAATAGGCAGCAGGTTTAAAACAAACAAAAGGAAGTATTTCTTCACATAACACATAGTCAACCTGTGGAACTCTTTCCCAGAGGATGTTGTGAAAGCCAAGACTATAACAGGGTTCAAAAAAGAACTAGATAAATTAATGGAGGATAGGTCCATCAATTGCTAGTAGCCAGGATGGTGTCCCCAACCTCTGTTTGCGAGAAGCTGGGAATGAGCGACAGGGGATGGATCACGTGATGATCACCTGTTCTGTTCATTCCCTCTGGGGCACCTGGCATTGGCCACTGTCGGTAGACAGGATACTGGGCTAGATGGACCTTTGGTCTGACTCAGTAGGGCCATTCTTATGTTCTTATGCATAATATGCCTGGCTTTCTTAAACATATGAGGACACTTCAGAAGTTCTGTAACAAAGCAATGTGGTGCCAATAATAGACAATTTCTAGGTAAACTCATACATACTGGCAAGCAGGAGTAGTACAGTTGTACTTCAACTGCAACCACCCCTTCCTCCCCCCCACCCCCCCCAAAAAAAGCAAAAAACACATGTCCCATCCCCCAGGCTTCCACTATTTGAGCTAAAGAATATGGAGTCTCCTGGCAAAAATCTCCAACATGTGTTGAACTACTGGCAGCTGGCTCCAATCCCAGCACTGATCTCCAGCCACCTCTGACGGGCAGTTGGCCCCTTGGTGGGCATAGACAGATAATGCAGATTAGAGCAACCATTTTCTAGGTGTCAACAACTTGGACATTTTTTTAAATCTTACCATAGAGGCAATTACTGTCATGTACCAGATACGGACTGGTTACATAGCTTACAACCCAGACAGATACATGTGTACCTTTAAGACTCTTTAATGCAATGCCAGCTATGGCTGTTTTCAGCTCAAGTAAGGTATCTTGCACACAATCACATTCCATTACTATTACTTTTCCAAATGTTCTCTTTTCTTCAGAGAGTCACTTGAGCACCCCTCCTCCAATCTAACCAGTGACAAATGAGCCTAGGCTAGGGGAGGAGAGCATTATAGGGCAGAAACAAAGGCACTATTCACCCCAGGCCAAAATACACAGGGTTTGGGAAGCTCATATCTGCCACCACCCCTGCATTCTTTGCTGCTACTTATCCCACACAAGCAGATAGGTGATGCAACATTTCTTTACGTTATTACTCCTGTTGTGCATATAGTTACACAGAAGGGGAACATGAAGCCTTATTAAATAAGCTTGAGAGCATGAAATAATATTTGTAAGTCTGGGAATGAGAACTTTACTTTTAAAGGGACCTGTTTTTCCAGATCCATATTAGTTTTCTAGATAAAAGTATAATATTATGCTCATATTCTCTAATGCTGCAGAAGCAGCGTTAAACTATGCAGTCAACTATTGTGCCATGGATTATGCTCTCATATGGACATTAATTCTATATTAATTAATTCTATAGCAAGAGACATACATGAAATGTAGAAAACTTATTTCTGTTATCATGCTAATATTATCTCGGTCAGAGATTAAACATTATGCAAAAGCCAAGAACCTCCCATTGATTTGATTACAAATAGAAACACTATCAAGGTAGTGGTCTTTAGATGGCTTTGGGTCACTTACTGAGTAACTATAACAACTATAGGATGTTACACCATGTGCTGCAAGAATGACTTGAAGCTGAGAGGCTTTATTACCTTTGCTGCTGATTATTTTGTGCAGTAGCCAGTAACCTAATTTCCTCTACAGTATATGACTCAAGCTTTACTTCAGTGATCAGATCCTGTTTCACAAAGTTGTTAGAAAGTCTCGAGTGATATGCCAGCAGCACACCATATTTATTTGGAAAGAAGTCACTGGGCTTCACATAGGACCAATTTTAGCCTTACAAAGAGTACAAATTACTCTTGTGAGGAGTTAGTTCCAATATTGCAACATTATTTAAGCTGGATTGTTTCCTGAACACTCCAGTTTAGGTTTTTAACAAGAATTGTGCACTGTTGTACTGAAAGGAAATACATCATTACTCTGTTAGTGTGAAATGCAACCCAATGTGGAGGGCCCAAGTAAGGTTGCATGCTTTAAACTTGTTCTGCTGTGGTTTCCACACTGGTCTCATAGCTGGTAAATGGCAATGTTGATGGTCAGCCAGGTATGGCCATGGGACCCCATGGATTCAATGACCTTAGTGCTCTATACAAGTGGCACCATGAAGAATAACATCTTCTAGAAATTATGGGTTAGACTGATCTCAGTTACACTGGTGTAAATTCAGAGAAAATTCATTGATGTCCCTGAAGTTTCTCTGGATTTACACCTGTTAGCTCAGAACTGGCCACATTTTGTAGATTGTACAAATTGTTATTCACACAACCAAATATATGTTTCTATTTGCAATGGCATCCAAAATTTATGAAGGTCCATGTTCTTCTGAATGCAGTACAGAAGTGAGCTGGCTTCCCAAAAACTAAGACAAGAAAGAGGGGAAGAGACACCGAGGAGTGTTAGTCTAAGTTAGAAATGGCATTTCTAAGCATTGACATTTTGAGATGGAGGACTGGGTAGCAGAGAATTTGTCTGTGGAATGTAGAACTGCACCAGTCACTCCCTTCCCTACTGGCACTGCAAACATTTTTAATCTGAAAGACCAATTATATAAATTCGGTGCATCCGAAAGCCTCTATGCACCACTAATACCCACTAACCCTGGTAGGTATTATATATTATTTATTATTACTTAAGCCCTAAATGTATGGCGTAAGTAGGTCTTAGGTGCCATATAAGAGAATATTTGGGCCTTCTGCACTGGGTGGAATTTCTCACAAATGTCAATAATTTGTTACAGGGTTTCTAGTTATTAATGTAAATTAGTGAGGTATTTGTATTGCCATTTACCAAGACATTTTGTTTCTGTGATTAGGAGAATCTGACATTTATCTATAAAATTGCACATCATTGTAAAACTGAAGCATGAACTAGAAGCAGGGAAATGTTGTAATACACTGTAGTAGATAAGCTGCTAAGCATTGCTTTGTAATGTATCTGATGGTACAGTTGACATGATGAAAGCAAAGGGGATTATTTGCGATAAGATAATGGCAAAATGCTAACTATTCACTTTAACCCATGGGCAGTGACAGAATTTCAGTTCTTCCACAAAAAGAACAAGGAGTACTTGTGGCACCTTAGAGACTAACAAATTTATTTGAGCATAAGCTCATATAGCTCATTTCATCGGATGCATTCAGTGGAAAATACAGCGGGGAGATTTATATACATAGAGAACAGGAAACAATGGGTGTTACCATACACACTGTAACAAGAGAGTGAACACTTAAGGTGAGCTATTACCAGCAGGAGAGCTGGGGGGAGGGGCGGAACCTTTTTAAGTTTTTTTGTTGAAGAATTGCCAATTTTAGGTCTGTAATCGAGTGACCAAAGACATTGAAGTGTTCTCCAACTGGTTTTTGAATGTTATAATTCTTGATGTCTGATTTGTGTCCATTTATTCTTTAACATAAAGACTGTCCAGTTTGACCTATGTACATGGCAGAGGGGCATTGCTGGCACATATCCCATTGGTAGATGTGCAGGTGAACGAGCCTCTGATAGTGTGGCTGATGTGATTAGGCCCTATGATGGTGTCCCCTGAACAGATACGTGGGCACAGTTGGCAGCAGACTTTGTTACAAGGATAGGAGGTCAGGAGTGGGAGTGTGTCCACCTCCCCACCCATCTGGCTGATGGAGTCTGTGGCCTTGGGACCCAGCAAGGGAGCTAGACACCGGGGCTTTTCCGCAGGGTCCCCTTGGTTCAAATCACCAGCCTGCTCAAAGGCAGTGAGGTGGCATCCACACCCCCCGCCTCCTTAACCAGGGGCAGCAATTTAGTCTCGAGGTTCCCTGTGGAACTGGACAACGGACAACGGGTGGAATATTTTGTACCTTGGGGAAGTTTTGACCTAAGCTGGTAAAGATAAGCTTAGGAGGTTTTTCATGCAGGTCCCCACATCTGTACCCTAGAGTTCAGAGTGGGGGAGGAACCTTGAAAGGCCCAAAACTGGACACAGTACTCCAAATGAGGCCTCACCAATGTCGAATAGAGGGGGACGATCACGTCCCTCTATCTGCTCGCTATGCCCCTACTTATACATCCCAAAATGCCATTGGCCTTCTTGGCAACAAGGGCACACTGCTGACTCATATCCAGCTTCTTGTCCACTGTAACCCCTAGGTCCTTCTCTGCAGAACTGCTGCCTAGCCATTCGGTCCCTGGTCTGTAGCTGTGCATTGGGTTCTTCCGTCCTAAGTGCAGGACCCTCCACTTATCCTTATTGAACCTCATCAGATTTCTTTTGGCCCAATACTCCAATTTGTCTAGGTCCCTCTGTATCCTATCCCTGCCCTCCAGCGTATCTACCACTCCTCCCAGTTTAGTATCATCCGCAAATTTGCTGAGAGTGCAATCCACACCATCCTCCAAATCATTTATGAAGATATTGAACAAAACCGGCCCCAGGACTGACCCCTGGGGCACTCCACTTGACACCGGCTGCCAACTAGACATAGAGCCATTGATCACTACCTGTTGAGCCCGACAATCTAGTCAACTTTCTACCCACCTTATAGTGCATTCATCCAGCCCATACTTCTTTAACTTGCTGACAAGAATACTGTGGGAGACCGTGTCAAAAGCTTTGCTAAAGTCAAGAAACAATACATCCACTGCTTTCCCCTCATCCACAGAACCAGTAATCTCATCATAGAAGGCGATTAGATTAGTCAGGCATGACCTTCCCTTGGTGAATCCATGCTGACTGTTCTTGATCACTTTCCTCTCATGTAAGTGCTTCAAGATTGATTCTTTGAGGACCTGCTCCATGATTTTTCCAGGGACTGAGGTGAGGCTGACTGGCCTGTAGTTCCCAGGATCCTCCTTCTTCCCTTTTTTAAAGATTGGCACTACATTAGCCTTTTTCCAGTCATCTGGGACTTCCCCCGTTCACCACGAGTTTTCAAAGATAATGGCCAATGGCTCTGCAATCACAGCCACCAATTCCTTTAGCACTCTCGGATGCAACTCGTCCGGCCCCATGGACTTGTGCACGTCCAGCTTTTCTAAATAGTCCCTAACCACCTCTTTCTCCACAGAGGGCTGGCCATCTATTCCCCATGTTGTGATGCCCAGCGCAGCAGTCTGGGAGCTGACCTTGTTAGTGAAGAAGAGGCAAAAAAAGCATTGAGTACATTAGCTTTTTCCACATCCTCTGTCACTAGGTTGCCTCCCTCATTCAGTAAGGGGCCCACACTGAAGAAACCCTTCTTGTTACTCTTGACATCTCTTGCTAGCTGCAGCTCCAGGAGCGATTTGGCCCTCCTGATTTCATTCCTACGTGCCCGAGCAATATTTTAATACTCTTCCCTGGTCATATGTCCAAACTTCCACTTCTTGTGAACTTCTTTTTTATGTTTAAGATCCGCTAGGATTTCACCGTTAAGCCAAGCTGGTCGCCTGCCATATTTACTGTTCGTTCGACTCATCGGGATGGTTTGTCCCTGTAACCTCAACAGGGATTCCTTGAAATACAGCCAGCTCTCCTGGACTCCTTTCCCCTTCATGTTAGTCCCCCAGGGGATCCTACCCATCCGATCCCTGAGGGAGTCGAAGTCTGCTTTCCTGAAGTCCAGGGTCTGTATCCTGCTGCTTACCTTTCTTCCCTGTGTCAAGATCCTGAACTCAACCAACTCATGGTCACTGCCTCCCAGATTCCCATCCACTTTTGCTTCCCCCACTAATTCTTCCCTGTTTGTGAGCAGCAGGTCAAGAAAAGCTCCCCCCCAGTTGGCTCGTCTAGCACTTGCACCAGGAAATTGTCCCCTACACTTTCCAAAAACTTCCTGGATTGTCTATGCACCACTCTATTGCTTTCCCAGCAGATATCAGGAAAATTAAAGTCACCCATGAGAACCAGGGTGTGCGATCTAGTAGCTTCTGCGAGTTGCCGGCAGAAAGCCTCATCCACCTCATCCCCCTGGTCCGGTGGTCTCTAGCAGACTCCCACCACTACATCACTGTTGTTGCTCACACTTCTAAACTTAATCCAGAGACACTCAGGTTTTTCTGCAGTTTCGTACCGGAGCTCTGAGCAGTCATACTGCTCCCTTACATACAGTGCTACTCCCCCACCTTTTCTGCCCTGCCTGTCCTTCCTGAACAGTTTATAACCATCCATGACAGTACTCCAGTCATGTGAGTTATCCCACCAAGTCTCTGTTATTCCAATCACGTCATAATTCCTTGACATCACCAGGACCTCCAGTTCTCCCTGCTTGTTTCCAAGGCTTTGTGCATTCGTATATAAGCACTTGAGATAACCTGCTGATTGCCTCTCATTCTCAGTATGAGGCAGGAGCCCTCCCCTCACAGACATTTCTGCCTGTGCTTCCTCCCAGTATCCCGCTTTCCCACTTACCTCAGGGCTTTGGTCTCCTTCTCCCGGTGAACCTAGTTTAAAGCCCTCCTCACTAGGTTAGCCAGCCTGCTCGCAAAGATGCTCTTCCCTCTCTTCGTAAGATGGAGCCCGTCTCTGCCCAGCACTCCTCCTTCATGGAACACCATCCCATGGTCAAAGAATCCAAAGCCTTCTCTCCGACACCACCTGCGTAGCCATTAGTTGACTTACACGATTCGACGGTCCCTACCCAGGCCTTTTCCTTCCACGGGGAGGATGGACGAGAACACCACTTGCGCCTCAAACTCCTTTATCCTTCTTCCCAGAGCCACGTAGTCCGCAGTGATCCGCTCAAGGTCATTCTTGGCAGTATCATTGGTGCCCACGTGGAGAAGCAGGAAGGGGTAGCGATCCGAGGGCTTGATGAGTCTCGGCAGTCTCTCCGTCACATTGCGAATCTTAGCCCTTGGCAAGCAGCAGACTTCTCAGTTTTCCCGGTCAGGGAGGCAGATAGATGACTCAGTCCTCCGGAGGAGAGAGTTCCTGACCACCACCACCCGCCTCCTTCTCTTGGGAGTGGTGGTCGTGGAACCCCCCATCTCAGGACAGTGCATCTCATGCCTTCCAACCAGCGGAGTCTCCTTCTGCTTTCTCCACCCAGGCATATCATCTGGTCCACTCTCTGCAATGAATGCATCTGATGAAGTGAGCTGTAGCTCACGAAAGCTTATGCTCAAATACATTTGTTAGTCTCTAAGGTGCCACAAGTACTCCTTTTCTTTTTACTAACCTACTGTAACTCTCCACCTTTCTTCCTTTATAATTACTCATTTGAAGCCCTTAACCCAGCAGATCACTGACACATGTCTTTAACTTTAAGCGTGGGAGTAGTCACAAAGACTTTACCAGGACTACTGATGTGCTTAAAGTTAAGCACATGCTTCAGTGCTTTGCTGGATAGGATCCTAAGTGCCTGACTGAAGCCCACTGAAGTCAGTGCAGACTCCCATTAATTTCAAAGGGCTTATTATCAAGCTGTAAGAGAGACGCTGCCAAAGTGTCTGATCTGTCATTTGTAAACCTTTTAAAACAACATCCTGAATTTTTTTAAATCTCTGCTAGTATTTATTGTACTAACAATTATCAAAATATGCTCAGATGGTATCAGTATGGATATAAGTGTCATGTGCATAAATGGTTATGGGATCAGGGTCTAAATGATCCACAAAGGCTCTAACAATGAGGGATCTGACCACACCTTGCAACTTGGATCATACGTGCAATTATTTTGTTTGAATGTGAAGAAAAAAAATTAAATTTTGCATCCAATCAATAAGTCTTAAAATAGCCTATTTTTTATAGAAATGATGCTTCAGGTTAGTCCTGTTTCTAAGAAAAGAAAGGCTTGACATCTTGTAAAATACCCGAATCTTGCATACTAGCCAGTATACTATAATTTCTTCAAGTCTAATGATTATGGGGGTAATCCAGGGATCAGCAACCTTTGGCATGTGGCCCACCAGAGAATTCCGCTGGTGGGCCGGGATGGTTTGTTTACCTGCAGCGTCCGCATGTTCGGCCGATCGCAGCTCCCACTGGCCGCAGTTCGCCTTTCCAGGCCAGTGGGGGCTGCGGGAAGCAGCGGTGCAGGCCGAGGGATGTGCTGGCCGCTGCTTCCTGCAGCCCCCATTGGCCGGGAACAGTGAACCGTGGCCAGTGGGAGCTGTGATTGGCAGAACCTGCGGATGCTGCAGATAAACAAACCATCCCGGCCTGATAGCTGATTTCCCTAACGAGCTGCGTGCCAAAGATTGCCGATCACTCACCTAATCCAAAAAGCTATTGAAGTTAATGCAAAGATGCCCATCAACTTCCATTAGCTTTGGATCAGGCCATATGAAAGATACACTCATCGAATCATGGAGCAGAAATGATATGACTTATGTGACCAATCACAACTATGCAAGGCTGGTCGAATTCTGAGTATCAACTACCAAATACAGCTAAATGTCCATATTTTTTTTTAAAATAGGGGAAAATACCAGGCGAAACTGAAAAATTACCCCATTTGTGGAAACTGAGAGGTCAGTGACCAGATGACAATCAGAATAAAAACAAGGCTCAGTTCTTTGAGTCAATTATTTGCTGTGAATTATTCAATCAGCTTTAAAAGAAGCTGAATCTTCCTGGGCAAGGCAAGTATGTTCTGAAACTTTATATGTTACTTCCCATGGAAATATGAGCTTATGTCACAGAAATCAAAATATTAACAAGGAACCAATAATACCTCCCTGCCTCCATTATTCAGTGACTTGTAGCATCTATTCAAATATGACGTGCATTTATGGCAGATTGCTTCAAGCAATGAATTCCATTTACATTTTAATTAAGACTCAATATTTATTAACAACCAAGAATGTAGTGAAAAGGGAAGTTATCTAAAAACCTTATTCATTTTGCATTACCTTTATCAGTTCTTCCTGAATACCTTGTGTTGTGATGGGCTCCTGTTTATTTAATTTTCTCTCGATGTACTGGAAAAATGCATAAAGAAGTGACTTTCCAATTATGCAAATATGTCTCCAGTATTAGCCGAATTGTTTAGAGTTACATATGTCCTCTTTTATTAATATTATAACTTTTCCCATTAACTTGATCATATTCCTAGAATCTCTTTACATAAGTCATTTCAGCTGGATCATTGTTGATGAAACAAGTCACCATCATTTAAAATGATGCTTGCAGATTATTTTGCCCTCTAAATATCTAAAAATCTTAAATCTAGTCATTACAATTAATAACTAACACATGAATCTGTATGCCTATGGGAATTCTGTAAATAAAATACAACTGATTTACCTTCTCATCCGCACTAAAATCAGGAGTAATTCTAGTGACCTCAACGGGACAAAGCCACTGTCCCTTTGTGCTATAATAGCCCAAACATGACTCCAGCAGCTCCGGGGATTAGAGGACCCCAAAAAACAGTGCATACACATTTCCTCCCTCCACCTTCAGGCTTGGTCGTCTACCTTGGTTGGCTCCGCTATACCTGAGGATTGAGGTCAATGAAGTTACACCATTTTATACTAGTGTAACGGAGAGGAGGATTAGGCCCTATGTTTACAAGGTAAGTCGATCAATCCTACAATCAACTGTTCATTGAAGTCAATGGGGTTACTCATGATAGTAGGCACTACATTTGGGAATGTTATGGTAGGATGGCATTGTATGGCTGTGACACATATCAGAAAGGATTAAGCATCCTGCAGGATAAATGACTCAAATTCAACCCTTAAAAACATATGGGTAGATAATGTTTGTGTTTTTGTATATTTACATATATATTAATAGAGATCACCAATGTAATCAAACAGTCCCTGTCTATGCTGTATTCTGTTAATTCAGAGATCAGAAGAACATCTTAACATTTAAACGAACTGTAAACATAGGATGTCGCTGTATTCATCTCTCTTTGAAATGTATAGCAAATCATCTGCGAATGGTGGAAAAACAGGCATATGTGTGAATAATTACTGGTGATGCTTAGGAAATGAGTGTCTATTGTTCGCCTAGGGACTCCGATCTGTCAAAGGCCTGAAACTGTATAAAAAATGGCTTGGGTCCTGATCCTGTCATCTCAGATCTGCTTGAGGTTTCATGGAAGGAAAGCCTAAGCCATAAGGACCAAGATCCCAGTTCTGACTGGACCATCCTGAAGATAAACATTGGACTATAACCCATGAACTATTACAGAAAGAACTTTTTGTAACTACAAAGCTCACCATCTCCGCTTTGTATCTGAAGCTCAAGAATTGAACTCATATCTGTATGTATTCTGATCTTTTAACCAATTTTTTCTCTCTTTTCTTTTTAAATAAATTTTAGTTTAGTAAATAAGAATTGGCTGTAAGTGTGTATTTGGGTAAGATCTGGAAAAGTCATTAACCTGGGAGGTAATGTCTCCAATCCTTTAGAACTGGTAAACTTTTTTAATATGAGGAATAAGATTTTCATTAATCCTCATCTTAATTGACTTGGGTGTCTGGGCGGAGGCCTGAGGGTGGGTTACTTTAAGGGAACTGTGTTGTTGACTTCTGAGTAACCAGTGAGGTATAAAAGAAGCTGTTTTGTGCTGACTTGGTGAATCTAAGTATTGGAATATCCACCAGTTTTGGGGATTGTCTGCCCCATTCTTTGCAGTTCACCCTAACTGAGTCATGTGACCCTCCCCAGCAATATGTTTCAGGTGCCCAGGGCAGCCAGCAGAGAGGTAAATCACTGTGGGGCAGGACTGGGGAAGACCCGGTGGGTGGCTCCTACCTTGCGCCAGGCTCATCTGCTAGTCCCAGCTGGGCTGGGCAGGACGAGACTTCCTCTTCCCCTGCACGGCACCAGAGACTGTGTGAAACCCACCCCCAGATTTCTCTCCCAGCTGCAGGAAGCTCTAAAAACTTCCCCCTTCCCGCTTTCTCCACCCATCACTCCTCAGCTGCAGTGGGAGGGATCCATGTACAGGGAGCTGCTCCTCCATCCGCCCAACCACCATTCAGCCAGACCCTCCTCATAGCCAGACCCTCCCACTGAGCCTCACCCCCCTATACTCAGAACCCCCCCATGAGCCTCACTCCCCCAACACCTGGACCACACTGACAAACCACCCACACCCGGATCTCCACCCCACCGAGCCCCACTCCCTGAGCATCTGGACCCCCCATTGAGTCTCGCACACCCAGACCCCCCTGCTGAGCTCTATCCCCGCCCCCCATCTCTCCCTGCTGAGCCCTAACTACCTTCACCTGGACCCCCCTGCAGAGTCCCATTATCTCTTATATGGCACTTTTCATCAGGAGATCTCAAAGCATTTTTATGAAGTAGATCAGTATCATATTCCTCATCTTACTGCTGGTGAAATTGAGAAACAGAGATGTGAAGTGATTTGCCTCTGACTACCCAGCCAGCCTGTGGCAGAACCAGAACACAAGTCTTATGAGTCCCAGTACAGCACAGGAAAAAAAAAGGAATAATTATGTTTATATATACAATATTTGAAATTATTTCTGTCTATATAGTAACAAATAACTAGTCAACAACTCTCCTGAAATTCTGTAATTTTTCTTGAATTACAGAAATGTTCTTTAACAAAATGACGCAGTTGGTGACAAATTTTTATAGGAACGTGGAGTAGAAGCAAGAACTAGAAGTAGACTGGCTGCAACAAAATGGTTTTATTCATAGATTTATAAGGTCAGAAGGGACCATTATGATCATATAATCTGATCTCCTGCATAACACAGGCCATGTAGTTTCACCAGGTGGTTCCTGAATGATGCCCATGAAGTCTGGACGCAGTAGAGCCTATCTTTTAGAAAGACATCCAATCAATCATGATTTAAAGACTTCAAGTGATGGAGAATCCACTGCAATCCTAGTTGTTCCAAAGGTTAATTACCCTGACTTGAAAATTTGCACCTTATTTCTAATCTGAATTTGTCTAGTTTCAGTTTACATCCATTGAATCCTGTTAGGCCTTTGTCTACTATATTAAAGAGCCCTCTACTTACAGAAACTTTCTTCCTTTGTAGGTACTTATAGCCTAATTCAGCAGACTCCCATAGGAGAATAATGAAAAATTAAACTTATTTGAAATCACAGCAAAAAGAACCCTTTGCAGTAATATGTTTCTCTGCTGCTTCTATCTTGCTGTTACAGACATAGCAGCTTTTTGTTCTGTGGCAATGAAAGAAACCAAACACACCTTTGTAAAAGGAATGAGAAAAAGCCTTCTTCAACTGATGCTGGAGAGAACATCTACCATCTCCATGTGCCAAACTTGGAAACCAGTGCAGGACATATTCCCATCATGAAAGATGACTCCTCAAAGCATTCTTGCCAGGGGGAAACTCTGCAACATTAGCCCTCTTATTCCACTCCTCTCCCTATATCCCATTGCAAACTCTTCCTCTTTTTTTCCTTCTCACAATATCTACCTTAATCTTTGTATGCATTCCTTCTGGAGGGAGGCTACTATCATTCACAACCCTTAAACAAAAAGATCACATGTAAAAAAAAAAAGCCAAATTGTTTTTAACTCTTGCTTGGTTTGGTTACCAGTATATTTTTATGTTTTCTGTACTCAGCAAAAACCTTGTAAACAAGATGTTAGGTTAATTTTTTGAATTGGTCATGTTTTTCTCTTCTGTTTGATAGGCTTAGAAATCTGTGTATTTTCTGTTTAAAAGACTAATCAAAATGGTTTTACACACGCCAGCCACGAGGTAATTACATACTGTAATGGTTTTGATGCTGTACAGTGTCAAACTGTAGAGGCTATTACATCCCACGGATCATCACAGGACCAAATTCAGCCCTCGAGGAAGCAGGCACAACACCAGTGAGATCAACAAGAGCTGTGCCTGCTTACATCAAAACTGAATTTGGCCTATACAAGTTCATTGCATCTTACTAGCTTCAAAGCTACTAGGACGATGTGTAACTTTTTCATCAGCTAATTCCTATATGATGTCCTGGTGGCTTCTGGTGCATGAAGAGATATTAACTTTAACACTCATTTTTGAATGTCTTAGCCAGTGTATAATCAATCTCATATGTTTCATTCAGTCAGAAATAATTTGTTCTCACAGATACCGTATATAGTGTACTCTTTAGAAAAGAAAAGAAAAGAAAAGAAAAGAAATATTAGGCTTTCAGAAGTGTGTATTTCAAAATTACTGCATACAGGACCCATTTTCTACCTCGGGCTTTCTTTGCCTGGAGCAGGATTCTCTGTGACTAGGTTTCAGAAAATTCTTGCCTATCAGGAGCTTGGCAATAATATAAGCAAACAAATGAACCACCAATCTCAGTATTGTTTAAATGAAAAGGGAAAAAAACATTATTTAAGATGTTGGTAGATCACAAAAGCTTTTAATTACATACTCAAGCAGTCACATATGTTCATACGCCATAAGAAAACACATTGCTAATGCAGCCTTGTCACCTTAAAACAACTCACACAGCAAATCATTCTTGCTCACATTTTTCTTGGCATCAAGAAAAGATGTGCATTTTATCTTATGCAAATTAAAAATGATAAGAGACAATCTCTCAGGCATACCAACTACAACTGGACTCATGGTGTGCTGCTGTTGCTAGATAGTTTGTCATTTGGCCAATTAGTATCTAAATTTACAAAAAGGCATCGTTCTGAAGTGCTGAATATTTTATGTCTGTAAAGTCTTTATATATGCAGATGTGCATACTAACGCACCAAAATCAACAATGACTGTGAAATGTTACAGTAATTCTATGCAGAAATCCAACTTTCTCATGCCCTAGCACAAAAAACAAGGCTCGGCAACAATCCTCTGTATTTCTACAGGATCCTAGAAAGGGAGATAGAAAGACAAGCTAAATATCTGATAAATAAAATGGTTTTATCCCAAAGTGCCATCAGGTTTTTGTTTCATTTCCGGGTCAGCTCATCAAGCAGTTCCTTATGGATCTCGACAATATGATGGTATTGCAGGCTATGCACACCCCATCCCTCTTTCGGGACAGGGCTGTGATACCACCGCTGTTACCGTGTCACCGACTGCCTTTCGGATGAAAGCGTCCAGAGTCACTTCCAGCAGCCCTTGCATTCAGGGCAGTGCGGCGTAGTGGCCAGAGTCAGTTACAGCAGCCCTTATGTTCAGGGCAGCGTGACCCAGTGGCCCGAGTTAATGCTGGCAGCAATGTCACAGCCCCTAGGCGCGGAGCAGTGAGGTCCAATGGCCAATACAAAGGTCAATACAACAGCCTTTGGGTACAGGGCAGTGCGACCCAATGACCAGAGTCAATATCGCAGCCCCTAGATGCGGAGCAGTGAGGCCCAACGGCCAGTATCCAGGGAGGCGGCCACCAGGGGGTGGCGGCAAGGCCTGGGCCCACCCGACTCCACTGGGCCTTGACCCAGGGCCCTGACAGTGGTGGAATGGTCAGCAGGGACTCCTGCCGAAACATGCTGACCTCTCTCGGGAGGAAGGTACCACTCGCGCACCCTCCCTGGGTCATTTCCTACCACATTTTCAGGTGTTGTAGTCCTTTGAGCATTGGAGTTCCTGGGCTCCTCAGCATGGGTAATTCCCTGCGGCGCCATCGGCTGCAACCCTGCAGTCTGGCTCTCAGGGTCTCCTGTTCCCGCAGGCAAAGGCTGTGATGACTCTTCAGCTAGAGCCTTTGCCCAAGGTCCTTCCCCTCCAGCGCTCAGCCCAGAATGAGCTGGGCTGCTCCCTTTTATACTGAGGCAGTAGTTGAAGCATGCCCAGCACAGTCTGAGGGGTGGGACTTCTGCCACACACAGTGTGGGGTTAACCCCATCTTGTCCAGTGTGGGGTATGTACACCCCATCACAGATGGGAAACCATGAAGTATGACAAAGCAAGAAACAAAGATCCAGCATCTCAGGAAAGGTTGCTTTGCAGCTTGGGGTGAATGAAGATGGCTGTAAGCTATCGTTGTGCTCCTGAATTCTGGTTTGGTGCTTAGGAGCAGTGTAATGCATCCCCAGGCTATGCTGAGCCTGGGGATGCATTACCCTAACAGCCCACAAGCAGTCATTCTGGAAACTGGAGGAAGGTCAGAGTGCAATGACACTTGGCCAGTCATCCCTTTCTTTTGCCACATCCCACAACATTGGGGGCTGTATGTGTTCACAAATTCTATCTTGTAAGGAATAAGATACGTTGGCATTATCTGAATGAATACGTCAGCCTGAGAGACACAGCATAAACCACACTCCAAACTGCTGCAATAACTCCCACTTCCTGCAGCTGTTTGAGGTACAATCCTTTTCAAAACTTGTATTTTTAGCCTTGTACATTTGTGTGTGGATGACACACCACTTTTGTTTTAAAACAGGCAAATAGACAAGAGACATTTTGCTAATTTTGCATGCGCTATTGTTAATCTGATAGCACAGCCACCACAACTCCCATTTCAAAAACAGAAATGATTACCCAGATAGAAGAAATAGCTTTCTCTTGTGCTTCTAATAAGTCTTCTATGAACAGTGCAGACAAGAATTTTGAAATAATCCATCTGTTAAAATGGGACATATAATGAACAAGTAAAAAGGCCTCCAAATATCCTATGTTTAAAGATACCACCAATTTTTCACACCAGTTTATTTACGGTCTCTAACTGTACCAGTTATCAAGGCATCTGGGTGCCGCACATTTGATTTCAAAATAAATCAAATATGAGTTACCAAAATGGGTGGTTCTGTATGATCATATTTTCCTTTGGGTGGTTAATAAATTAACTGCTTTTATATTTAGCTGAGCCTTACACCGTACCTGGAAGATTGTGAAATTTAGGCTCTTATGACATGTCAGGGAAAGCAATTTCCAGTAATGAGAGCTCTTAGTTGAGAACAGCCCTCTGCCAGTCCTGAACAATTCACTTCCAGGAGCTGACAGCACCAGTGCGCCATTGGCTTGGCCTATCTTTATTTTATAGATTAGAGACATGTCTACAATGAAAGCTGAGTGTGTGATTCCCAGTTCAAGGAGACATTCTCACACGAGGTCTCACTGAGCTAGTGCTCCAAAAATAGAACGTAGCCACAGGACAGGCTGGCCACCCTGAGTACATGGCCATCAGAGTCCGGTCAATCACTCTGTGATTGTGTAAATCACCAGACAGGAGAGTGACATTAACTAGTGTGAAATGCTAATCTCCAACAGAAGCTGTTATGTCCAGACCAACAGAAAAGGTCCATTGACTCTAGCTGAACTATTGTGAGATGTTAATGAGAACAAAAGGCAGTTGTTCTGCCCACCCCTCTATGAAGATGCATCATGCAAGTGGATTCCTCCTGTCAGCTGAGTTAGCATCTCAGCTCAGAGGAAGGGGATAAAAACCCCTAACAAGAAGGAACTGGATCTCTGTGGTGCTTGAACTCTGGGAGACAAGGTTTGCTAGCCATAAGCTAGAGACCCCAGCTGCTTAGCCTGGATTAGCCCCAAAGGACATATAGAGATTGCTTATTATAGAAGCTTCTATGACCTTTTGAAACATAAGACTGTAACTCATTTATGTGTGTATGTTTACCTGATTTAACCTTGTAAATAGTTATCTTGTTTCCTTTTCTATAAAATGAATCTTTAGAATAGTTTATTATAGAATTGGCTACAAGCACTGTCTTTGGTGAGAGCTCTAAGGTGCAATTGACCTGGGGTAAGTAATCGGTCCTTTCGGACTGGTGGTAACCTGAATATTGCTGTGATTCTTGGTGTAAGGGACCATCTGTCACAAAGGTATGCTCACTTTGCGCGGCAAATTAGATCAGCATACCCAAGGGGACTGTCTGTGACTACATGTTAAGGCTGTTATAGTGCCTGAAGAGTTTACACTTGATAATTGGTTGGTGAAATTTAAGAATAGGATTCACAACCAAACTGGGATTTGTACCCTGACTCTTAACAGGCTGACCTGAGGCTGGTACTCATGTTCTTGAGTCATTGCAGGTGGCATTATGCTAATATTCAAAGGAAAATAAATAAATAAATAACAGTATCACTTATTTCCTTGGAAGAGAGTCCCCTCATTTTTTATAGGAGGCAAGAAATCAATATTGCTGTGCATGTATTAGCAACAACCACCATAGATGGTTGGTGAAAATATTCTTTGGAAGTGGAAGCGGGCTTGAGCAAGGGCATAGCCATGGGTGGGCTCTGGCCCACCAGTTTACATCCACCCAAATCTGAGCACCAGGCCCAGTGCTTAAAGTGAGGAAGGTTGCAGTCCCCAATTTTTTTTTTTTTTAAGGTTGAGCTGGGTCACTGAGAGGTGCAGTCTTTTAATAAAGCTGCTGCTGCCTCATACTACTGCACTCAGCTCTGCCTCCCAATCAACACAGGTCTGCAACTCCACCCCATGTCACACGCAGTTCCAGTTACTGCCTCCCCATTGGCTGTTTGTTTAGGAGCTGAGAACCAAACATCCAATGGAGAGGCAGTAACTGGAGCTGGGTGTGAGGGTGGGTGGAGTCAGAGCCTGTGTTGATGAGGCACAGGACTGGGAACAGAACTGGCTAGCAATACCACTCATTGCCCCAACCACCTCTCCTTCACACACATGACCTGATTCTGGTTACTGCCTTTCCATTGGCTCCCAACTCTCCCAGCCAATCTGAATTGTGCCCAGAACCCTCTCACCCTCCTGCCATGGGCAGGCTGGAGTGCACCTCTGCCCACGGGGAGGCAGTAACCAGAACTGGGTGCAGGTGGCAAAATGGTGGAGCCCCTTCCCTGCCGGCATGATGTCCACTCCAGGCCAAATTTGAGAGCCATTGTGACCTGGCACACTAGGTCCTGCTGCTCCCATGTTGCAGGGAGCCTGGAACTGTGAGAAGGATCCCATGAGCCAAGTCAGACATCCATACAGTTAAAAACATACCAACAAAAATCAAAACTAAGATGTTCTGAAAGAGGACATGTTCAGATGAAAGGATATGAATGAATGCCATTCCCCCATCTGATATAAAACATTTCAATTCCCAGCTGATTTCTACATACATTGAATATAAAGCATATCTCTAATGGATCTCAGCAATCTGGGACAAAAGAAGGGAAGTGTCTTCTCCTGCCAGTGGTTCTAACTTTTACATTCTAAAACAAATGGAGAAAAACAAAGCTATGTAAACAGAGGTGGGCTCACCTTAACTAATTCTGTGATCTGAATAGCTAATAAAAATCCCCATGAAAAGTGAAGCAGTACCGAGAATTTTCTACAGCTACTGTTGCTATGGAAACCACTTTCCTTATTACCCATGTGTTGCACACATCTCTTTCACTTTACTTATCACTCACATAGGTAATGAAGTGCCTGGAAAACAGAGCGTCCTCCCCCCCTCCCCTCCCCTTCCCCAAAATTCTCTGAAACTGCACTCAAAAGAAAACAGTTTGAATGGCACTATACAACTCATCTAGTAATACGTGAGAATAATAAACAGTTAGTGTGCATGTTAGATAAGTTAATTCACAGACAAAATGTGTGAAAACTTAAAGAACAAAAGACTTTGTCAATCTTCTAAAAGTGGAATAGCACATATCTTCAACTTCCAAATGATGAGGAGAATCTTTCGGAGGCACCCTTGGAGAGAAGAGAATAGTTCTGCCACACAAATCCTCAGCAATAAACATAGCAACTTATTTTTATTTTATCTTTATATCCAAATCCCTTTAAGAATATCCAGAAATAAAGAATCTACAATAGGGAGAACTTACTGAGGTGCCAGCAAAGAACCTGCAACAGGGAGAATTTCATGAAACGCTGGCTAACATTTGAAATTTACATATTTTCCAGAAAGCACCCAAGATCGCTTCTCATTCATTAGTGGTTGATAGCAACCAGGGGACATGGATTCCACTAGGTTCTGAATTTGATTTCCTATGCCACTAGACCTGCAGCAACAGGAATGTTTTTCAGTATTGAAACACTGATATGTTGGGTCCTGTGGTCCTTTAAAGTTTGACTGGGAAATAGTAAAAGGTCCCACACTTATAACCTAAGGATCTCACACAGCGGCACTTAGACATTGCTGATCTTGTTCAGGGATGACAAAAGTTAGCATGAGAATTCTGAATAACATGTAAGTATAAAAAGCACACAGCACTAATATGCTATATCTTAATTGGGGATCGGTCCTGCTTTGAGCAGGGGGTTGGACTAGATGACTTCCTGAGGTCCCTTCCAACCCTGATATTCTATGATTCTATGAATGTGGTTGCCCTAGCTTTAGTTTTGATAACATTTCGGTACCTCCAGGCATAGGATTACAGCATGTATTGATTTCCTTACAATAAGGAAATGACAAATTTAACTTATCTGCTCTGTTTAAAAACAAAACTAATTTTCAAAGCAGACAATCCTATAGGAAAGTAAACAGAAGCAATACTTGGACTGATTCAGCTATAACTGACATGGATTTCATCATCTATTTCAGATACTTATATATCAGTATAACTCCCTCCTATTTCAATGGAGTTATTCCAGATTTACAAGAGTATAAAGTGTAATCAATATTAGTTCTGTCGGTAAAAGCAGATCAAATCTGTGAGTGAATGCTCAGTATGTTCCCAATTATATTTAGCTCACCCTTGATTAATAATGACATGAGCTGGCCCATACAAATTACCCACTTTTTATAAAATGTTATCTCAGTGTGGTCCACAAAATCTTTTCTGTTAAAGTGTCTTCTTCATTATTAATGATAATGGTGATAATAAATCAAGATGTTACTTACATTTATGGTCCCATTAGATTCTCTGAAAGATGCATTTCATTATCCCAGCACAGATGTTCTGAATGAACCTGCTAAAATTCAAATGACTGCCTGGTGAAATGTTATTTTTGTCATAATTTGTATTTACCATATGAAATTTCCTTTGGGCAGGCTACAGGAAATAGTTTCTTGCAGTGATGTATTTCTGCTGTGGTGGCTAATTGTGTGCTACATTTTGAAACATAATTCATTTAATCTGTATTTATTTATAGCTGGTTGGCCCAATTACTCCATTACTCTCCTATATTGCTTTTACACTGGTGTAACTCCATTGTTTTCAATGGATAGTAAAGCCATACTCTGGATTTGCACCCATGTAAATAGTGATAGTGATGAGGCTCATCTTAAAGGAAATTAATTCAAAATATTTATTTTAACATAACAAAACAACAACAACATTTTTTTCCATTTACTTGAGAGGAACAGGGGCTGGAAAAGAAACATGTTTTTCTTTCCTTTTTTGGCAAATGGGATATAAAGTAAATTTGAAAAATGAGCCAGAGCTTTATGATTATAGGAGCTTAGCCTCCTACGTTTCCTGAAATTGCTTTTTGGATAAGATTAAGAAAGAAAGGACAGAGCATTGGAAATAAAGTTTGTGTGTTTGTGTGTGTGTGTGCTTGTCTGTATTAGAAAAGGTGTACTGGCAAACCCTCCTAGTGGAGATGCAGTTTATACTGGCAAAACAGGGCTTTACACTAGTTCTCTGATCAAAATAAGCTATATTGGCAAAACACTTTTTTGCCAGTATAACTGCATTCATACTATGGCTTTCGCCAGTATAAAAATGCAACAACAACAAAAAAACCAACACCCATAAGTGACATTACTAGAACAGCAAAAGTTTCTAGGATAAACCATGCCTCAATTTACGTTGCCAGATTCCTAAATCATACATTTGTATTTTATTTATCATTTTATTCTGTAATTTCTATTTCATCAGTGTCAATGCTGCCCTCTTTTTATGTTAATAACAGGTAGCAACAGCCATCACAATAGAAGAAAACAAAGCCTTTTACACCATAAAAAAAAAATCTAACAAATATAGCAAACACGCTGTTACACAACTCTAACACACAGCACCACTGTACATGTCACGTTACTCTCCATGGCCTAGACGAGGAACCTAAACTTAGGCACTATTTTTCAAAAGTGATGAGCCCCCAGCTCCTGCCTTTGACCTCAAGTAGAGCTGTTCACTGCTAAGCACTTTTGCAAGTCAGGCCCCTTAGTTTGGTGCTTAAATATGGAATTAGAAGCCTAATTTAAGTTCCTACTTTTTGAGAATCTTGGCTGATGTTTCTAGAACTCTCCAGAGACCTGACGCAGCTTTGTTTCTTTATGCAGGTCCCACGCAGCTTCTTCACACAATCTGACTACTAAAGGTACAAGAGCCTTTTTTTTGTCTACAGAGTCTGCCACACAGAACAGCTCACCCCACCTCACTGAAGCTTCATCTTGTTTGTCATCTCATCTGAAAACATTGCTTTTCTCTCTTGCCCTTCATTTCTCTCTCTCTCTCTGCTATTTTTCCTCTAGACTCTGTATTCATTAAGCCTGGAAAGCATTATGAAATACAGTTTGTAGGAAAGATGAAACACAAAATAAATCTGTCTTGCGTTGTACTGAAAGTGATGAAGCCTCTAAAGTGGCATCAGTGCTGATGAAATAGTGAATTCTAAAAATTCTTCAAATTAAAGGGATGTGTTCTCCACAACTCATATGCTTAACTTTTTCAGTTCTGCTCAGCACACATCAGGGGAGAGACTATATACCCCTTATTATCAAGATTTTTTAAAGTTCAGATTTAAAAACACAACCGGTTAGACAACTCATGTTTGTACACAGTATCTGGGAGCACAACATGCACAGTAGCAGTGACTTCCCATGCAAAGCAGGTGTATGCAAAAGTGCACACATATAAGCAGTTGTGTATGTGAAGTAGCATTAGCTTTATAGTGACATTAAATTAGGAAGATAATGCAAATACCAAAGAGGACAGGGAAATAAAACAAGTTGCCAACAGCTGAGAACTTAACAACATGGGCAGGAAATAAAAACTTGACATTCATGATGGAAGAAACAAAAGTTAAAACATCCAAGGAAAATGTTCCTCGATATGGGAGGAACAAACTGCCCTAACAGCAGAAAAGAACTCTATTTCTCCAACAGTCATGCAAATCTGATTGAACAAATGGCACAAATTGAAAAGGCCCACAAGCACGGGCAAATGTTTGAGAGCACTATTTCAGCACTATATGACAGCACTTTCCCCTCAACGGCCCCATTTCTCTCACTCTTCTTGTCTTTTGTTTCGGTTAGTAAAGAGTTGTCAGGATGTGCTGAGAGTCTTCAGACCCTGTTCAGATATTATAGCTGTCATACTTCATCCCAAGCTCAGGCAAATCTGTCAGTTTTCCTTTTGCACTCTAGTAAAATGTGAAGTGATTAGATAGAGATCTATTACTGATGACTGGGAGGCCCATTTTAAATTAGTAAGATTTGTGCTTTGTCTGAATATTGAGGGTGATGTTAGTTAAGTTTAGATTATGTGGAATGTTCAGAACAGCCACTGTGTAACCCGGACATAACACAGTGTGGCTCCTTTGTAGGCGATGACTCTTGTACAGTGGTTTATGAATCTGCTACTGCCTCTGATCTAACGGTCTTGTTGCTTTAGCTTGAGCAGTAGAGGTTTATGATCCTTAGGTGTTCATGTAGTCCTACTGCTTATTCCTCACTTGTAGTCATGAGCCCATATCACAATTAATTCCCTTGGGAAGGACTGTAATGTGACAGCTGAAGTAAGCAGTTAATAATTGATATTGTACTATGACATAATTCTATGTTTGTTAATAAAAAAAAGAGCCAAGAATAACACAAAACAAATGGTTACATGAGACACCGAGAAACTTTTAAAATGAATGTTTTTAAAAGTTTTTCACAAGATGTTAGTGTCTCTTTACATAAGTGGTTTTTCATAAAACAATACGAACAAGAGATGTTACCAAATGCTTTGCGTTTTGATGGTACTGTTAGTGTTACTCTCTGTCATCTGTCACACTCTCTTAAGGAATTGAAGGGTCAGAGTAAGGCATTTTTGTACCTCCTTTGGCAAACAATTATGTTTTCCCTGTATATTGCCTTCGGAACTGGATGGTGTTTCATAACACTGAGTTACTGTGCTCCCTCTGTTGGCTTTGTGACTACGGAACACAACCAAAACATGTCTCCAATCCTACAGCCATCCTTATGCAGTGGCTTTCAGGAGTTTGGCCTACACTAGAAACTGAAGGATTTGGCTCTATGTTCTATATAAACAGTGATAACTTTGTTTCCTTTTTAAAAAAATTTAGCATCAAAGTGATCTTTTTAGTTAGACAGAATACAGAGCAATTCCCAGAGCAATCATTTTAACAAGTTTAAATTTGGGACCTAAAATATATAACAATGTCAACTTTAATTCTTACTCTGAACTTACCAGCATGAACTTGTTTGAGTAACCTGTTAATCATCAGATAAATATTGACATTTAACCATTGGTTTAAGATTAACATAGTGCAATAAAAAAACAACAGAAAGAAGTAAATCTGGCTGAGAGAATTAGAGACACTCAGACACTGTTGTAATGCACTTTCTTAATCTATTTATCATGGTAATAATTAGCCTGTGTTGCTCTATCTCAGGCACTGATTGCTGCTGGCAGAGAACGCTGTGCAAACAAGGTCAAAACAAGGTAAAATTTCTGTGTAAATCTGTTGCTGACCCAATTAAATTAATGTGCTAGTTTTTAGTTACTTTATATCCACCTGTAAACACAACAGAACTGAAATTTGAGAGTGTCTATACTGCAATTAGACATCCACAGCTGGCCCATGCCAGCTGACTCAGGCTCTGGCTAAGAGGCTGTTTAATTGCAGTGTACATGTTTGGGCTCAGGCTGTAGCCTGAGCTCTCGGACCCTGTGAGTTGGGAGGGTCCCAGAGCTCTGGCTGTAGGCAAAGCTGGAACATCCACGCCACAATTAAACAGCTCCTTAGTCCAAGCCCCGTGAGCCTTAGTCAGCTGGCCTGGGCCAGCCACATGTGTCTAGTGCAGCGTAGACATACCCTGATATTTTTCTATCTATGACACTCTGTCCACTCCTGCTGTGGCATTAAATTCATCTTCAGGAAGTCACGAACAACTGTCAGAATTAACTCCAATTATAGTGATCTAGAAAATCTTTCTAGACAAATACGTCAAAACAAAAAAAGCCCCCAAATAATAACAGACATTCTGAATGAACAGGAACTTGTAGGCTAGACTCAAAGTAAACTGAAGTTGATGGGAGTTGGGTCCACAATGCAGCTTTGAGTTAGCTTCTGCAGCTCACAATTACTCGTAAAACTTGCATGCTATTAGACAGCTTGCTTAATTCTAATCCTTCGCTGATTTATGTGAAGGGTTTTCCAGAACAGAATGATTTTCTGGTAATACACCATTAACCCTTTTTACTGAAATGGACTACCTTGGTTGTATGTGGATTTACCTTGTTTCTTTTTCATTTCTAGTAAAGTAATTTTGGTTAGCTCTTGCAGAGTTACAGAAAGCTACAGTAATGGGCATGTGTTTAAGATGGAAGAAAGAGTTTAGACTTACTTAAGATTTTGTTTAAGATGCTGGACAAGTTACAATAAAATATATATGATTTATAGCTCTCTTTTCTTCTTTCAGATTTGCACTGCTCCTAGTTTCCACTAAGCAGTGAAAAAATCCTTCCTTGGACTTCCCTGCTTTGGAAAGCCTTCTCTTCTCTATTTTTATAAGTAGATCCAAGTCTGTGAAACGCAGGCTCTTATCTTTACCTCAACAATTCTTCAAGTCTAGAGGTCATATACCTTCCGACTTTTCTTAGTTACTGCCTAGTTTCTTCAAATATGAATAACATGTAAGTTTTCAGAGAAAATTAACTATACAGAAAGTTTGGAATGGTATTATCATGCCATTTTTGAGCTAGGAGGAAACCAAGGAAGGTTAGACAAAAGTAAAAAAATTCAAATTAGGGTAATTGTTTGTGATGATCTATAACTAAGGCTAAGATTTTGTCATGGTTATTTTTAGTAAAAGTCATGGACAGGTCATGGGCAATAAACAAAACTTCACGGAAGCTGTGACTTGTCTGTGACTTTTGCTGCTGCAGCTCCATGGTTTTCCCTGCCACCGTGGTGGTTGGGAGCTGTGGGGTTCCCCCTCTGCCCAGGGTAGCTGGAAGCTGCAGGGGGGTGGGAGGAGCTGCAAAGAGAAAACAAGACACCCCCACCCACTTGCCCAAGGCTGTTGTCCATCCCTGGAACCCTGAGGAGGGCCCCCTCAGGATTCTGTCAACTGTCACTGGGACCTGCCAGGGCCCCGCTGGCTGCCAGCTCAAGTCCCGCAGTCCCAGGAGCTGAAGCAAAGAATGTTATGGAGGTCTCTGGAAGTCACAGAAGCTAGCTGCAACCTTAAGTATGGAGAAGTGGTAGCTTCTCCATAATAAAAGTTGCCCTTTAAGCTGCTCCAGATGTACTGTGCTACTTTTGATCACCTGCAGTCTCATCATGTAACCTTATTTCAATGCATTATTCAGTACCTCCATATGTACTACAAATTCAGCAGGATGTTCTTTCAGATTTCCATGGCTGTGTGTCTGCTGGATGAAATTAACATTTCTCTTCAGAATTCGAGCAAATATATTAAGTATAAGAAAACCTCACTCACTCCCACCCAGTAGAACCTCCCTAACGGATGGGAGACCTACTGCAAATTAGTGACATTTTTTTTGCTATAACTAGTGTTGACATCTCATTCCCTGCTGGCCAGTCAGGCAAGACCATGTCACTCACTCACTCTAGCCTTGGCAAACAACTACTTGCATTTCTGTTACTACTACTGAGAGGAAACTGTGCCAGACAGTAGTTCTCTGCTCTGCTGGAGTCATGGGGGGGGGGGGGCGGGGTGTGTGAAATGGAACAAACCACCAGTTTCAGAAGAGGCTGCTAGATTCAAGCAGTGAAGAGAGGACTGCACTAGATTAGATTTCTGAGCTACTGTCTTCACCAGCTGCACTGTCCTTCAGCCACACTGCTGTGAGTGAGATGCCATCCCCACTGTCAGCTCTGTCCCTGGCTGCTCCTCTGTGACTGTGTTGCGCCTTTTCTGGCTGTTTTGGCGAGCATCAGCTTTTCATCAGAATGTTTATGCACTGAGTTTCTCAGAACTCTCCCTCCTGGAACCCAATCCTGTTCCCATTAAAGTCATTGACAAGATGCCTGTTGGTTTATTATTTATTTATTTGCATTATATTAGCATCTAAGAGCCCTGATCAGGAATCAGTACCTCACTGTGCTAGGCACTGTGTGCTCTACAACATAACTGAAGCACAAATATAGGACATTAACTGTATGTGCCACTGTGGCTTGTTGCTTATGTAAGAGCTCATAGGTGGAAGTCAGAAATCACAATATTTCTGAAGTTTCTTTAAATTCTGTACATGTAAGAGGGCTTTACATTAAAGCAACCATTTTTTATTAACTATAATAATAGAATCAAAGGACTGGAAGGGACCGCAAGGTATCATCTAGTCCATTCCCCTGCATTCATGGCAGGACTAAGTATTATCTAGACCATTCCTGACAGGTGTTTGTCTAACTTGCTCTTAAAAATCTCCAATGATGGAGATTCCACAACCTCCCTAGGCAATTCATTCCAGTGCGGAAACACAGCAGTTCCGTGCCTTGCTCTCTACTCTCCAGCCCACAGAAGTCGCTGTGTGAACTCCATGCAGTTAAGGCTCTGCAGTTTGGGTGAAATCCTCCCCAGCCTTCTACACAAGGATGAATTTTTCTTGTTTGAGGACAAGTGTGTGGTGAATTTGTCCATGGAGAGGAGGCAGGGCAGTTGAGGGAGCCGAGCAGGAAAGCAGCCTATATCTACTTCATGCTCCTTTTGGAACTGGACAGAGTGCCGATTGGTAATTCCATCTGGGATCCACATAAGTTCTGGAAGCACAGACTCGCTTCCATGACTTCCACCTCCTCAAAAAGGCTGATGGTGAAGAGATGACAGTTCCTATGCCATCATCATATCCTGACCCCAGGTTGGGAGTGGAGGGTTTCCTTACTCACTAACTATCATGTACTTAACTTGCATACACAACACTTTACTCAGATTTCACCTAAAGTACTTCAGACCACTACAAGTCTTTAGGAGATAAATGCTGCAATATGAGGTGATGCTGAAGTCGAACAGCTTAACCTGAAAGAATGGAGTGTGGGTGTTGAGCTGAAGAGCGAGGTTTTGAAATAGTAAAAACAGAAATAAATGATGAAGGAAAGGATGCTTGGAAACAACACTAGACACATTTTTTAAAAAGTCAGAAGTCAAATTTACCCTTGGTAGTTTATACTGCCTGCAAACTATAATTACGGAGTCTCCTGTTTGACATTATTTTTAAAACTTGAGTCTTAGGCCTAGTCACAGTGAAACAAAAACAAATAAAATTAATAAAAACAAGTGGAATGCTTCTGCCACTTGAAAAGTGACATTAACACCACTGAATTTCTCTGCAAAAGAAAACTCTTTAATGTTAGCAACAGACTATAGCCCCCAGTGAGCAATAAGGAAGTCAGCAACTCTGTTCCATCCAGCTAAAGAACACCTGATTGACTGACCAGCAATGTGGGGATGCCTTCCACATACTAATTGAAACATTTGAACTGAATGATGGCTTTAAGCTCACCAATGGTACAGTATCTCCTCAGCTCACTCCTCCGTGGATTGCGCCTTTGCGAATTTGTGGTGTTGTTCTGCTCCTCTTCAGAAGTAGCTGTGTTAGTGACAGGTATCAATTTACTGGCTTGTGGGGCCTCTTGTGCTTCTGCTGCCAGAGGGTTGTATCCTGGTGCAGTAACATCTACAGACTGGGACTTTTTCTTTAACCTATAGGCAAAGAAAACGTGCTATTAATACTTGTTTTATAGCTACAATATTGAACTGCTTTTACTTTACAAAGAATAGTGATGCAATAAATCAACAATGTATTTATATTACAGTAGTGCCGAGAGGCCCCAACTGTGATCAGACTTTCTTTGTGGTAAATAAGTAGTGAGAGATTGTAAACTCTTTGGGGAAGGAATGATCTAAACAGACCAGTCAGATAAGAGATGGGAGGAAGGAAGTATTATTGCCAGAAATGGGGGAACGGAGGCACAGAGAAATTAACTAATTTGTTCACGGTTGCACAGGAAATCAAAGAAATGTAGGACTGAGAAGGATCTCAATAGGTCATCTAGTCCAGTCCTCTGCACTGAAGCAGAATTAAGTATTTATCTAGACTACCCCTAACAGGTGTTTGTCTAACCTGTTCTTAAAAACTTCCAATGACAGATTTCACAATTTTCTTAGGTAATTTGTTCCAGTGCTTAACTACCCTTACAGTTGGAAGTTTTTCCTAATCTCCGGGGATCCTAGAAATCCATTTGCCACAGAAAAACGTGGAATTTTCATTTTTACAGAGAATCTTTAGTTTTTACATTTTGTGAAAAATTAAAAGCATATACAGTAGAACCTCATTTATCCATCTCTCCGTATTAATCGAACTGGGGCTGATAGCTGTCAGTCCAGCACGGTGCTGCTCCAGCTTCAACGGAAGCCTGAGCCCTGTCACCTAGGGATGACAGCATGAGCCCCGTCGCCAGTCGCCAGGGCTGAAGCTATTTGACTATTCTCTGGATTATCCAAATTTTAGATTATCTAATCTGGCCCGGTCCCAATTAGACTGGATAAATGGGGCTCCATTGTGTATTGTGGCTAGGGAAACTAAAGTTCAGCATTTCATTTTAATCCCAGAAAAACACAGATTTTTATGTTTTACTGCCCTATTGACTGATGTGGTCCCTCAAGGGTTGCAGCACATTAGTGGGGTGCATGAGAGGGGATACTGCACAGGCACTCATTGTGGATGTACAAAGAAGGCTACAGCCTCCGGTTCCAGAAAGGAGGTACATGTTTCAGAAACACTGTTTGATGTGGTGCATGCACATTAAACAAAGACACATTTCACACATCTGCTGGTGTCACTGCTAATGTCTCATTAAAGCAAGCCATTTGTTTCTGTTTACACCACACCGTATTTTACTTAGAGCGGATGTCACATGCTTCATTAATTCCAGCCATCAAAGACTTTCTATGCAGTAAATCCTCTATTGTACTAACTTACTGGTACAGGGGCAGTTATACCAAGTCTGTCCCATAGTATCCTGCCAGACTACAAAAGTGTGTGATACTGTGTAGAATGTAATGTGAATTTGTTAGTCTATTTTAGAATATTGGTTTCAGAGTAACAGCCGTGTTAGTCTGAAACCAAAAAGAAAAGGAGGACTTGTGGCACCTTAGAGACTAACCAATTTATTTGAGCATAAGCTTTCGTGAGCTACAGCTCACTTCATCAGATGCATCGGATGAGCTGTAGCTCACGAAAGCTTATGCTCAAATAAATTGTTAGTCTCTAAGGTGCCACAAGTAGTCCTTTTATTTTAGAATATGTATATAATCTGATTTATAATTATGTAATTTGTAGTTGTGATGCACCCTAGCCCACCACCATACACCTCAGCCTGCTAACCTCAGGTACAGCTTTATGAAATGCCAACAAAGAAACCTCAGTGATAAGTGTGGATTCAAACTGGGCTTTTGGATACCAGAGAATTCAATAAAGTGGTCTCCCAAAACTCAATAAAGTGGTCTGGATAAGCCAAGAGGAAAAGGTCTCGGAGGGAATCCTTGCATATATATATATATCTCATTGTGACACTGCAGCCAATATTCTTCATAGTGATATTATTATGATATGGTTATAGTACAATTATGATGTATTTTATGCAAGATGGGTCATGTGAGGTATCATTGGAAAAGTTATGATTTGCTGAATATGATTATCCTATTTGTATGTGTAATGCTGACAGACCCCAGTTATCAGTTGGCAGGATCAAACCGGGGATTCCTGGAGCTTAGTGCATGAGCTTCTACCGCATGAGCTAAAAGCCAACTGGCTGTTAGCTAAGGCTGTAGAGCAGACTCATTTTATCTCTCTCTCTAAGTGGTCTCCGTGCCACTAGATGGGACAGAACACCACACCCAGGAGGTGTGTGGGTTACATATGCACATATCATTTTTGTATCAGAAATTATGAATATTGACTACGTATCTGTATTTCAAATGCATTTAACCTGGGTAAGGCCCACTAGACAAGATGCTTTCAGTCTAGGTAGGTGGTTGGGAAGGGCCTATTCAAGGCAATGAGCCATTAAGGAGAACAGTAGGCCTTAGGAGATGCTTTTCTCCCACTTGGTGAGCCTTCCTGAAAAAGCTACAGGCAGCCTGTGAGTGATGGCTGCTATGACTCTACAAGGACATGTGACCGGTCCATATGATTCTGGACTCCACCTTGGGACATCAGTAGTTTTCCACAGATGGATCTGGGAACCAAGTTTTGGAACAAAAGGTTCCCACCCTATGCAAAAGCTATATAAGGCAGAAAGTGACATCATCTGTGATTCTTCACTCCCCACACAAGAAGACTCCTGGAAACACCTAGGAACAAAGACTGAACTGGGGGGAAGTGCTGGACCCAGGCTAAAGGGATTTCTAGCTCATGTATGAAATACCTGGGGATTCCAAGCTGTAAAGCAAGTGCAGCTTGCCCCTTAAGAATCTGCAGCGTGCTTGTATCATTTTTCAGGGTGAGACTCTGCTAATTCATATCCAGTCTAACTAGTATATTAAGCTTAGTTTGTGTTTTTTTATTTTCTATCACTTGTAATCACTTAAAAGCTATCTTTTGTAGTTAATAAACTTGTTTTTGTTTTAATCTAAACCAGTGAGCTTTGACTGGAGTGCTGGGGGAAAATCTCTGCTTGGCTACCACAACTGTGCATTGTTCCCTTCACATTGAGGGAGAGGCGGACCAGGTATCAAACCCATATACTGGCCAGATTTGACCAGTTCCAGATGGCACCCTGGGGGGAACCCATTACATTCATTATTCTGAGCATGCAACTACAGACTTTTGTGTTTTAACTTCAAAAACAATCACTTCTACGAATTGCTTCAGTTATCACCTCTGCTTGACCAACTGGCTCCTCATATTCCAAAACAGCAACTCTGAGTGACAGGTCACTGTGAAGGTTTCCCTCAATCCTTTCTCCATTAATTTCCAATCCACTTATTGTCAGGAATTCCATTCACTATGCTTTCTTGTAGCCAACAGGGTTACCAAGAGCGCAGTGCTACTCCCTCTACCCCAACCTGGGTCTGGCAAATGTGCAATCCATAATAAACTGTTAAATATGTGAAACTGAGGGTGATAGTAGACTAATTTTATGGAATTACAAGAAGGCAGGGCTACGACGAGCACCTTAGAAATAAGAGAGCTAGATATGTTTCTTCCCTATGCCTCTTAGATTCTTGAAAATTACTTTTTTGTTATAGGCAAGAGAGAATGCTAAATACCATCATTCATATGAAAATTTCATAAAATAGAGGAAGTCTTATTAACCTTTAACAATGGTTCCAATTAGCTATGCAATTATAGTTAAAAACACAGGGAACAGAACAGAATGCGTAGGTGGTGAAAGGAAACGGAGGCCCTAGCTCATTAACAACAAGCAGGGAAACATCTGCTTACTTCAATCTCCCAAATTTTATAGGGTATAAGGAACAATAAAACAGGGCTGGAGGCTGAAGTCTTAATCAGATGCTTAGAAAGAAGCAAAGGGACTCTATATAAGTAGCTCCCAGCTAATCAGACAGGAAGAAGCCTCTAAGGAGACAGGGCTTCAGACTCATTTTTTAGAATTCTGAGTGTTAGGTTATTATACATAATAGAAGCCAGCCTGAATTTTCTCTTTCTTTTGTTATTAGCTGCACACCCCAACAGCAAAGACTGGTGGGTAAAACTCATTGTCTAAAATACTTATTTTTTTCTGAATCAGCAGCTGACAGAGGAGTGTCAGTAAATAGAGCAATATGTTAACAACAACAAATGAAGAAGCACTATAATGACCAGGGTGTGTCCAGCCAGGCCTTGGGGTCAGGGCAGGAGTCAGGGCTAGTAGTCAGTGCCAAGGGTCAGAACTGAAGTCTACATCAGGTGCCATGTCAGGGGTCAGAGCTGGAGACGTCAGGTACCAAGCTGAAGGTCAGAGCCAGAAATAACATCAGGGGTAAGGCGTAGGAGCAGGGACCTGGAGTAGGGCAAGACAGCAGGAACTGGGAGTAGGGGGGAGTCTGGGATGGGAAGACAGGAACCTGGAGTAGGCAAGAATGCAGGGCTCAGGAGTCAGGTAAGTCGGAGAGGTCCATAGTAGCAGCCAGCCAGAGATTCTTCTAGTTGCTAAGACAACTTCCTGTTGTTGCTTCCAGGAGCATATAGAGCTCCTCAGCCAATCAGGGAGCTGGATATTTCCCCCAACTGGGAGCTTTAAGGGCAGGGCCCTCCACAAGCTAGCCCTTTGCTGAACCCTTCCCTGGTTCCTCAGATGAGCTGCTGGGTGGCAATCGTGGTCTGAGGCCTGGGTGTGAGACCCATAATCCCTCACAAGCACCTAGTGCACTGTGCAGGCAATAGACAATGGAGACCAATGGTGAAATCCTGGCCCCTTGAAGTCACTGCCAAAATTTCCATTGACTTCAATGAGCACAGGATTTCACCCAATTCTTTAATAGGCCTATGACTGGCGATCCTATAAGGACAAATGCAAAATATTCCACTTAGAATGGAACAATCAGGTACACACATACAAAATGGCAAATGATTGCCAAGGAAGGAGTACTGCAGACAGGCATATGGGGGTCATAGTGGATCATAAGTGAACAGTGTAACACTGTTGCAAAAAAAGCAAATATCATTCTGGGATGTATTAGCAGAATTGTTGTAAGCAAGACACAAGAAGTCATCCTTCTGCTCTACTCCACATTGATTAGGCCTCAACTGGAGTATTCTGCTTTCAGTTCTGGGCGCCACATTTCATGAAAGATGTTGACAAATTGGAGAAAGTCCAAAGCAGAGCAACAAAAATGATTAAAGGTCTAGAAAACTTGACCTAGGAGGGAAGACTGAAAAAATTGGAGAAGAGAAGACTGAAAGGGGACATGATAACAGTTTTAGAGTACGTAAAAGGTTGTTACGAGGAGGAGGGAGAAAAACCTCTTTAACCTCTGAGAATAGGACAAGAAGCAATGGGCTTAAATTGCAGCAAGGGCAGTTTAAGTTGGACATGAGGAAAAATGTCCTAACTGTCTTGGCAGTTAAGCAATAGAATAAATTGCAAAGGGAGGTTGTGGAATCTCCATCATTGGAGATTTTTAAGAGCAGGTTAGACAAACACCTGTCAGGAATGGTCTAGATAATATTTAGTCTTGCCAGTGGTGCAGCGGACTGGACTAGATGACCTCTCGAGGTCCCTTCTAGTCCTACAGTTCTATATTTGTTCCACACCTGAGTCTGATGCAGACTAGACGTGACAACATTCTAGGTGTGCTACAAAATGTAGCCATTTTCTAGTTCTTTATCTGATGTCAGTGAGTTGACTGTAGTAAGAACAGGAAGAAGTGGGTTCAGAAGTGAAGATTTTATTTTCAGGAGGTTGGTAGAGTTTCTTTGCAGATAGTGGTTTGATCTAATTTTAATACATGCCTTAAAAAAGGAATTGTAAGGCCCCCAACAGTATCAGCACTTTTTTACAGGTGAGAAATTGCAGATTAGCATAAGGCCAAATAAGTGAGGACTGACATTTTGGGAGGGTCAGTGTTAAATACCCTGGACTGAGACACACTTGCTGTATGCTGTGATGTCCCAGTGGTTTAAAAAGACTACCTGTATGGGAGCCTACAGAAAGTCTGGGTGTATTTCTGATTATGCAAACTTCCACGGTAGCAACTGAAATCTGTCTCATTCCTTAGAAAGACATGTATTTACTTGAGAACACTGGATTAAATCCACCCCTGTAGAAATGGACAGCAGAAAGCATATACACCCATAAGCCATCAAAACAGAGGATTTAAGTGGTGCAAAAGTATTCTGCTAGTCCTCTACACAGAAGTGAATTTCACCCATTACGAGAAGATGTACAGTTACTGAGCAGGCTAATTTTCAAAGTTAGAAGCAGCTGCTGTGCAAACTATTTCTTTTTCTCAAAATGAATAGAGGCATATGACTTTAGGGACCAATTAATCACAAAATTTCATTTTGTAATAGCAAGTTATATTTCTATAAAACACATCATGAAAAAGAAAACTAATGTCACCCTCAAAACAAATCCTGGGAACAGCTATAACAAACGTCTGGCAGTTCAGTCAGTGAAAAAAAACAACAGATTTAAACCATTCACAGTAAAAAAGAAAAAAATCCCAAGTGGATGGGAACTTTTCCAGTGTGATCGTTCTGTGAAATTGCCAGTGCAGGTCCTTCACCTCCTGCAAATAAGATTGTAAAGGAAAGCTTAATGCACTATTATCTGCTATATATAATATAATACTGTTTCTCTGTGCGCCAAGTGATTATTGCAGAGATTTTTATTGTGCGCACAGCATGAGAACAAAAATAAGTCCCTTGAAAGGCTGTGCTTGCTTTTCCAGCGATGTGTTCAGTACCTGTGGTATTTGTGACTCCCCAAAGGTTTTGGTTAAGAATTTAATTCCTTTGTAACAAGAACAGTGATTTAGGATATGAAACTAATGTTCCTCCAATCCACACCTAGAATGGTCTCCTTTTTTTCTGTTCTGGAAAATAATCCAAGAACAGAAGTCCTAAGTCTACCACACCACATTGCAAAGCACAGGCCCCTCAGCTAATGGACTGGGTCCTAGCTACACTGACATCTGTACAATGCCTGAGGACTGTTCTTGCTAAACTGTCTCCACCTGTAGCTTTACTTCCCTTACTTGCACGATATAGAGATATATGATAGGAAGAAGTGGTACAGTGTTCACCTGTGGCTAAATTAAGGCATTAAGATTTGTGTCTTCTGGGTTCTCTTTCCATTTTGCCAATGAAAGTTGCCAGAGTTATAAATATTGTGTGAAAGCATACATAGATTGACTTGCTTCAGAGTAGCAGCCGTGTTAGTCTGTATCCGCAAAAAGAAAAGGAGTACTTCTGGCACCTTAGAGACTAACCAATTTATTTGAGCATAAGCTTTCATGAGTTACAGGTAAAATGCAAATAATATCTATCACACAGAATTGTTGTGAGACTTCATTATGTCTGTACAGTGCTTTGAGATCCCCAAATGAAGAGTGCTATATATGATGTTTCCACCTCTTGTGACTTTATTATCTCTCTCACGATATTTGGTGATTTTCTTAAACTCTGAGCTCCTGGAAGCACAGGATTACATGAGAATTTCAGCTTTAATTTTAAAAAGTAGTGAGGTTTCTAGCCCTCATGGCTGCAATGATAACTTTGAAAATGTGACCTAAGTTTGTCCTAAAGGAACCAGAACCAGAAGACAAATACCGCCCCCCCACCCCAATTTATTATTTTTTAAAAATCTCTTGATTTTCTGGGTCCTGACTCAGATTTTTTAATTTTGAAGGCTGGCAATCGTAATTCAATAGGTGGGAGGGGGAGAAAGAATAAGTGTAGAAATGGCAGAAGTGCTACATGACTTTTATATTTAAATTTTCACCAAAAAGGTTAGTAGCGATTAGATGTCTAACATAGTGAATGCCAGTGAAAATCAGGTAGGATCAAAGGCTAAAATAGGGATGTCAAGGTTCCTTCCCCACTCTGAACTCTAGGGTACAGATGTGGGGACCTGCATGAAAACCTCCTAAGCTTACTTTTACCAGATTAGGTTAAAACTTCCCCAAGGTACAAACTATTTTACCCTTTGCCCTTGGACTTCCACTGCCACCACCAAATGTTTATCTGGGTTGATTTTTATTAGGAAAGCGTTGTTTGGAAACGTCTTTCCCCCAAAAATCCTCCCAACCCTTGCACCCCACTTCCTGGGGAAGGTTTGGTAAAAATCCTCACCAATTTGCATAGATGACCACAGGTGCACAGATCCAAACCCTTGGATCTCAAGAACAATGAAAAAGCATTCAGTTTCTGAAAAAAAGGATTTTAATAGAAGTAAAAAGTGAAAAAGAATCACCTCTGTAAAATCAGGATGGTAAATACCTTACAGGGTAATTAGATTCAAAACACAGAGAATCCCTCTAGGCAAAACCTTAAGTTACAAAAAAACACACAGACAGGAATATCCATTCTATTCAGCACAGCTTAACTTCTCAGCCATTTAAAGAAATCATAATCTAATGCATATCTAGCTCGATTACTTACTAAATTCTAAGACTCCATTCCTGTTCTGTCCCGGCAAAAGCATCACACAGACAAACCCTTTGTTTTTCCCTCCCCCGAGCTTTTGAAAGTATCTTGTCTCCTCATTGGTCATTTTGGCCAGGTGCCAGCGAGGTTATCCTAGCTTCTTTGTCATAAATATAAAGGGAAGGGTAAACACCTTTAAAATCCCTCCTGGCCAGAGGAAAAATCCTTTCACCTATAAAGGGTTAAGAAGCTAGGTTAGATGTCTTCAAGTCATCAGGGCCTAATGAAATAAACCCTAGAATACCGAAGAAGCAGACTGAGGAGATATCTGAGCCATTGGTGATTATCTTCAAAAAATCATGGAAGACGGGAGAGATTCCAGAAAACTGGAAAAGGGCAAATACAGTGCTAATCTATAAAAAGAGAAATAAGGACGACCTGGAGAATTACAGACCACTGGGGTTAACTTCAGTACCCGGAAAGATAATGGAACAAATAATGAAGCAATCAATTTGCAACACCTAGAAGATAATAAGGTGATAAGTAACAGTCAATAGGGATTTGTCAAGAACAAATCATGTCAAACCAATCTAATAGCTTTCTTTTACAGGGCAACAAGCCAAATGGATAGTGGGGCACGGCAGATTTGGTATATCTTGATTTTAATAGGGCTTTTGATACCGTCTTGCATGACCTTCTTATAAACAAATTAGGGAAATACAACCATAGATCAAGCTAATATAAGGTGGGTACATAACTGGTTGGTAAACCATTCCAGAGAGTAATTATCAGTGGGGTTCTGCAGGGACCAGTTCTGGCTCTGGTTCTGTTCAATATCTTCATCAATGATTTAGATAATGGCATAGAGAGTACACTTATAAAGTTTGTGGATGATACCAAGCTGTGAGGGGGTTGCAAATGCTTTGGAAGATAGGATTACAATTCAAAATGATCTGCACAAACTGGAGAAATGGTCTTAAGTATATACGAGGAAATTCAATAAGTACAAATGCAAAGTACTCCACTTAGAAAGGAACAATCACTTGCACACATACAAAATGGGAAATGACTGCATAGGAAGGAGTACTGCAGAAAGGGATATGGAGGTCATAGTGGATCATAAGTCAATAGTGTAACACGGTTGCAAAAAAAGCAAACATCATTCTGATATGTATTACCAGGAATGTTGTAAGCAAGACATGAGAAGTAATTCTTCTGTTCTACTCCACGCTGATTAGGCCTCTATTGGAGTATGTTGTGTCCAGTTCTGGGCACCACATTTCAGGAAAGATGTGGACACATTGGAGAAAGTCCAGAGAAGAACAAAAAAATGATTAAAGAAAACATGGCGTAGGAGAGAAGATTGAAAAACTGGGTTTGTTTCGTCTGGAGAAGAGAACATGATAACAGTTTTCAAGTACATAAAAGGTTGTTACAAGTAGGAGGAAGAAAAATTGTTCTCCTTAACCTCTGAGGATAGGACAAGAAGCAATGGGCTTAAATTGCAGCAAGGCTGGTTTAGGTTTGACATTACGAACAACTTCCTGTCTTGATGGTTAAGCACTGGAATAAATTGCCTAGGGAGGTTGTGGAATCTCCATCATTGGAAATTTTTAAGAGCAGGTTAGACAAACACCTGTCAGGGATGGTCTACATAAGCAGTTCTCAAACTGTGGACTGGAACCCCAAAATGGGGTCGCCAGGGGTGGCTTAGACTTGCTGAGGCCCGGGGCTGACGCTGAAGCCTGAGCCCCACCACCCAGAGCTTCAGCCCGAGAGCTTCAGCCCTGGGCGGTGGGGCTTGGATTATAGGCCTCCCACCTGGGGCAGTGGGGCTCGTGCAGGCTCAAACTTTGGTCTCCCCCCACACACCCTCCTGGGAACATGTAATAATTTTTCTTGTCAGAAGGGGGTTGCAGTTCAATGAAGTTTGAGAACCCCTGGACTACATAATACTTAGTCCTGCCCTGGGTGCAGGGGACTGGATTAGATGACCTTTCGAGGTCCCTTCCAGTCCTCCAATTCCATGATGCTGGTCAGCCCCCAACTAAAACCTCTCCAGCACATCAAAGATTTACAACCTATCCTGAAAAATGATCCCTCACTCTCACAGATCTTGGGAGACAGACCAATCCTCGCTTACAGACAGCCCCCCAAGCTGATGCAAATACTCTCCAGGAACCACACACCAAAAACACTAACCCAGGAACCTATCCTTGCAACAAACCCCGATGCCAACTCTGTCCACATATTTATTCAAGTGACACCATCATAGGACCTAATCACATTAGCCACACCATCAGGGGCTTGTTCACCTGCACATCTACGAATGTGATATATGCCATCATGTGCCAGCAATGCCCCTCTACCATGTACACTGGCCAAACCGGACAGTCTCTACGCAAAAGAATAAATGGACACAAATCTGACATCAGGAATCATAACATTCAAAAACTGGTAGGAGAACACTTCAACCTCTCTGGCCACTCAGTAAAAGATTTGAGGGTGGCAATTTTGCAACAGAAAAGCTTCAAAAACAGACTCCAATGAGAAACTGCTGAGCTTGAATTAATATGCAAACTAGATACCATTTGGGTTTGAATAGAGACTGGGAGTGGCTGGGTCATTACACATATTGAATCTATTTCCCCATGTTAAGTATCCTCACACCTTCTTGTCAACTGTCTAAATGGGTCATCTTGATTATCACTACAAAAGTTTTTTTTCTTCTGCTGATAATAGCTCATCTTAATTAATTAGCCTCTTACAGTTTGTATGGCAACTTCCACCTTCTCTGTATGTATGTATATACACACACACACATCTTCTTACTATATGCTCCGTTCTATGCATCGGATGAAGTGGGCTGTAGCCCACGAAAGCTTATGCTCTAATAAATTTGTTAGTTTCTAAAGTGCCACAAGTTCTCCTGTTCTTTTTGGGGATACAAACTAACATAGCTGCTACTCTAATTCCATTTAATGAATCTTTGGGAGGTGTTCACATAGCACACGGATGGGGATGGCAGCAGAAGCTGAACAGAATACAATATATACACATGTGCAAAGTGTAAAATGGTATCAAATCAGTATAGTAGAATTTTACAACCACTTTGCACAGCTGTAAATGATGACACAAGGTGCAGCTAGGTCCAGAGTTTTATCATGTTTGGTAGTTACCTTATTTCCATTCACAAAACATCATTTTGGATTCTCAGAGTACATCAGTTTTTGAAGAATACCCAGCTTGGCAGCAAATCTGCATTTTTTTGGCCCTACTTCATTATTTGCTGACAGTTACATTGGATTTGGAGAGGATTTTAATAAAGATGTGTTAATATAAATTACTATTTTGGATCTAGCTATTTTGCTAATAGCTGCAATGCTGCTATTTAAGTAACTTCCACTAGCTTCATTCTCACAAAAAGCTTTTCCAGAGCTATATTCAAAATATTTTTAGTGAAATTTGCATGAATGTTGAAATTGCCAGCTCTTTCATATTCAACATAGAGATACTCTGCATAATGGCTTAAAGTGACTATAATTTCCATTTAATCATATATACTTACTTAATTCTGTAGGATTATCTCTAATACAGCCTAATATATGAAATAGTAAATGATGGCTTGATTAAAAGTCTACAATGGCTGGTAGAAATGTATCTACTTTGTTTGCAGTCACCAGTCCCTCAGTAGAATAATTGGTGAAGATGGTGCCATACTGATATTTTAAAAGACTAAGAGCTGTAGATTTTGCTAATCACTGTCACACTTTAAATCTGTAAACAGAGCGGGTTTCCACTTCCTTCTCTTTCTAAAATAAATTGTAACTGAAGAAGGAATCAGAATAATCCGAAGTAGTTTAAGATTGTATTATGAAGGAAGCCTAGGCTTCATTACAATATCTCTGATTAGAAGGATCTACTTTTATAACCACTTATTGTGGGCTCTTTGATCAGAGCCCAATCCTGCTCCCACTGAAGTCAATAGGAGTTTTGCTTTTACTTCCATGTGAGCAAGATCAGGCCCTAGAACATCATTTTGCTTCTGTTTAACATAGAGCTTACTTTCTGCCAGACAGGTGCTTCAAAAATCAGGTTGCACTGTTGTCAGATGATAAGAGTTGAGTGACGTGTTCTGAGAGACACAGTATGCTCCACTTATGCCAAAGCATGTTGCTACATGGGATATGTAATGTACTCTTCCACAAAGTGCTACATAGTGCAATGAGCAACAACCCTTCAACCAAAAAACTTCAAAAACAGACTCCAACGAGAGACTGCTGAATTGGAATTAATTTGCAAACTGGATACAATTAACTTAGGCTTGAATAGAGACTGGGAGTGGATGGGTCATTGCACAAAGTAAAACTATTTCCCCATGTTTATTCTCCCCCACCCCCGTATTTCCCACTGTTCCTCAGACGTTCTTGTCAACTGCTGGAAATGGCCCACCTTGATTAGCACCACAAAAGGTTCTCCCCACCCCCCGCTCTCCTGCTGGCAATAGCTCACCTTAAGTGATCACTCTCCTTACAGTGTGTATGGTAACACCCATTGTTTCATGTTCTGTGTGTATATAAATCTCCCCACTGTATTTTCCACTGAATGCACCCGATGAAGTGGGCTGTAGCTCACGAAAGCTTATGCTCAAATAAATTGGTTAGTCTCTAAGGTGCCACAAGTCCTCCTTTTCTTTTTGCGAATACAGACGAACACGGCTGCTACTCTGAACCCTAGAATGAGCAATTAGCGCTGGTTCATGAAGCCTCAATTTTTCTCACAGCAAAGAGAAGGAAGGATGGTGCTCCTTGAAAAGATTATTTTTAGCATTCCTGCTTGCAGAGATCAGAAAGTAGTTGCTAGTGCTATGCAGAATTCAGGGTACATATGATGACTCATTGTGGAGAAGTATAAAGTATAAGGTATAAGTATCTACCTCGGAGACGAATCTTTGGCTTCCTAAGGATACAACAGAAATTGGCCAAAGGATCTTTTATTGATTTAGCTAAAGAGGAATGAGTTTAGTGTTTTTGCCTTGAATCCAAGTATAACCCGAATAACCTGCAACTATGTCTGAAATGGAAACTATTTCCAAGATTAGCTCATTAATTCTTAGGTATACTTTATATATATATTGAATATGTAGTAATTTTCTTACTGTATCCAAATTGCTGTGTTCTTGAGGCAATGGTAGGTTATATCAGACACTTGAACTTACAAATTTAAAAGAAATTGTTCTGGTCTGTTCTCTTTGTATTCTTGATTCATGTGTCAGGTTACACAAGGTAGTACTAGTGACAGGGAGGGCAAAGCCTGCATTGGTCCCTGGAATGTTTGGAGTTAAAGGAAACAAAAACTTCACCTCGCCAAAGAAATCGGAAGCCCCAGTGCTCTTGTGAGTTACTCAGGTCAACATTCACCCTGAAAACCCTGCTCTCTTTTCAGCCTATGAGGACAGAAGTGTGTGAGGGTGTTCCAGAATGAGAGACTGAGGCCATATCTGCACTACACAATTAAGACAACCTATGTTAGGTTGACTTACAGCCACTGCAGTAATTACTGCAGTTTTTCATGTCCACACTACCCTCCTTCGGTCAGTGTTGCACATCCTCACCAGGAGCACTGAAATCGACTTAAGAAGGGCAGTGGGGGGCAAGGGGGACTGATAGTTACTCCTCTCAGGTTAGCCTGGCTCCATAATACTTGAGTGGCTGTGTCTACACTGGCACTGCACTCACTCATGTGTGGTGCAAAAACTTGTGTAGGCATATCACACGGCTCTTTGTGCTGCAATAAGCTGAGCCACTCGATGAATTCTTTCCCAGAGAATTGTGGGAGACGATTGGTGGATTGTCTGTCCTTTTTGAGCACACGGGGGGAATTGTTGGAAGGCACTGGAGGGCAAATGTCACTCGAGTGGAGCCAACTTTGCATCCACACTGCAGAATGGTTGTGTTAGCAGCTGGTGAGATGAGCTAATTCAGGCTCTAGCCTGTACCCTGATGGCGCAGCCAACTTGAGTTGAAAGCATCACAACACTCCTGTTAAGGGTTTGTGCATGTGGATGGGACTTGAGTAGGGGCAACACTCAAGTTATAACTTGAGTTAACTTTGCAGTGGAGACAAACTCTCAGTCACTGGAAGGAGGACACATTCTTCCCTCACATGGCCTGCTGGTCATCTGACAGGAAGGTAGCCCTTATCTCCTTCCTGCCTGTTTTACTGTATCACATTAGGATAATGACTAAAGCAAGACATGGATAAACAGACAAACATGGGACAGAGTAACAGTAAATATGGCGGCATTTGCATAAATAATTAGTCTGAGCACCCAGAGTAGTTACAGCTTGCCACTAGCCTAACCAAAGCTAGATAGCAATGGTCTCTAGATATCACAGTGGAGATAAGTTTTAAGGAGGGATCCAAAAAAGGATAAAAAGTGTGTGTGTGTGTGTGGCGGGGCGGGAGGGAGGGAGAGGGTTGCCAAGTTTGACACAAGAATGGGCATAGTGGGTCAGACCAATCATCCATCCAGCTCAGTGTCCTGTCTTCCGACAGTGACCAATGCCAATGCTTCAGAGGGAATGAACAGAACAGGACAATTATCAAGTGATCCATTACCTGCCATCCAGTCCCAGCTTCTGGCAATCAGCGGTTTAGGGACACCTGGACAATAGGGTTGTGTCCCTGGCCATCTTGGCTAATAGCCATTGACCTATCCTCCATTAAATTATCTAATTCTTTTTTTAATCCAGTTATGTTTTTGGCCACCACAATATCCCCGGGCAATGAGTTCCACAGGTTGACTGTGCATGGTGTGAAGTACTTCCTGATGTTTGTTTTAAACCTGCTGCCTATTAATTTCATTGGGTGGCCCCTAGTTCGTGTGTTCTGTGAAGGAGTCAGTAACACCTCCCTATTCACGTTCTCCATGTCATTCATGATTTTACAGACCTCTAGCACATCTCCCCCCTGTTGTCTCTTTTCTAGGCTGAACACTCCCAGTCTTTTTAATCTCCCCGTGTATGGGAGCTGTTCCATACTCAAACATTTTTGCTGCACTTCTGATATATCTTTTTTGAGATGGGGCAACCAGAACTGTACACAGTACTCAAGGTGTTGATATACAATGGATTTACATTGTGGCATTATGATATTTATTTTCTATCTTATTATCTATCCCTTTCCTAATGGTTCCTAACATTCTGGTCGCTTTTTTGACTGCTGCTGCACATGGAGCAGATGTTTTCAGAGAACTATTCACAGTGACTCCCAGATCTCTTTCTTGAGTGGTAGCAGCTAATTTAGACCCCATCATTTTGTATGTATAGCTGGGATTATTTTTCCTCAACTTTTTATTAATACTTTTCTCTCATCAACACTGAATTTCATCTACCATTTTGTTTTCTGGTCATGTGTGATCCCTTTGTAACTCTTTACAGTTAGCTTTAGATTTAATTATTTTGAGTAAGTCTGTATCATCTGCAAACTTTGCTGCCTCCCTGTTTACCCTCTTTTCCAGATCACTTCTGAGATATGTTGAAGAGCACTGGTCCCAGTGAAGATCCTTAGTTGACCCTGCTATTTGCCACTTTCCATTGTGGAAACTGACCATTTACTCCTACCCTTTGTTTCCTATCTTTTAATCAGTTACTGATCCATGAGAGGACCTTTCCTCTTATCCCACGACTGCTTATTTTGATTAAGAGCCTTTGGTGAGAGACTTTGTCAAAAGCTTTCTAAAAGTGCAAGAACACTATATCAACTGGGTCACCTTTGTCCGCATTATTGCCTATTATGGGAATTTTTTCTCTGTGTTGATATGGCAGCATGGTGGAAAGCACAAAGATGTTGGTGAGAGAAGCAGATCAAGGCTGGTATCACTGGCAGAGTTAACACAAGAATTCTGACCTCATGATCAGAAATCAGATTTGCAGCTAGGGTAGGCTAAATGGTACAGGGACTTAAAGATGAAGAGAAGAAGCCTGTGTCAGAACAAGCCAGGAAGATAAGCCTCACAGCAGCATTTAAAATTAACATGATGGGTTAGGAGGAAGGTTGGAGGCATCTAAACTATTGGTGTCTTAACTAGAGCTAAACTTTAGGGAAGAATTGTTAGAAAACCTGATCAGAATTTATAAAATCAGGAATACAATTTAAAATGTTGGAGCATGATTTACACACAAGATAAAATGGTCAGAATTTTACCTTCTAAATCAGTGGCTTGTCTCTTAACTGCACAGTAAGGATTTGTAAATCACATTTTCTATTTAGAAAATATTGGCAGGATTTCAAGATGTATTTACTAATCTTGCAATGTGTGTTTTGTTTCTCGGTTAAGTCTTCTTTGAAAAATAACTATTAAGAAATCAAAATATTGTGATTAGGACCTGCTAATTGTTACTGTAAATAAAAAAGTGAAATATCTCACTCAGATGCTTAGAAGTGTAGATTTAGGTGCAGAAATCAACAGAAAAACAAAAGTGCTGCTTTCTATGTATATGTATCATCACCAATCCTCCTATATCGAAATTAAACCCAGACTTGTTCCATATATCTTTACATACAATTGTAAATTTGGGGCTAAATTATGTTTGCTCTGGGAGCCTTATCAAAAACCCCATTAAAATCAGTGGGAGTCTTTCCATTCATTTCAATGGACTTTGGGAAGGGAGGAAGATGGAATGGGCCTTTACAGCCTCTTGTTCTGCTAGTGAACCCAGGCAGGAAGATTTGGATGTCTGCATTTCTTGAGAGGAGGAAGGGCCAGCAATACTGACTCTGTCCTAGCAATGTGGTATTGTCCGGATGGCTCCCATCCAGGCCTGCACACTGGACACCACCTGGAGGCTTGTACTGAATGAAGCAGTCGTCTGTCCAAAGAGTTGCTTCTACTGAGTATACTCTCCCCACCATTCCTGGCATCATAATGTCTGAACCTAGCCTCTGCAGTATAATGTTTCTAAGACACAATCCCTCCTGCAGTCAAGTTCTCTCTCAACATGGCTCAGAACAAGTGTTTGGCCTTGGGAAAATGAGATCTAAACTGAAACAACCTGCCATGTGGCTGGAAGAGTGACACTGAATATTCTGATATAAACAGTTTAGAGCAACACAATAGATGCCACTAGAGATGGATAAATCCAAGATATTCTGAGATAAGCCAACGCCTTGCTTTGAAACAATCAGATTAATTAAATTTATCTACTGAATGCCCCCTCAATGTTATTAGCTACAGAAAATTCCAATATATCCAGCCACACAACTCCCAAGATAAATATCCATTCAGTTCTTTCTTATTCTAAACTTGATTCCGTGTTCTTCTACATTATGTATTCAAAAGTTATTTTTCTTTGTTTATTTTTTAATTTCTATTTTAATTTAAGATTTGATTGAGCATACTGTATCCACTGCTGTTTGAAATTCAATAGTGTAGTGTAGGCAATTCATACTGTATCTGAAAATACAGAACTTTGAGCATGGTTCATGCAGTAGCACTGGTCATCTGTGGCTCAGTGTAGTTATTCAGGCAGATAATAAATGCAATGTATTGTAGTGGAAGTGACCACAGAGTACATGGTACAGTAACTCCCCTTTACAGCTCAGAGACTACAATAAATTACAACAATTAACATTGCTGTTTAAACCAATGACATTTAAAATCATGCTGGGGAAAAAAAGCAGTACCAAAGTAGTTAACAGTAGATCTGGTCAATGACTGGAATTTCCATTCCAGGGGAAATTTCAGCATTTTGGGGGAAAATATCAGTTCCAAATTGGAATAGCAAGCTAAAATTTCAAAATTACCTATGCAATGAAAAATCCAAACATTTTCTGTTTGGGACCATCAAAACATTTTGTTTTGATAATGTCAAACTGTCTCAATAAGATGATAACTTGTCATTTTGACTATCATTTTGATTCATTTCATTTTGATTTTTACAATATAGTAAAATATGTTACATATAATACAAACAATATTTTATAGTTTAAAAATTGAAACAAAGATAATTAAAATAATAAAATCAACACTAATTGTTTTGTTATTAAAGGAACCAAGGATCGAGGGAACAAAGTATCCTCTAACTCTTGATCTCTCCAAGGTCAGGACTGAGGCACTTTGGCAAAGCAGTGGAGGAAGCTTGTACTGCTACTGGCTCTGCTGCAGCTCCTTCTGGAGACAAGGGCTTCTTTCGCCAAGGCTGTCAGTTCAGCACCTTTGCAGTGTTATTGTAGAAGAAGAGCTCTGTGTAAGCTCAAAAGCATGTCTCTCTCAGCAACATAGGTTGGTCCAACAAAAAGATATTACCTCAGTCCAGCACCAGTCATGCACGGAACTAAATCCACTTAAATAAAACAACTCTGATATTTCCTTACGGTCCCAAGAGTATTTTCTGAGACTAATAATTATTCTCAATCTATTTTTAAAAAAAGTACAAAAAAGGAAATTAAAACACCACACCTGTCATTTACTACATTTCATTATCCTGTTTAACATTTTTCAGCCACGCACACATTAGCAGTACAGCCATTAACTACTGGAGGCTTGGGGCACTGCAGAGGTGGAGGGGGGCATAAAGAGCAAGTTTCTACTGGTGCATTGGAAAGTTTAGTTTGGGTTTACTTTGCAGTGTGAATAAGTCTTCTATCACAGCAATGTTGGTGTGCTTTGAAATATAGTTTGAAATATAGTAGCAGAATTACCATTCCCAATAACCTGCATAATAAAAGTCTGTACATTTATAAACACCTGGGGGAAAAAACTCTAACCAAAAGCAAAATTCCCTGACCCCCTACCAATATGACAGATATTTTTTTTCCCAAAATGACTTTGCATTTTGATATAGCCACATTCTCCCTGTGTCTTGCTGTCAAAGATGCCTTTGGGGCAGCAATTAAGTGTACAATGGAAACCGTCAAGCCATAAGGAGAGAAATACAATATTCTTTCAACTGGCTGCAGGGAATGCGATAACACAAATCAATTCCATGCCAAGGCACACTTTTGCACACATATATTTTATGAACCTATCCTGTGGCCCTAGGGCAAAACGAGAGTTTTTCCCTCTCAAATAAAGCTTACAAAGCTTTGAGAGGGAGAGATTCCAAAGCTTTAAGGTGTAATTATGAGTGGCATTGCAGGTAGGATCATTAATCAAAGTTCAAAATGTTTATTTTTCTATTGCTGGTAAATATTTAAAGTTGGGTTGGTATAATGCAGTGACTGGTCATTCTAGTCTGAATATAGTACTTCTGCAGATTTTTCTCTCTTCACATTTTATTTGCTACTCATAAGTGCCAGATTGACAGCTCTTGGAGATGGAAATCTGAATCTGCCACTGATTAGAGCCTTCTTACGAGAAGCTGAAAGCTAACTGTCACGGTTCCTCCCCCACTCTGAACTCTAGGGTACAGATGTGGGGACCTGCATGAAAAACCTCCTAAGCTTATCTTTACCACCTTAGGTCAAAACTTCCCCAAGGTACAAAATATTACCCCCGTTGTCCTTGGACTGGCCGCTACCACCACCAAACTAATACTGGTTACTGGGGAAGAGCTGTTTGGACGCGTCCTTCCCCCCAAAATACTTCCCAAAACCTTGCACCCCACTTCCTGGACAAGGTTTGGTAAAAAGCCTCACCAATTTGCCTAGGTGACTACAGACCCAGACCCTTGGATCTTAAGAACAATGAACAATCCTCCCAACACTTGCACCCCCCCTTTCCTGGGAAATGTTGGATAAAAAGCCTCACCAATTTGCATAGGTGACCACAGACCCAAACCCTTGGATCTGAGAACAATGAAAAACCATTCAGTGTTTTACAAGAAGACTTTTAATAAAAAATAGAAGTAAACAGAACGAAAGAAATCCCCCCTGTAAAATCAGGATGGTAGATATCTTACAGGGTAATTAGATTCAAAAACATAGAGAACCCCTCTAGGCAAAACCTTAAGTTACAAAAAGATACACAGACAGAAATAGTTATTCTATTCAGCACAATTCTTTTCTCAGCCATTTAAAGAAATCATAATCTAACACATACCTAGCTAGATTACTTACTAAAAGTTCTAAGACTCCATTCCTGTTCTGTCCCTGGCCAAGACGACTACAGACAGACACAGACCCTTTGTTTCTCTCCCTCCTCCCAGATTTTGAAAGTATCTTGTCTCCTCATTGGTCATTTTGGTCAGGTGCCAGCGAGGTTACCTTTAGCTTCTTAACCCTTTACAGGTGAGAGGAGCTTTCCCCTGGCCAGGAGGGATTTCAAAGGGGTTTACCCTTCCCTTTATATTTATGACACGCCCCCCAAATCTCAGCTCGGGTGAAACACTGGCTGGGATTTCTTCCTGGAGCTCTAGGAAAACAGAGTTAATAAGACACATGCATCTCTAAATATACTACCAAGTACATAAAGACTAACAATATTTTCCACATCTCAAGGACGATTTTAACCAGTTGATTCTGGGAAACTTTCACGGGAGAGTGCATCAGCCACTTTGTTAGAAGCTCCTGAGATGTGTTGGATGTCGAAATCAAAATCTTGGAGAGCTAAACTCCACCGAAGAAGTTTTTTGTTAGTTTCTTTGACGGTGTGAAGCCACTTTAGTGCAGCATGGTCGGTTTGCAGGTGGAAACGCCGTCCCCAAACATATGGGCGTAGCTTTTCCAGAGCGTAGACAATGGCATAACATTCTTTTTCAGTGACTGACCAGTTGCTTTCCCTCTCAGACAGTTTTTTGCTGAGAAACACTACAGGGTGGAATTCTTGATCAGGTCCTTTCTGCATTAAAACTGCTCCCACACCACGCTCGGAGGCATCTGTGGTTACTAGGAACGGTTTGTCAAAGTCTGGGGCCCTTAGTACAGGGTCAGACATGAGTGTCGCTTTAAGCTTGTTAAAGGCCTTCTGACACTTTCCGGTCCACTGAACAGCATTTGGCTGTTTCTTTTTGGTTAGGTCTGTCAGTGGGGCAGCGATTTGGCTGTAGTGCGGTACAAATCGTCTGTAATAACCGGCCAAGCCTAAGAAGGATTGAACCTGTTTCTTTGACTTTGGGACAGGCCACTTTTGGATAGCATCCACTTTGGCCTGTAGGGGGCTGATAGTTCCTTGACCCACCTGGTGTCCAAGGTAAGTCACTCTGTTTAGGCCTATTTGACACTTCTTAGCCTTAACAGTTAGTCCTGCCTCCCTTATGCGCTCAAGGACTTTTTGTAGATGTTCCAGGTGGTCTGCCCACGAATCCGAAAATATGGCCACATCGTCAAGGTAGGCGACTGCATATTCTCCTAATCCCGCTAGGAGACCATCTACAAGTCTTTGGAAAGTGGCGGGTGCATTTCGCAGCCCGAAAGGGAGTACATTAAATTCATACAGCCCGAGATGTGTGATGAAGGCTGACCTTTCCTTGGCAGATTCATCTAGCGGTACCTGCCAGTACCCCTTGGTTAAGTCCAAGGTAGAGATGAACTGGGCCCGTCCCAGTTTCTCTAATAGTTCATCAGTGCGTGGCATTGGATAGTTGTCTGGGCGAGTTACAGCATTTAGCTTACGGTAGTCCACGCAAAAACGTATTTCCCCATCTGGTTTGGGAACTAGAACCACTGGAGATGCCCATGCACTTTCAGAGGGGCGGATTACACCCATCTGTAACATATCCTGGATCTCCCGTTCTATAGCAGTTTTAGCTTGAGGAGACACCCGGTAAGGGTGGACCCTAATTGGGTGAGCATTACCTGTGTCAATGGAGTGGTATGCCCGTTCAGTCAGTCCTGGGGTGGCTGAGAACGTTGGCGCATAGCTAGTGCACAGCTCCTGGATCTGCTGTCGCTGCATACGCCCAAGGGTCATGGAGAGGTTCACCTCTTCCACACCACCAGCACATTTCCCTTCGTAATAGACACCTTCAGGCCACTCAGCGTCGTCTCCTCCCTGGGCTGTAAACTAACAAACCTTTAATTCTCTGGAATAAAAGGGCTTTAGAGAATTAATATGATACACCTTAGGCTTTCGGTTGGAGGTGGGGAATGCTATGAGATAATTAACAGCTCCCAGGCGCTCCTGGACCACGAATGGCCCTTCCCACGATGCTTCCATTTTATGGGCCTGGAGCGCCTTTAAGACCATGACCTGGTCTCCTACTTTGAAGGAACGCTCTCTGGCATGTTTATCATACCAGGCTTTTTGCTCTTTTTGAGCATCCTGTAAGTTTTCTCTAGCAAGGGCTAAAGAGGTTCGGAGGGTGTTTTGTAGGTTGGTTACAAAGTCCAGAATGTTAGTTCCTGGAGAAGGTGTAAATCCCTCCCATTGCTGCTTCACCAACTGCAATGGCCCCTTAACCTCACGGCCATATACAAGTTCAAATGGGGAAAACCCTAAACTGGGATGTGGTACAGCTCTGTAGGCAAAGAGCAACTGCTGCAATACTAGGTCCCAATCATTGGAGTGCTCATTTACGAATTTACGTATCATGGCCCCCAAAGTTCCATTAAACTTCTCCACCATGCCATTTGTTTAATGATGGTAAGGAGTGGCAACCAAGTGATTTACCCCATGAGCTTCCCAAAGGTTTTTCATAGTTCCTGCCAGGAAATTAGTCCCTGCATCTGTGAGGATGTCGGAGGGCCAACCTACCCTGGCAAAAATGTCAGCTAGTGCCTGGCACACACTTTTAGCCCTGGTGTTGCTTAGAGCTACTGCTTCCGGCCATCGGGTGGCAAAATCCATGAAAGTCAGTATGTACTGCTTTCCTCTGGGTGTCTTTTTCGGAAAAGGACCCAGAATATCCACAGCTACTCGCTGAAATGGAACTTCAATGATGGGGAGTGGCTGGAGAGGAGCTTTGACCTGGTCTCGGGGTTTTCCCACTCTTTGGCACACCTCACAAGACTGGACATAGGTAGAAACATCCTTGCCCATTCCCTCCCAGTGGAATGACCCCACCAAACGGTCTTTGGTCCTGTTCACCCCAGCATGGCCACTAGGGTGATCATGGGCTAAGCTCAAGAGCTTGGCCCGGTATTTAGTTGGAACTACCAACTGTCTCTGAGGATGCCAGTCTTCCTGGTGTCCCCCAGAAAGAGTTTCCTTGTATAAAAGTCCTCTTTCTACCACAAACCTGGATCGATTAGAAGAGCTGAGAGGCGGTGGGTTGCTCCGTGCCGCCGTCCACGCTCTCTGGAGGCTTTCATCTGCTTCCTGTTCGGTCTGGAACTGTTCCCTTGATGCTGGAGACATCAGTTCCTCATTGGATTGGGGACATAGGCTTGGTCCCTCTGGAAGCGATATAGGGGATGGAGCTGTTTCTGTTGACTGTGAACCGCTCTCCGCTGGTGCACTATGTTGGGATTCAGGCTCCGGCTGAGCCTCTTGTGTAGGGTTATCGGCTGCTGCCAGTTCAGGTTCGGTGGGGCCCTCTGGTGTTGAGGTTGCAAGTACTGGATTCAGTGCTGGCACGGGGTCTGGTGTTGGTTGTTTGGCTGGTTCCGGTTCTGGGACTGGTTCTGTCTGGGTCTCTGGGACTGGATCCACTACTGCTGTTGCAGACATTGGCCTGGGGTCCGGGTCCATCACCTCTGACCGGGCCCTCATAGAAGTTTCCGGAACAAAGCTAGGCCCCACGGCTTGTTTAGCCTGGCTGCGGGTGACCGTTCCCACCCTCTTGGCCTGCTTCACGTGATTGGCCAAGTCTTCCCCCAACAGCATGGGGATGGGATAATCATCATAGACTGCAAAAGTCCACATTCCTGACCAGCCCTTGTACTGGACAGGCAACTTGGCTGTAGGCAAATTGAAAGAGTTGGACTTGAAGGGTTGAATCGTCACTTGGATCTCTGGGTTGATTAAATTGGGGTCCACTAAGGAAGCATGGATAGCTGACACTTGTGCTCCGGTGTCCCTCCACGCGGTGACCTTCTTCCCGCCCACACTCACAGTTTCCGTCCGCTCCAAGGGTATCTGGGAGGTATCTGGGCCTGTGGACCTCTGGTGTGATTCCGGTGCAATGAACTGTAATCTGTTGGGGTTCTTGGGGCAGTTGGCCTTTACATGCCCCAGCTCGTTACATTTAAAACATCGTCCAGCTGACGGGTCACTGGGGCGAGGTGGGTTGCTGGAGAACGGGGTGGTGGGACGATAAGGGGTCTGGAGGGTTCTTTGGGAGGTAGGTGGGGCTTTGGGCGGCCCCCGGTAATAGGGTGTGGTCTGGGGTGGTCCCTTCTGGTCTCCGCTCCAACTGCGACCAGTTTTCTTCTTCTCTGCCACCTCCACCCATCTGGCTCCAATCTCTCCTGCCTCGATTACAGTTTTGGGTTTCCCATCTAGGATGTATCTTTCTATTTCCTCAGGAACACCCTCTAAGAATTGTTCCATTTGCATTAGGAAGGGCAAATTTACTGGAGATTCAACACTTGCTCCTGATATCCAGGCATCCCAATGTTTCACAATGTGGTAGGCATGTCGGGTAAATGACATGTCTGGTTTCCACCTTAGGGCTCGGAACCTCCGACGAGACTGCTCGGGTGTTATCCCCATTCTGACTCTCGCCTTGGATTTAAACAGTTCATACTTGTTCATATGTTCTTTAGGCATTTCAGCTGCCACCTCAGCTAAGGGTCCACTGAGCTGAGGCCTCAGCTCTACCATGTATTGGTCAGTAGAGATGTTGTACCCAAGGCAGGCCCTTTCGAAGTTTTCTAAGAAGGCCTCAGTATCATCACCTGCCTTGTAGGTGGGGAACTTTCTGGGATGGGAAGTGGTACCTGGAGAAGGATTGCTAGGGTTTGTTGGTATATTCTGCTGGGCCTTTATCCTCTCCATCTCCTCCACATGCTTCCTTGCCTCCATTTCCCTCTTGTGGGCAGCCTCCTGTACCTCCTTCTCCAGCCGCATGAGTTCTATCTGTCTTTCATGTTCCCTTTGTTTTTCCTCAGCCTGAAATTTGGCTAATTCCAGCTGTAGTCGAGCCGAGGATTTGGCCATTCTAACCTCTCTGTTTTTAACTAACTTTACACCCGAGGTTTAGAAATAAACAAACAAAACTTGGCTGTAAAATTTTGCTGTGCTGGAATAGAATACCTATTCTCTGATAGTGATTGTCAGCCTACAGAAAAAGACAATTCCCTTGTCTCTGCTCTGGGCCCAAATTAAAGCAAAAAACCTCCAACTACTTGGAAACCTGCTTACCCAGCCCAAAGGAAAAAAAAAATTCTTTTCAAACCTGTGCTCCTTGTAAAACAAAAAAAAAATCAAAATCCTAAAAAAAACCCTGCCACTTTTGTCTCCAGGCAAATGGGTAGAGCACACACCCCCTATTTACTTTTAGGAAGAAAAGAAAAAAAAAAACCTCTGGGTTGGAAGACTGTGAATTTCCCTGCAGGAGTTAAGTACCCTGCCTCCAGGCAAAGAAAACCTGCAATTCACAAGATAATCCCCTTTTGTCTCTGCTTGGCCACAAAGCAGAGAGAAACCAAGCTGCTTTCAGTTTCAAAGCTGCTTTCTGGACTTCCTAAAAATTCCTTTTTAAAATCTGTATTTCTAGTTCAAAAAATCTCAACTGGATCTCAAAATGATTTCAGGTTAATCCCACCACTGTGCCACCATGTCACGGTTCCTCCCCCACTCTGAACTCTAGGGTACAGATGTGGGGACCTGCATGAAAAACCTCCTAAGCTTATCTTTACCAGCTTAGGTCAAAACTTCCCCAAGGTACAAAATATTACCCCCGTTGTCCTTGGACTGGCCGCTACCACCACCAAACTAATACTGGTTACTGGGGAAGAGCTGTTTGGACGCGTCCTTCCCCCCAAAATACTTCCCAAAACCTTGCACCCCACTTCCTGGACAAGGTTTGGTAAAAAGCCTCACCAATTTGCCTAGGTGACTACAGACCCAGACCCTTGGATCTTAAGAACAATGAACAATCCTCCCAACACTTGCACCCCCCCTTTCCTGGGAAATGTTGGATAAAAAGCCTCACCAATTTGCATAGGTGACCACAGACCCAAACCCTTGGATCTGAGAACAATGAAAAAGCATTCAGTGTTTTACAAGAAGACTTTTAATAAAAAATAGAAGTAAATAGAACTAAAGAAATTCCCCCTGTAAAATCAGGATGGTAGGTATCTTACAGGGTAATTAGATTCAAAAACATAGAGAACCCCTCTAGGCAAAACCTTAAGTTACAAAAAGATACACAGACAGAAATAGTTATTCTATTCAGCACAATTCTTTTCTCAGCCGTTTAAAGAAATCATAATCTAACACATACCTAGCTAGATTACTTACTAAAAGTTCTAAGACTCCATTCCTGTTCTGTCCCTGGCCAAGACGACTACAGACAGACACAGACCCTTTGTTTCTCTCCCTCCTCCCAGATTTTGAAAGTATCTTGTCTCCTCATTGGTCATTTTGGTCAGGTGCCAGCGAGGTTACCTTTAGCTTCTTAACCCTTTACAGGTGAGAGGAGCTTTCCCCTGGCCAGGAGGGATTTCAAAGGGGTTTACCCTTCCCTTTATATTTATGACACTAACATTTATCCATATTTCTCCCTTCTCATAACTGATTTTCCAGAGTGTCAAATGTTTTAGTTCACTGTACTTTCCCACCAGAAAAACAACATACCAATGGCTCTAATCAACTTACTCTCTTGCTGCTCAGCAATTCCCTTCCTCTGCAAAATTCACTCATAATAAAGGGCTAGAGGCTAAAAATGTGAAAGGCCTTGTACAGCTTCAGCTTGCAAATGACACAGAAAAGTCAGGGTACCCAGAAAGAGGGGGAAGCAGCATGCTGTCCACTGCTAATGAAAGCCATGCAAAGATGCGTAAGAAGTTTCATTAAAAAACAAACAAAAAACTTCACATGCAGCAGCTTTTTGGCTAAATAATCAAACCTCATGGACAGCAAGCTGCCTTTTCTGCCTGGCTGAGGGTGAAATTTTGCCATTTAACTTGAAACTTTGCTGTTCTTGAGTGAAATCACCTACCATCCACAGCTGCCTGTCTGGCCTGCTCCACCCGTGCCCATCTCATACTCATTTCCTTGGCTCCTGCCCACACTGCATTTTCTAGTCTTTCTTCCTCCCAACCATCTCTCCCAGAGCAGTTGGCTCTTGCCTCCACCCATGTGTTTTTTTAACATTTCTTACCAAGCTTTCTCCAGTTGCTTTTCCTCCTTCCATCCTCCCCAGAGGCATCTGAAGTGGTTCAGGGCTAAAGTGGTTGATGAGAAACTACCTACCAGGAAATCCAGAGTTAAGCCACATTAACACAAGGGATTTTTCCCCCACTGGAATTTCTGTGTGTATTGTTAAAAAGGGAAAAATAATAATTGAATTTTGGAAACTTCTGAAAGTAGAAATGTCTGAAGAATCTTAACCACGCTGATGCAGCGAAGTGTGTACTACCCATCACTAATATAAATAATCAATTCAAACTCTATTTCCATTAATAGCAGGCAGTACTCCAAATGTGATTTAGCTCCTACTCTGTTGCTTAGACATTCAACCTGGCAACAGGCTGGATCTAGCCTCCCTTTGATAAAGTGGTGCACGGAGAGAAGCAGGGCTGTTCTCAGGAGCGATGTGCTCTGTAAAATTCAGGATCATTTAAGTTTTTCAAAAACCCTCCCTCTCACTCCAGTCTCCTCTTTATCGTCTGTCCTCACAGGCCAGTTCCCAGTCTCCCCTTCCTCCTTTCACACTCAATACCTTCCTTACCTCTCTGCTTAACACTGAACTCCTTTATTCCTCCCTTTATCTCTGTCTCTAGTGGAAGAGAAAGTGCTAGAAGCAAAGCTAGTAGACGAAGCCCCCTGTGCCTCTGGTCCTGTCTATGGAGACTGGGGAGCTCAGCGAAAAGATATGGGGGGCTGCAGGTTCTGTCTGGAATTTGCAGCAGATCCTGTAGAATGTGGTGAGAGAAACTACAGAGCAATCAGCTTGTGCTGCTGCTTGAGGGTCTCTCAGGTGCCTCTTGCTACTGCCTGCATCTATGCAAATGGCAGCTTAATACACCACTCAGTGTCCCAGTGAGTTTTGGGCCCCTCTTCTTCCCCTAAAATAATCGTCCTGGCTGTCCCTCCAATGGCAGCTCTGCTTAGAGAATGACCATCTACCCTGGCAGAACACCAGGGTGAGTGACACAGAGATGTCTTGCTGATAGACTAAATCTCCCCTGCAGCTACTGAAGTAAGGACGTGTCATTCCTGTCATCCCCCAGCAAGGAGGGTAAAGATGCAGCTTTCATTAATCCAGGCACGCTGGGTGGAGGTACGTGTTATATACTCCACATTAAAAAAAACTACACTAAAAGGAACATTAGAGTTGAACATTAGAGTTCAAGTCAGGAAATGTCTGTGTTAAAACTGTATGGGCAACCTTAGCTTTGCCCCCTTGTGTACATATATTATAGGATCATACGCTTTTATTTCTGCAGAATCTCTGACTCACTCTGATTGCTGGTAGGATTTTAATAAACAAAACAAAAGTTGTTTGTATGGGTTTCCCAATGCTTTTGTATGAGATCAGCAATGACACAAAAGAACCCCATAATATGGAGCTATTTGCTGGGCAGCAGCAGAACACAGGGCCCTGCATCAGACACACACAGTGAGGCAAGGACTTTGGCTCCTAAAAAACCCAATGATCAGCCTACACGAGTATAGGGTTGCCATACGTCTGGATTTTCCCGGTCATGGCCTCTTTTTAGATCCTCCCATCTCCGTCCAGGTGGATTTTTGAAATATGAACAAATGTCCATGATTTTTCCTTGTCCTTTTTCCAGTATCAATCTGGTAGAAATACAATTCCCGGCGTGCCTTAATAGCAGCAGGCGTGTTTACTGGTTTGCCACCCTTACTTCTGTGCTGCCGCTCGTGGTGGCACTCCCTTCAGAGCTGGGCAGCCAGAGAGCAGCAGCTGCTGGCAGTGTTGGTACCACCAGCAGTGCAGAAGTAAGGGTGACATGGTATTGATTGTTCAGTTGATGAAAGGGATCCTGCTTGTACAGTACAACTTCAGGCACACATCATGCAAAGACTTTCATGGCTACTTGATGAGCAATCAACCACTGCTGAGAAAGATACGCTCCACAGAGAAATATGCATGGGCACAACAGGAAGAAGTACAGTAGAAAAGGACTGACTGCATGTAAAAAGGTGCATTTAAACTAGATTTACATTTATTTTTGAGGCCATTATACTTTTCATTTATAAATGTTAGATATTCAAAGTAGAAGAAACTGTACAGTAGAAACTCTACTCCCCCTCCTCCGGCAGTGTTGTCTATTTGGGAACTCGAAATGTGGTAACCCTACTTAAGTACTCCCACCATTGCTACCATTGGTGGAGCTGCTTTTTACATGCACACTCAGATACCCCGCCTGCAAAATGCTCAGCATAGACAGATCCCTGTGCCCATGCAGAGTCCCCATAAAGTCAATCAATTTCAACCTGTATGCAGGGGGTCCACCTGAACAGATTATCCTGAGAGACTAATTCGGTAGTAAGCCATAAGGGGTTTTTCATAATTCTCTCCAATATTCTCATAACACTGTGAAAGTTTGTGTGTAAGATGAGTAGGATTTTCTATCTCTGAATGTGTGTATGAAATGGTACAAGTCTTAAAAGCATACACACACACACACACACACACACACACACAAAGAACGCTGCTGTGAACCATGACACCTCCATCATTTTTAAAGCAAACAACTCAATCAATTCAGAAATAATATGTACGTGCAGATATCATATGCCAAAAGGCAAACCTGTTTTTTCTCATCATTCATATACTCAGCTGAATCAGGCGTGCATTAGGAAATTACAGCATCTTTTGTAAATCTCCTCTCTGTGGCAATAATAGAAAAGTCACTCTAATCTGGCAAAACAGGTAATCTATTTTGTAAGTGACTCACAACAGTCCACTGCTTTGACACTGACGTCAGCCATTACTCAGGTCAGTGCCTGCCCTTCCGAAGCAAGGCTTATGTCTGTCACTCAAGAATTATTGGAGCCTTCCTGAACTTCAGGGTTTAATGTACAGTAAAATGCATTGCCAGAACTGGTTAATCAGTGCTACGATCCAAAATGTCAAGCACTGTCTGGTTGCAAACATGTTGTAAGAGTTTTAGCAATGGGTTTTAACTTAGCACCTAAACCAAAATATACAATGGATGGCTTCCTGAAGTGTGCTGCTGTCTAGCATCCTTCTCTGCCCAATGCACCCAGGCTCCCATAGGAACTACGCTGCTCATTATTTCCTGTTTCCAAAAGACAGAAGCCATGTAGCAGAACTGATGCTCCTTCAAGCAGTATTAAATCCTTTGTGGATTTCCTCTCAGAAACCAGGAAGGGACGATACCTGGAGAGCACCTGCTCCCTAGCTCCACTCCTTCCCTGTACTCCCTCTCAACACACACAGAACAGGTGAGGCTCTACAGGCTCTGGGGATTGGGAACGCATACCATGCTGCCATTCTCCCCTGCCTCCCTGCTACCCACCTTATTTCGGCACTCTTTGCTCGCCTCACGTAAGGAAGGAGGCACACTGAGCCTATAGTGAGGGGAGTCATGATTGCACCTACTCTTTGTCTGGTGAGCAAGTCATTATTTCTCACTCTTTTATTTCCTACCAGTGGGCACTCAGCACGCAAGCATGTGCGCATCAGTATGACATACGGGGTGGGACACGATGGACTGCCACAGAACTTCACATGTTAACGAGAGAGCAAACTTCACTTTCAGAAGTGATCAGTTCTTTCTCTGCATTTAGTGCTCTCTGTAACCAAACTGTCACATTTTACAGTTCTAGTGAACAACAGCTTTTCAGATCTCTCCAAAATCTGGGGAACGTATGTCTTACTTTCTATTTCTTTCTTCTTCTTTTTTTTTTTTCTCCTTTTTCTTCATAGGTGGTGTGGAAACATTAAAGGTCAAATTTGAAAGGACACGTAGAGCCTTAATTTCCAGGAGAAAAACCAGTTTGAAAGATGAAAAGCAACTTGCATTGACATTAGCTAAAAATGGCACAGGGAAGCAAAGCAATCAGAGTGCTGCTAGTGAGCAGCTCCGTGAAGTTCAGCAAGCAGGTGGCTACATGGGTGGGCAATTTATTTCCATTTAACTGTCATTTACAGGAAACAGGCATACAAAAGTGTCAGGCTAATCTGTTTACTTACTGTGTAAAATGACAGCTCAACCACAACACCTAAACTCGTTCTGTTTACCATCAAACGAAAACTACTTGTCACAGGGATGGATCATTCATATAAAAATGTTTCATGGAAACATAAAACGAATGGTCTTATTTTTTGCTTTAGGTTATGTAACAGAAAGGAATGTTCTAAAGGAAATACCAGTGAAATTCAACAATGGTACTAATCATGTCTGTCTCTTGTCCAGATCTTAGAATAAAAGATGCAGTGAGAGTCAGGATGACTTTATTTAAGCATAATTTGCCAGCTTCTGGGAATGGCATACAGGGAAATACCTTGTCTTTCAACACTCTGAAAAAGTGAAATATGAATTTAGAAAGCAATATCACTGATGTCTACTTTCATAATTTCCCTTTATTGAAATAGCACTTTTCATTACTAAGTCACTTTACAAATAAGCCAAATGCACTTCATAGTGCTCTTGGTATTTATGCCTAGGGTATTATAACATGATATTATTTATATTGTTATGCTCATCTTCAGTTGTATATCTTTCCTACCCTTTCCAGGAGACTCCTGGATGTGCTAATGAGGGTAGCCTTATAGACAAAATAAGCTGTATCCAGAGTGCTTCCTTCATTCCCATCTCTAACACCTGTCAAGTGAAATTCCTCTGTACCACAAACCATGGAAACCAAGGCCAGTGCTTTACTAAATTCTGTTTCCTTGTGTGCTGAAGCAATGATGCAGCTAGCACCCTTCACCCTTGTGTTATACAAAGAAGTAAAGTCAAAAAGACAAAGTCATCTGCACAATTCGGAAATAATGAAAACCTTGCAGAAATAACTTAAAAAAAAGGAGTGAATTGTTGCACAGCATATGCATGCTATTGGTATAATTTTAGTTGACTAGATAAGTAAATGAATATGAGTACGACATATTTTCAGTTTTCTGTATTTTCCCCCTACTAATTCTAATCATTTAATGACAAGAGCCAACATAAGGAAGCTGGTGCTCAGTGATGTTGCTGAAGATTTCTCAAGACAACTACTGTTACTGATGTAATAGTGAAAAATACACAATTCCCCCTTAAGCTCCCCCAAACTCAGGGGTGGGGGAAAAAGAGTGCAGGCTGCACCAACCTTTAGGATGAGGATGGGTGTGTGCTCCCTGTCTTGCATAACCATAGGAGGGCTATTCACAAGCTGGCTAGAACCTTCTGGGATTCTCTATCATGCCTAGTACAAAGGCATTGCATGGTGCCTACAATCAAGCATTCAGACATTTGAACAATAACACAGGAAGGGAATGATTGCTGAAAGCTGAGGATGAGTATGCTTGTCCTACATAAAGTATACTGACAACTCCAGACTCATCTGCAGACTGATGCAACAGTTAACACCCTTCCAGTAATCCAATCAGTCCCTACATCATCTCCCTGAACGGGACTTTCCTGACCAGCGATATGGCACATTCTCCTAGTGGTTGAACCCTCCCAGCAGGTGTCCTGACTTGATGATGCTCACAGCTACAAGTTCACACCTTCATCCCATCCTGCTCCCTTTCCCGCAAACCACTCTCCCTTCCCTTCCTCCAGGACAAACCCACAAACAGAGCCACCACTCATCCCTCAAGAGGTTCCGTTTCCAAGTGTTATCCCCTGGGAAACTAGACAGCTTTTTAAGAGTTATGAAGCACACACAAGTGAGCAATGGAGAAAAATTATGCTTTGAGATACTCAGGAATGAGTGGCTCCAATTAGTTTTGCCTTAGCAGTCAGAACACTGCTTTACCCATCAAGCTGTCATGAAAATGAGCACACATACAGTATCTGCAATGCTTTAAAAAGCAAAGCCTAGTCAGTATGCCAGCTAGACATCTATTTTCAACAACTTCACTGGCTGTTAAAAAAATGACTATGCAGTAAAGTACAATCTTCTTATTTTAGTTTACAATGACATGCTGCTGCTATGTTCAGGAAAGATAGCTGGAAGCAGATCACTGAAAAGAACAAGCTGCTTTCCTTGTCATTGTACAGAAGAGAAGTTTTAGTTTAGCAAATCTCCCGGGCTCCGAAAGCAATGTATACAGAGAGAGCTGGGTGGCATGATGGATTCATGGCTTAGGCCACGATTTTCAAAACCAGAAGCCTGGAGTTTGGAGCTTAAGTCCCTATTTAGGCTCCAGAGGAAGTGGCTTGACTGTAAGACTGTAAGGAACTCTCACTGAGTCAATGGGAGCTTCTGAGAACTCAGCACTTTTGAAAGTTGTAGTAGGTACCCTGTGATCAGTTCACTCGTACTGGTGTCATTTTCACAGTGTTTCAATAGGTGGTTGCTTTCATCCCAGCTGTGCCGGTCTCCTCTCTGGGACACCTTTGAAGTAGGGAAGCATTACTATTCCTGTTTTACAGATGGGGAACTGAGGCACAGAGAGATTAAGTGACTTGCCCAAGTAACACAGGAAGCCTCGAGGACACAGGTATGAAGTCTACAGAACATCGAGTCAGCTATCAGAATACTGAATTATTTTGGAGAGAGGCATTTATAACTATTATAGAAAACTTTGCATGGCTTTGACTTGAGACTGAACAGCTGAAATGATTAATTAATTTGCAACACCATAGCACCAGAGCATTTGAGTAAGAACCCCATGACACAGTTTACAGGATATCTAATTAACACAAATTGATTTGTGAACCCAGGACATGGAGACTGATTTCACATAAACTGATTTGTGATGTAGGGACATATGAGTTGCTGAGATTTCTAATGAAACCTTCCAATGCAGATTTTTTAAACTAGCTAAGTAGCAAAGCTGGACTGCTGGGAGAGAAGGTGATATGCTCTTTATTCTTATTCAGCTGCTTCTCTTCTGAATCTGCAGACACAGCCTCTCTGTAGGATCCACCCTCACAAAAATGCCCTGGCTCCCTTTTATTCCTTCTCAATGTTCTTGCTTTAATCTTCACTCTATGTCAACTTCTGTAGCACCTCTTGTCTTTCCCATTATCTTACTGTTTGGTCCAGGGGACCCCCCAAGCCCGAGACAGATCATTACGTTGCCCTCCATTTTCACTTCCCCCACTCCCATTAAAAGCCCCACGTCATGGAAACACTCCCACTGGTGGAGGAGGGCTTGATGTACCCCCTCCACACTCAAGCCCTTCAATTCTGCCTTGTGGGTCCTCTGGTGGAGGTCACTAGGGGGCAACACAAGATGATCCCTACTTTCTGTTGTAAAGCATCTTATACCCAGAGTGCCCCCTGTTCCACCCAAACCAACATTCTTATTGTAAACTAGAGTTGGTCCTGGGCATGTGCAAGATGTATTGTTGTACACTGTCCTACCCAACTAGTCATGTGGTAGCACCAACTCAGAAGGACACAGTAAGCAGCAGCCAGAAAGGGAGCCGCTGTGCTCAGAAGGGGGTTCCTGCAGCTGGAAGGAGTGAAAATATCCTATCGCCAACTCCTGGCAAGGACTCCAAATGGCCCCACATGTCCATCCTTGGGGCCTTCGGAAAACGGTGTACAGATCTCCCCAGCAACTCCTGCCAGTAAGTCTGATCTTTTACTCCTTTAGGTGGGAAGTGGCCCTGCAGAACAGGAATCATAATTTAATTTCATCCCTCCTTCCCTCTCATCCCACATTTATTATATATACATAGTTCCTGTCCCTCCTAGGCCAGCATCCATGCACTTCCTTCCCTCATGCTTTTCAAGATATCAGATCTTACGCTTGTCTCTCCTCCCTGGTCTAGCAGCACTTTACTGGCAGGACTGGATATACCAAGGCACACACATCAGACTGACTCAAAAAAACTCCAATAAATCACTGGTCTCGGATGCCTGCTTGTGACAGGTTTCAATCAGTCCACCAAGCCCCTAGGGGGTGATGGAGAGCTATTGTCCCACAGGCAGGCTTTAGTCACACCTTTTGGGCACTGGGGAATTAGCGGAAAAGGTGTGCCGGCACGGGTCGGCAGCGCGCCCCTCAGGCCCCCGGGGAGCCCCGGCACGGGTCGGCAGCGCGCCCCTCAGGCCCCCGGGGAGCCCCTGCACGGGTCGGCAGCGCGCCCCTCAGGCCCCTGGGGAGCCCCGGCACGGGTCGGCAGCGCGCCCCTCAGGCCCCCGGGGAGCGCCGGCACGGGTCGGCAGCGCGCCCCTCAGGCCCCCGGGGAGCCCCGGCACGGGTTTGTAGCACGCGATTCTGCTACCCAAGGCAGGTTGGCCGGGGTAGGGGAACGCAGGCCCACCCGACCCCACTGCGTTCCAGCCCAGGGCCCTGACAGTGAGTCAGCGGGGGGCCATCTGCGCCTGCTGACCAAATACACCCACCACACGGTGCAGTCCTGCCCCTGGCCTACTTCCTACCCGGTCTCTCAAGCGGGTCTCTCCGGTCCCACCAGCTCGTCCGGGTATTCTGCTGCTGGCAGCTCCAGCTCCAGCTCCCCCTCTGTGTTGGGCTCACGCTGGCCCGGGCTGCAGCCGGGCCCCTCCAGGTCCTCAGCGGCGGGCAGTCCTGTTCGCCGCAGGCCTTCCTCCCAGTCAGGTTCCTCCTGGCCCAGGGCCTCCCCTGGGTCGGCAGCAGGGTCTGGAGGTAGCAGCCTGTGTCTGTCTCCCTCCCTGGTGCTGCCCTCACTAGGCAAAGGGCCCCACCCTTAGTACTTCCTGTCCCACCCCTCCCCTTCCGGGGATTGGCGTAAGCTTGGTCTGGGCCTGCCCACTCAGGCTGAGAGGGTGGCTCTTTACCCTCTGGTTCGGAGGGAAGCCACCCTGGCTCCCTACACTGTTTTATGCTCAACCTTCCAATTTCTGTTCAAACAAAATGGTGAAAGAGTACAAATGAAAGCCCTGATTTAAAGACCTGAGTTAAAGTGACCCTCTCAAATTTGAATAAGCTAAATGTGTATTCACTATTGTCAGGGATAAGTTCTTGAAACTACTATGACAACTAAGAAAAATGTGTAGAACTTGAGGCAGCCAACAGCAAGGATCATTCAGAAATGTGCCTGTGAACTTCGTATGGGCTTTTTTGGTGCAAATCCTTTTAATGGAAATGGAGATTAATTTTAATTAAGTTTAATAAATGATCATCTCTTTTGACCTAATACGCTTAGGGTCAAATTCTTGTACTGGTGTAAGAGGAGACAGAGGGTTGCTATCTTGGCTGCATAGTACAGCCACATAGGAACCAGCCACAATACATATCGAATGCTCTCTTGTGCACTAGGATGGAATCCTGGCTTGGTGCTTATTGGCACTTCAAAAAGCCAATGCTGTGTAGACATTCCGGCTGGTGAATGTTGCTCAGGCGGGGCCTGTACATCTGCTGGCATCTAGGAGCAGTTGCTAAGAGCAGGGCAGCTGCCTCTTTTCAAAGTCTGAGAGTAGTAAGGGCTGCTGCTTCCCCAGCCGACTGCCCCAGCACCCATGAACTGTTTTACTAAAGTCTGCCCAGTTCAGGCACAATGCAATGCCCACTTCAGCTCTGCTTCTTCATTTCACCCAGCACACCTCAGGGATTGAAACAACAATCTTGCCTTATATAATGGAGTCAAATAATATATTAGGTCTAGTTCTCTTGGACCCTTTACACGCCGAGAGGTTTTCATTCACTTTAAATTCACGCAAATTAATTTATGCTGCCAGAATGGCGAAAAGATGCTTTAGTGTAAATGAGAATCAGTCCCATAGTTTACAGGCAGCAGCCTACTAACATCATCTGGAGTTGTGCTACAGAGTAATAAACTTCTCATCAGAATTGCAACTAGTAGTGTTTACCTGCAACTGTGCCAGACTCGCTTTGCATCCTGCATACAAAAGATTCTGGATTTCCATAAATCCATGACTTATTAAATCTTCTGCAGAAGGGATGTAAAGTAATGCAAGTAATAAAATCTGCCCTTGTGAACAGAGGGATGAAATCAAATATAAGGTAATGAAAGCTTAGAGCTGTTTCGGCTTTTTGTTTTTGGTGTGGGGGAGCATTGTGATATGGATAGGAAGATGGTAATATGCACCTGCTGCACCCCTAGAAAGAATCTATGCCTGCTATCTAGCCTTGTTATTTTAGATAGCTCAGCTAAGGTCTATAAGACTCCAAATTCTAATTTAACGTGAAGATAGCATAGTGGAGGCATAACTACTTAAAACGGAAAGACGTAAAGCTTGAGATTTCCTTTTGACTAACCAGTCCCACCACCTCTCCCCGTCAATTCAATAAACAACTTGATTATATATATGTCAAGAAAATTATTTCTTTAAAGTCTTCTTTAAAGTCTTGATCTTGCCAATTCTTGAACAGCATGTTGTAGGAAGCACAAGACTGCTTTACTCCAAAGCAAGTAAAAGTGGAAACTACAGGTGATTGCAAGTCAGGTTAAGTACAAAGCTAGTCTCAATATCTCACATTTTCTACTCCTTTTCCAACCAAACCCTTCCCTCGTGTGATTTCCTCTCCCTTAATTCTCTCCTTCCTCTCCAGTTTGACCAGTCTGTTTTCTTTCCCCAATTCCAAACTGTTCCACTTTCTCCTTTGTTTAAAAATCACGCTCTAGATCAGTGGTTCTCAACCCGCAGCCTGTGGGCCACCTGCGGCCCAATCAGCACACAGCTGCAGCCCATGTGACAGCCTCAGGGCAATACAGGTAGAATGTATATTGTGTGGCTGTAGCCCACATAACACAGAGAGCTGCATAAGCAACCCACAATGGTAAATAGGTTGAGAACCACCGTTCTACAGTCTCCATATTTTTAAGGTTTAAGTGAGATTTAATAGCCATAGGCCCTCTGGAAAAGGCTGAATTTCAGCTCCAGAGTATTAAATAAATAAGTGAATACAACCCAGAGCTGTCTGAAAATACTGAACATTTCACATTATTATTAACACCTTTTACATTGAAAATAATAAGCATAGCAACAGGCTATGGCGGGTAGAGACACTTCTTTATATTTCCAGCACATTAAGTCTTTAGTACTTCCAATTAGGGCACTGCATGAAGCAGGTGGAATACAAGTGCTTTCTCGTTTAAAGCATAAATTGAAAACATTTCAAAGCACTTGACAATAAGCATTTCTTCCAGAAAAAAACAAAACAGAAAAAGGGCAACAGCCAATATGACATTCATAAAGTCACATAACAAGAATGCACAGTCCTTTAAAAATACTTAACGTTCCTATAGAACTTATGGAAAGGGAAAATTACAACATGGATGTGAAGATTTCATAGAGGCTCTGATCCAGCAAAGCACTAAAGTACATGTTTAAATAATCCCACCTGTATTCTGATTAATGTTAAGCTCATGCTTAAACCCCATTTGCTTTGCTAATTATGGGTTACTTCAAGGCACATGCTTAACATTAAGTTTGCTTTTTTGTGCTTTGCTGCATCAGCATCCTAGTGAAGGCTTGTGAAATACATGGCATGCTGGGCAGTAACATGTCTCCAAAGCTCCCCTGCTTTTCTTTCATTCTGTGGCCTCACTTCTGCAAGTTGTTCTACAGGAGTGGTGCCGGTGACTTCAATGGGCCTGGGTGCTGGTGCAGAAAGATGTGCCCAGGCAGATCAAGTTGCAGGTTGTGGCCCTTTATTACCAGTCATAGAGTAATATTTATTTTGTACATTTTGCACTATGCTTGGTAGGGCACTGTCTTCCCTCCGAAACAGGAGAGAGAAATCTGCAATCAGATTTATGTTTGTAGATTCCTCACGTGATATTTTTCCCTCTCTTTCTTTATATATATATACACACATTAAAAGAGCACTTACAAAGGGGCTACAACAAAAAATAGACTTCTTTGTGTCACAGGATGATGTTATTTATAGGTTTTTTTAAAATGGGGATTTTCACAATTGTAAATCACTGTATATTACATATGTCTAAAACCTAGCATGTTGCTAAAAGGGCTTTTTAATTTTATTTATTTATGTACCTACTTATTAGTTAATAAACCTTAGGGAACAGAAACAAACATTTTGACAGGAAGCCTGGACGTAAAGTGAGACTTCTTTCTACATGTCTCCTGCTACACTAATCGCCCATTTCACTTTTTCCAGTATTCCAGCATTTTCCACATGCAGTCATTCAATTCTGCTTCAATTGTAGTCAATGGGAATTTCCCCATTGATGTCAGTGAAGCAGATCAGGCTGTTACTGCTCATAAGATCTTCTGGTTATTTTAACAAACCAAAACAACCTGAGGAATTAAATCATTTGTGCTGAAATTAACAGCTTTCCACCCTTTATTTCCATCACTGTCAGTTGCTTTCCGTAGAGACTTTTTAAATAATTCAACCACCAGTCACAGAAAATTCTGAATGAGAGATCAAAACCTAGTGCAATAGACCACTGTGGTTAGATCTGTGTCCAAGAGGAAAGAACACAGTCTGCTGATTAGCCAGAGTCAAGAGATGCACTTCTAGGACCTACTGCTATGCTGGTGTTCAGGATCAGCTATGAGACTGCACATCAGTCAAACTTGTACTTTTGACAAAGAGGGGGGAATAACACTCACCGTAAAGGACAAGGTTACAAGCCTTGGCAGATTCTCAGAATGCTTTCCTCTTTCTACCACCAGTTTTACCAAAACTGGGTATAAACCTGAATTTTTCCACCTACTTTTCAATTTTCCTCAGACACTGGGACAGCTAGGACTCTCCACTATTCATGCTGACTTATAAAGAGACAAATGAGTGTTATTCACATATTAATGGCACTGCATTTTACAATTTCATATGGTAGGAGCATTTCAGGTGACAGGGCTGGATCCTGTGCTAAAGTTCTCTGGGAAGAGGAGCAGCTGCTATGAAAGTGCTAGGAATAAATTTGATCAAGGAAAGTAGAAAGCACTGCACTTAACAAATAAAAACAAATAAAAAGCCCAACTAATCCAGGCTGCTTTTTTTTAAAAAAGCAAACAAGCTGTGCTTCACACTTACCAGCTGCTGTGGCTCTTACAATTTACTCACTATGCCCTACACACACATCACCACTTTTCACAATCAACGTGGTACAACATATCATGATAGGACTAAGACTATAAATTATGTCTTTAAGAGATTGAGGTTCTAATACAGTGAAACACTTAATGTGTGCATAACATTAAGCACACGTTTAACCCCCAATGACATGCTTAAGTGTCTTGCTGGACATGACTGGAGTTAAGCACGAGCTTAGCATTAAGCATATTCTTAAGTGCTTTGCTGAGCAGGGGCCTAATTCCTGTTGTAACACAGGCTGTCATTTGACTATACATTTATTTCCTTTTTTTCTATCAGAAGTTGTAGATTTCTCTATTGCAGATGTTGAATTTAAGTTCCAATGTTACTAATCCATTAAACTCCAGCTCTCCAAAGGAATCCATGTGGGTGGCAATTGGGTTTCATGGTTCCTGTTCCCAATTCTGCCAGTGACTCACTCTGTAAAATCAGCTAAGTCACTTATGGCCTGATTTTCAGAAGTGCTTAGCACTCAAGGTGGTCTTCGAAAACTTCTCCAAGGTCACGCAATGAGTCAGCAGTAGAGGCAGAAACAGAACCCACGTGAAAGAGCAACGAGGCTAATCCATTATCGCAACTGCTCCTCAGAATGAGACGTCACCATAAATCATAAGAGGTGGAGTCTCTCTTCTCTCTCAGCAAAGAAAGTAGAATTTGCAGAAGACAGACCAGAGATGGCTCAGGCAGGAGATAGTTTTGTAAAAAAAAAGAAGTAAATAAGACAGGAAATAGCAGGTTTTCATAGGCATTTATTTATATTGGAGTTGTCTGGAATGGGGCTCTGGTACTGCATCAAGCACTGGAGAGACACTTCAGCAGTTCTAATTTGCCACCTGCTTCATCCCCCTGCTGCACTGGGTGTGCCCTTGAATCTGAATCACACTATACAAACTGCACTGCATAACTTCCCAGAGGCCAAGAAACCAGAGGCATCTTTACGCAAGAGAAGGCTATAGAGCACTGGATATGTAATGTGCTGCTCACCCTAAAATGCAGAACAGTTTACAGGCTGGAAGAAGCATAGACTAGGGGCATTTCATTTAACAGTACAGAAATGAGGCACTCAAGGAATGTTCTATAATGGAAAGACAGCTGCATCAGGGTAGTGGGCAAAACAGAACGCTTAGGGAAGCATTTAAAAATAAGATGGAGGAGTAGGAAAGAAGACAAAGAAAGAAACAGAAGGTGGAAGTATGAAGAAAAGATAGACAGGTAAAGGTGTATTTGCATTGCAGCATTGTGAACCAGGCTGCAGTAGAAGGTCTAAGGCATCCAAAAAGGCAGGCTCCCAAAAAGAAGAGACTTAAAGAATGCTTAAAATGTACATTATTTACTACCTCATTATTTACTACCTAACCCTCATACCAGTTAATGCACTTTTTGTTATGCTTGCTTCTGCCTACCTCTGTAATTAGCAATTTTGCCAATTATCTGTTTGTATTTTCTTTTCCAGCACAATAACTCCTCACTTAAAGTCATCCCGGTTAACATTGTTTCGTTGTTACGTTGCTGATCAATTAGGGAGCATGCTCGTTTAAAGTTGCGCAATGCTCCCTTAAAACATTGTTTGGCAGCCACCTGCTTTGTCCACTGCTTGCAGGAAGAGCAGGCCGTTGGAACCCGCTGGTGAGGGCTTGGAATCAGGGTGGACCGGCAGCCCCCCATCAGCTCCCCTAAGTTCCCTGTGCAGCAGCCGCCCAGCAGGCTACCAATTGCCAGCAGTTCAGCTGCTCCTGCCCTCTGCCTTGGAGCTGCTCCTGGGAGCCTCCTGCTTGCTGTGGGAGGGGCGGGGGAGAAAAGAGGAGGGCTAATGTCAGGGTGTCCCCCTCACCTGCTCCTGCACCCCATTTACGCCATCTCTCTCTCTCACACACAGGGTGTGTATCTCTGTCTGCCATGCTGTCTCCCCTCCCTCCATTCATGCTGCCTTGTATAGTGAGGCTACATTAACAACGTGTTAACTCTTGAGGGCTCAGCCAAGTTCTAGTTCATCATTTAGCAGTAAAGCATTTCCTGGGAAATATCCCACCTTCTTCCACCCTCTAACTTCACCACCTCAACCCAAGCTTCACAATCATCGTTGCTGTGTACAGTATTAAATTGTTTGTTTAAAACTTACACTGTGTGTGTGTGTATGTATATAGTCTTTTGTCTGGTGAAAAGAATTTCCCTGGAACCTAACCACCCCTGTTTACATTAATTCTTATGGGGAAATTGGATTCGCTTAACATTGTTTTGCTTAAAGTCGCATTTTTCAGGAACATAACTACAATATTAAGCGAGGAGTTACTGTACAGAATCCCTAGGTCTTACATGGAGATGGAAGAGCTGTAAAAGGGTTTGGGGTTTATTAGCAACTCAAAAAGATGTTGTTTTGCAAAAGAAACAGCTGCCATACTGTTTTGGAATTAAAATGGTAATTACAAACAATCCTCTCAGACTGGTTATCTCCTGGAGATACACATCTCAGGGTTGGAATCTCTGTGGCCTCAGCAATCTCTTTTCTGGGCGCTGTCTACTTCCAAGGCAATCTCGCACTCTCTCTCCTCAGTGTCTTCCTGTATGTTTCTTTCCATGCACAGATCATCTCCTCTTCTTCCGACCCATTTGGAGCCCTATTTATCTTTCTCTTTCTTCTTCCAAAGATCCACTGAGGAGCTCCTCTATGTCGTAACTTCTTTTCATGATATTCTTTCTAAACAGCGTATGTTTATCCTGTCTTTTTATAATTACAGCCAACTCTTTGCCCAAATAGCTTCCTGCAGCAGTGAATTCCATGGGTTAACTATTTACAGAGGGCCTGACGCATTTACTGACTTCTTACATAACTGGCACTGAGATCAATGAACGTTTTGCCTGAGTAAAAAATGACTTTAGACTTCAGGATCAGACCTAAAGTAAACTAGTATTTCCTTGTATTCATTCTATGTTCACTGGTCTATCATTTCATCAAGGATCCCCTACTTCTCAGTAAAAATAAGGAATAAATCTCTCAGTCAAATTCCCCTCTAACTCTTCCCCTTTTAATACCCTCTGATTCTTCCAGACCCATTTCTCACGCTCTCATCTCCAAAGATTCTCCCTTCTTCCCCCTTCCCTGCTCCTCTTTCAACTCTCAGGTATCCCACTATGAGTACTTTCCGTATTTCTGATGTTACTCTTCATAAAGTATCTCTCTATCGTAGATATTTGCTGGTGACAAAGTGACAGGGAATGGGGAGGGGAACGGTACTGAAGTTTTTGGTGAATTCATTTCACCATTATACAGTGATATAGAATCATAGGATATTAGGTTTGAAAGAAACCTCAGGAGGTCATCTAGTCCAATCCTCTGCTCAAAGCAGGACCAACACCAATTAAATCATCCCAGCCAGCGCTTTGTTAAGCACACTGCTGATTCATATCTAGCTTCTTGTCCACTGTAATCCCCAGGTCTTTGTCTGCAGAAGTGCTGCTTAGCCAGTCGGCCCCAGCCTGTAGCAGTGCATGGGATTCTTCCTTCCTAAGTGCAGGACTCTGCACTTGTCCTTGTTGAACTTTATCAGATTCCTTTTGGCCCAATCCTCCAATTTGTCTAGGTCACTCTGGACCCTTTCCCTACCTTCCAGCATATCTTCCTCTCCCCCCAGCTTAGTGTCATCTGCGAACTTGCTGAGGGTGCAATTAATCCCATCATCCAGATCATTAATAAAGATATTGAACAAAACCGGCCCCATGACTGACCCCTGGGGCACTCCACTTGATACCAGCTGCCAACTAGACATGGAGACATTTATAACTACCCACTGAGCCCAGCAATCTAGCCAGCTTTCTATCCACCTTATAGTCCATTCATCCAATCCATACTTCTTTAACTTGCTGGCAAGAATACTGTGGGAGACAGTATCAAAAGCTTTGCTAAAGTCAAGATATATCACGTCCACTGCTTTCCCCATATCCACAGAGCTAGTTATCTCATCATAGAAGGCAATCAGGTTGGTCAGGCATCACTTGCCCTTGGTGAATCCATGTTAACTGTTCCAGTCACCTTCCAGTGAGGTCAGCCCACCTGGCTGAAGTCATCTTATTGTGCTACTGCTACCATTGTATTCAATATTCACAAAGTATACGGGGTCCTGGGGCAGTGGAATAGTCTATTTCTCATCTTACATCTTCATAGGTCAAAGTAATAATCTAAGATGCAGTTACCTACTCAGACTCACTTGACGGGCAAAGGTTTAGACTGTGGCTAATCCTGCACAAACATTGAAGAGATGGCTAAAGGCACAAGGAACCTTCCTCCCATGCTTTGGTCAAGGACCTAACACATCTGGGAAAGAGCCCAGTGTATTAGCCTATGTCACACACCGAGGTGTAGGCAGTGACCTACTGGTCAGAGCAGAACCAGAGGTGTGGTCAGGAGGCAAGCCAATGGACGGAGCCAGGAATCAGAACAGAACTAAGGGGCAGAGCCGGTGACATGGTCAGGAGACAAGCCAGTAGCCAGAGCCAAGAGTTACGAATCAGGGGTTCGGAGGTAGGCAGGGACTAGGGCTGGAGTGGATCAGGCAAGGAGTGGAGCAACGGCTGGACAGGCTTCAATAGGGATCCGTTGGCCCATCTGACCAATCAGAGGGTTTACTGAGCCCAGCTGAGCATATTCGGTTGTTAGGCAACCACGCCCAAAGCCAGCTGAGTTCCTGACAGCCGATCACTTATTCTGGCATTAGCCACACTTAAGACTCAAAGGGGTTTCTCCATCCCTATTTGTAGAGCCCTGCGTGGATAGAAAATTGGTATCCGTGTTCAATCCATGATCTGCAAACCTGGTCCGTGGCTATCTGCAGATTTTCAGCGCTCTACCTATTTACATGCCTTTTCTGTCCTCTGCATCATATTTTCACCTTAGTGACTTCCGTCATTTTTATTCAAGCCTCTGGTTGTCAAGCCATCAGTATCTTCCACTATTGCATGTAGTCTGGAGAACCCTCTCTCACTGCAGTACAGACGAACTACCAATAAGCTTCCATCTTTTGCAGGTAAGGAAAGAGTTGCCTCAATCAACAAACATTTGAAAATCCTCCAGGAAACCATGTATAGCTGCTATTTGTTAAAACTGTAACATATCCTCTAGGCCTATTCCTGAATAACCCACACTCATCCTTGTCCTAGAACATGTGGTTAGAGGTGTGATTATTCTTTGGGGTGTTCTGTAGTGACCACTGTTTCACAAGGCTGAAAACCAAACCGCTTCCCCCCTTTGATGACTGGCATATCGATACTCTCAAGTCCTCTTGCCTTTCCATAGAATACTGTATACCATATACCATTTTGTCTCACCCTATTGCAATTTCATGTCCAATATAGTCTCTACAAATTGAGCAAAAGGAGAATCAGAAAGAAGAGGTGAGGAAAATAGTGATTAATTCCTATTACAAGAGCTAAGATGCTGGTATGCAAACAAAAAGGGGAACAAGAGACAGATGTTCTGGTTTCATTTATGAAGGCAAATATCAATTTAGTTTTGTTTATTTAAATTACAAAAGAAAACAAAAGAATTATAGATGCTAGGTGCTTTCAGCTTTCGTTAAAAAAAATCACAAATCACCATAGATGCAGTAGCTAAGTTACAAGTCTTGAATTTATACAGCAATAATCAGTGTTCAGCCTTAAAATGAAAAGAAAAAAACATCCACCAATAGACTGTAGCCTCAAAATGAAATTTTAAGTAACATCCACCTCTCCAAGAACTTCTCTAAAGAGATGAGTATGTCCTAAACAACAAAGTCAGGCTCCTATGAACAAAGTTGCGGAGGGCGTTCCAAAGTGGAGTGTCCTATGAAATTCACGATCCATTTTCGTCAATTTCATGGTCACAGGATTTTAAAAATCATAAATTTCATGATTTCAGATACTGAAATTTCACAGTGTTGTAACTGAAGGGGTCCTGACCTAAAAAGGGGCTTGAAGGGGTGGTGGTGTCACAAGGTTATTGTAGGGAGATCGCAGTATTGCCCCCCTTACTTCTGCACTGCTGCTGGCAGGGGCACTGCCTTCAGAGCTGGGTAGCCAGGGAGTGGTGGCTGCTGACCAGGAGCCCAGCTCTGAAAACAGCACCGCCGCCAGCAGCAGTGCAGAAGTAAGAATGGCATGGTACGGTATTGCCACCCTTACTCCTGCGCTGCTGCCTTCAGAGCTGGACCCTCGTCCAGCAACTGCCACTCTCTGGCCACCCAGCTCTGAAGGCAGAAGCACAGAAGTAAGGATGACATGGTATGGTATTGCAACCCTTACTTCTGCGCTGCTGCTGGCAAGGCGCTGCCTTCAGAGCTGGGCACCTGGCCAGCAGCTGTTGTTCTCTGGCCACCAAGCTCTGAAGGCAGTGCAGAAGTAAGGGTGGCAATACTATAATAACCTTGCAACTCCCCATGTCCCCCTTTTGGGTCAGGACCCCCAGTTTGAGAAACGCTGGTCTCCTCTGTGAAATCTGTATAGTATAGGGTAAAAGTACATAAAAGACCATATTTCACAGGAGAGACCATATTTCGTGGTCCGTGATGCGTTCTTCACAGATGTGGATTTAGTAGGGCCCTACCTATGGAGAACGCCCTGCCAGCAAATGGTCAAGTGCTTTTGCTGTGGGCAGTACAGCAAAAAGAAAAAAACAAAACTTGATGGGGAAAAACGGTGTTTGCTTTCTGTTTTGTAAACTTTACATGTTAATAAAAACCAGGTTCTCGGATAGGGTACAATATGTCCATTAAATATTTCCTGTATGTTCTGCTATCCACCTTAACTCTTCCTTTCTTCCTTCTTTCTTTTTACTATTATTTTTCATTCACTTTCTTTCTTTCTTCCTTCCTTTCACTCTTTCTCTTTTTACATCTTTGTTTTTTTTCTCTCTCTCAGTTTCTGCCTTTTATTTATTTAATCACTCTGTATTCATTTTTTCCTCTTTCCCATTCTCCTTGCACAATTGTTGCAATGGATAAAGGAAGGTTTGCTATTTCATACTGCCGGATTGTCTCTTTCCAGTGTACTATTGCTATTTTAGGAATACTTTAGCAAAAGTTCTGAACTGATCAAAGGTTTTGTGATTCTCTGTTGTCATCTCTGTTGTTTCCTGTGACATTGTGCAACATCATTTACAGAGCATAATTAGCAAGGAAAGAAACATTACACGGACAAGCATGAATTCTGCCTATGATAGTGGTAGGGTTATACTGGGATCTCCAGACTGTTTTTACAATGCAAGCTATATGTCTTTTCTTTATGACAAAATCTTATGGAAATTCACTTTGGTGCAAGAATAAGGGATCAATATATTAATGCATCAGAATGGGAACAATTCTTAAATAAGAACATGGACAATGCTTGGTTGAAAGAAAGGATGACAATCAGTATTATTTCTAAAGGAGGATGCCCTGTTGTGTTGTATTGCTGAGTTACTCTAGTCAAGTCTAGTTTTCTTGGGTGCATTTTGAAGATTTGTCCATCAGTTCCCAAACACTATAGTATACTCCCAATAAACCAGAAAACATACCAACATATAACAGGACCTAGCAGCCTATTAATACAGCATATGAGAAAAAGCTTGAGGAAAAAATCTCTTTGGCAGTGGAATGTGTGAGGGAATCCGCTCTAAGCAGTAGCTTTTCATGGATAAACAAATAGTGGCCCCCACATCAAACCCCCATCTCACTGAGCCCCAACCAGCTGCACCCTGACCCCCCACCACACCAAGTCCCACTCCCCCAAGACCCTCCCACTGAGCCCTAACCACCTTCACCTGGACTCCCATGCAGAGTGCCATTCATCCTGCACCCAGAACGCCCCACCGAGCCCCTGTGCATCCAGATTTCCTTCCACCCAGACCCCCCACCGAGCTGCCCACACCCAGATTACACCACACAGAACTCGGATACCCTTGAGGAAATTCTGCACCAAAAAAGTTAAAATTTTAAAATTCTGCAAAGTTCTACGCATTTTATTTATCAAAATAACACAGTAACACAATAACAATATAATCACACCATTTTCCATTATTTTGGTAATTTATTTCAAAATACTTGTCAACAAATAATGGAAAACGGTGTGATTATATTGTATTATTTTGACAAATAAAATATGCAGAACTTTGCAGAATTTTAAAATATTGGGCACAGGATTTTTAATTTTTTGGTGCAGAATTCCCTCAGGAATAAAAGATCTCTAAGACAATTACATTAACTGCCTTTAAATCTCACTTTAAAGCCGTCCTATGTGTACAATGTTTGGGGCTTTAGACTAAGTTCTTCAGAGCAGACCCATCTTTTTGTTGTGGGTGTGCATAATGCATAGTGCACTGGGGACCAGACTCTGATTGTGTCCCTCACCTACTACCAGAACGTTGTTAAGAATGCACTTGATTCTTTAAAAATATTTTTAAAAGACACAGAGAAATGCCAGCTACTCATCTGCTCCTGAGTCTAGCCATAATTAATTGGCTGATTCCTTACTGGGCTTGCCGCAAAAGTTAGGATTTGGAGTTCATTTGCTTAGTTTTATCCAAGGTTCAATCATGCAAAGGATTGAGAGCCCTCAGCTCTGACTGCCATTGTTCTGCACCTCACATTCATTAGTTTTATATTTTTTCATTATAATTGCTTATAAATATATCCTGAAACTCTTCTTTGGGCAGAAAATAATAATAATGAACTGACATTTGGATTTACTTTAAAAAAAAAGCAGATACAGAGTTTTCTCCAGGGACCTGACAAACTACAACAGCCTGCCTGTAAGGAAAACACAGCTCTCTGTTAATTAAAGATCATCTCTCTTTTCCTAATAAAGAATGTGGACATGGGTTTCAAACTCTGCAAAGGTTTTCTTTATTGTCCCTATTCACTAATGTATTTGCTAAGTGCTAATATTTCTGAAACTGTTTTTATGCTAAATCTGGGCTCTGCAGAAGCCCCTGTATGTTAGCCTGGTTGGTGTACAGCGGATGCAAAGCTGATGAAGATGACATTAGGAACCCCTCAGCTTAAGGGGGAAGAGGGTTCTACACTTGCTCCCATTGCACCATAGCACAAAGTCATGACAAGGCTGTGCCTGCAGGAGGGACGAGGCATGTGCACTGCACTGCAGCGACTCTGGGCAACTGCAGTAGCTTATACACATCCAGTGCAGCACAAGTTAAGTTAGGGCAGTCTCTAGGGACCACTCAGTCGGATCCAAAATCTAGGAGGTGCAGTGATGGCAGAAAGTCACATTTGTACCCATCTTTTACTTCTGCCCACTACAGCCCCCCTTTCCTGTAAAAAATTTGGCTCATCCAGCATGTAAAATTAGGGCTGAAAGGTCCATCTTAAGGTATTCTAGAGTAACCTCTTTACTGCATACTGTCTGATCCAAAGCCTTTTGAAGTCAATGGGAGTTTTTCCCGTAATTTCCATGCAATTTGGATCGGGGCATAGGGTGCACCTCACATTCAGGACAAAGATAAGGTTTAAGAAAAAAAGCCATATTGTCATTTTTTAATCTTGGTGCCATGCAGTAGGCTACTTTTGTGGGGAAGGTTTTATATATGTGTGTGTATACACACACAAGCAAGGAAATCATGAAACACTGTTGTGTTTCTGCCATTGCACGGATTATAAAATAATATTTTTCTCCTTACCCAACTCCCAAACCTCTCCCCTCAAACCCTGGATTCTGCTTTTTGAAGTTAGACCGAGACAAAAGCATTATTTTCAAAATTTGTTCCACCAAGCCCAACAGCTGATGGATCTTATATAAGAGATGAGTAACTAAAAAAGACTGATTTCATTTTGAAGTTTAGCATGAGGGTAGAAGACTGATAAGAAATGTGCAGCTACTACAGGATAGTGGTTAAGAGCCAAATGACAGTAAGAAATGTGAGTGGAAAAGCATGAAATAGTTCAGCTTCTAAAAGTTTATCTATTGGATACAATTAAAGAAAATGGGCAGTTGTCACAGTGTGGTTTTAAATTTTGCACTATATTTGGGTTATTCCTTATACTTTAAATGGAAAATACAGCAGCTATTGTGGTAAATTTAACTACTAAGGGTGTAACGGGTCCAGTTCCAATGAAGCCCACTGTATACTGGACTTTAATGGAGCGCAAGTTCTTTTCATCTCTTTATTTTCATTACTTATAATATGCTTTGAGCACCCTGAGAAAAAAAGCCTAATTTCTAAATAAAGTAATCTTTACACATTCTTCTGTACCTTGTCTAAAGTTAGGTTGTAAAGCTCTTTAAAACAGGATCTGTCTCTTAGGGCACGTTTGTACAGTGCTTATCACAATAGGACCCCAATCTGTCTGGGACCTCTGAACACTACTGTATATTACTACCACTAATAAATGTCACCTATCACATATTTGAGTGTATGCTGATTTACAGGAATGACTGGAAAGGTTTGTACCATAGAAAGGGATCATTCTATTCGAACAGTTTATCATATCATGATACCATGTGTGGGGAATGAGGCAGATCACACAATATTACATTAGATCAGGGATTGGGAATCTTTGGCACGCAACCCATCAGGGAAATCCGCTGGCAGGCTGAGATGGTTTGTTTACCTGTTCCGCAGGTTCGGCCGATTGCAGCTCCCACTGGCCGCCGTTCCAGGCCAATGGGGGCTGCGGGAAGCGGCATGGGCCGAGGGAAAATAGTATGTGCCTAAGGTTGCCGATCCCTGGATTAAATTAAACTTTCAACTCTATGTCTGTTTTTCAGAGACACCGATAATGATGAAAGAATAGATCTTGCTTTTCCATGTGCCCCCATTCTGCCTTTATTTGCTGAAATGTTGTTGATACAAATTTTTAAACCCTTGGAATTACACTCAAATGTTAATTTAATCTTGTGTGTGCATGAACCAAAGTCACATTCAAGCCTCCTGCAGTTTTAAGTTTCAACAGTTAAGGCCTGTAGGACCTGCACTGCTTGTTGCTTTTTATAGAAAATGTGTAGGGTGTTGCAAAAGCATCCAAAACATGGCACCAAGATAAAAATCTAATGTGAAACTGTGACGGGTTTTACAAACCCTAAACTGGGCAACAAGGAGTTAAGGAGTAACTCTGGGTTCAGACAGCCCCACCACACCTGCAAGAGATGGACAGACAAGAGGAGGAGTTAAAAGGGAGCAGAACAGCTCACGTGTGGGCAGACCAGGGAAGAGAAAAGACCTTCACCTTGCAGTTCCTGAGAAAGGGCTGAGAGGAAGCAGGATCTCTCCCTCAACAACTGCCTGCAGGTCTCCCTGAGTGAAGGGAGGAACCACTTCTGTTATATCTGGAGAGGGAGGCATTTCGCCCCTCACCTCCTAATCCAGTATATTTGTGTTGAATCCCTGTGTTTTGTTTATGGACTACCCCTGAAGGAGAGAGACTGGGAACTGACCTGGCCAGAGGGCCAAGGCTCGAGAGCAGGCAGCCACCAACTGCCCCAAGAGGGAGAGACCTATCACACTAGGCCTGGCCACAAAGAGGTGCTAAGCAGTGAGCTGACCCGCCTCCAAGCCTCCTGCAATAAATTGCTAACTTTTGACAATAGCAGGGTGGAAAGAAGGGCCAGGGATCCCATACCAAAACCCAATTCTGCACACCAAAGGGCTTAAGCCCTGACCACCAGGCAACGCTCCTCAAGAGTGAAGACCATCACAGAAACATGCAGTTACTGTTAGAGAAAAATAATCTCAGTGCTTTTGTCAGGGTTCCCTCCCCACTCTGAACTCTAGGGTACAGATGTGGGCACCCGCATGAAAGACCCCCTAAGCTTATTTCTACCAGCTTAGGGTAAAACTTCCCCAAGGCACAAACTCTTTGCCCTTGCAGGGTACACTGCCACCACCAAGTGATTTAACAAAGAATTAGGAAAAGGACCACTTTCAGTTCCTATTCCCCCAGAATATCCCCCCCAAGCCCTTACACCCCCTTTCCTGGGGAGGCTTGAGAATAATATCCCAACCAATTGGTTACAAAGTGATCACAGACCCAAACCCCTGGGTCTTAGGACCACAGAGAAATCAGTCAGGCTCTTAAAAGAAACAGAATTTTATTAGAAAGAAAAAAGGTAAAAGAAGCACCTCTGTAAAATTAGAAGGAAAGCTAATCTCACAGGGCAATCAGATTTAAAACACAGAGGATTTCCCTCTGGGCAAAAACTTTAAAGATACAAAAAGAAAACCGGGAATACACCTTCTTCTCAGCACAGAGAAAATCACAAGCCAAAACAAAAGTAAACTAACGCATTTCCTTGCTAGTACTTACTAATTCTAATGGAGTTGGATTGATTGCTTTCTTGATGTCTCTCTGGCAAGCACACAGAACAGACAGAAAAAAGCCTCCCTCCCCCCGCCCCGCCCCAGGGTTTGAAAGTATCTTGTCCCCTTATTGGTCCTTTTGGTCAGGTGCCAGCCAGGTTACCTGAGCTTCTTAACCCTTTACAGGTAAAAGAATATTGTGCCTGTAATAAATATAAAGGGAAGGGTAACCACCTTTCTGTATACAGACTATAAAATCCCTCTTGGCCAGAGGCAAAACCCCTTCACCTGTAAAGGGTTAAGAAGATAAGATAACCTCGCTGGCACCTGACCAAAATGACCAATGAGGAGACAAGATACTTTCAAAGCTGGAGCGGGAGGGAACAAAGGATCTGTCTGTATGATGCTTTTGCCGGGAACAGATCAGGAATGCAGCTCAGAACTCCTGTAAAAAGTTAGTAAGTAATCTAGCTAGAAATGCGTTAGATTTCTTTTGTTTAATGGCTGGTAAAATAGCTGTGCTGAATGGAATGTATATTCCTGTTTTTGTGTCTTTTTGTCACTTAAGGTTTTGCCTAGAGGGATTCTCTATGTTTTGAATCTGATTACCCTGTAAGGTATTTACCATCCTGATTTTAGGTGGTGAGGTGATATTAGGAGGTGATTCTTTTACCTTTTCTTTAATTAAAAGTCTTCTTTTAAGAACCTGATTGTTTTTTCATTGTTCTTAAGATCCAAGGGTTTGGGTCTGTGTTCACCTGTACAAATTGGTGAGAATTTTTATCAAGCCTTCCCCAGGAAAGGGGGTGTAGGGCTTGGGGAGATATTTTGGGGGAAGATGTCTCCAAGTGGGCTCTTTCCCTGTTCTTTGTTTAACACACTTGGTGGTGGCAGCATAGGGTTCAAGGACAAGGCAAAGTTTATACCTTGGGGAAGTTTTTAACCTAAGCTGGTAAGAATAAGCTTAGGGGGTCTTTCATGCAGGTCCTCACATCTGTACCCTAGAGTTCAGATTGGGGAAGGAACCTTGACAGTGCCTTGGGCCAGGAGGGATTTTATAGTACTGTATACAGGAAGGTTGTTACCCTTCCTGGTATATTTATGACAGCTTTTTTCTCTTCTTGTCTTTCAGTCCCATGGGATCTAGTGTTTATCTACCAAATGCTAATTTTCCTCTGCAAGTGCCCATTTAATTTTGAGAATTCCTTTCCTGTTGTGAATAACTCCAGTACATTTTGCTGGCTTGCTGCCTGATCTTCTAAGGTGCACACCACCACCTGTGATGAGCTAGAGGAGCCCAGAGACCTCAGCTTTCATTAGGGAGCACTCAGCAACTTGCTGGATCATACCACTTTAGGACAGAAAGTTTCTCATCTCTGGAATCCAACTCTAAGTGTCCTTCTATAGGAAATGTGTTAATCGTTCACATCTCAGTAATTGGGGACTTGTCTCATTGTGAGATGTGACAGACATGGACCTAGACCTTGCAGTTTGCTGTGATCTCATTGCAGGATCAGGGCTCTCAATTGTCTCTTCAGACATAAATAGATTTATATCAGAATATTTTCACTGTAGAAAAGGTCACAGTATAATTGTTACATACAGAAAAAATGTTCTTCTGACTGCCTTCATCTTCATCTTACTAGATTTGGGATATAAATCACACAAAATTCAACATAAACTCTTTGAAATCTAAAACTTTTTCTCAACATAGAACAAATTAGAGATATTTTTCCTTCCCATCAAATGTCATTTGTATTATTTTAAGAACTAAAGATGGCAAGTGGATTTAATATTCAGTATCGGGAAATGAAAATTTAAAAGCCATTTCCCAGAAAGGCCAACTGTGAATCATGGTTTAAAGGTCAGGGTCACTCATCAACACATTTTCTTGTTAATGAGGTGCCACAAAAACAAGGCACTGACTGTATTATTTACTATATTCTGACAGTGGTATACTGCCATCAGTAAATACATCGAGAACAAATAAGGGAAAATCTCTTAACAATGTCCAAAGGACAACATCCTATTACCTTGTGGGTAAATGGCAAGAACATAACATCCTACAAACATCTGCTAATCCTAAATTATTACCTGACAGAGACGATACTTAGGAGTGTTCATGAGCCTGTACAATTTTTTATTTTTGGTTAAGGTACAATGGGAACTGGACTGGGCACTTTTTTAGTGGAATTATATTTGGATGGTGTGTAGTTTTAAGCTTTTCATTGAAATGAAGCTGAAATGCACTCAGCTGCATTTCACAGTAACAGAGGATGGATATATCTTGTTAGGTTTTGGTTTTATTTGGATGTAGGGGAAATGTCAATCTAAAAGCACCATGTTCTGTTTTTTTTGATGAGTACAAATCATCACCAGCATAAGTTCAGGTAATAGAATGTGTCATCCTGTGCAATACTAAGAAAATTACATGGTCAGAGACTGCCACAGGGTTTGTGGAAAGCATGTGTAGACAATTAGAATTCTTTAAATGCACCCATCTTCTCTGTGCCCAAGACAAAGTTCAACCAAGAGCTAGCATTCCTTATCACGTATAAGTGAATTTTCTTTGAAAATAAGCTTTCTAATTAACGGTGGCATTTCTCAGACTTCTACTGATGGCAGTCAGTTTGCTAAAAAAAACACCAAATAAACCAAAACTAAAAACCAACCCCACATCATGTGTGATTCTGGTATTAGGAACTTGCTCTCTATGTTCACCACTCTATTTTAATTTTTACCTATTTTGTCTTCTACAAAAGTTAGCAGCCGCAGCTGTGCATTTTGTAATTTGGTCTTGTAAACTGCTTCTCAACATATATCAAAAGGATATGTGATACTTATATTTGCAAATCCCATCACACTATTAGTGCTATAAAATATTAATGAATAATATTTGCCTACAATGCACAGTACATCTTTGGTGAAGAATTAACGAGTATAAAATGCACAAATTTTGATTTTGATTAACTATAAGCAGTGGATAATTGAAAAATGTTTTCTTGTAACTTCATCCACATTCAGGGACTCTGAAGATGTAAAGCTGAGATCTGTTAGGAGTAGCTGACCTATGTGAGCTGAAATCAATGGAATTAAAAGTAGATGCAAAAAAAAAATCTGAAGTTATTTTTCCTTTCTTTGAAGATGGCAAGAATCAACATTTTAAATCTGAAATCTTATTACCAGATCAATTGTTCTGATGATTTCGATGGCCATGCTAAAGTGGTTTAAGTCTTTGTATGATGACCAGTACTATTATTATTTTTCTTCAAAGAGAAGGTCCTGATCAAAATGTTCTTGGCACAAACCTCTGTGACACACACACAAATACCATCTCCATTAGCAGTTCATCTGAAACTTGTTCTGAATGGTAAGGTTAGACGACAACAGAGCAAAACTTCTTAACTTGTCTTGGACTTAAAAGCAAAGGGAACCCTTAGGGACCAACAGATCCACCCTAAATGGACATTGGTAGTATGCCTTCAAGGCACATTCCCATGGAGTAGTCAGAAAGCCTTGGAGTAAAGTGCTACACTTGTGTGATGGGGGTTTCAACTATCCCCATATTGACTGTGTACGTCACCTCAGAATGAAATGCAGAAATAAAATTTCTAGACACCACTAATGACTACTGCTTGGAGCAGCTAGTCATGGAATCCATAAGGGGAAAGGCAATCCTTCATTTAGTCCTAAGTGGAGCATGGGTCCAAGAAGTGAATATAGCTGAACCGCTCAGTGATAGCAACCATAATGTAATTAAATTTTACATCCTTGTAGGGGGGGAAAATACCAAAGAAACCCACCACAGTAGCATTTAACTTCAAAAAGGGGAGCTACTCAAAAATAAGGAAGTCAGTTAAACAAAGAGTCACGAGAGTGAACTGCTGGCAAGCTGCATGGAAACTTTTTTTAAAAACACCACTAAATATTTACCTCAAATTAAAAAAAAAAAAACCAGTAAGGACAAAATATTTTTTACCATGGCTAATCAACAGACTAAAAGAGGCTGTTAGAGACAACAAGACATCCTTTAAAAATTGGAAGTAAAATTCTATTCAGGAAAATAGAAAGGAGCATACATTCCAACAAGTCAAGTGTAAAAGTGTAATTAGGGGCAAGCCAAAAAAGAAGAGCATCTAGCAAAAGACAAAACCTAACAGCAGTTTTTAAAAACACATCAGAAACAGGAAGCCTGCCAAAAAATCAGTGGGGCCACTGCCCGATTGAGGTACTAAAGGAGCACTCACGGAAGACAAGGCCAGTGCAGAGAAGATAAATTAATTCTTTGCATTGGTCTTCACTGCAGAGGATGTGAGGGAGATTCCCATACCTGAGCCATTCTTTTAGGTGACAAATTGGAGGAATTGTCCCAGTCTGAGGTGTCAACAGAGGCGGTTTTGGAACAAATTGATAAATTAAACAGTAATAAATCACCAGGACCAGATGGTATTCACCCAAGGGTTCTGAAGAAACTTAAATATGAAATAACAGAAGTACTAACTCTGGCATGCAACCTATCACTTAAACCAGGCTCTCTCTGTACAAGATGACTGGAGGATAGCTAATGTAACACCAATTTGTAAAAAAGGCTCCAGAACTGATCCTGGTAATTACAGGCTGGTAAGCCTAACTTCAGTACCCGGCAAATTGGTTGAAACTATAATAAAGAACAGAATTATGATGAACATGATATATGGGGAAGAGTCAACATGACTTTTGTAAAGAGAAATCTTGCCTCACCAATCCATTAGAATTATTTGGGGGTGTCAGCAAACATGTGGACAAGAGTGAAACAGTGGGTACAGTGTATTTGGACTTTCAGAAAGCCTTTGACAAGGTTCCTCATCCAAGGCTCTTAAGCAGTCATGGGATAAGAGGGAAGATCTTCGCATGGATCAGTAATTGGTTAAAAGATAGGAAACAATGATAGGAATGAATGATCAGTTTTCACAGTTGAGAGAGGTAAATAGCAGGGTCTTCCAAGGAACTGTACTCGGACCAGTGCTGTTCAATATGATCCTAAATGATCTGAAAAAGGGGGAGATGATAAAGTTTGCAGATGATACAAACTTACTCAAGATAGTTAAATGCAAAGCTGACTACAAAGAGTTACAATGGGATCTTACAACCCAGGATGACTCAGCAACAAAGTGGCAGATGAAATTCAATGTTGATAAATGCAAAGTAATGCACATTGCAAAACATAATCCCAACTATGCATACAAAATGATGGGGTCCAAATTAGCTGTTACCACTGAAGAAAGATCTTGGAGTCATCGTGGACAGTTCTCTGAAAACATCTGCTCAATGTGTAATGGCAGCCAAAAAAACTAACAATGTTAGGAACCAGTAGGAAAGGGATAATAAGAAGAGAAAATATCATAATACCACTATATAAATCCAGGGCACACCCACACCTTGAATGCAGGGTACACGTCTCAGAGAAGATACACTAGAACTGGAAAAAAAATACAAAAGAGGGCACAAAAATGGGGTATGGAAAGGCTTCCATATGAAGAGAGATTAAAAAGACTTGGACTGTTCAGCTTAGAAAAGAGACAGCTAAGGGGGGATATGATAGAGGTTTATAAAAATATTGAATGATGGAGAAAGTGAATAGGGAAATGTTATTTACCTCTTCACATAAGAAGCAGTGGTCACCCAACAGAATTAATAGGCAGCATGTTTTAAAAAAACAGAAGGAAGTACTTCAAACAAAACAGTCAACCTGTGGGCCTTATTTCCAGGGAATGTTGTGAAGGTCAAAAGTATAAGTTCATGGGAAGATAGGTCTACCAGTGGCTACTAGCCAAGATGGCCAGGGCTGCAACCCCAAGCTCTGGGTGTCCTCAAGCCTCTGTTTGCCAGAAGCTGGGACCGGGCAACAAGGGATGGACCATTTGATAATTGCCCTGTTCTGTTCATTCCCTCTGAAGCATCTGGCACGTGCCACTGTCAGTAGACAGGATATCGGGCAAGATGGATCATTGGTCTGACCCAGCATGGCAATTCTTATGTTCTTATGGTGACCCTAAAAGAAGAGAGAAGAAAAATAAAAATGTGAAGGGGGGCTGGACCCAGAGGATCTGAAGAAAGTGACATGCTGCCGAGACATTTCACATAGTGGGGCAAAACATCCCATTCATCCCCACTACTCCCTGACACCTATACAGGACCAGAGGGCCACAGCTCTGCTTCAAGAGGTAAGGGGGACGGCTATATAGGCAAATACAGTTGAATGCTGTAGAACTGATCCAGCTCTGGTTAAGGCAATGGAGCTAGGGTGACTTACACCAAAGGATGATCTGGCCCTAGATATATTTGTAAAATATTTATTAATACACTTACTGCTTCCTGGACCTAATTCTCTGTTTGTCCAACATCAGTTGAATGCCAGTGCTTCCTTCTTCTCCTGGCTAGCCTAATATATATTATATCATCATTCAAAAATATAAAGAAACATCTGTGAGACAGAACTCTTTTTATTGTATATCTGAGAATGAAAGCCTGGCACAAATCCCTCAAAACGTTCATGGGTAGCCCTTAGTGTTTAATCCAGAGGTGGGCAAACTATGGCCCGCGGGCCACATCCGGCCTGCGGGACCGTCCTGTCCGGCCCCTGAGCTCCCGGCCGGGGAGGCTAGCCCCCCTCCACTCCCCCGTTCTCCACCCTCCCCCGCAGCCATGGGGTTGGATGGGTTGGGAGTTCTGAGGGGGACAGTCAGGAGGCGGGACCCAGGCTGTTTGGGGATGCACAGCCTTCCCTACCTGGCCCTCCATACAGTTTTGCAATCCCGATGTGGCCCTCAGGCCAAAAAGTTTGCCCACCCCTAGTTTAATCCCTGCTGCCAATAATGTGGGTGTCAGCATCTTCAAAGCTGATTTACAGTGCAGTGAGTGTAAATGTGGTTTGCCCCAGAATTCATAAATTCGAGCACTTCACATCATTGTGTGCAATGGATAGGAAAACGTCACTGTAAAGTACTACAGAACTTTCATGGAGTCATGACAGTTTACACCAGCTGAGGATCTGGACCCTGCTATGTATATAAAAACATATCCCTTTAAGAGACATATATCTGTTGAAACACAACCAGAAGCATCCAGTCTTGATAAAATCATGCTTGTGATAAGGAAAGTATGATTGCTGCCACTCTCTCCTTTTTTGTTAAAAGGATGGCACAACCATTAATTTCCAGTTGTCATTATTCAAAGAGCAGCATGGCCAAACTAATCAGTATTCTTCAAAGAAGCCAAACTATACTAGTGTTCTCATTTTATTCAATCAGCCAGAACAATCCATAGGTTTTTAGTGAGCAGATTAGACTTGCTGATGAATATCCTGGAACAAGGTAGAAAAGCTTAGCACTGCTCTGATCATTCCCTTCTCTTTGCACCCACAACAGAGTTTGGGGAGGGAGTAGCTATTCCATTGCTTCTGACACAGCACAGGGCTTACTGGAGTGGAAGCTCTGCTCCATTTGCAATCGGGGCAGTATATGCATCTCACCTGGGCTGGGGGGTATGGAAGGAAGGAGTAGAGTTACAGATCCACCTTCACCCTGTCTCTCCCTCTTTCAGCAGGGGGTAGCTAGGAGCACACCTTCGCTTTCCATGGAACTTTGACTGGTTTTGGGCACAAGTCCTTTTAATCCTCTCCCCTTTCTGCAGGAACTCCATTAGGAACAGACATCATTTAGCAATTCTCTTTTAGTGTATGTAGACCCAAAGTATAATATCCAGTATATGTAAATATAATGTATAGGGAGAGATACAGAAGAACACATGTTGACACACAGAGACTTCTGGCTCATGCAGAGTTAGTGGGTGACAATATGAAACTAAAAATATATCCCTCTGTTCTTTCTTAAAAACAGCATTAATTTCTTGGTGAACATTTGGCTCAGGAGATTCTCTCAACTTAAGAGACTTGTTGAAAGGCTAGTTTATTACAGCCTCCAATTAGTACAGATAGGGGGACCACTGGGGGAAAAAAGCAGAAAGTTTAGAGATTTGGTTTCTGAAGACATTCTGAACTGACAGCTAATGGATTTGTTTCTTTGATATTTCTTGAGAGTAGCTGGTTGAACATCAATTACAAAGAGACTTGGGTTTTTATTACCAATTGTTTCAGAGTAGAGCAGCTTGTTTATTAGGTCTTCATTTCTAGAAAAAACAGATAACTCAAGGAATAAACAAAATGTTCTTAAAGTGTTTTCTTGATTAATTGTCTTGATATTTCCAGAAAAAAAAATAGCAGTGACTATATAAAGTTTGCCACGTGGTAGATTTTGGAAGCATCAACTTCATCAGGGTCCTTGAAGTTTTCAGCATCTCTACTTAAATTGTGATTGCTGGACATTTTTTCTGATCTTCATAGGACCATTTGCAACCTGTGCACGACAAGGATGTCAGCTCCACTCACTGCTAAGGCCTGGTACATACAGTTTTTTGTACCAGTATAATTATTTTACCCAACACAGTTATACAGGTGCCTGTGATGGGGGCACATCACCCTCCAACCAGCTGGGTGTGATGCTACAGTCCATTTCTCACCCCTGGAGACTACCAGCTGGTGCTGATGGATCTTCGGCAGCTTGGGCTTCTGAGTAACAAGGTCCAGAAGAACCCCTTCTGTGGTATTAAAGAGTCCAACAAATAAGCAGTCCATTCCCCCTCACTAGGGTCTTCAGTCCCAACTCTGGGCCATTTACATTCAGCTCTTTGTTCAAGCTCCCAAAATCAGACCTGTCCCCATCTTGTGGCCTATCCTTTGGCTGGTAGGGGAACCCAGGCCTGCTCATTACTCTGGGTTCCAAGCCAGGGACTCTACAGACAACAGCATAAGGACATAAGAACATAAGAACTGTCATACTGGGTCAGACCAAAGGTCCATCTAGCTCAGTATCCTGTCTTCTGACAGTGGTCAATGTCAGGTGCCCCAGAGGGAATGAACAGAACAGATAATCATCAAGTGATCCGTTCCCTGTCGTCCATCCCCAGCCTCTGGCAAACAGAGGCTAGGGACACCATTCCTGCCCATCCTGGATAATAGTCTTTGATGGACCTATCCTCCATGAATTATTCTTGTTCTTTTTTGAATCCTGTTATAGTCTTGTCTTTCACAGCATCCTCTGGCAAAAGTTCTACAGGTTGACTGGGGGCTGGTCTACACTATGGGGGGGAGATTGATCTAAGTTACGCAACTTCAGCTACATGAATAATGTAGCTGAAGTCAACATACTTAGATCTACTTACAACGTTGTCTTCACTGCAGTGTGTCAATGCGCTTCTTGTTGAGGTGGAGTACCGGAGTAGACGCTAGAGCAGGGGTCAGCAACCTGCGGCATGCGTGCCAAAGGTGGCACATGAGCTGATTTTTAGTAGCACTCTGCTGCCAGCTGGGGTCCTGGCCGCCGGCCCTGCTCAGCCCGCTGCCTGCCTAGATGAATGGAACCCCAGAACAAATGGAACCCCAGGCCAGCAGCGGGCTCAGAGGGGCCAGCGGCCAGGACCCTGCCCGGCAGGGGCCAGCGGCCGGAACCCCAGACCAGCAGCAGACTGAGCAGCTCAGCCCGCTGCCAGCCTGGGGTCTTGGCCGCCGGCCTCGCTCACCCCACTGCCAGCCTGCATGGACGGAACCCCAGGCCAGCAGCAGTCTGAGCAGAGCTGGCGGCCGGGACTGCTGGTCTGGGGTTCCGTCCACTGGCCCCTGCCAGCCAGGGTCCCGTCCGCCGGCCCCGCTCAGCCCGCTTCCAGTCTGGGGTTCCATCCGACGGCCCCTGTAAATGTAAAATGTATTACTGGCATGCGAAACCTTAAATTACAGTAAATAAATGAAGACTTGGCACACTACTTCTCAAAGGTCGCCAACCTCTGTGCTAGAGCAATTGGCGGTCAATTTATCACGTCTATGCTAGACATGATAAATCAACCCCTGCTGGATCAATTGCTGCCCATCGATCTGGCCGCTAGTGTAGACATGCCCTGCGTGTTGTGTGAAGAAATACTTCCCTTTGTTTGTTTAAAACCTGCTGCCTATTAATTTCATTTGGTGGCCCCTAGTTCTTGTGTTATGAGAAGGAGTAAACAACACTTCCTTACTTACTTTCTTCACACCAGTCATGTTTTTATAGATCTCAATTATATCCTCCTTAGTTCTGAAAAGTCCCAGTCTTATTAATCTCTTCTAATACGGAAGCTGTTCCATACCCTTAATCATTTTTGTTGTCCTTTTCTGAACCTTTTCCAATTCCAATATATCTTTTTTCAGATGGGGCGACCACATCTGCATGCAGCATTCAAGATGTGGGCATACCATGGATTTATACAAAAGCAACATGATATTTTCTGTCTTATTATCTATCCCTTTCTTAATGATTCCCAACATTCTGTTCGCTTTTTTGACAGCCGCTACAAATTGAGTGGATGTTTTCAGAGAACTATCCACAATGACTCCAAGATCTCTTTCTTGAGTGGTAACAGCTAATTTAGACCCCATCATTTTATAGGTATAGCTGGGATTGCTTAGTCCAATCTGTTGCTGCTATTTCCATGCTATTTCCCATGGGCCTCTTCCTACCAGACCCATTTTATCTTTGGTCCATAGTTATTCCATACATTAAATTCATTTTTGTATCAGTCTAAGCCATGGAAAATGCACCTCGGTACTTCAATGATGACCAACATATCTAGCCCTGTAATAAATAGTTTATGTGCTTTTTGGAAAAACAAACTATTAGTCTTTGTTTGTTGCTTGGTAGATTTAGGGGTTACTGATTGCTTTAGGGGTTTTGGTCTTTCCTTCTTTGTTTTTCATCCTGGAGGATTTCATCACCGAGGGTGATCAGAACATTTTCTTCTCTGAATGCTACTGTTGTTGGTATGTACTCTCTAATGATAGACTTTTGTTGTACCCCTATTTTTTGAGTGCTTTATACTATTTTGAAATTTGATAAATATTTGATACCTATACTGTAAGATGCAATGGGGACTAAATTTAAAGTCTGACAATTTCTTTGCTAATCAGAGACCTAGGAACTTTGCTGATTTTAAATAGGAGGAGGAGCGCTGAGTAACAAAAATTCATTCTGAAGCCAGGTAAGCACAAAAGATGGCCAGGAGAGAATCCATGAGCCACAGAAGAGAAACAAAACTAAAACTGAATCTCAGAAAACTTTACCCAGGTGTGATTCTGGAGGGACAATCAGATGCAGAAAGGTAGGCAGGGCTGGCCATACCATAAAGTGAACTGAGGCGGCTGCCTCAGGTGCCAGACTGGGGTGGGGGCGCCAGTAGGACCCAGAGTGTAAAAAATTGTGTCTGCTGCTGGTGTATATGTATTCTCTCTGCTCGAGATGCACAGAGATGGTGCAGTGCTGTGCTGGAGGAAGGAGGGCACTAGAGACATAACAGGCAGGCAGGAGAAAAGGTGAGAGGGAATAACAGAAAGCAGCAGAAGCTGCAGGGAGAGAGGAGGAGGAGGAGCCTCTTGTGTACCTCTCTAGCATCCCCAGGAGCCTGGACTGATTAACACCAGCTTCTCAGGGAGCGTCCTGTTTCCTGAACCCACTTGAGGAGAATAGGCAGTCAACTGAAGTAGTAGGATCCAGTTAGGCCCTTAAGACGCTGATATCGTCTCTCACTCAGGCCCCGCTACCAGCCTGCTTATTTGTCCCCTTCAACTGAGTGTTGAGAGCCACTATAGGTGGCACAGAACAGCAGTCATGAGTGAAAGAAGAAAAAACAGCTCTGGGGCAGCATTCAGAAAAAGAAAGAAAGCAAAGGAAGCTTTTCTAGCTATCTAAGCAGGAAGGAGCTCTCCTGAGATACACAGACACAAATGTTCACGGTGAGCCTTCCAGCTCCAGTGAGGATTTGAGTGGTGAGGAGATGCCTGATCTTCCAATTAGTCAGAGTGCAGGTGACCTGGCAGCTACTGCAGCATCCATATCTCCATCTCAAATGGATGTAACCATGCACATTCCTGAAGAAAAGTGTAGATCAGAGAAGAGTGTGGTGGAAGTGCAAGAAACAGCTGCTGCTGAATTTAGTTCCTTATGTCTAGATGATCCAGGACTGTGGACCCACTTGAGCAGTAGCCTGAGGGACTTCCTTGTACTGCATGGGCCACAGCAAGTGAAAAACATCATGTTCCCCAAAGACAATGAAAATAGAAGTTTCCATCCAACACATTACTGGCATGAAATCCCCAATGGTGACAAAGTGGAGAGGCCATGGCTTATGTACTCAAAAACCCAGAATACTGCATACTGTTTTTGTTGCAAACTCTTCCAGTCTAATGTTCCAGCCAAATTGGGTTCTACAGGAACAAAGGACTAGGAAAATCTGGCTAGAAATCTGGCATGCCATGAGAAGGCAGCAAATCACCAGAGAGCATTCCATAGGTGAAAGAGCTTGAGAGGAGACTAAGGTTAAAGGCCACCATAGATGATCAGCATCAAGAGAAGATTGCATCAGAGTCTCTTTACTGGCAAAATGTTCTGAAAAGGCTCATTGCCATTGTGAGAATGCTTGCTACCCAAAATCTAGCACTGCGAGGCACTTCAGATCAGCTGTATGTGCCAAATAATGGAAACCTCCTTAAAACTGTGGAGCTGATGGCTGAGTTTGATGCTGTACTCCAGGAGCATCTAAGAAGAGTCACCACCCAAGAATAGTACATACACCACTACCTAGGAAAAACAATTCAAAATGAGATCATACAGTTACTGGCAACAAAAATCAAACAGAAGATTTTGGCGGATCTAAAGTCAGGGAGATATTACTCTTTATTCTGGACTGCACACCTGACATCAGCCATATGGAACAAATGACTTTAATGGTGTATTTTGTAACAACAACAGAACCTAATGAAAATGTCCCTGCAATGGTGACTGTCAGGGAGCATTTTCTAGAATTTATGGACACTGATGATACTACAGGAGTGGTGTGACAAATGTGCTTCTTACAAAGCTGGAAGATATGGGATTTGCAATAGCTGACATGAGAGGTCACTCTATGATAATGGTGCCAACATGAGAGGAAAGAACAGAGGAGTGCAGAGACAGATCCGAGAGTTAAACCCTCGAGCTTTTTTTGTCCCATGCAGTTCTTATTCATTGAACTTGGTGGTCAGTGATGCAGCATCAGCTTCTAGTGAGGCTGCTGAATTTTTTAATGTAATTCAAAGCATCTATGTATTTTTCTCTGCATCAACTCATCAATGGCAAATTTTGAAGCAACATCTGGGAACATCCTCTCTGATACTGAAACCACTGAGTGCCACATGATGGAAAAGTTGAGTGGAGGTGATAAAGCCTATCAAACACCAAATTGGGAAGACAGATGATGCCATAGTTGCCATTATGGAGGATATGCTATGACAGGAACTGATCGTGGGAGAACAGTGGCAGAGGGTCATGGAATCACCAGAAACATACATAACTTCAAATTTCTGTGTGGCTTAGTGTTCTGGCATGACAAACTGTTTGAAATAAATGTTGTAAGCAAGAGACTCCAAGGTGTTGACCTTGATATATCTGGAGCAATGGAACACCTGGACAAAGCAAAGTCATACCTACAGTCTTACCGGTCAGATGAGGGATTTCAAAACATTCTGAAGAGTGCACAGAAGTTGGCAGAGGAACTTCACACTGAAGCTATTTTCCCACCCATTCAAGAATACAAGAGTCACTGAAGAAGACGACATTTTGATTTTGAGGTACGGGATAATCCCATAAGAGATCCCAAAAAACAATTCAAAGTTGAATTCTTTAACCGCTAGATTGTGGAATACAGTCAGTTGAAGACTGTTTCATGCAGCTCAAGGAACACAGCAGTATATTTGAGATGTTGTATGATATTCCAAAACTCCACACTATACTTGAAGAAGACCTACGCCAGCAATGCAGGGCACTAGAGACAGTGTTGACACATGATGACATGCGTGATATTGATGTGAGTGATTTAGGTGATGAACTGAAAGCCCTCAAGATACATTTCAGCAGGATCAACTCCAAAGGCTGTTCTGGAATATATGTGCACAAATAAGATGACCACCCTCTTTCCAAATGCTTTTGTTGCTCTGCACACACTTCTAACACTTCCTGTAACAGCTACCAGTGGAGAACGCAGCTTCTCCAAGCTGAAGTTAATAAAAACACATCTACACTCCACGACGACAAAGGAGAGACTGGTTGGCCTTGCAACCATCTCAATAGAGCATGAGCTGGCCCAGACTGTGGACCTGCAGCAGGAAGCAGTTCAAATCTTTGCAACCGAGAAGGCACAGAAAGCACCACTTTGAATATTCAAACAGATAAAAATGCCAGTGTTTACTATACAGACAAGAAAAGTTGCATTTTCTGTTCAGGCGTTTGAAAGTTAAGTGTTACTTTAAATTTTTGAACAAGGCATTTTAAGTTGTTAGTTCTCTTTTTATTGGGGTAGGTAGCAGAGAAGTACCATGAGAGGAGTAGAACAGGAAGAAGGCAAAATTGAGACCTTTCAAAGTTTTGGCCCAAGTGAGGGGGTATGGGGGCCTCATTTGAGCTCCCTGCCTCAGGTGCCAAAATGTTGTGGGCCAGCCCTGAAGGTAGGAATCCCCAGGAACAGATGTGAAAATAAACCTGTTAGTAATAACAAAGAAACAATGCCAAACCCAGGACCCTTGTAAAAATCTAATCCGCTGCTTAATAATAATGAAAATAAATAATATTTAATTAGCATTTAAAAAAGATATTCAGAAGTTATAAGTTCATATTTCTGTTAATGATACGGTAAAAATGATACTACTAGTAAAATAAGTATTTTCACAGCACTTTTCATCTTTCGCATACAAGTTAATTATTAGTTGTCTTGATGCTAACTGCTTAGGGAAGACTGAGCAAGTCTGGTGCAATTATTCTGATATGAACTACATTACAGATATTACTACAGCTCAAAGTTACTTAGCCTCATGTGTCAGTGACAAGCCTGTGCACTACCGTATCTACTGGAATTGTGCTTCAGGTAATTATATCCTACAAAACTGTTCTGAAATTCTAGAATCAGGGAAGATTATGAGTAGACTAGTGTGGAGGCCTTCGTAAATCCAGTCATAGGAAGGGATCCCTGCTTCCAGGCAAAGTGGTCAATTCCATGAACCTCCATTAGCCTGGACAACATTTCTTTAATGAGTCCCAGCTGTCACCCCCTGCCTCCAGTGCTGACAATCTTTATGCACCCTTTGGGTTGGGAAAGGTATTGTTCTTCCTGTACACGGAAACTCAGTGACCTCTTTGCTATTGGTCAGACAGAAACTCCCTTTAATAGAGTTAGTGTGACTAATACAGACAATCTATTCCTTATCAGGTTTGTTTTTAAACAATTCACACAAGGTTTTACATTGAGTATCCATCCACCCCATGATCTACTTACACGGCCCTCACCACCATAGTATCAGACCACCTCACAATCATTAATGAGTTTTATCCTCAGAATTATCCTCTGATTTAGGAAAGTGTCATCCCAGTTTCACAGATGTGAGGCCCAGGGTAGATTAAGCAACTTGCCCAAAGTCACACAGAAGGTCTCCAGGGACCAGGAGTTGAACCTATGATTCTTGAGTTCAGACCAGTTCTCTAGCCACTAGACCACCCTTCCTATGTGAAAACACAAAACGTGGATTTTACCCCCACTCCCGAAGACCCACAGGACACACAACTCAAAGTGACACCAGACCCTGCCACAACAACAGATGAAAACCCACAGACATATCTCCACCACTACAATGATCAACCCCCCCACTCCCCACAACACACCTTTCAAAATCCATGGATTTTACACGTGCCTATCACAACATGTGGTATACCTCATCCAATGCACTAAATGCTCCAATAACATCTATATGGGTGAAACCAGATCATCACTGTCCTCATGAATGAACTCACACAGGAAAATGATAAAAGACAAAAGCACCACCTGTGGGTGAACACTTTTCACAAAGCTATGTATGACCTATTAGTCCTCATCCTCAAAGGAAACCTGCACAACCCCTTCAAAAGACAAGTTTGGGAGCTTAGACTGATAACTCTGCTAGAAAATCATGGACTGACCAGAGACACTAGATTTATGATTTATTACAAGAATTTGCAACCCACTAACCCCCTCTTTTTGTCCTCTGACTGAGGAGGTGTTAATGGGCCACTCTACCCTGAATGGTCCATTAGAATATGTGCTAACTACTTATGCTAAACAATCTGTTCCATCTTGCATTTAGCTGTGAAGCTGGGAGGACCTTTCCCAGAGACCTGAATGTAAGGGGACTGTTGCCCCCTTACAAAAACTTAGTGGGGGTGTTTTGGTTGGCTAGCTCCCAGGACCAAAAGAAAGGGGAAGGGTCGATGGGAAACAGGGCCAGCTCTAGGCACCAGCGAATCAAGCAGGTGCCTGGGATGGCAAATGTAAAGGGGTGGCAGATGTCGGGCTCTGGGGTGGTAATCTGCCTGCAGCGGCGGGAATTCGGCAACCGCTCCGTCACACCGCGTTTCGCACTCGGCGGCAATTCGGTGGTGGGGACACGGCTCTTCTTTGGTCACCGGCAGCAATTCGGTGGCCGCACCATCACTCCGCCTCCCTGTTCGGTGGCAAGGGGTTTTTTTTTTCCGCTTGGGGTGGCAAAAACACTGGAACCGGCCCTGATGGGGAATCAGGACCCTGAGACCGACAGTCCCCAGGAACAATGGGGAGAGGCCAATGCTCCAGGTCAGCCTGATTGACAGGGCGGGCAGGCTAACCAGGGAGTCAGAAGGCCGGGGGGAGGGGGGTCCCATCCTCCATGTGAGCTGGAATTGCCTGGGTCAGGCAGAGTGGGGCTGAGCTAAGGAGAAAGCAGGGCCCCAAGCAGAGCTGGGGAGCAGAGCTGTGCCAGATCCAGAGGGGCCAGAAAACCAGCCCAGGAAGCAGGTCAGTGCTGGGAGCAGAGTCACAGAAGCAGCCTGCAGAGCAGACGTGCGCTGGGAGCAGAGCTGCAGCAACCAGAGCCAGAGGGGCCAGAGAAGCAGCCCAGGGAGCTGGAGGCAGAGCAGCAGCAGCAGAGTGGCGGGGTGAGTTGGGGCTGGAACAGTCCGGAGCCAAGGGCAGTGAGCAGCTGGGGAGAGTGAGGGGGACCCTGGGCATCGTGCCCAGCACAGGGAGATGCCCCCAGCAAAGACTCCTGGCAGGCCAGACTTGGAGGGGGATTATAACCCCGATGGGGTGGGGGCGACGCTGGGAAGAAGGGTCTGCTATCTAAAGCCTGAGATGTGTGGCCACCCCCAGAGCAAGTGTCCGACCCACAGCATCCCTGCAGGACAGCCAGGGTCTGAGAAGGGGGCCTGGGACTTGTGAGGAACAGACTGAACTGCCCTTATATTCCAGAGATGCTGGTTGTGATGGCCCGGTGCCACAGAGCGGGGTGATGTGTTTTCCTTTAACCTTTCCCATTTTTCCTTATTTTTAAAAATTGATTGCTGTTTAATAAATTGTATTTACTTTGAACTGTATGTAATGATCCGTGGGTCAGGGAAGCATTCAGTGCAAAGAGAACACCCCGGAGTGGGGACATCCTAGCCCCTGCCCTAAGTGACCACAACAAGGTTGGGGGTCGAGCCGCCCAGGAATCCTGGGCCCAGCCTTGTTGGGTTGGAACGGGAGCCCTCGAGGGCAGGGAGGCCTATGGGTAAAGGAAGTGGGAGCGACGACTCAGATCCTTTCACTAGCTCACTTCACCGGGGCAGTGTATAAGCCAGGAAAGTTCCCCACAATAGCGGGACAATAGCTTACATGAAGAAGAGCTCTCTGTGGCTAGAAAGCTCGTCTCTCCCAACAGAAACTGGTCCAATAAAAGATATTACCTCACCTACCTTGTGTCCAATTTATTTTGCACATGTTGCAATGCTTCTGTGACAGATGTATAGCACAGACATTACATTAGCTTTCACATTTCTTTTTCATCTACACCAGCCTGTCTTACACCTAACTATCATTCAAAATCACAAGCCTATATTTGACCATAAAAAGCTATCAGATGAGCTGCCTTTGCCAGCACATTCCCACAGTACATTCTCAGAATCCAGAGGTGCACAGTATCAATCAAGAAGATCAACACAGTATATTCTTGACTCTTGAATAAATATTGTTTTAGCTACTCTATTACACCATCTGCTCTGTTTTTAGGACTGTGCTATCCATTTCTCTGGTGCTTATACAATATGTTTGTGTGTTTTAAAATTTTATAACAATTGTATATTGCCTACCTTCTCGTTCAGGCTCTTTTTATAGATTGAAAGAAATTAAACAAATAAACTGTGCACAGCTTTAAATTCTGAAGCCTTATTCCATGTCCACATGGAACCCTGTCCTTCACTGTTATAGGAAGAGACATTAAAGCCCAGATCTTCAAAGATACCTAGGCTCGTAACTTCCACAGAAATCAATATTTATTCTCTGACTTTTATCCTATTCATCTTGGGCCTGATCCAAATACCACTGAAGGTCAATGGAAAGACACCAATTGATTTAAATCACTGGCCCTGTTAGAAACTTGAGCTAGATCCTGCTTGCCATAGTCACAAGAGTAAACCCACTGAAGTGAGAATGCAACCAGAATTTGACCATTTCTGTGTGCACTTTTTTCAGACCACGCTACAGTAATTGGTTTTTAGAAATATACTTAAGATGTTAATTCAGTCCAGACAGCTTATAATAACAAAACCAGAATAATTTAAACATTATAAAGTTATTCTGGTTTAAATTCTGAAAGACATTTTAAACATTTTTTCTAATGCAGGGGAGTGTGTTTTTAACAGCGATTTTTTTTCAGTACCATGATACAACATCAGGAATAGCTGCTTCCAAAATGATGAAACTTTATTTGATCTTAAAAGTTTGATCTTAATCCTTTGGTCTTAAAAACTATTAACCACCAGTTACTTTTCATTTTGTAACATTGAAGGCTAAATGGCACTAATAATTTTAGAAAGAGCAATTATTCTGACTCCCAAGGTATCTAAGATATTATGAACATATTATGAACAGAGCTTGTTAATTTCAGACATTTACAGAACACTTTGAAACTGCTTTATTACTTCCTTCTCTGGGATATGTTTTCTTTCTAAAAACTACTTAAAAATTTATAAGTAACAGAAGGATGCGGAACAAATTAGACTTATGGCATTTTAGAGCCATCTGAACAGTTGATAATCCTGCTGTTAAGGATTCTATAGTCAAGCCATTAGCAAAAATGTTAAAACTATGGCAAATCAATTAAAATGTTCTGTGGCAATACTTGACTTCAAACTAACATAATACAACTACATCTAAAAGCTGCTGAAATCTCAATACATCCTCACAAATTACTCAATAACAGAATCCTCCTTTTTATGCAAGTTTCATGACAGCTGTGAGTTGCACACCTTGTTCAGATGAATTATGAAAAAGTCTGTGATAGACGGCACGCACACTGCTATGAGAGAAGAGCATGGGGAGCTCAGGCTGCCCGTTTGCAAAGTGCTTAAATACATTCCCCTTTTCAACAGACCTAATAATTCAAAAACCATTAAACAGCCCTACAATTACCAGGTTGCTATTCTACACATCAGTAGGATGCAAAAAGCTATTTAGAAATTGTGTTTATATTTTTGACCAAGCTTTCGCAGCTAGGCAGATAAAAATCCAACTGTATTTATAATAGCTACAAACATTCTGATATTATTCTCTAATATTTCATTATAAATCATTGTGTCAAAAAGAGCCAATAGCTCTTGTGGCTTTTATTCACAGTGGCTGTGCAGTTTCAGCCACATTATACAGATTTATCTCTAATTGTCATGCAGAAAATTATAAAGTGGCTCTCAAATATAGATAGGCCAGGCAGACATGTTTATAATAGCAATCACAGAACATGCATTTTAGTTGATGGGATTTTTATTATTATTATTACTACTTCACCTGCAGACTACGTATTTGCCATACATAATAGATAAACAAATAGAATGCTAAATCTTTCATAGATGTCAAAAATTTGGCTGTGTACAGCAACTCTTCATCTCCAGCAGCAACTACCCCACAGTGCAAACATGAAAAATAGCATACGTGTCTTCCATGATTCTACAGGCAGCCTGACATATTTCTTTGTTGATTCTTTACTATGCATGGAATATACAAGAAAAAAAGCAGAAGTAATTTTAGTTTATTTGTTTAAACAATGCTATCAGCTGTTTACTTTTTAGTTAGGGAAACTTAATTTTAAACTGTTGATCTTTAAAAGGTGCAAATATGCTAAAACACAGAAGTACAAGCACATTGGCTTAAAACATTGAACTACATTTGGGAAGTCTTTCGTTTGAAATAAGAAAGCTTAAGCTGGGCTGAACTGTAAAAGGGGAAACCACTATTAAGGACAGAGATGTTTTGGTTTTGTTCATTGTAATGATTATGACTTTTCAAATCTTCTACAGTGTTACAGGAATAGTACACTAAGTGACTCACCATTGTAGCTGAGCTTATGTACAGTAAAGGTACCCAAAGCCTGCATGAAAGGCTTTCTCTGTCACCACAGAACACTTGATTTGCCCTTTCCAGGATACAATTTTGTTTCAGTCACTTAGCAAATAGCACATATATACGTCATGCTATACAATTTCCTTGTTTGTTGAGCCATTTCTATACTTTTAAACCATGTCTACACTTCAGCTGCTACAATGGCACAGCTGCAGTGCTGTAGTGTAGACTACACTTCCTAAGTCGATGGAAAGGGTTTTCCCATTGACTTAATTAATTCACCTCTCTGAGAGGCAGTAGCTGCATCTATACCCGTGGTTAGGTCAATCTAACTACAGTGCTCAGGGCGCAACATTTTTCACAGCCCTGAGGAATGTAGCTAGATCAATCTAATTTTTAAGTGTAGTCTAAGCCTTAGACATTTTTAAAGAGAAATAATTCGTTAATTGGCATCCCAAATACACATACACACATGCCTTACACATAGATGAAGCAACAGAAGCAAACTTCAGATGCCTAAAATATATTTCAATCACTAAGCTTCCCTAGTGATTCCATTATGAAAAAGCAAAGCATCTAGGTAGCTCGTTTTGAAGTTTAAATTAAATATCTAGAGCCAGATTGTCCCCTTCAGTGTAAAATCTGCAACAGGAGGAGACAAGGTGCAGTCAACCCTGTAGGTTCACCTTGCAGAATTTTTGACTGACTACAGTTTCTACTGGATTTAGATAGGAGTCCCCAGGCTTCATTATCAAAGATGCTAAGCCCCTGTTTGCATCAATATGATTTGTGAGCACCCAATAGCTCAGAAAATCAAACCACAAGTAGGACAGAGACAGCTCCAAAGCTCATGAATCCCAGGGAACTGCAAAAAAAGGATCATTAACTCCTAGGAGGGCATGTCTCCATGAGTGCTATCTGGACAACACCCTCCCACAAGTTATGCACCTCCCTTAGGAATCCATGGTGCCATCATTGCCTCTGGCCATGAATGCCTCAATCCCAAAACAGGTGCAATGTGGTGCAAGTATTAATGCTGCTAACAGCAGTGTTAACTTCTGCATGCATAGCCCTAGTTCTCTGAGGAAGGCATGCTGCCCTGTCCGCAGCACCTCTTCCACTCACTATCTTTCAATAGAGGCATTGCTCCTTCTCCACTCATCTACCTGGAGGGAAGCACTGTGTGCCTAGAACACATGATATGGATGGCATGAGACATGAAGAGATCTACAGCCTTCCTTAAACAACATAAAAGCAATTTAAAGAATTTTAATTTGAGAGTCAAGTCCAGGACAGAAATGAGTCACTCTACAGACACATTTTGGATTCTTTAATCTCCCTGTGAAATTGCAACTGTGCAGAGAATTAATATTGGGGCACTAGTAACCTGAGCGGTCATTCAGAAACAAAATCCTGGCTGTGTACAAGTACAGAGTTTCAAAAATATAATTTTTCTTTCCTTGAAACTTCTAGGGAGCTGAGAGGATTCTACCCTAAAAATCCCATCCAACCAACCAACCAGCCCACCCACCCAAAAACTCCAAAACAAAAAAAAATTGTTTTGTTTTAGATTTTAATATAAAAGCAAATAGCATCTAAAAATATCCCAAACATCCCATGTAGACCTTTCACCCCCAAAAGGGAGACATGCCAGACACTCTTAAGGAATCCAGCAGGGACTTCATCATCTATTTTAAATGGAAGACACTCAGAACTACTATGGTGATGGGCCCCAGCATTAAACCCTAAGACAGGAACACCCTGGGAAGAGGATAGTGACTCACAGTCACAACCTGCCTCTTGGCCTCCTCTGTTCCATGGAAATATTGGGAAGGGAGAGGGTAGCAAAACAAACACCCTGTGCCAGACCTATACTTAGCCAAACATAATCCCCTGACAAACCAGCACAGGTAAACTGCCTGGTATATTGGGGTTCAGAGCTCATCACTTCTGCCTTCTCACTCAACTGAACAAGAAGGCAAGTGACTGCTCTTCAAAGACTGCTTTCCCCACAGCCACACATTGCTACCATGGTGTGGGTAGCTGGATTAGGGGATATAGGGCGCCTTCCTAGTCCTCTTAGTTCTTCTTTTAAGTGCACAGGATGGGCTGTGATCTAAGTAAGTGAGAGTATTTATGCAGTTTTCCATTAATGTAGCGCAATATACGTTTTATCACTAAATTACAGGGCTTAGCATGGAAAAAGGGAGAGGAGAGGCTCCTGGTTAAACACAGAGAGATAAATGGCACCAATTCTGTATGCTGGCTAACAGTTAATACCCAACTTTAAGACTTAATGCACTTCAGCAGTGTCAGATTCTACTGCAAAACAACATGACAGCGATTCCTCTGTCTACAGTACTTGCTGTCTCATAATGCCAACAATAAAACCAAGAGGAATTTTACAATTTTGTATTGACAAGCTCATAGAGAGCTTGTCTCATAGCTCCCTACATGCACATGAATCGATCAAAATACCTTTATTCTTTCAGGTAGTTTTACAATTTAAGATATGGTATACAAAAATGAGAGAAACATATTTCTGTTGCTATAATTTACCTAAAGTGTGTGTGAAATACTCATGTTCACATGGATTTCAATAGAAGTTCTTTCACTGAATTCAATGGGAACAGGATCAGACTAATAATTCCTAAATAGATTTTTAATAATTTAATTTTTATTACAGTTGTTAGAGGACTAGAAATGACCTTTAGAAGTCGCCTAAGGAAAACCATAGTTGACTTCTCTGTGAAAGAATAGGTTTTGATTCTGGAATTATGGGAGGATTTTGGCCAATATACATAATTAGCTTGTTCCTTCTCCTTCGCCCCCTTTTAATATCTTTTAAAATTGTAAAACTGAGTGCAGCTGAGTATCTTTCCGGCATCAAACATGCACTGGGAATTTCTCTCTTTACATGGTCTGAAAGCAAATTGTTTCCCCATGCCCACGTGCAGTTTTTGCGGTAAAAACACTCCTTAAACTAAACCTTTTCTACATTCATTCAGTGAGGATATTTTTCTAGTTCAAAGAGGGCAACACTCTGAACACCCTGTATTTGTTTAGAATTTATGTGCTCAACATTGTACACTGCTTTTGATCCATGCAAAGAGCTCACACGCACTCTAGTGGGAGTTGTACACAGGCATTGAGGACACTATTGTCAGAAATGTTCACAGAGTAGCAAAATTTGACCCGTAAGATGCTATTGAGAGATGAAAACTGAATGAAATAAATAATAAAAGATCAAACACACTCTGCCTGAAGGGCTCTGAGTATTCTCCTCATCTGAATTTCACTGGGTTTGTCCCTTTCTGGAAACCAACAAGTTAAAATTCAGATGCCCATGCAAAAAAACCCAATAAACCTTAACTAAGATGAACAGTCTAATACTCATATAATATAAACTCATGTAACATAAATATTGATAACTTTGAAAACACAGGCAAAAGCAGACCTGAACGGAGAGCAACTAGCAACAAAGGTTTTGAGAAAGAGAGATGCAAAAAACTGATTGAAAAAAAGGGGCAAGTGTCATTCCAAGTCTTCAGTGGGAGCCTACACATTCCTATGTGACATCTGTTCGCAGCTTTGCTCCTTGCAGATTGGACTATAGCTACAAAAGAACACACAAGATACCATGACATCATAACTGGATACGACAAACAACCATACACGCATACATACATGTGTAGTGATTATCCCAACGCTTCCACCAAAGAAATAGTTCTACTTAATGCAGTTTCATTAATTGGACAAAAAGTCTGATAAATTCAAAATGACAAATTCCGATGGTGCAAACAAGAATATAATGATCAGAGGGATATACAAAACCTCTCAATCACTGTAGATACTTCAGAAAAGATTAAATCATTTTTACGCCCCGATTCAGGAAAACACTTAAGTCCAGCAAAGTATGATGGGCTTCAGTGCAATGTTCAGCTGTTAGAATGGACTCAAAGGACAATATTTTGAAAAGTGACTAGTGATTGTGGGTACCTTAATTTTTTGGTACCCAACTTTAGACATCTTGGAGCTGATTTATACTTTATGTCTACAATGCAATTAAACTAGATTAAATTAAACTACAATTAAATTAGATCATTTATCTTCATAAATGATCTGGAGGATGGTGTGGATTGCACTCTCAGCAAATTTGCGGATGATACTAAACTGGGAGGAGTGGTAGATACGCTGGAGGGGAGGGATAGGATACAGAAGGACCTAGACCAATTGGAAGATTGGGCCAAAAGGAATCTGATGAGGTTCAATAAGGATAAGTGCAGGGTCCTGCACTTAGGACGGAAGAACCCAATGCACAGCTACAGACTAGGGACCGAATGGCTAGGCAGCAGTTCTGCAGAAAAGGACCTAGGGGTTACAGTGGACGAAAAGCTGGATATGAGTCAGCAGTGTGCCCTTGTTGCCAAGAAGGCCAATGGCATTTTGGGATGTATAAGTAGGGGCATAGCGAGCAGATCGAGGGACGTGATCGTTCCCCTCTATTCGACATTGGTGAGGCCTCATCTGGAGTACTGTGTGCAGTTTTGGGCCCCACACTTCAAGAAGGATGTGGATAAATTGGAGAGAGTCCAGCGAAGGGCAACAAAAATGATTAGGGGTCTGGAACACATGAGTTATGAGGAGAGGCTGAGGGAGCTGGGATTGTTTAGCCTGCAGAAGAGAAGAATGAGGGGGGATTTGATAGCTGCTTTCAACTACCTGAAAGGGGGTTCCAAAGAGGATGGCTCTAGACTGTTCTCAATGGTAGCAGATGACAGAACGAGGAGTAATGGTCTCAAGTTGCAGTGGGGGAGGTTTAGATTGGATATTAGGAAAAACTTTTTCACTAAGAGGGTGGTGAAACACTGGAATGCGTTACCTAGGGAGGTGGTAGAATCTCCTTCCTTAGAGGTTTTTAAGGTCAGGCTTGACAAAGCCCTGGCTGGGATGATTTAACTGGGAATTGGTCCTGCTTCGAGCAGGGGGTTGGACTAGATGACCTTCTGGGGTCCCTTCCAACCCTGATATTCTATGATTCTATGATTCTAAACACTCGCGGTCAGCCTGTATCAGCTGACTCCGGCTTGCGGGGCTTGGGCTGTGGGGCTATAAAACTGCAGTGCTGATTGTGAGATCCTGTGAGGGGGGAGGGTCTCAGAGTCTAGGCTCCAGCCCAAGCACGCAATTTTACAGATCCGTAGCCCAAGCCCTGCGAGCCCAAGACAACTGACACAGACCAGCCACGGATGTCTAATGCTTACGTAGACATACTTGTAGAAAGTGGGTGCTCAGCACTTTCTGAAAAAACAGCCCTCTTTAAGGCATCTCAAGTTAAGTATCTAAAAATTAAGGAACCGCAAAGTCACAGTCACTTTTTCAAATCTTGGCCCAAATATTGCAAAACTAAAATATATATTTTAAAATAGTAGGTTAATGAGTAGAAGAGAACAAATGTGGGTTACTTTTCCATTCGCTATATTACAAGAGTCAATTTGAATCCCTCAGTTGGAAACATGTATGGGAATTAGGATTCTGTTTTGAAGTTGTTTGAAGGGTGGAGGAAAAGTCTGATCCCCACATAGCTTCAGTAACAGAGCTATGACAATCATCTTGGGCTCAGTTTCAAAGTACACTGGCTTTTAATATAATATTTTGAAAAGAAAGTAGTGCTATTAAAGTCAAATTTTAATAGTCACTTCATGGGGGAGACTAGATGGTTTGGTGTATGGGCAAGAGGTTATTGAGCATTTCACATCAAAGACACTTGTTCAAATCCAGCCCAGATCAGCAGTGAGTGAAATGCTATTACCCAAAGGTAGCTCAGTGTCCTACATGAAATGAGTTGGTGTTCTCAGTCCATTCTCCATCAAAATTGGTGATCCCGGTTAGCAGTCTCCCTATAGAGATCAAAGACTGAATAAGCACGTTTTCCCTTGCACTTCCCAATACTGTCGTTCTGTTCTTTTCCCCTTCCTTACTCCTCCAATCTTGTTCCTGTCAGGTGATCATCAGCTATGCTTATAGTAAATCAATCAAAGGGATGTCACTTGTTAATAGTTTGGGTGTACCTTCAACTTTACTCATAGGTGTCTTGGCCCAGTATCACAATCTAGGAGAAATTCTGAGCATACAAACAAAAACTTGCTTAGGAAGGAACGCCAGAAAACAATTCCTTTTTTTTTTAATTGAGATTTCTAAATTGTTTTAGCCTATGAGCATGGTGGTCTCACCCAGGCTTCCACCACCCAGTTACTCTTTGCATATGGACATCAGCAATCCTTCCATCCCTGAGTTCTCCCAAAAAACGTTTCTGCCATGCTCAGCACCTCTTAAAGTATTGTGGATACTACAGTATCAAGTTCGCTGCTCCTTTAAAGAGATAGTTCAAGCAGTTTATTAACTTAACTGAGGTGACACACCCTTCCTTTTGATCACAGCACAGTTGGTTTATAGTAAAAGTAAAACAAGTTTACTAACAAAAAGACATAGACTTAAGTGATACCAAGCAGAAAAAATAGGGATGGAAGTAGTTACAAAAAAACACAGTGAAAATATGCTACTAAGATTGAAACAAAACTTAACAAACTATAGGCTTTTGTCCAAACTTTTCTCACCATAGTCATTCTTCCAGCATGGCTGGCTAGTCCTTAGCCAGGATCCAATCATAGAGCCCACGTGCCTGGTTTTCTGTCTCCTGAGGTGAAGGATAACTTAGGGATTCTCTTCCCCCTCTCTTTATAGTCCATATAAATCTTTGCAGTATATTCTTCTGAAGAGCATCCCCAGGTAAAGTTCCTTTCCCCTGCTGTGTGTAGATGCCATGCTGGCTTCTCCCCTGTTTGTAATTTTTACAGTGCAAATGATCTTCTTGCAATCTCTGATTCAAATGAACAGGCCACTGTCCGTGGCCAGACCTGGCTTGAGGTCTCAGCTCTTTACCTTTATCTGGAAAAACCTGTTTATCACCTTCCCCTGACATGTCTGGTTCAAACGTATTTTAGTCCCATATTTCCAGCACATCTATATAATTCTTTAGAGGTTAACCGTACATATATCACACAAGAATATTAATCATCACTGAGTAATTAGTTTTCCAATGATATATGACATGCTACCTTTTGGATAAATATCATGACAACACTGTGTGAGGTGCTGGAATTGTTCAGGCCAGCTGAGATTCACTACTACATACCAGGGAGCTCTAAGGCCACACTTCCCAACTGAAATTTTGGTTGAAACTAATATGTTTCCAGGAAACATTCTGTTTTTGACAAAATTACTTTTTTTTTTAAATACAAGAATACAAGAAAATGTTTTGTTGGAAAATTTTAAGCCAGCTCTGTTGTTTATCTGAGAAGTTATTCAAAGCAGATTTAATCAGAAGCCATATATGGTGCTTTGTAGATAAGACAGCATGGCAGTGGACCTTGTACAGAATACTTGGAATATCAAGGTTTATGTTGCAAACCTTGGAGCTGACAAACGCTAATGAATTAAATAAAATTATAACCAAAAGGGTGTGAAGTAAAGTACAATAAAATATATGTGGTATTTGAGAAATTCAGGTAAAAAAGCAATATGAGAAATATTTTGCTGGGCCTTCCAAAATATACCTATTATTTTATCTAAATTTGTTGTCTAGTTACTAAATGCAGTAGAAGGTCATGATGTAAAATCTGGATAAACATCCCATCAGATTCTAACAATTTTATGTCAATTAAAATGTGTGTCCTTAAATTTCCCTCAATGATAACATTTAATTCAGTGTTATTGGTAAATGCATATTTGGTACCAGTCTCTGAAATATTTCAAATATTTCATACATTATTATTTCTCTCTCTTTTCTTGGTACTCTGTTTTCTGTGTTTTATATTTCACAAGGTGGTGACATAAGGAAACTTTCTGGATTTGCATTATGATTAGCCAGGTATCATAAGTTTATATAGAGCCTTGTCATTATCTTTTGTCAGATGTTCAGTATTTTATGTAGTAAGCATGTCCTTAATGTAACACACAGGAAAAGATATTCAAAAATAATAATACAGAAATATAGCCTAGACGAATCTACTATAATGTGGGTGCACAACTGGTTAAGAAAACTGTAGTTATCAATGGTTTACAATCGAGCTAGAAGGGCACACTGAGTGGGGTCCCACAGGCATCTCTCTTGGGTCTAGTTCTATTCAATTTCTTCATAAATGATTTAGATAATGGCATAGACAATATGTTTATAAAGTTTTTGGATGATGCTATGCTGGGAGGTGTTGCAAGAACTTTGGAGGATAGGATTAGAATTCAAAATGAACTTGACAAGCTTGAGAAATGGTCTCAAATAAATAAGATGAAATTCAATAAGGGCAAATGCAAAATATTACACTTAGAAAGAAATAATAAACTGTATGCATTTAAAATGGGAAATGACTGCCTCAGAAGGAGTACTGCAGAAAAGGATTTAGTGGTTATAATAGATCACAAACTAAATATGAGTCAACAATGTAACACTGTTGCAAAAAAACCTAACGTCATTCTGGGATGTATTACCAATAGTGTTGTAAACAAGATACGAGAAGTAATTCTTCCACTCTACTCACCGCTGATAAGGCCTCAGAGGGGGTATTGTGTCTAGGTCTTAGCATCACGTTTAGAGAAAGAAGTGCACAAATTGGAGAAAGTCCAAAGCAGAGCAACAAAAATTATTAAAGGTCTAGACAATATGACCTATGAGGAAAGATTAAAAAAACTGGGTTTGTTTAATCTGCAGAAGAGAAGACTGAGGGTGGGAGATAACAGTCTTCAAGTATGTAAAAGGTTGTTTTAAAGAGAGAGTGATGTATTGTTCTCCTTAACCACCGAGGATAGGACAACAAGTAAGCAAGGGAGATTTAGGCTAGGCATTAAGAAAAGCTTCCTAATTCTAAGGGTAGTTGTCAAGGTTCCTCCCCCACTCTGAACTCTAGGGTACAGATGTGGGGACCTGCATGAAAAAACCTCCTAAGCTTATCTTTACCAGCTTAGGTCAAAACTTCCCCAAGGTACAAAATATTCCACCCGTTGTCCTTGGATTGGCCGCTACCACCACCAAACTAATACTGGTTTACTGGGGAAGAGCTGTTTGGACGCGTCTTTCCCCCAAAAATACTTCCCAAAACCTTGCACTCCACTTCCTGGACAAGGTTTGGTAAAAAGCCACACCAATTTGCCTAGGTGACTACAGACCCAGACCCTTGGATCTTAAGAACAATGAACAATCGTCCCAACACTTGCACCCCACTTTCCTGGGAAATGTTGGATAAAAAGCCTCACCAATTTGCATAGGTGACCACAGACCCAAACCCTTGGATCTGAGAACAATGAAAAAGCATTCAGTTTTCTTACAAGACGACTTTTAATAAAAATAGAAGTAAATAGAAATAAAGAAATCCCCCCTGTAAAATCAGGATGGTAGATATCTTACAGGGTAATTAGATTCAAAAACATAGAGAACCCCTCTAGGCAAAACCTTAAGTTACAAAAAAGATACACAGACAGAAATAGTTATTCTATTCAGCACAATTCTTTTCTCAGCCATTTAAAGAAATCATAATCTAATGCATACCTAGCTAGATTACTTACTAAAAGTTCTAAGACTCCATTCCTGGTCTATCCCCGGCAGAAACCAGCATATAGACAGACACACAGACCCTTTGTTTCTCTCCCTCCTCCCAGCTTTTGAAAGTATCTTGTCTCCTCATTGGTCATTTTGGTCAGGTGCCAGCGAGGTTACCATTACCTTCTTAACCCTTTACAGGTGAGAGGAGCTTTCCCCTGGCCAGGAGGGATTTCAAAGGGGTTTACCCTTCCCTTTATATTTATGACAGTAGTTAAACACAGGTTGTGGAATCTCCATCACTGGAGGTTTTTAAGAACAGGTTAGACAAGCATCTAACAGGGAAGGTGTAGATAATCTTTAGTCCTGCCTCAGTGCAGGGGACTGGACTAGATGCCTATCAAGGTCCCTTCCAGTTCTACACATCTATGATTCTATGAATTGTTTATCCATTCTGTGTAATCTTTTCATAGCCTATCCAGAGATTTGAGAGAACTAGAGGAACTACTTTTGATCCCTCATATTTGAGAAAAATTGCTTCCAATGAAGTCATTGAGAACACAGTTAGGCTAAGACGGAGCATTTTTAAAAACCCTACCTCAAGCTTTTAATGACATTGGAGTACCATGTTAACCCAACAATATGTCATACACCTACTGAGAAGAAATGAGAAGTGGATGCAAGTTATGCTGTTGACATGATAATCTGATATTTATATAAGATTACATTCTGTTATGGAACCTGGACAAACTTCTTCCAATACAGAATATGGCCCATTTTTTTTCTACTTTCAAAAAGAATATTATTGTCTGGTTATACAGAAACTGGAAAATAATCAGCAAAAGTTATTGAGGAGGCTGTTTGCAGGTTTGCATTAGATGGCGTATTATAAGATGGAACCTCCCTGATAAGGGACCACATCAGTATTAAGGCCATACACTGCCCTGAAACCTTGCAGTGAACCCCAGCGAGGTCTGTGGCATGCCCCTTAAAATATTTTTCCCCTGTGGCTGAAGCCATAAATGGACCACAGGAATAGTTACAGAGCATTCCTTTCCAATGGACTATAAGAGGATCTTGTGAAAATAATTATAGCTTTACGCTTACAGGGCCCAAATTGAAAAAAAGGTTACATTATTCTAGGTGCCTATTTGAACACCAACAGTAAATACCCATTTTAGTAATCTAGTGTCTAAATCACTATTCAATCTCCCGAATACCTATTTTAGGCATTTAACTTTAAGCACTGAAGTGACCGACAACAAAGCAACATGAAATTAATAACGGTAGAAATGTTCTTATAGTTCACTGACTTGATTTTTCTTCTTGAAAAACAGGGACTATGATGAAATATATTATAGTGGTTTTAATGAGTACTACTTCAGCAGAGTGAAATGGAATGCAATGGGTAAGGTTTTTTGTTCATCTATGATTAGTGTGGACTCACTGTGCTCTTTCTTTGCTTCACTTGAAGATCAGCTCTACTGCACTGACCTGACAAGTTGTATTTGCATTAGAGATGGAGCCACCCTTCACTGATATATTTATCAGTGCCTGTGGCTAGTTAAGCAATGGACCATAAAGCACAAGAGCACACAAGTGCCAAGAGAACCAAAGTGATAAAGTTTTTAAAAACCCAACATCACAAGACACAGAATTGTGAAGACAAATAGCAAGGAAAAATGTAGAAGATTTTTATTTCTCCGAGAAAAGTGAAAACTATGAAGTGTCTGTGACAGATATGACAATATCCTGGACAAACCTTATGGAATTAAGATGCATCTTACTAAATTACATTAAACTTTATTAAATTAAGTTTAATACCTTTGGGGTGGGTCCACTGTATTAAAATGCAATTGTTTATGTGTTATTGTGGAACTGTATGTATCCTATCTAGGAGACATGACTAACCCTTGATCTACATAACTAGGGTGACCAGAGGGAAAGTGTGAAAAATCGGGATGGGGGGTGGGAGGTAATAGGAGCCTATATAAGAAAAAGCCCCCAAAATCGGGACTGTCCCTATAAAATCGGGACATCTGGTCACCCTATACATAACAAACTTATGTTAGTAAAACTACATCACTCAGGGGTGTGGAAAATCCACATAGTTATACCTACCTAAACCCTGGTGCAGATAGCACTATACTGACGAGAGGTCTTCTCCCTTCAACACAGCTTCTGTCTCTCCGGGAGGTGGGGTATCTACGCCAACAGAAGAAGCTCTCTCATTGGCATAGATAGCGTCTTCACTAAGCACTACAGTGGCACAGGTGCAGCTGTGCTGCTGCAGTGCTGTAAGTGCAGGCAAGCCCTAATGCAATCGCTGGGAAGTATTAGGAATTCAAAGGACTTCTGGGGAGAGTATGTGTGAAATGGATGTCCTTGGAAACACTTGTGGTGAGGGGAATGCAATTAACCCACCTCTGAGTCCATCCTTCTGAAGCTGCCCACTGAGCAGAAATCCATTGTGTGGCTGATTACCTATTTAAGGCCCAAGGCCCAAACTGGACAGTGAGGGGACTGTGCTGCCTGGAAATCCCTGCTTAGAAGGGAGCGTGACATGTGTCTCCACCCAAGAGAGGCAATGGCTGTAGAGCAGAAAGCATAGAGCGACACAATTGGTAACTGAGGTCAGGTGTTCTTCAGAGAATGAGGTTCTCCACTTTTAGATTTCACTATATTGTTTTAATAAAACATCTGGGGTCATATACACTTCCAATAGGATTTTTCAAATATACCGCAATTTCACAGGCTGCATTGTCATTTGCAAGCCACCCAGATCTCAAACTGTTTTTACAGACCACTCTCTGGGTATTAATCATCTGTCACTAAACCCAGAATGAAGAAAAGGAGGACTTGTGGCACCTTAGAGATTAACAAATTTATTTGAGCATAAGCTTTCGTGAGCTACAGCTCACTTCATCGGATGCATTCAGTGGAAAATACAGTAGGGAGATTTATATACACAGAGAACATGAAACAATGGGTGTTACCATACACACTGTAATGAGAGTGAGAGAGAAAGCTTATGCTCAAATAAATTTGTTAGTCTCTAAGGTGCCACAAGTCCTCCTTTTCTTTTTGCGGATACAGACTAACACAGCTGCTACTCTAAACCCAGAATGGCTTTTACCCATTCTGATTTTTTTGCCCAGATAAGCATATGAACTAGGAATATTGTGAATTATTTAGGATTTAATTTCATGTGCTGTTTAAACATGGTACTTTGGACTTTTTATAAAATGTCCACTCACCTATCAGGTTACAGTACTAACTCCAGAGAGGAGATGATAAAGATTTTATCACCTCTGCACTGTTAAAATAGGACATACTAATCAAAGATGGGAATTCCTGACAAGTCATAAAAAGGGCAGTATGTCCAGTAAAATGCATCACTGTGCAAATTCATCTCCTTATTCTCAGTGAGCTAATTATCAATAGTTTGCAGTGTTATAGCCATGTTGGTCCAAGGATATTAAAAAGACAAGGTGGGTGAAACAATCAGAGCAACTTCTGTTCGTGAAAGAGACGTGCTTTCGAGCATTCACAGAGCTCTTCTTCAGGTCTGGGAAAGTTATTCAGACTGTCACAGATAAATACAAGGTGGGACAAAAAAGAGATTAACAGATGTTTCAAGAAACCATTCAAGGTGAAGGGGGGATTTGACAACTCTACAGTCATAGGAAAAAAGAGGGTTAGTGGGTTACAGATTGTTATAATGAGCCATAAATCCAGTGTCTTTACTCAATTAATTATTGTTGGTGTCTTGCAAAGTTATAAATTAAAGCTCCAAATCTAGTTGTCTGAATGTTTTGTGCAGACTTCCTCTGAGAACAAGGACTGAAAGGTCAGATATGGAGTGATCATTTTGTGAAAAGTGTTCACCGATGTGTGATACAGTGTTTTTGTATTTTATCATTTTTCTGTGCGCGTTCATTCAAGAACATAATGGTTGCCCTGTTTCACCTACATAGCTTTATTGGGGCATTTAGTGCACTGGAGGAGATACACGACATGTTGTGATAGGCTTATGTAGGACACATCATCAACTTATCGAAACTCCCTTAACTGGAGCTGAACTATATATACTCTCCAAGGTACTGAACTTCTGCTCCACCACAGAACCTGATATCATATTAACATGTGGTGAAGTGGAATAACTCTTTCACCAACTCCGCCTCAAAGAACTCTTTCATAACAAAGACAACATCACCTACACCTACCGTGTCTCTACTGACCATCATAAAAAGAATAATCTGACTGGACATCCTACAGCAGATAAAAACACAAACTTGATCAATACATTGATTGCTTCAGGGGAAAAAAATGGACTGTGAAATCCTTAACAAACATCTCATCCACTGCAATCTCTCCATTGCCGAGACAGCTGAACAGTCCCCGAAATCCAACTATCAGATAGCGATCAAACCAGCAGACAAAGAGAACACCATTGTAGTCCTCAACCGTGATGACTATATCAATGAGGCCAACGAACAACTTTCCGACATCAAAGACTATAAAGAACTTAAATAAGACTCCAATCCACAATTCACCCAGGTACTTAAGGATATCATTATATCCTTCCCCAAAGAACCCCAAGAGAAGCTCTACAACCTCATCCCCCATGAACCCATCCCAGGGACCTTCTACATGCTTCCTAAGATACACAAAGGAATCCAGACAGACCCATCATATTTGACCATGGCACTCTTACTGAAGGAATATTGGCACTTACAGAAATCATCCACAACCCACTCACTACACAAAAGACCAGTTTCCTCCAGGACATGATCAACTTCCTCCAGACATTCCACAACATTGACAGCTTCCCTCAGAACACCATTCTTGTTGCCATGGATGTCACCACTCTATACAGCAACATACCTCACAAAGCATGGAATTGCTGTATGCCTCAAATATCTGCAAGACAATGGACAACATTCAGCTATCTACCCCAAACACACCAGACCCTGCCATAAGAACATATGCAAAACCTGAAGATGTAGCTCCAATGCTACGATGATCAATACCCTCCACAGAACATCTTTCAAGATCCATGGGTCCTACACGTGGTGTATCTCATTCAGGGCACGAAATGCTCTGATAACAACTATGTGGGTGAATCAAGACAATCCCTATGCTCCCAAATGGACTCACACACAAAATGATAAAAGACAAAAACACCATATCACCCATAGGCTAACACTTTTCACAGAATGATCACTCTGTAACTGACCTCTCAATCCTCATCCTCAAAGGAAGGTGCCTTCAAAAGGCATGCCTTGGAATTTAAATTCATAGAATCATAGAACTGGAAGGGACCTCGAGAGGTCATCTAGTCCAGTCCCCTGCACTCAAGGCAGGACTAAGTATTATCTAGACCATCCCTGATCGGTGTTTGTCATAACTCTACTAGGCAACACAAATCAAGGACTTAAGACACTAGATTTAGGCTCATTATAACAATCTAACCCTCCTTTGTCCTACAACTGTAGATGAGTTAGCTGCCCACTTTACCTTGAATGATCTCTTGCAACATAACTCCTTATCTGTTCCACCTTGTATTCAGCTTGTGATGCGTGGAGTATCTTTCCCAGACCTAAAGAAGAGCTCTGTGTAATCTCAACAACTTGTCTGTTTCACCAACAGAAGTTGGTGCAACAGAAGATATTTCATTACCCACCTTGTCTCATTATCAATAGTGATGCCTTTAAAAGTGCCCTTAAAATGCAATATAGATCTTACATTGCCTGTTTGCCTGAGCAGCTTCAAATAATGAAAAACATAATAACCTAACATTGATTTGTGGTATACATGGCTTTGCTCCACAGCAACCAAGGAAGGAACATTGAGATTTGGCCTCCCTAAACCAAGACAATTGTCGGCAGAAAAGTACTGGAGGCAGATACCATTTTATAGCATTATTTTGCCACTCTATGATTTTGCTGCATTGCCTCTCCTTATTTTCTGTGAAAACCTGGGCTGGTAAGGCTCCTTCTGCCTCCGCAGGCAGAAAGGACAAAAAACATTTGTGGTTATGATTTAGCTTTTTAAATGTTTGTTTTTTTTCATTTTTAAAATTATTTGATTAACATTTTACTTTACCACCTTTAGAGCATTGTTTGCTACTATGGTTCAAGGAAATAACATATAGTAAAAACTGAATCACTTTCTTCAAAACTCATTAGCTTTGCCCACAGTTCACCCCAAGCAATTTTGTACTTACACATGAGCTTTGAACAAAGCCTGAAGCAGTTTCTACTGTAGCAAAAAATGTTTACAGGAATGTAAACTAAACCAAAATATTAGCTGATAATTTAAAACTGAAATAACATTTAAAAAAGCTAAATTACCGACAAGTTATGAGAAAGAACGAGGAGTACTTGTGGCAACTCTAAGCTACCACTCTGAAACCTGTCGACAAGTTATGGTAAGTTTAGATTGTTCATTTATGAGTTACAGAGCAAATTTGGTGCCACGCTTAGTAATAAATACTGAACACAAGGAAGTTTGGGATCTGACTTTAGATAAAAAGAATGCTTTCAAGAATCTCTTTGAATGGTGGTTATACACAAACACATATGGCACAAAGAAAAGGAGTACTTGTGGCACCTCAGAGACTAACAAATTTATTTGAGCATAAGCTTTCGTGAGCTATAGCTCACTTCAGTATGCATCCAATGAAGTGAGCTGTACCTCACAAAAGCTTATGCTCAAATAAATTTGTTAGTCTCTAAGGTGCCACAAGTACTCCTTTTCTTTTTGCGAATACAGACTAACATGGCTGCTACTCTGAAACCTGACAAAAGGCACAATAACACTGCCATCTATTGGATGGACTCAGGACTTTGAGAATTTGTAGTTGTCTCACCAGAAAAACAGGTTTCAGAGTAGCACCCCTGTTAGTCTGTATTCGCAAAAAGAAAAGGAGTACTTGTGGCGCCTTAGAGACTAACAGAAAACAGGCTATCAGTCAGGCCTATTATCAATGAAAGCTAAGGGGCTCCAGCAACAGACGCTTGTGAGGGGAAGCTATGTGCTAGTAATCAGGGTGCCAGGAGACCCAAGTTTTCATTTTAATTCTATTAGTCTGCCACTGATTTGGCTTCTGACAAGTCTGATTGTCTCTGCAGGCAGTCATGCATTCACACCAACTCTCTCTTTTTGGTATAATAATTTATATTTTGCACCTTAAATTTGTATTATTGACTAAAGCCAAAGCAAATCTTAGCGTTTTATATGCAGATCTCCACTTTTTATCAATACGTCCAGTCCTTTATAGCTTGGCTGAATACTGCCCAGTTTTTGTTTTGTTTTACAGCCTGGTGTAACATTTATAGTCATGCTCTAAGTGAAACAAACATTTTTTTCATGCATTCACTAATACCTTCAAAACAGGACCATGAAGAGTACTGTAACATTTTTAAAGCATGTTTTCCTTCCACATGTGGGAGGCTTTGATGTGCCTGAAAAAACTATCACAGCAAGGTCTCTGTGTGTTTCCAGATATGTGGAGCTCCTGCCAATATGTGAACAATCACTGTGGCTACGAGGATTTCTGACTGGAATGTGTTCAGCAGGCTGCAGATTCTAAAGAGTATTATCCACCCAAAACACCAGCAACATCTTAAAGTTTCTTAGCTGCACCTCACTGCACAGAAGCCAAAATGTCCAAGAGGGATCCTTAAACATCTGTTCATTTGTGAAGATAAATAATCTCTGCTTACAAGTAGAGAGCATTTACCTAAACTTCATCCACATCCACAGGCTAATTGGCAGGCCTCAGAATGTCTTTGTTTATTAAACTGTCTGTTTATTCTGACTGTGTAGGTTTGGAAGGATTCAGTTTTTATTGGCTAAGTTTTGGTCAACGTAAATTTCACTGTCCACATACAAACTGCCGAAAAAAATATTCCCATCAATAATTATCAAAATTTCGAGATATGCAAAGTGAGAAAAATCCTGCTTGAGACTTACCGGAATTTTATTTAAGGATATTGGATGTGTGATATTGACAAGTTGTGTTTTAACAGTTATAAAGCTTCAACTTTTAAAATCTCAACATCTACTGTCATTAAATAATTATTGTCTGAACCCCTCCGAAAATTTTCCACAACTGTGAAAATTTAAAATCAATAAATTTTTTTAAATGCTTAAAAATAAGCATGGATATTATCCATTGAAATTATTTAAAAAATTGAATTCTGCTGCACCTATGTATATGCAAGCACATTGTCCTGAAGCTCTAGAGGGTAAGTAGCTGTCTGCTGCCACCTGCTGGTGAAGGGGGCAAGAACAGCCACAGAGCTGCTTCATCTTGAGAACTGGGGATGCACAGAAGCTATGGAGGGGAAGGAGCTCTTTTCCCCCAATCTATTGGTGAACAGGGAGAAGTATAGCTACAGCGAGTTTCATTTGCATAAGATTTGCATCCAGAATTCCTCAAGTGAAACTTTGAGAGCCACCATAACTGTACAGGCACAAAATTGGTTGGGTAGTGGGAATGAAACAGAAAGAGGAGGGAAAAGGGCTCCTACCTTGTGGAAGGAGTTGGCTCAAGGGTCCTACATAGCACTGGTTTCCTCCACTGAGAACCCGTTGCTGTTGGAAGGACACTTCAGTGGGAGATGATGCAGAGATGGCTCTTTGATGGGATGCAACACACAGAGGGCTCTTTGCTGAGGCTGCAGAGGAGAGTGAGGCCCCTACTACCCAGTCACTAAATCAAGCTGAAATCATTACAGCTGGACTAGGTGGTGAAGCCTCACCCAGAACTGCACAAGGGACTGGAGATAGGCCTGCCCAAGTGCACCTGGGACTGTGCTACACCAAACTGTGAGTGGGATTTAGCATATGAGGGATGGGGAGTAATGTGGTAACGGGACATTTGTCTATCGCACATTTACACTGGTAGGTGGGGAACAGAGTTAACATTGCAAAAGAACAGGAGTACTTGTGGCACCTTAGAGATTAACAAATTTATTTGAACATAAGCTTTCATGGGCTAAAACCCACTTCATCAGATGCACGCAGTGGAAAATACAGTGCCAAAGTTACTGTGGGGGAGTGTTTTACTTCTCATTCATTTAGAGATGTAGTCGTTGTATTTCCCCAAGCTGATGATGCGTTTCCTTTCCCCAATAAAGTTTTCCTTGTTTCATACACAGGCTTGGTACTTGCAAGTGAAGTAGTATTTCCTGTTAAGGGCACCCAGGGAAGATATTTAGTGATCTCAGAAATTCTGGTTGGGAGCTTGAATCCATGGTGTTCGTTAGTTTGAAAAGGGACCCCCAGCATCTGAACAAGCACAACAGAACCACTAACCCAGGAACCTATCCTTGCAACAAAGCCCATTGCCAACTGTGTCCACATATCTATTCAGGGGACACCATCATAGGGCCTAATCACATCAGCCACAATATCAGAGGCTCGTTCACCTGCACATCTACCAATGGGATATATACCATCATGTGCCAACAATGCCCCTCTGCCATGTACATTGGCCAAACTGGACAGTCTCTACGTAAAAGAATAAATGGACACAAATGAGATGTCAAGAATTATAACATTCAAAAACCAGTTGGAGAACACTTCAATCTCTCTGGTCACTCGATTACAGACCTAAAAGTGGCAATACTTCAACAAAAAAACTTCAGAAATAGACTCCAAAGAGAGACTGCTGAATTGGAATTAATTTGCAAACTGGATACAATTAACTTAGACTTGAATAGAGACTGGGAGTGGATGGGTCATTACACAAACTAAAACTATTTCCCCATGTTTATTCCCCCCGCCCGCTGTTCCTCAGACGTTCTTGTCAATTGCTGGAAATGGCCCACCTTGATTATCACTACAAAAGGTTCCCCTCCCCCCACCCCCCCGCTCTCCTGCTGGTAATAGCTCACCTTAAGTGATCACTCTCCTTACAGTGTGTATGGTAACACCCATTGTTTCATGTTCTCTATGTTCTCACACTCCCAAGAGAAGGAGGTGGGTGGTGGCGGTCGGGGACTCTCTCCTCCGGGGGACTGAGTCATCTATCTGCCGCCCTGACCGGGAAAACCGAGAAGTCTGCTGCTTGCCAGGGGCTAAGATTCGCAATGTGACGGAGAGACTGCCGAGACTCATCAAGCCCTCAGATCGCTACCCCTTCCTGCTTCTCCACGTGGGCACCAATGATACTGCCAAGAATGACCTTGAGCGGATCACTGCGGACTACGCGGCTCTGGGAAGAAGGATAAAGGAGTTTGAGGCACAAGTGGTGTTCTCGTCCATCCTCCCCGTGGAAGGAAAAGGCCAAGGCAGGGACCGTCGAATTGTGGAAGTCAACGAATGGCTATGCAGGTGGTGTCGGAGAGAAGGCTTTGGATTCTTTGACCATGGGATGGTGTTCCATGAAGGAGGAGTGCTGGGCAGAGACGGGCTCCATCTTACGAAGAGAGGGAAGAGCATCTTTGCCAGCAGGCTGGCTAACCTAGTGAGGAGGGCTTTAAACTAGGTTCACCGGGGGAAGGAGACCAAAGCCCTGAGGTAAGTGGGAAAGCGGTATACCGGGAGGAAGCACAGGCAGGAACGTCTGTGAGGGGAGGGCTCCTGCCTCATACTGAGAATGCGGGGCGATCAGCAGGTTATCTCAAGTGCTTATATACGAATGCACAAAGCCTTGGAAACAAGCAGGGACAACTGGAGGTCCTGGTGATGTCAAGGAATTATGATGTGATTGGAATAACAGAGACTTGGTGGGATAACTCACATGACTGGAGTACTGTCATGGATGGTTATAAACTGTTCAGGAAGGACAGGCAGGGCAGAAAAGGTGGGGGAGTAGCACTGTATGTAAGGGAGCAGTATGACTGCTCAGAGCTCCGGTATGAAACTGCAGAAAAACCTGAGTGTCTCTGGATTAAGTTTAGAAGTGTGAGCAACAACAGTGATGTAATGGTGAGAGTCTGCTAGAGACCACCGGACCAGGGGGATGAGGTGGATGAGGCTTTCTTCCGGCAACTCGCAGAAGCTACTAGATCGCACACCCTGGTTCTCATGGGTGACTTTAATTTTCCTGATATCTGCTGGGAAAGCAATAGAGTGGTGCATAGACAATCCAGAAAGTTTTTGGAAAGCGTAGGGGACAATTTCCTGGTGCAAGTGCTAGACGAGCCAACTGGGGGGGGGGGAGCTTTTCTTGACCTGCTGCTCACAAACAGGGAAGAATTAGTGGGGGAAGCAAAAGTGGATGGGAATCTGGGAGGCAGTGACCATGAGTTGGTTGAGTTCAGGATCCTGACACAGGGAAGAAAGGTAAGCAGTAGGATACAGACCCTGGACTTCAGGAAAGCAGACTTCGACTCCCTCAGGGATCGGATGGGTAGGATCCCCTGGGGGACTAACATGAAGGGGAAAGGAGTCCAGGAGAGCTGGCTGTATTTCAAGGAATCCCTGTTGAGGTTACAGGGACAAACCATCCCAATGAGTCGAACGAACAGTAAATATGGCAGGCGACCAGCTTGGCTTAACGGTGAAATCCTAGCGGATCTTAAACATAAAAAAGAAGTTCACAAGAAGTGGAAGTTTGGACATATGACCAGGGAAGAGTATTAAAATATTGCTCGGGCACGTAGGAATTAAATCAGGAGGGCCAAATCGCTCCTGGAGCTGCAGCTAGCAAGAGATGTCAAGAGTAACAAGAAGGGTTTCTTCAGTGTGGGCCCCTTACTGAATGAGGGAGGCAATCTAGTGACAGAGGATGTGGAAAAAGCTACTGTGCTCAATGCTTTTTTTGCCTCTGTCTTCACTAACAAGGACAGCTCCCAGACTGCTGCGCTGGGCATCACAACATGGGGAGTAGATGGCCAGCCCTCTGTGGAGAAAGAGGTGATTAGGGACTATTTAGAAAAGCTGGACGTGCACAAGTCCATGGGGCCGGACGAGTTGCATCCGAGAGTGCTAAAGGAATTGGCGGATGTGATTGCAGAGCCATTGGCCATTATCTTTGAAAACTCGTGGCGAACGGGGGAAGTCCCAGATGACTGGAAAAAGGCTAATGTAGTGCCCATCTTTAAAAAAGGGAAGAAGGAGGATCCTGGGAACTACAGGCCAGTCAGCCTCACCTCAGTACCCGGAAAAATCATGGAGCAGGTCCTCAAGGAATCAATCCTGAAGCACTTACATTAGAGGAAAGTGATCAGGAACAGTCAGCATGGATTCACCAAGGGAAGGTCATGCCTGACTAATCTAATCGCCTTCTATGATGAGATTACTGGTTCTGTGGATAAAGGGAAAGCAGTGGACGTGTTATTCCTTGACTTTAGCAAAGCTCCCACGGTCTCCCACAGTATTCTTGTCAGCAAGTTAAAGAAGTATGGGCTGGATGAATGCACTATAAGGTGGGTAGAAAGTTGGCTAGATTGTCGGGCTCAACGGGTAGTGATCAATGGCTCCATGTCTAGTTGGCAGCCGGTGTCAAGTGGAGTGCCCCAGGGGTTGGTCCTGGGGCCGCTTTTGTTCAATATCTTCATGAATGATCTGGAGGATGGTGTGGATTGCACTCTCAGCAAATTTGCGGATGATACTAAACTGGGAGGAGTGGTAGATACGCTGGAGGGCAGGGATAGGATACAGAGGGACCTAGACAAATTGGAGGATTGAGCCAAAAGACATCTGATGAGGTTCAATAAGGATAAGTGCAGGGTCCTGCACTTAGGATGGAAGAACCCAATACACAGCTACAGACTAGGGACCAAATGGCTAGGCAGCAGTTCTGCGGAAAAGGACCTAGGGGTGACAGCGGACGAGAAGCTGGATATGAGTCAGCAGTGTGCCCTTGTTGCCAAGAAGGCCAATGGCATTTTGGGATGTATAAGTAGGGGCATTGCCAGCAGATCGAGGGATGTGATCGTTCCCCTCTATTCGACATTGGTGAGGCCTCATCTGGAGTACTGTGTCCAGTTTTGGGCCCCACACTACAAGAAGGATGTGGATAAATTGGAGAGAGTCCAGCGAAGGGCAACAAAAATGATTAGGGGTCTGGAACACATGACTTATGAGGAGAGGCTGAGGGAATTGGGATTGTTTAGTCTGCAGAAGAGAAGAATGAGGGGGGATTTGATAGCTGCTTTCAACTACCTGAGAGGTGGTTCCAGAGAGGATGGTTCTAGACTATTCTCAGTGGTAGAAGAGGACAGGACAAGGAGTAATAGTCTCAAGTTGCAGTGGGGGAGGTTTAGGTTGGATATTAGGAAAAACTTTTTCACTAGGAGGGTGGTGAAACACTGGAATGCGTTACCTAGGGAGGTGGTAGAATCTCCTTCCTTAGAAGTTTTTCAGGTCAGGCTTGACAAAGCCCTGGCTGGGATGATTTAATTGGGGATTGGTCCTGCTTTGAGCAGGGGGTTAGACTAGATGACCTCCTGAGGTCCCCTCCAACCCTAATATTTTATGATTCTATGATTCTATATAAATCTCCCCACTGTATTTTCCACTGAATGCATCCGACGAAGTGAGCTGTAGCTCACGAAAGCTTATGCTCAAATAAATTTGTTAGTGTCTAAGGTGCCACAAGTACTCCTGTTCTTTTTGCGAATACAGACGAACATGGCTGCTACTCTGAAACCGGCCCTTGTTGTGGCTGACAATCCCTGGCAGAAGGGTTCCATATAACTTTTCAAAAGTGTGTGATCCCACACAGACGGCAACTGTTTGATTGTGGGGAAACAGCAGGCATTCTATCTGACAATCTCTTGTTGCAGCAGGTGTCTGCAACCTTTTACTGCTGGCTAAGTGACGTATTATCCTACTGATGTTAAGAGTCATAAATCTTCCTTTCATTTGGCAGGTGTTAAAAAAAAAGCTCTCTTTACTGAAGATTATGACTGACAATCCTGTTTCAAAAGCACTAGCACCTACTACCAGAAATTGAACTAGACAGGTGGTGTAGACAATCAGGGATTAACGGAAACCTCATAAACCATACAGAAAAAATGCTTTATGTTGGGAAGCACCATCTGTATCAAAAGCTGTTGCTTTTTCCTATGTAAATTTCCCCTTCCTATGCACTTTGAAGGCTAAATGGCTTGTGCTTCTCCAGTTGCACACGACATCCTAACCCTTAAAACAGGGCCTGAACAAAGTGTAGACCAGTTTCCTACCATATCCTTGTATGGGCCATGTATGCTGTCCAGCATACCCCTGAACTGAGCATACTTACCTGTGCTTGTTCTTCCAGGTACCTGTTTCAGAAGCCGATGTCATCCTCCACAAAGCTCTACCCAACACTGATGGATCTAAGAGCCTGGGAAAGAGCTAAGATGCAGGCAGTTTTCGTACTGCTATAATTATCTCAGTTTGAAACCAATATAGTTGAAGTGATACAACCCACTGGTGTTACATCAATATAAAGGTGTTTCTGTTGGTAGATATACACACACACACACACAGATACCAACAGAAGCACTTTTGCACCGATATAAATTGTAACCACAGTAGGAGGTTGTACTATTCTGGTTTCTAAGCTAACTTAGCACTACAAAGACCATTCCTAAGAGATCCAGGTCTGTTAGCTGTAGATGTTTCATCAATACCTACGTGTGTCCATTAACTAGAGTACCACACTGCACATGTGTGGGTGACACTTCCACATTCTCTCTCTAGGCAGGGGGGTGTGGCAGCCACTCTCAATTCTGTATCCTTTTCCTTCTTAGAATCCGGATCTGAACCCCATCTCTGTCCCTTTCCATCTTAGAACCTCTCACACATATATTTGTATTTTACATGTCTTATCTATCTATAAATCAGGGTCAAATATCTTCTAATGAAAAAAAGACCCAGGAACTAAATAGAAAAGCCACAGAAGCAGAGGACTGTGCAGCTGGCTTCTAGGTGATCTATGGCACAATCATGTTTTCACTTGAGTCATGAGAGCACCCATGAAGTGCTAGTCCTAGTCCTAATCAACTTTCTAATGATCTTCTAGCAGGTTGTTAATTCCAATGCTTGCATGCATTGTTTTATCTGGAGTCCTCTACAGAGATAGAATTTCTTCTGGAGAGAAATAATGGCAACAGTGTAAGAAATCCCCAGGCACACTGTAGTAATATTGCAGCATTAGTTTGGGAAGGTGCCATGGGAACAACATTTTGGGAAGAACAAAGTTCTACAGCAGAGACTGCTTGGGAGGAGGCATATGGGCAAACATGAAGAGATCAGTCTCATGGAATTCTGAGTCCACCCGGTGGAGGAGCAGGTTTATCCCTTTGCATCTAGTATATGTAGTGGGAAAAGTGCTCTGGTAAGCAATATAAATTTGATACAGAAGATGTTACTTCGGGTGGAAACTGTGCTCAGGACAATAGGGGGTTGCTAGTAAAGACTGATGGACAAGTGAGTAATTAATTACATTCAAGAATAGAGTAAATAAGATAAAATAAAGACATGCAGAAAGCCTCCCTAGGTTTGACGGTTCTGGTTAAGAATCTAAGTTTCAGCTGTCTGTGTATTTCCTTTCTACATGCTTTCTTACTGCCCACTCAAAGTCAGAATGTTGCACCGTGCAGATAAGATTTTTACAGTAGGCTCACATTCACAAAGAAGAATGGGAAATTGTTTTATTTGTAGCTATACTCTGGCAAAACTTCCCATTTATGCTACTGTTTTTGCAAAGTCATGCCATTCCCATGAAGAGTGGAATGGAAAACACTGTACAATTTATTTTATTTATTTATTGCTTTATTTCAAGACATGCCATTTGCAGGATGCAGCGGGCTGCCGACGTGCCCTCCTGCACCAGTGCGCCAAACTCCTGGGCCTGCTTCCTGTGGGAGGGACTCCTTAAATTTATGGAGAGTGTCCCATAAATTAAAGTTATAGCGGCCCAGGAGGCAGGGGTTTGCCACCCGAAACTATAGACTCGCCGTTGAATAATTTTTTCTTCCTAACAAGTCCAGCTGCTTGGCCTCCTTGTTTTTTGGGGTGGAACTAGAGTGCACCTGCTTTTCCTTTTCATTGGCCGCTGAAACCACCAGCGAGCCAGGGGACAGGTGCATATACAGATATTCAAAACTTTTGGCTGGAACAAAGTACTTTTTCTCAGTTCGTTTTGAGGTGGGAGAGATGGAGGAGGGCGTCTGCCAAATGGCCATGGCAATTTTAAGGACTCCTTCGTGAACCAGCTGCGCTAAATGGGCAGGGGTCGAGGCTGACAGGACATTAAACAGAATGTCTTCCTGTTCAGCCATCTCCTCCACTTTCAAGCCCAGGTTGTCGGCTACTCACCGAAGCAAGTCCTAGTAGTCCTTAAAGACAGGTTTCAGAGTAACAGCCGTGTTAGTCTGTATTCGCAAAAAGAAAAGGAGTACTTGTGGCACCTTAGAGACTAATCAATTTATTTGAGCATAAGTTTTCGTGAGCTACAGCTCACTTCATCGGATGCTATGCTATGCTATGCTATGCTATGCATCTGAGGAACTGAGCTATAGCTCACGAAAGCTCATGCTCAAATAAATTGGTTAGTCTCTAAGGTGTCACAAGTACTCCTTAAAGTTATCAGGCGGGCTAGTGCTGGATGGGCCCGCGACCGCCTCATCGGGGGAGGACGAGGAGCACTGTATGGGTGCAGGGGGGCCCAGTTTCTCCTTTTCCACTGGGGAGGATGGGTTGTGGGTAAGCACAGTCTCTTGAACTTAGGCCACTGGGTGTTCCTCTGGTATCGGGCCCGGTGCCAGCAGCTGCTGTTCCGTGGCAGTGGCTGATGAATGGACCGAGGGGGGCATCACCATGACTGAAACCCCCCATGCGTTCCAACACTGCCACTGAGCAGGCCACTGACCTGGCTTCCACTGTCCAGCTGCCACCGATGTCAGCTCCGACGCCCAGTCCCACCTCTGAGGCCGAGGTGATGGGCTGAAGTGGCCTGGGGTACCGGAGGAGCCCCCTTCCGGAGACCACAGAGGGGCTGTCAAGGCCTGGGCCTTCAAAGGCGTTGGTGCCAGCAGGGGAGTAGGTCCAGTCCTGCTCGCAGGGGTCAAAGGAGGACCTTTTGTTGGGCTGATGGTCCCAACCGGGGAGGGCCGACCACGGGGCTCTGGTGTAGGCAGGCAGCTCGGGTCCGGCTCCTTGCTCACAGCCAATTGGACCTTTTTTGTTGGTGCCGGGGAACTGTGCTTCTTGCCCCTTCTCTTCGGCACTGGTGAGGTGGAGCGGTGCCAGGAGGATCCCAGTGCCACATTTTTGCGCCGATGCCGAGGTGTGGCGCAGAGGGCGGACTCCATAAGCAGGGCTCTAAGCCTGATGTCTCTCTTCTTCTGCGTGTGAGGCCTAAAGTTCTTACAAATGCGGCACCGCTCTTTAACGTGCGCTTCCCCCAGGCACTTGAGACAGCTGCTGTGCGGAGGTCACTAACAGGCATAGGCCCTTTTATAAGAGTTGCAGGGCTTAAAGCCCGGAGACTGGGGCATGCCCTGCCAAGGGCAAAGTCCCACTGGGACCTAATTACTAACACTAACTACCACAATTAACATGTACTTAACACTAAAGATAACTATATGCAAAGCTAAAAGGCACAAAGCCCAAAGGAAGTAACCGCAAGTCCTTGACGAGGAAGGAAGGCGCTCCGACTGACCACCATGGATGGTAAGAAGGAAATGAGAGGGTGCAGGGCCGGTGGCATCTGATATACCGTGCCAGGAGCGTGGCACTCCAGAGAGCACCATAGGCAGCCCTACGGGTACCACTAAGTCAAAAGTCTCTGACGGCTGTGCACATGGGCGCGCACACACCTAGAATGGAATCGACATGACCAAGCACTCAAAGAAGAATTAACTTTTTCTACTCTTTTTTATTAGCCCACAATACCAACTGAGAAAATGTGTTTGTTTATACAAAATAGAGTTCAATACTTTCCAGAAAATCTTTAAGTGGTGACAAGGATAAAAATTACAGAAAAGTCAACTGAACGGAAAACTGCAGGCCTTTAAAAACAATAAAGAAAACATACATTTAATTATATGCAAGGCGCATGAAGAATGGGAAAAGAAGTGGGGTTGGCGGGAGGAAAACACCAAAGAACTGTTGTATGCTATCCTAATTATTAGCATGCCCTTTTGCAGAGCGGTACCAGATATTGGGGGCCTTGCAAATCAGCTTCCCAGTGGAGGGAAAAAAACAGTGATAAGGAGTTTGGGTATATTCTTAGTGTAACTTGTGTTATTTATGCACACACCACCCCGGAACAGCATTGATCACAAACTGAATGTAGGCAAGCCCCTCCTTTAGGAGTCTCAGCCCAATACTAATGCCTGGTGTCTGAAATCAGGGCCTACAGCAGAACCAGTCTGGAAGCAGGGACTGCAGCAGAGATAGTCTCCAGGCAACATAACAAGTGCAGCTGACTTGTAGTAGGTTTCAGAGTAACAGCCTTGTTAGTCTGTATTCGCAAAAAGAAAAGGAGTACTTGTGGCACCTTAGAGACTAACCAATTTATTTGAGCATAAGCTTTCTTGAGCTACAGCTCACTTCATCCGATGATCCCCAGATCCCTAAATGGCCCCCCTCAAGGATTGAACTCACAACCCTACGTTTAGCAGGCCAATTCTCAAACCACTGAGCTATCCCTCCCCCTGGGTGGGGGGGTCTCCCTTTTTCAAGGAGAGTACCCTAACCAGTGGGCTAAAAGTTAAGAGGGAGGTACTCCTCTCCCCTGCCCCTCAGGATGTTTTGTGTGAATTCGCCAAAGGGGCCCAATCCAGTAGGCGTGCTCAGAAGCACCTACCACATCAGGTCCTACATGCCACTTAAGTGGCAAGACACTGTCTTCTCAAAGTTTGTGAATCACTCTGGAGCTTAGGTGGGAGATAGGCAGCCAGATGCTAAGAAGGAAGCAGCAGTGCACATGCTCAGAGGCAGGAACTTTTACAGCAGAAACTTAGTCACTAAGTAAGGTTGCCACATGTCCGGTTTTTGACTGGAACACCCAATCGAAAAGGCACCCTGGCGGCTCTGGTCAGCACTACTGACTGGGTCGTTAAAAGTCTAGTTGGCAGGTAGGCTCTGTGCCCAGCTCCAGGGAAGTGGCTGGCATGTTTCTCCGACACCTAGACAGAGGCATGGCCGGGGGGCTCCACGCACCGCCCCCGCCCTGAGCACCGGCTCCGCAGCTCCCACTGACTGGGAGCCATAGCCAATGAGAGCTGCGAGGGCGCTGTCTGTGGGTGCACAGAACTCCCTGGCCCACCTAGGAGCCGGAGAGACGTGTGGCCACTTCCTAGGAGCCGCCTGAGATAAGTGCCATCTGGAGCCTGCACCTCTCACCCCCCCACACACCTAAACTCCCTCCCGTAGTCGATACCCCGCACCCCCTCCTGCACCCCAACTCCCTCCCGGAGTCCACACCCCACACCCCCTCCTGCACTTTAACCCCCTGCCCAACCCGGAGCCCCCTCCTATACCCTGAACCCCTAATTTCTGGCCCCAGCCCAGAGCCCATACCCCCTCTCACAGCCCAACTCTCTGCCCCAGCCCCTCCCACACTCCGAATCTCTCGGCCCCACCCCAGAACCCTCACCCCTTCCGCCTCCCATACCCCAATCCACTGCCCCAACCCGGAGCCCCCACCCACACTCTGAACCCTGCGGCCCCACCCACCAGCCCAGAACCCCTCTTGCACCCAAACCCCTCGTCCCTGGCTCACCCCAGAGCCCGTTCCCCCAGCCAGAACCCTCACCCCTGCCCGCACCCAACCCCCTGCCCCAGCAGGTGAAAGTGAGCGAGGGTGGGGGAGAGTGAGTGACAGGCGGCGGGGGAGGGGTGTGGAGTCAGCGGGAGCGGGGCCTCAAAAAAGGGGCAGGGCAAGGGTGTTCAGTTTTCTGCAATTAGAACGCTGGCAATCCTATCACCAAGTAAGTTTAGGCATCTACAGGGTTCAACAGGACTTTTATGCACTGCGGTGGTCTCAAAGCTGGGACTTAGGTGCCTAACGCCCTTTGTGCACCCAGGCCTGTTTCCTTGGCTATATTTGCAAATAAAACAGCTCCTTATTCCCTTTTTATAAAATGTCCCTAAATTGGATTTTGTTGAATTTTTTTTTGGACGGGGGGGAAATCTTCTTTTAAAATGGCTTTGCAAACCATATGAATATTTTTGTGGAACACTGTAGCAAAATTTTTTTTTCATACATTCAAAATTATTTTTTATTGGTTTCCCCCCTCCCTTTTCCACTGGAAAAAAGTGAGAGGAGGACAAGAGAAAGAAATGAAAAACATCCACATAAACCAAAATACTGAAATCTAAACATTGTTTTGAATGGCAATTTTTCATTTAAATGAAAAATAAAAAAATCTGTGAAAAGTTCAGAAAAAATGAAGGTTTATTTGAGGAGCAGAGGAGGAGGGGACACAAAATACTATTTCTGACCAGCCTTACCCAGAATCTCTCTACATCTAGGAAACATGTAGGGCTCATCATGTTTTCAAAACTGCTTAACGTATGGATGCCCTTCTTCCATTAATTTTAATGAGAATTAGGCTTCTGGGTGGCTTTGAAAATCTTAGCCTAATACTATTACATATACCAAGTGTCTTGAGCAAAATATGGCTTCTGAAACTCTCAGAATGAGATTCTTATTCCACACTCCAATTGTGGGGAAGCTGTATGTATTTTCCTCCATTTTAAGGATTAATTGCCATTGTTATCACTCAGAGAGCAATGAAATGTGTCAAAAATAAATCCTACAAATGAAATAGCAAGAGCAGATGTGCATGTTTATCACATCAATTTCATGCTTATGTTGGCAGCCTGCTATGTCAGAAAAAGCTACAGACATCAGCATGACAGCAATTTGAAACTGCAAACTTTTATTTGGTACGAGTGCACCCACCTACAAAGAACAGCAATAAATTTTTCATTTTCACGGGAGATCATTCAGATAGCTGCATCCATTCACATTTTAAAGTGGGCTTAAAAGGACAATACTTTCCCTGTCCTTATTTAAGAGATACTTTGTTTTCTAATAAGCTAGGAAGAAGGATGGTCCAGCAGCTAAGGGCATAGCCTGAAACTCATGCCAGACAACCTGGGTTCAATTCCCTGCTCTACCACAGACCTCTTGTGTGACCTCAGCCAAATCACTTGTCTCTCTGTACCTCAGTCTCCCATCTGTAAAATGGGAATAACAGCACTTCTCTACCTCACAGGGGTGTTCTGAAGACATACGTTAAACACTGTGAGGTGCTAAGATACTATGGTAATGGGGGTCTCCTAAGTACCTAAAACAGATAATAAGTTAATTCACTGGTACTAGATCCTCAGGCATGCCTAACCTCTGCCGCTTGGAAAGTGGGAGCATAAAGGACGTAAGTGGCTTTCTATTACCTCACACCCCTCCAATCGTTGGTGCAGACCAGGCCAGTTCTCCACAGGGCATCCGCACACCGTCCCTTCCCTCTACTCCTGGGGATCCCAAAACAGAGAGATTTCAGAGTTCCAGGGAGGGGGAGATGGAAGCAGCAGAGACTCCTTTCTGTATCTTGAAGAAAGATGGCAGATAAGATTGGAACTAAAAGCCCCGGTATCTCATTGACACCTCCCACCAGCCCAGTACACTGTTCATCATTACTCTGTTCACAGTCCTGAAGTCAGTTCTCAGTCTACAATGGGCAGCATTTATACCCAAGACAATCCAAATTACTTTGCAAGTAAGATTTTGCGAGATAGTGAATGAAAATGCATTATGGAAATCTGATTTATTATTCATTCTGTGTTCTCCTACTCTAACTCTGCCAGTCTTATGTTCTTTTTCAGAGAAATTACAGAGTTTTGCACGGAAATTCTAAAAACATAGGAACTGCCAGACTGGATCAGACCCATTGTCCATGTAGTCCAATATCTCATCTCGGACAACAACCAGCACCAGGTGCCTCAAGAAAGGGGGTAGAAACCTCACTTTAGACAGATGTGGGGTAATCTGCTCACACCTCCTCCCATTAGGGCTCATCATAATCCCCAGTAGTTAGAGACTGGTTTAAACCCTGAAGCATGAGATTTAATATCCCTTCCAGAATTTGTTAAGCATTAACTGTTGTATCTCTGGATATTCTTGGTATCCGCATAACCCCCTTTGAATCTTGCTAAGTATTTGTTATCATTCTGATAATTTACCCATATATAGAGATCTATATTGACATTCAAGTTATGAGCACCATCCCACCAGGTTTTAGTTATGCCTTCTAAGTCATAAGCACTGTCATTTAGTAACACTAGTTTTTCTTACATTTATATACACTCACTTTAAATACATTTTGGGTCAGATTCTCTTCATTATCCAAGATCTGCTTGGCACAGGAGAGACGGGGGCATCCTAATTTTATGGGCCATTCTACATTGTCCCTAGTCCAGGTATGAGGTACAGCAGCCGGGAGGGCAATATTAATAAAAGGCATAACGCCTATTGTTGTTACTAGGTACATGACTCCATAGACATTCCCCCTCTACTCTTCTCCCTTTTCCTTAGTTTTCACATTCTTCCATAACTATCCCATCTGCAATCTCAAATTCTGATATCATCCTTTATATGGCACCTATTATGTCTTCCCCAGTTTTGCCTAGTAATTTCAGTTGCTTTCAGAGTCCCTCCCTCCGAAAGGAAACCCAGCTTGTTTGCCATACAAGGTAGATATTCCTTCTGTTTTCATCTAGATAAAAGAACATTTCCCACATTGGACTCACATTGAAGAAACTATGTCCACTCTATATCTCAGAGGATGCTTTTAATGAGGGATGAATCTTCACTTGTTACCTTGTTACCTACCATTCAGGCACTCTGAAGTCCAGACTGCACCCTTCTATTTACAACCACATTATCTTGCTGAGTGTCTAATTTAATTTAATTTGATTTGTGTGTTTGTTTGTTTAGAAATCTTCCCCTCTGCTAGTGACTATCCTAGTTTTTCTAGACAACAGCTAATGCCCATTCAGTTCAATCTCCCTTTTCGTATTCTCACTCAGCTACCTCCTCTCTTGTTTGTCTTTCAGCAGTCCAGAGAATGAAGTAAATTCACTGTTTTAAACCATTAGAAAGAGACTCCCCCCACTCCCCCTCCCGCAAAAGACTGAATCCTTTATGGTTGAAATCACGATGCAATAAAGTTATTAGATGCAGGAGGAACTGCAATTTGCATCTTATCCTATTCTTAAAGTCAAAAAATTGTGTTACAGATTTCCTTAATACAATGGCTGAGTTAGCCACAGACACAAAAATACGTTCCAGGCTTTTTGTGTATTTTCATTCCTTTAAAAAAAACAAAACCAAAATGTACTAAAAATGCAAGTGCAGGAAAACAAAAACAAAAACCCTTAGCAGGAACATTATTTTAATTCCAAAAACTCAGTTAAAGTATGAACATCTTGATCCCAATGCAATTACCTTCTTGGGAAAAAATGATTTTTTTAAACCATCCAGATATCTATACTGTGCATGTCACTATAAATTCAACAACTAATACATCATAACAGTCCTTGGCTCTGCATCATACATGTTTTGAACTCTTTAGGAGATGTAGTAACCCTAGTCTTAATGGCTCTGCCTTTCTAGAAGATAACAACTAGTAAGAAAGCAAAGCTGTTCCAAGGTGAAATTCTTGATATAAGAACGGCCATACTGGGTCAGACCAAAGGTCCATAGAATCATAGAATATCAGAGGTGGAAGGGACCTCTGGAGGTCATCTAGTCCAACCCCCTGCCCAGAGCAGGACCAATCCTCAACTAAATCATCCCAGCCAGGGCTTTGTCAAGCCTGACCTTAAAAACTTCTAAGGAAGGGGATTCCACCACCTCCCTAGGTAACGCATTCCAGTGTTTCACCACCCCCCTAGTGAAAAAGTTTTTCCTAATATCCAACCTAAATCTCCCCCACTGCAACTTGAGACCATTACTCCTTGTCCTGTCATCTGCTATCACTGAGAATAGTCTAGATCCATCCTCTTTGGATCCACCTTTCAGGTAGTTAAAAACAGCTATCAAACCCCCCCTCATTCTTCTCTTCTGTAGACTAAACAATCGCAGTTCCCTCAGCCTCTCCTCATAAGTCATGTGTTCCAGACCCCTAATCATTTTTGTTGCCCTTCACTGGACTCTCTCCAATTTTTTCACATCCTTCTTGTAGTGTGGGGCCCAAAACTAAACACAGTACTCCAGATGAGGCCTCACCAATGTCGAATAGAGGGAACGATCACGTCCCTCGATCTGCTGGCAATGCCCCTACTTATACATCCCAAAATGCCATTGGCCTTCTTGGCAACAAGGGCACACTGTTGACTCATATCCAGCTTCTCGTCCACTGTCACCCCTAGGTCCTTCTCTGCAGAACTGCTGCCTAGCCATTCGGTCCCTAGTCTGTAGCGGTGCATTGGATTCTTCCGTCCTAAGTGCAGGACTCTGCACTTGTCCTTGTTGAACCCCATCAGATTTCTTTTGGCCCAATCCTCCAATTTATCTAGGTCCCTCTGTATCCTATCCCTACCCTCCAGAGTATCTACCACTCCTCCCAGTTTAGTGTTATCCGCAAACTTGCTGAGGGTGCAATCCACACCATCCTCCAGATCATTAATGAAGATATTGAACAAAACCGGCCCCAGGACCGACCCTTGGGGCACTTCGCTAGATACCGGCTGCCAACTAGACATGGAGCCATTGATCACTACCTGTTGAGCCTTACAATCTAGCCAACTTTCTACCCGCCTTGTAGTGCATCCATCCAGCCCATACTTCTTTAACTTGCTGACAAGAATACTGTGGGAGACCGTGTCAAAAACTTTGCTAAAGTCAAGGAATAACACGTCCACTGCTTTCCCTTCATCCACAGAACCAGTTATCTCATCATAGAAGGCAATTAGATTAGTCAGGCATGACTTGCCCTTGGTGAATCCATGCTGACTGTTCCTGATCACTTTCCTCTCCTCTAAGTGCTTCAGAATTGATTCCTTGAGGACTTGCTCCATGATTTTTCCGGGAACTGAGGTGAGGCTGACTTGCCTGTAGTTCCCAGGATCCTCCTTCTTCCCTTTTTTAAAGATGGGCACTACATTAGCCTTTTTCCAGTCTTCTGGGACTTCCCCCGATCACCATGAGTTTTCAGAGATAATGGCCAATGGCTCTGCAATCACATCCGCCAATTCCTTTAGCACTCTCGGATGCAACGCATCCGGCCCCATGGACTTGTGCACGTCCAGCTTTTCTAAATAGTCCTGAACCACTTGTTTCTTCACAGAGGGCTGGCCACCTCCTCCCCATGCTGTGTTGCCCAGGGCAGTAGTCTGGGAGCTGACCTTGTTCATGGAGACAGAGGCAAAAAAAGCATTGAGTACATTAGCTTTTTCCACATCCTCTGTCACTAGGTTGCCTCCCTCATTCAGTAAGGGGCCCACACTTTCCTTGGCTTTCTTCTTGTTGCCAACATACCTGAAGAAACCCTTCTTGTTCCTCTTAACATCTCTCGCTAGCTGCAACTCTAGGTGTGATTTAGCCTTCCTGATTTCACTCCTACATGCCCGAGCAATATTTTTATACTCGTCCCTGGTCATTTGTCCAATCTTCCACTTCTTGTGTTTAAGATCAGCAAGGATTTCACTGTTAAGCCAAGCTGGTCGCCTGCCATATTTACTATTCTTTCCACACATTGGGATGGTTTGTCCCTGTAACCTCAATAAGTTTTTTTTAAAATACAGTCAGCTCTCCTGGACTCCTTTCCCCTTCCTGTTATTCTCCCAGGGGATCCTGCCCATCGGTTCCCGGAGGGAGTCAAAGTCTGCTTTTCCATCCAGCCCAGTATCCTGTCTGCCGACAGTGACCAATGCCAGGTGCCCCAGAGGGAGTGAACCTAACAGGGAATGATCAAGTGATCTCTCTCCTGCCTCCATCTCCACCCTCTGACAGAGGCTAGGGACACAATTCCTTACCCGTTCTGGCTAATAGCCATTAATGGACTTAACATCCATGAATTTATCTAGTTCTCTTTTAAACCCTGTTATAGTCCTAGCCTTCACAATCTCCTCAGGCAAGGAGTTCCACAGGTTGACTGTGCGCTGAGTGAAGAAGAACTTCCTTTTATTTGTTTTAAACCTGATGCCCATTAATTTCATTTGGTGGCCCCTAGTTCTTATATTACGGGAACAAGTAAATAACTTTTCCTTATTCACTTTCTCCACACCACTCATGATTTTATATACCTCTATCATATCCCCCCTTAGTCTCCTCTTTTCCAAGATGAAAAGTCCTAGTCTCTTTAATCTCTAGTCATATGGGACCCATTCCAAACCGCTAATCATTTTAGTTGCCCTTCCCAGAACCTTTTCTAATGCCAGTATACCTTTTTTGAGATGAGAAGACTACATCTGTATGCAATATTCAAGATGTGGGCGTACCATGGATTTATATAAGGGCAATAAGATATTCTCCATCTTATTCTCTATCCCTTTTTTAATGATTCCTAACATCCTGTTCGCTTTTTTGACTGCTGCTGCACACTGCGTGGACATGTTCAGAGAACTATCCACGATGACTCCAAGATTTCTTTCCTGATTAGTTATAGCTAAATTAACCCCCATCATATTGTATGTATAGTTGGGGTTATTTTTTCCAACGTGCATTACTTTACAATTATCCACATTAAATTTCATTTGCCATTTTGTTGCCCAGTCACTTAGTTTTCTGAGATCTTTTTGAAGTTCTTCACAGTCTGCTTTGGTCTTAACTATCTTGAGCAGTTTAGTATCATCTGCAAACTTTGCCACCTCACTGTTTACCCCTTTCTCCAGATCATTAATGAGTAAGTTGAATAGGATTGGTCCTAGGACTGACCCTTGGGGAACACCACTAGTTACCCCTCTCCATTCTGAAAATTTGCCATTTATTCTGACCCTTTGTTCCCTGTCTTTTAATCAGTTTTCAGTCAATGAAAGAATCTTCCCTCTTATCCCATGACAACTTAATTTATGTAAGAGCCTTTGGTGAGGAACCTTGTCAAAGGCTTTCTGAAAATCTAAGTACACTATGCCCACTGGATCCCCTTTGGCCACATGTTTGTTGACCCCTTCAAAGAACTCTAATAGATTAGGAAGACATGATCTCCCTTTACAGAAACCATGTTGACTTTTGCCCAACAATTTATGTTCTTCTATGTGTCTGAAATATTATTCTTTACTATTGTTTCAACTAATTTGAACACAACTGCATTTTGCAACACTTTATAGAATAGTAATTCTGATTATCAAGCACCTGATCATTGATTATTTGATTACTAGCACCACAGATTGCAAAAACAATTTGCTTCTTTTATCAATACAGATACAAACATTGCATAGTCCAGCTATCTTTAGTAGTGTCGGAATATTCAATCTTTCTACCCTGGCAACATCATTAATAACACATGCTTGCAGATTTATTCCACAAAGAACATCACAATATATATATAAATATGTGTGTGTGTGTGCGCCCTTTCCCTGAGTTTGTCTAAATCACTTGGTGGTGACAGTGTTACCTAATGCAAGGTACAAGGGAGAATTTGTGCCTTGGGAGTTTTTAACCTAAGCTGGTAAAAACAAGTTTAGGGGGTCTTTCATGCAGGGCCCCATGTCTGTACCCTAGAGTTCAGAGTGGGGAGGGAACCCTGACATGGTGGCAGAGTGGTGGGATCATTTTGAACCAGAGATCATTTGAATCAGAAGCACAAACCTTAGGAATATTTTTTCTTCTTTTAGCTGCTTGGGGAAAGCAGGAGCTGAGAACAGCTGGAGAGGTTTTCTTTTTTTTTCCTTTTCTCTCTCTTTGTCTGGAGGCAGAGGTGTTTGGTTTTTTTTTAACAAAGGTGTTAGCTACAGCCAGGAAATTCACAAGCAGGGTTTTTTTTTCTTTTTAGCTCTCGGGTAAGCTTGGCAAGCAGAAGCTAGGATGGCAAAAAACAAGGTCCAACAGAAACTAGAATTAGCTAAATTTGAAGCTGAAGAGAGACAAAAAGAACATGACAGACACATAGCCTTAAAACTCTTGGAGTTGGAAGCAGAGGAGAGGAAAGAGGCGAAACTCTTGGAGGCAGAGGCGGAGAAGCAACGCTTGGAGGCGGAGGTGGAGAAGCACCACTTGGAGATGGAGTTAGCACTGAAGCGCTTAGATCTGGAAAAGGCTAAGCTGAATTTACCAGCTAACCTTACCAATCCTTCTCCGGGTACCACTCCCCACTCAAGGAAATTTCCCACCTACAAGGTAGGTGATGATACAGATGCCTTCTTAGAAAATTTTGAAAGAGCCTGCCTTGGGTACAGCATCTCTACAGATCAGTATATGGTGGAGCTGAGGCCGCAGCTCAGTGGACCCTTAGCAGAGGTGGCAGCTGAAATGCCTAAGGCATCCATGAACAGCTACGAGCTTTTTAAAGACAAGGCCAGGATTCGAATGGAGCTAACACCCAAGTAGGCCCGTCAGCAGTTCAGAGCCCTAAGGTGGAAACCAGATGTGTCATTTACCTGAGACGCCTACCACATTGTGAAACATTGGGATGCCTGGATATCGGGAGCAAGTGTTAAATCTCTGGAAGCAAGTGTTAAATCTCTTCCTAATGCAAATGGAGCAGTTCTTAGAGGATGTTCCTGAGGAAATAGAAAGGTAAATCCTTGATCGGAAGCCCAAAACTGTAATTGAGGCAGGGGAGATTGGAGCCAAAAGGGTTGAGGTGGCAGAAAAGAAAAAAACTAGTAGCAGTTGGAGCGAATATCAGAAGGGCAACCCGAAACAAAACTCTACCGTTGGGGGCAACCCAAGGCCCCACCTACATCCCAAGGAAAACCCCAGCCATCTTATTGTCCCACCACACCATTCTCCAGCAACGCACCTCGCCCCAGTGACCAGTCAGCTGGGCGATGTTTTAAATGTAATGAGGTGGGGCATGTAAAGGCAAACTACCCCAAGAACCCCAACAGATTGCAGTTCATTACACCACAATCACACCAAAGGTCCCCAGGGCCAGATGCCTCCCAGATACCCTCAGAGCGAAGGGAAACCATGAGTGTGGGCGAGAAGACGGTTGTCACGTGAACAGACACTGGAGCACAAGTGTCAGCTATCCACCAGTCCTTAGTGGACCCCAAATTCATCAACCCAGAGACTCAAGTGACAATTCAACCCTTCATGTCAAAAACTCTTTAAACTTGCCTACAGCCAAGTTGCCTGTCCAGTACAAGGGCTGGTCAGGAATGTGGACTTTTGCAGCCTATGATGGTTATCCCATTCCCATGCTGCTGGGGGAAGACTTGGCCAACCACGTGAAGCTAGCCAAGAGGGTGGGGATGGTCACCCACAGCCAGGCTAAGCAAATCTTCACAACTAGCTCCATTCCTGAGCCTTCTACAAGGACCCGGTCTGTGTTACCAGAGACTCAAACTGAGGTGGTGGAACCGGACCCCATGCCAACGTCTGCAACAGCAGTAGTGGATCCAGTCACAGAGAAAATCACAAGCCAAAACAAAAATAAGCTAATGCTTTCCCTTTCTAGTACTTACTAATTCTAATGGAGTTGGGTTGCTTGCTTTCTTGATCTCTCTCCAGCAAGCACACAGAACAGACAGACCAAAACCTTTCCCCCTGCCCCGCACCCCCAGATTTGAAAGTATCTTGTCCCCTTATTGGTCCTTTGGTCAGGTGCCAGTCAGGTTACCTGAGCTTCTTAACCCTTTACAGGTAAAAGGATTGTGTGCTTCTGGCCAGGAGGGATTTTATAGTACTGTATACAGGAAGGTTGTTACCCTTCCCTTTATATTTATGACAGGTAGCAATGGAGAGATGTTCATGAGTGGTCAACTGCTAGCTTCAGTAGATCCATAAACCAGAATTGTCTCCACCAGTTGGGAGCAATCAGGATGCCTCAAGCTCTATCTTGATGGATCTTCTTTATAACTTGTGGTATCAATGGAATGGAAGAGAAGGTATACCCCAGGAGATCCTTCCATGACATCAGGAGGGCATCTCCCATTGAGCCCTTGGCTAGGGCTGCTCTGGAGAAGTACATATGAAGTTTCCTGTTTGCCCATGGGGCAAATGGATCCCAGGCTGGCATTTCCCATTGGATGAAAATGTTGTTGAGAACCCAAACTGTGAATCTCCCATTCCTGACTGATGAAAAAATGTCTGCTCAGACTGCCCGTTAGGGAGTTTTGCACTCCAAGTAATTATGCTGCTGATAGGGTTACAGACTGGCTGATGCAGCAATTCCAGAGGGTGACTGCCTCTCCTCACTCAAAGAGAGATCTCATCTCCCCCCGCCCCTGCTTGTTTAGATAAAATAACGTTCCTGTGTTGAGGCTCGACAGACTGCCCTAAGTTCTAGTACGTTGATATGCATTCTGGACTTCCACAACAAGAAAACTAAAGCCAAAGCGTAGCAGTTGAAACAACAATCTCAGCAAGCTGGTTACACCAAACTGGGATGCAGACCCATTCAATCTGAGATCAACAGCACTGGCACCTGGCTACTCTCCTGCTGAATACGCTTGTGCAGTGTCGGCACGATCCCCTCACACAAAGAAGCTAGACTCTGTACTTAACACCGCTCATGTCAACAGCCTCTAAACCCTCGCAGGTATTGCCCCTCCTGATGTTCACCGGGAACTTGCTAGTAGAGTCAAGCACACAAGGTAATGTACTGATCCAAGATATCTGCTATAGGATACAACACCAAAGCTGAGTCGACTGAAGTCATGACAAAGGTTTCTTGCCACCAATCAACCCCTCATATTGTCACCCAATCAGACAAGCATTAAGTTATAGCAAATAAAAGTAGAGAACAAGCCAGTAACTTGTGCACTGTGGCTCCCACCAGTCAAACAAACTTACTATCCAGAACAGATCAGCCCCAAACTATATGGAGTTGTCTTAATCAATTCTGCGCTGGAGTTGGCAGGTCTGGAGATGCAAAGCTCAAGTGGAGCTACATTACTGGCCCCAACACTTCTGACTGCAGCAGAGAGCCTCAAAATATGAAACATCTCTTGTGAAGCCAGTACGAATGCTATTCCAGCGACCTGGAAGAGTGCAATGATCAGGCAATCATGTCCACAGATGTGGCAGTAGGCAGCATGAGACACCACAACAAGACAACCTAAAAATGAAAGTTATCAATGGGTGACTGCAAGTACAAACGATAAACAAAGGATTCGCAAAAAGAAAAGGAGTACTTGTGGCACCTTAGAGACTAACCAATTTATTTAGTCTCTAAGGTGCCACAAGTACTCCTTTTCTTTTTGCGAATATGGACTAACACAGCTGTTACTCTGAAACAAAGGATTGAGACTTTAATGGTAAATAAACTTTTATGTAAAATCAGGCACAAGTGCATAATCATACTAAGGCATAACTCCTTACATCAATACACAGCAATAAAGACTACAAACTCAATATGAAGTCCTACCCAATAAAATGTAAAACTGACTCCTGTACATGATCAAAATAAAAAAATTGCAATGACAAAAATATCCTTAAGATGCATTCGGCCTCAAAACTTATGAATCTATGACACAAGTCAACAAAATATGCACAGAGAGTGTTCTGAGACTTCCAATAAATTCTCCAACAAAACCTGTTCCACCCCAGATGTCTAGATATTAAGCTGATCATCACACTAGAAATGTAATTATGAAGAAGTTAAAAGGAGTATATAACAACGTTTGGGTTGCACCTGTAAGTACAGTCTTTAAATGCTGCTAGTAAAAAGTTTATCTAAAGAGACAATTTAACAGGCTACAACACATTTGCAGTACTACTGGAAGTAAGAAGTTCATAAGATGCATGTCCAACCACACTAACAGCCAAAAACCATGGGCAATACCATTGTGATGTTATCAATAATAGTTTCATACTATATCTTAGAAAAAGTAATTCCCTATTTGCTCAAAGCTGACAAGGAAAATAATACGAGAGGCAGAGATTATCCAACAAATTCTTGGAATGTATGAGACAGTTTTTTTATTTCAGAAGGTGGAGAAAGCTACTAGGGGATAGTCTGTTCTAGATTTGATTTTGACAAATAGAGAGGAACTGGTTGAGAATTTGAAAGTGGAAGACACCTTAGGTGAAAGTGATCATGAAATGTGAGAGTTCATGATTCTAAGGAATGATAGGAGAGAAAACAGCACAATAAAGATAATGGATTTCAAGAAGGCAGACTTTAGGAAACTCAGGGCGTTAGTAGTTAAGATCCCATGGAAGGCAAATCTAAAGGGAAAAACAGTTCAAAAGAGTTGGCAGTTTTTCAAAGAGACATTATTATGGGCACAAGAGAAAACTATCCAGCTGCATAGAAAATCTAGGAAGTATGGCAAGAGTCCACCCTGGCTTAACCAGGAGATCTTCAATGATCTGAAACTCAAAAACAGAGTTCTACAAAAAGTGGAAACTAGGTCAAATTACGAAGAATGGATATAAACAAATAACACAAGTATCTAGGGAGAAAATTAGAAAGACCAAGGAACAAAGTGAGATTACACGAGCTGAGACATAAAGGATAACAAGAAAACATTCTACAAATACATTAGAAGCAAGAGAATGACCAAGGATAGGGTAAGCCCAATACTCATTGGGGGGGAAAAACAACAGCAGAAAATGTGGAAATGACAGAAGTGTTAATTGACTTTTTTGTTTCTGTTTTCACCAAAAAGGTTAGTAGCAATTAGAGATATAACATAGTAAATGCCAGCGAAAATGGGGTAGGATCAGAGGCTACAAAAGGGAAAGAACAAGTTAAAAATTACTTAGACAAGTTATGTATCTTCAAGTTGCCAGGGCCTGATGAAATACATCCTAGAATACTCAAGAAAATGACTTATCTGAGCCATTAGTGATTATCTTCTAAAAGTCACGGAAGATGGGAGAGATTCCAGAAGATTGGAAAGGGGCAAATGTAGTGCCAATCTATAAAAAGGGAAATAAGGATAACCCAGGGAATTACAGATCAGTCACCTTAACTTCTGTACCCGGAAAGATAATGGAGCAAATAATTAAGCAATCAATTTGCAAATATCTAGAAGATAATAAGGTGACAAGGAACACTCAGCATGGATTTGTCTAGAACAAATCATGTCAAACCAACCTGATAGCTTTCTTTGACAGGGTAACAACCCTTGTGGATAGGGGGGAAGTGGTAGACGTGGTATATCTTGACTTTAGTAAAGCTTTTGATACTGTTTCACATGACCTTTTCATAAACAAACTAGGGAAATGCAACCTAGATGGAGCTACTATAAGATGGGTGCAAAACTGGTTGGAAAACCATTCCCAGAGAGTAGTTATCAGTGCTTCACAGTCATGCTGGAAGGACATAACAAGTGGGGTCCCGCAGGGATCAGTTCTGGGTCCGGTTCTGTTCAATATCTTCATCAATTATTTAGCTAATGGTATAGAGAGTACACTTGTAAAGTTTGTGGATGATACCAAGTTGGGAGGGGTTGCAGGTGCTTTGGAGGATAGGATTAAAATTCAAAATGATCTGGACAAACTAGAGAAATGGTCTGAAGTAAATAGGATGAAATTCAATAAGGACAAATGCAAAGTACTCCCTTTAGGAAGGAACAATCATTTGCACACATACAAAATGGGAAATGGCTGCCTAGGAAGGAGTTCTGCGGAAAGGGATCTTGGGGTTATAGTGGACCATAAGCTAAATATGAGTTAACAGTGTAACACTATTGCAAGAAAAGTGAACATCATTCTGGGATGTATTAGTAGGAGGGTTGTAAGCAAGACATGAGAAGTAATTCTTCCGCTCTGCTCTGCACTGATTAGGCCTCAACTGGAGTACTGTGTCCATTTCTGGGGCCACATTTCAGGAAATATGTGGACAAATTGGAGAAAGTCCAGAAAAGAGCCTCAAAAATGATTAAAGGTCTAGAAAACATGAGTTATGAAGGAAGATTAAAAAAATTGGGTTTGTTTAGTCTGGAGTTGTCATAAATATAAAGGGAAGGGTAAACCCCTTTAAAATCCCTCCTGGCCAGAGGAAAAATCCTCTCACCTGTAAAGGGTTAAAGGTAACCTCGCTGGCACCTGACCAAAATGACCAATGAGGAGACAAGATACTTTCAAAAGCTGGGAGGAGGGAGAGAAACAAAGGGTCTGTGTGTCTGTTGGTATGCTGCTTTTGTCGGGGATAGAACAGGAATGGAGTCTTAGAACTTTTAGTAAGTAATCTAGCTAGGTATGCATTAGATTATGATTTCTTTAAATGGCTGAGAAAAGAATTGTGCTGAATAGAATGACTATTTCTGTCTGTGTGTCTTTTTTGTAACTTAAGGTTTTGCCTAGAGGGATTATCTATGTTTTGAATCTAATTACCCTGTACGGTATCTACCATCCTGATTTTACAGGGGTGATTCCTTTACTTCTATTTACTTCTATTTTATTAAAATTCTTCTTGTAAGAAAACTGAATGCTTTTTCATTGTTCTCAGATCCAAGGGTTTGGGTCTGTGGTCACCTATGCAAACTGGTGAGGATTTTTACCAAACCTTTCCCAGGAAGTGGGGTGCAAGGGTTGGGAGGATTTTGGGGGGAAAGGTGTGCCCAAACTGTGTCTCCCAGTAAACCCAGTTAGAGTTTGGTGGTGGCAGTGGATATTCCAAGGACAAAGGATAAAATTAATTTGTACCTTGGGGAAGTTTTAACCTAAGCTGGTAAAAGTAAGCTTAGGAGGTTTTCATGCAGGTCCCCACATCTGTACCCTAGAGTTCAGAGTGGGGGAGGAACCTTGACAGGAGTGCTGAGGACATTCCAGAGAGTGCTTTGACCTATAGACAAGGCATGTGTGGAGGTCTCTGTAGAGCAGGCCCCCAGAATGGGGCAGATGCAAAGGTGAATTAAAGCCACTTTAGCCCTCTTCTTCATTCTCCAGGCTGGGAGTTTTTACCCCTAGTTTTAAATCTAAGCAAGATCAGAGGTGAAAGGATTTGGTGGTCTCATCTCAGTTCCCAGTAGACAATTATTTGTATCCCAGAACAATTCAGCATAATTCGCAGTTTCTGCTCAGAATTCTGAAACAGCAGGGATGTCGCAGGCCCACAATGAACTATATTGGGTGAACAGGCCCACCGACAGCAATTCTGGGGCCCAGGACAGAACAGTCAATAGGCCCCCTAGAAAGGTCCACCTGATATTTGGGCGGTGCTGTGCCTGCCCTGGCTGGTGCCCAGCGAGCTGCTGCCGGCTGTGCTGCTGGGCACACTCTTCCGGCATGGCCAGGGCTTCCACATGCCTGCCTGGCTGCCTGTGCCGCCGCCGGTACCACCACGTGCGTGCCTAGGAACCCTGCAGCCCATCCAGGCAATTTAAAAGGGCCTGGGGTGCCCAGCTGCTGCACCGCTACCGCAGCAGCGGTGGTAGCCAGGTGCCCCCGGGCCCTTTTAAATCACCCAGGCCTCTGGGCAATTGCCCCCTTTGCGCCCCCTCTGCGCCCCCTCTCCCCCGTCGGCGGACCTGTGGGTGAACGATATGGGAAAGCTGGCTTAGTATGTACTGTCATAAATATAAAGGGAAGGGTAAACCCCTTTGAAATCCCTCCTGGCCAGGGGAAAGCTCCTCTCACCTGTAAAGGGTTAAGAAGCTAAAGGTAACCTCGCTGGCACCTGACCAAAATGACCAATGAGGAGACAAGATACTTTCAAAAGCTGGGAGGAGGGAGAGAAACAAAGGGTCTGTGTCTGTCTGTATGCTGCTCTTGCCAGGGACAGAACAGGAATGGAGCCTTAGAACTTTTAGTAAGTAATCTAGCTAGGTATGTGTTAGATTATGATTTCTTTAAATGGCTGAGAAAAGAATTGTGCTGAATAGAATAACTATTTCTGTCTGTGTATCTTTTTTGTAACTTAAGGTTTTGCCTAGAGGGGTTCTCTATGTTTTTGAATCGAATTACCCTGTAAGATATCTACCATCCTGATTTTACAGGGGGGATTTCTTTATTTCTATTTACTTCTATTTTTTATTAAAAGTCTTCTTGTAAAACACTGAATGCTTTTTCATTGTTCTCAGATCCAAGGGTTTGGGTCTGTGGTCACCTATGCAAATTGGTGAGGCTTTTTATCCAACATTTCCCAGGAAAGGGGGGGTGCAAGTGTTGGGAGGATTGTTCATTGTTCTTAAGATCCAAGGGTCTGGGTCTGTAGTCACCTAGGCAAATTGGTGAGGCTTTTTACCAAACCTTGTCCAGGAAGTGGGGTGCAAGGTTTTGGGAAGTATTTTGGGGGGAAAGATGCGTCCAAACAGCTCTTCCCCAGTAACCAGTATTAGTTTGGTGGTGGTAGCGGCCAGTCCAAGGACAACGGGGGGAATATTTTGTACCTTGGGGAAGTTTTGACCTAAGCTAGTAAAGATAAGCTTAGGAGGTTTTTTTTCATGCAGGTCCCCACATCTGTACCCTAGAGTTCAGAGTGGGGGAGGAACCTTGACATGTACCAACACGGCACCTGGCTGCAGCCCCTGTTTTTTGGTCCCTTTGTTTCAGGAGCATTAGAATCACCAAATTAAAAAAGAAGATATTTGTTAACAAGGGATTCTTTAAATAAAAAATGGACAGGGAAAAATTGCAGATTAGAACTGGTGACAAATCAGATTTAATTTGCTACTTATGTTTAAAGGTTAAAAAGCAAATAGCCTAGTGATCTAAGTTGTAATCAATGGCAGGGGGATCTTCATGTGCATGATAAATCAAAATGCAGCTAATGCCATTTCTACTGCCTCCCTAGCAAAATAATTTAACAACACTATGATGGTAAAATAATGGGGTCTCATCCTGAGAAGTACAGAACACCTGCATCTCCCATTGTCCTCAAAGGGAGTTGTGGGCACTCAGCACTTTTCAAATTCAGGCCCATAAAAAGCAAGAAGAGAGACAAAATAATTTTTATGCATATATGAAATCACAACACAGCACTGTTAATGGTTGCAAGGAAATAGAATCTTTGGTAGCTAGAAATGGTTGCTAGTAATTTAAATGCCTTAAGACCATATCAAGGCAGTGTCAAATCAAAGAAAGTCAGTTCTGCACCAAGTTGTCACCTGTCACCTTGGATATTCATTTAGATTTACCAAAGCTACATCTCTAGTGCAATGGGTGACTCATGCTGCTCTAGGATCCAGCATCTTTCACAGTAATGGGTTCACTAATTCTGTAGCATAGCTCTTGGCTTCTGCTCAGCAGTTGGCCTGAGGTTATAGACTGTACTATTTATTGAGCCTCATTAAAACTGCTGTCATGGGGAATCAATTTAGCTTGGCTTTAACAAAATATTATAAAATTGCCTGAATGTGCAACGCCCTTTGAAGGTGGGACTCATAGTTCATAACATATTCTAGTGCTTGTCAAGTATGATACTGTACAATTTACAATGGACACACACATTTGTAAGTTTTAAACTAGCCCCAAACAAGATGAAAAATCACACACCAAAGTAATTTGAAATCAACTCACAGATAACACAGTTGCACATTCTCGATAAGAGCTGCAAATACCCTATGAGTTTGTGTCCAATACCCCTGGCAACAATCCAAAAAAGTATTTTAAATGTCATACTCAATGCTCAGTACATCTGGGCTTATCTATCATATTAATGAGAACTTTTCTTATACACTACTATGGTAATGGATAAGTGGGTTGAATGATCACAGTTACATGGCACTGCTACAGTTGGTGGGCACACCATGGAACAAAAATTTAGTTTCTTTACAATACAGCACAAGCTGCTAAAACAGTAAGACTGTGGTATGTTACCATGGTGTTCCCTTGCCAGAAATGCATCTGGGGAATACAACAGAAAAGAGTGTTTCCCAGTTACATTTGTGTTATCGTATTAGAACTCTTTTACACATCCACACAGAGGTAATTGCCCTGAGAGTAAAAACAATTCCTCTATGTGGATATATACGTATGTAATCTTCACACTATTATCCATCATTTGGATCAACAACAGTGTTGTACCTGGTCATGTACCACTGAGCTCTAGACTGTGTAAGCAGTGGCAGATGTACTTGAACACACATTTCAAACACAAGGAGAGAAGCAGCTTTTTCCTATTTATTATATAAAGGGAATAAGCAAGATAGTATACAGCTTGTACAGCTAACAATACCCAGAAATTACCTCTATTGGTGTATAATAGTCAGGAACAAGCAGAGACCATGTGATAACCTACATGAGTACTCCTGGAAAAGCCTGCCAAGGCGAGCAGTGGGGGCAAAAAAACCTAACTGGCTTCAAGACTGAGCTTGATAAGTTTATGGAGGAGATGGTGTGATGGGCGTGTGGCGCATCGGCAACTACCAGTCGCAAAAATTCCCAACTGCTGGAGATGGGACACTAGATGAGGAGAGCTCTGAGTTACTACAGAGAATTCTTTCCCAGGTATTTGCCTAGTGGGTTTTGCCCACATTCTCAGTGTCTAACTGATTGCCATATTTGGGTTCAGGAAGGAAATTCCGCACCCAGTCAGATTGGCTGAGATGCTGGGGGGGTTTCACCTTTCTCTGCATTATGGGGCACGGATCATTTGCAAGTTTAAACTAGTATAAATGGTGAATTCTCTGTAACTTGAAGCCTTTAAACCATGATTTGAGGACTTCAGTAACTCAGCCTGAGGTTAACGGTTTATTTCAGGAGTGGGTGAACTTCTGTGGGCTACAATGTGCAGGAAGTCAGACGAGATGATCACGATGACCTTAAAGTCAATGAGTCTATGTTCTGCTATGGCTGCTCCCAGGTAATGCAGAGCTCAGAGAACTGCTTCAATTAGCCATATGACTTTTTCAAAATGCTATATCTGTATTTCTTTTCTGATTCATATGCAAATTATTTTAAGGTGTTCTTCCCATATGTGAACATGACTTCCTCAGTGGCCGTAGCACTGGTATAGTGGATAGCCTTCCTGTCAAACAGTTAAGACTCATGAGCCAAAGCCTAATTTGAACCCAGGGAACTTAATTAATATAGCCTACAAGCACTGACCTCAGGACAATTTTTTGTTTAGTCTTTCTAACCAACTTACACTGAATGTTACCTGGGTGAAGAATTACCAGCCATCTTTCACGACTCTGGCCCAATACTTCTGAGCCATCTAGTTCAGTGCAAGAGCATCTGCTACACTACTTCTCTGTGTGGTAACCCAGGTCTCTAAAATCCAATCTTGCCAGCAATGAAGTCAGTGGGAATTTTGCTATTGATTTCAATGGCAGAAGACTCAAGGCCTAAATGATGGCGCTTCAATAACATTCCTCAGTAGATGACTCTATTATCTGATTGATCCTTACGGTTAGGAATTGTTTCTCAATAGTAGCTAAAAATTGGGGGCGGGGGTGGTTTGTCTCCACATCATTTCCTTTTCTCTTGCCTTTTTTGACTGCATTATTACTTCTACCCACCAGGAACTTAAAACTATCATGTTCCAACTGTGCCACCTCTTTTTTTAACATCCTAAATAGCCCTTTCTCTCCACCTGTTTTTATAGGATGTCTCTAACTTGTCAATCATTTTTGCAATCCTTTGCTGGACTCCCTCCAATTTATCAATGTTCATATTCCGTTTTGTAGCCTCAAATGGACTATAATTCTCTCGTTAAAGTCTTACTAAAAGCTAAATAAAGAGGAATGATACTTAGACTTACAAAGAGATGCCAAAAAAACAGATGCAAGAATATTTTTGATTTTTTGGCAACCGCATCAATGCAGCAAAAAAATTGCTTATTTTGGAAAATTTGCCACAGAACATATTGTGGCTTCCTACGTAATAAATGTGTGTATCCTGAATCAGGAAGAAAGGCTGTAATTATGAAACAGAATTTTCCTCTGATGACCACCCATGAAATAGCCAGTACATTCTTTCTCACACAAACACATGCTTATATTACACAGTGACTTCTTTAAGACAATGTGGCCAGGGGTCAGATATTATGCTCTTCTGGCAAGATCTTATTTTATTAATTTATTATTATTTTAAAAACTTACTGACAGTATTTTAATGACCTATCGTCTATTGTTGTTTATAACACACAATCAGATTTTCATGTAATAATTTCTATTCTTTGCTATCGTCAGAACAAATCAGGTTCACTCAGATTTCTTTTTCCTAAAACAAAAAGGCAGAATACTTCCTGGGGGTATTTTCCCTATTTAAAAGTTCAAAATGAAAAAAAAAATGGAAATCTAGAGCAAGAAATCAGTCCAAGTCTACTTAATCTGATCCACTGCACTTTCATGCTAAAGAAAAACATTTCTGCTTTATTTTAGATGCTAGAAAAACTAAACATCTACTGCACATAAAATCCTCTAAAATAATATCAAGCTCAAGGATATGTTACTCTCAATTGCCTTTCCAAATCTAGCTGAACAGCCTATGTATCTTAACTAGCATCAGCCTAGTTTGCAGAATGGTAAAGCACATGAATGACTAGTGTTGTAATTGTATAGACCTCTCTGGAATTACCAGGCTATATTTTCCATATGAAAAACTAGCAATGAATGTACTTCTTTGTACTTTTCAACCCAGCATTTCATCAATAAGTAATTTAATGAAAGAAAGTGAGCAGGATCTGGGACAAGTTTGCAACTCAGTCTCATTTAACCATTGATCCCATTAGACAGTTAATAGGAAAAGGCCAAAGAGATTTAATGAATTTATATTAAAGTGGAAGAATACAGCCCAGGGAGGCTGTAGCTAATAGTAAAGCAATCCTGGCCCCATTCCAGTGAATGGCAAAACTCCCTTTGCCTGCAATAGAGCCAGGATTCACCTCAGATTAATATATTATGATTAATTATTATTATTACCAAATTCACAGTCCATTTTAGTCAATTTCATGGCCATAACATTTTAATATTAGTCAGTTACATGGTTTCAGATTTTACATCTGGAATTTCAGGGTGTTATAAACATGGGGGTCCTGATCCAAAAGGGATTGTAGGGGATTGAAAAGCTGTTTTAGGGGAGGGTTGTGGGATTGCCACCCTCACTTCTGCACTGCCTTCAGAGCTGGGCTCTGAAGACAGCAGCCTTGGAGCTTCCTCCAGTGGGGGTAGTTAGATTTCATGGGGGAAATCTGATTTCATGGGCCATGATGCGTTTTTCACAGCCATTAATTTGGTAAGGCCCTACATATGACTCAGAACCCTTACACGTTGTGGGTTAACTTCAGACCAGTGCGGGCAAGTAGACAGAGGACTGGACTGGACTGGGACTCAGGAGATTGTGGTTCTTCTCCCAGTTTTGTCATTGGCCTGCTGGGTGTCCTTAGGCAATTAATTTCACCTTTGTACCTCAATTTCCCCATCAGTAAAATTGGGATAATGATACTAATCTCTTTTGTAAAGCACATACAGATATAGTGATGAAAAGCGCTATGTAAGAGCTAGGTGTTATTTTATTTATTATTATTAAAATTTCTCCTTTTTTGTACAGATATGATCCCAGATAGCATTATCACACCTCTGTTTTATACCATCTGAAAACCTGCACCATTCAAGTCAATGCAAGTTTTGACTTCAATAGGAGCAGGATCAAGACCTTATTGATCTTAATCAGATTTCTTCTAATCTTTTATAATCTTGTCTAGCACAACAAATAGCCTTTTTGTGACTATGCCACAGAAGACCAAATGGCCTGTCATTAAGCTGACCTGTTCAGGAAGAGTTCAGAATAGCATACAAGGGAGCTACTCCACAGCCTGGGTTTTAAGACATGTTCAGGGTAGAACGAGATGATAAATTCATGTAAATGAGCTCCCTGTTCCCCCAAGAAGTGATATTCTCTATTATTATTATTATTTATTATTTATGCTATCATAGCCCAAGAAGCCTGAGTCATGGGCTGGGACACCATTGCACTAGACCCTGTAAAAATACAGAACAAAAGATACTCCCTGTCCCAGAAAGCTATTCTGGAATGAAGTTGCAAAGTTATAGCTATATTGCATTTTTAGAAGTCATTACCCGTAAGATTGCTCAGGTACATACATTTAATAGCTAGTGCAAACAAAATAAAATAAGAAAAACCTCATTGATATTATTTCAGCAGAGCTTGCTTATATAATCACCAACACAATGAATATTCCTATTCATTACCAGGATCAGATCACAATGAATGCAAAATGTAAAGATGCTCTTCTAAGTAGTATTGAGCTATATTAATAGCTTTTATACGATTACTGAAACAGATGAGCATTTCTCTTAGGTGGATGTGTGTATCCATCATGCTAAGCAAAACACATCCAGTACTTACATTGTTTTTATCCATACTTTATGCACTACCAGAACCATACATCAGTGGTACACCCATTACAATTTTTATGAACATGATATTTTCCCATTTTCCCCTTAGACTTGCTTTGTGTTCATAATTAGTCCCATTCCTTCTAGTGAATGAAGGTTCCACTTGAAATACCTTATAGAAATATAGGAATTGCCACACTGGATAAGACCAGTGATCTGTTTAATCCAATATTTGATCTTTAACAGGGGAAAATGTCAGCTGTATGCAAAGGAAGGGATAGGAAACCATAGAGAGGACAATTATGAAATTAACCAGCCAATAGGGAGAGTTTCTTCCAAATGCTTGTCAGCTAGTGGTTGGTTTATTCTCTGAACCTTGAGGATTTATATCCTGTCTTTTATTAAAAAAGACCTTTTTCATCCTTTCTAATAAAATGATTGTTTCATTTTCTATATGCATGTAAAATCCTTTTCAAAGGATTTCTACTAGGCGTTTGGCCTCAATTACAGCATGTGGGAATGAGTTCCATAGGTTAATTGCACATTGTGTAAAGTTTACTAGGTTTGAATTTACCATCTTTCAATTTTATTAAATATCCCCCTCCTCTTTTATTATTGGATGTTTTAGGAGGATTCATTTACCTCCTACAATATAATTTATTTTTACACCTATATTTCGTCCAGGCAGTGTTCTTGTAGCTGTACTGGTCCCTGGGTATTAGAGAGACAAGGTGGTGAAGTAATATCTTTTATTGGACCAATTTCTGTCCAGTAAAAGATATTGTATCACCCACCTTGTCTCTCTCTATAGTTTGTCCACTCATTTCCTTTTGTAAACTAAATATACCTGCTCTTTTCAACCTCTTCCCACAAGGAAATCTCTCTATACCTCTTGCAATTTTATCACCAGTCTCTGAACCTCTTTTATACCTTCTGAATTGTGTGCTTTAAAAGGTAGCACAACTTCCTTTCTTTTCCTGTACAGATACATAGGTACACACCTGACTTATCAGCTATCTCATGGAAACATGAAGGTCATGCCGGCAAAGAATATACTAACCAGATGTGCGTGTTTTTATCTATCTGGATAGATGGGACAGACAGGTAGCTAGAGATAGACAAAGATGCCATAGATTAGACCAGTGGTTCTCAACTCTGGTCCACTGCTTGTTCAGGGAAAGCCTCTGACGGGCCGGACCAGTTTGTTTACCTGCTGCATCCACAGGTTTGGCCGATCGCGGCTCCCACTGGCCGCGGTTCGCCACTCCAGGTCAATGGGGGCTGCAGAAAGTGGCGGGGGCAGAGGGACATGCTGGCTGCCCTTCCCGCAGCCCCCATTGGCTGGAGCGGCGAACTGCGGCCAGTGGGAGCCGAGATCGGCCGAACCTGCGGACGCGGCAGGTAAACAAACCGGCCCAGCGCGCCAGGGACTTTCCCTGAACAAGCGGTGGACCACAGTTGAGAACCACTGGATTAGACAGAATGATCATATTTTTAAAACAACATAACAAAACAACACAGGAATACCCAACACACAAAATAATCTTGAGGTCAATAATCAAAACATTAATATTAGATGAACCAATTACCACTGAGAAACTGTGGATATTATCACTGAAGTCACCCCAAAATAATTCCAATTCAGCAGACCAGTTACTTGAAATAATGTCTACATTAATATGTGGCATATACTATTATTTATTATTTACTACATTAATATGGGGCATATACTATTTATTATACTATTTTATTATTTATATTATATGCTATTATTTATTATACTGTTTTATTATGTGGCATATACTATTATTAATTATTATTATTATTCAAATAGACACTTGAATGCTTCAGGTTTTGGTTAAGGTCAGAACATTCTATGGAATTAAGGATATGCATTGTTCTCATGTCAGACGAAGGTTTTATCTGAAGGCAATGGAAATGGCTTGTGAGGAAGGAATTTGGGATTTGCAGGAGATTCAGCATTGGAGAGTCTGATCCTGCCAAGTGCCAAGCACCTCCTGCGGGTTGCTGAGGCAATTCCTATTGACTGCAATAGGAGTACAAGGCACAATATATCACCTCTCAGAATTGACCCTTAAACAACATCCCAGACATAGGGCTGCTATTTGTTTGAACCACTGTGCACTTAATTTTTTCATAAGCAATAATATTTAAAGCCAAAGTGGACGTTGACTAGAGCTTAATTAATTTCCATTAAAACTCAAAGACTGATTAAGAATGACTAATTTTTAAGAATTAACAATAGGGCCCCACTCTTGCAAACCCCTTATACGCTTTGAAGTAAATGCATGTGCATAAGTGTATTTGAACAAACAGTGAAAACCAAGTATAAATTATCACACACTGTCTTCATTCGTTGTTATAGTTGTCGTTTGCAATTACTTTACTTGTAATGTGCTTATTCTGCTGACATGAAATTTGTACAAATCAGGAAATTTAATGAACTCTCACAGTGACACTAGCTTTGCTATAAAATCTTTACAGAAAGGTAGAGAGAAACCAACAGAACTTTATGCAGATTATCAACTGTTCAGATTAGCGAGAGGCTACTTCATTGAAAACTACCCCACAACAGACACACACCATCTACTTTTCAGGTACTTCACTTCTTCCATCATCCCACTTAGTTTTGTAAATGAATAAAAGTTCACTGCATATTTAAAAAAAAAAAAGTATCAAGTCTAATAAGAAATCAACTCCAAAAAGAATACTTTTCACACCACAACAATGGAGATGGGACAGGAGTTCATATTGCATGTTATTGTTTGTGTTCCTTTAATAATGGGTTTTGTATTGCAGCAATATCGATGGTACCACATGATACATGGGTTGCTATGATACTTAAAGTACACCCTTTTACTGAACAGATATTTGACGGTTTCTTTAAAATGGTCAAAGCGGAGAAGTCGCTTTCGAATAACAGATCAAGAAAAAATATCAGTAATTTTATTAAAAGGTAGATTTCCATAAATGAGACCTATAGTAATCACTAAGGAAAACCTCATGACATTTTTAGAAGGCCAGAATTAATACAGTACTTTGTGCCCAGAGATAGCTTTGCAAGAGTACTATCCACTGAGATTTTCAGGGTTCTTACAAAACCAGACCTGTCTTCACTGTGCGATGCTAATGATTGCCCTGTTCCATCAAAGGTGAAATCTCACAGGACTCAGTCTTTCTGATCTTGGAAAAGCGCTGTAGGTTTTGCAAGGGGAGAGCTGGATAAGATGGCACTGCTGCAATGTACGTGACATACATTTTTAGATTGTCCTATAATTTGTTTTCTTTGTATCCTTGGAGATATGAATCAAAATGGAAGGAAATGGTATTTATTTGCTTAAAAAATAAATACTGAAGCAAGACACTGAAAATATTCAGTGCCCTTCACATTGAATGTATTTTCACACAAGTTCAAACAGAGAACGTTAAGTTACCACGTCTCCCTGGGCTTTGTTGTTCCTTCCCTTTCTGTTCCTTTTCTTTCCCTCCACTGGTCACTATTATTCTTTGCTTTCTCACCCTCCCACCCCCTTTTCCAGCATCTCTTTTGCTCCAGTCTAATTTTTCCACACTGAATACTTTAACAATTAGACTAATTTACTAATTACTGCCTAATTATTCATTCATTTAGAATTAATTTTCCCATTTAATACTTCTTTCACATCTGTCTTTTCCCCTCTCCCCTGTAAATTTATTTTCTCGGCCTGTTTCTATTCAGTATCATTTACTCCAAAGTATTTTGCCTTTGGAATATTTTCTCTTTAGACTTTTGCTCTGATTCTTCTCTACCCCTCCCCTTCTCCCTTCTCTGTTAAGTCTCTGCCCTTTCGTCCTTCTCTTCCCACTTCCTAGTCATTCCCATGTGTTCTCTCTTTCTTCCTTCTCTCAGTCTTTCCATTATCATCTCACTCTTTGCCACGCTCTCTCTTTCCCTCCACTTCTCCTTCTCCAGTTCTGCCCCTGCTCCCACAAAGATATAGCAGGAAGTGGAACTCCATGATCAGCATTCACACTGGAGAACAGAGTGACTGCTGAACTATGTCTACTTACTTTTGTTGGTTAAGGGCTGCTGTACAAGAGCAATGAGGTGAAGAAGATGCAGTCCAGGGCACAAAGATCACAAGCAGCTCTACCCGTCACTGCGTGAAGTAGGCTTTCCTGTGCTTTAACTTCTAGTGAATTCTATATAGGAATAGGGTAGTTATTAATGCTAATGTTAGTCTCGATCTTTAGTCGCGGCCAGACTAGTTCCCCGACAGAACCAGACGGACGTAGCGAGGCGGTATGGTTCCCTGCCGCCCCAGAGAGGGACGAGATCTGGCCGAACCCTTCTACAACTTCTAAAATATAATGTCTATTTTTTAGCAAGAAAAATGCGCGCTGGACTAAAATATATACCAGAGGAATACACAAATATATTTCAACTGAAAGACCTTGAACTTAGGGCAGACTGTGGAAGTGAGGCTCGTATTTTATTAATGAATCATATTTTAAATCCACTCAACTTACTATTTTTAAATTTCCTCACATCATCTGAGCAATACATGTAAATGCATACTTCTCCCCTGTATATATGTAACTCCCACTACTGGGAGATGCTACTGGGAGTTGTGCTTGCACTGAAGCGACAATGCACATCATTCTGATCATAGTTACACTCGTGTCAAACAGGTTGTAACCCCATGCACTTCATTGGTATCACTCCTGATTTACATGACTGTGAGGTCACACTTAGGCACACTTATATTGGGACAAAACTGAGTTACAACTATATTGAAATTGGTGGGGTTTTATGAGGTCAGACTCTGGTCCTTAAGCAACCACACCTGACTACCCACCTGAGGAACTCCAAGAGATCTGGAATTAAGAGAAGACATCATGTGACTCAGACCCATTTTCTCACATTACAAAAGTCAGTCAAATTTGTCTCATATCACTTCTAATACCTCACAGTGTGACCTCACATAGAAAGTAGAGATTAACAGTCTTAATGGAACAGAGATGTAAACCAAACCAGCTAAAATTAAACAAAATGATCAGAATATCAGAGAGGTTTGGGATGGAAAAGGCTTATTAGGTTAATTTAGTCCATCGTCCTGCCAGTGCAGGATTGTTTCTTACAGGAACAGAATTATCCAGGAAGGGCCAAGATAGTCAAACAGGCAATTTACTTAGGCAAATACACAGTATCTGATACTTTACTCCAACGGTAGAGCAATACACACACCTGAAGGAAAAATGTCTTCCCATCTAGAGCTAGTTTGGTACTGTTTGAATCAAGTCTGACCAGCACTCACTTCACAGAAGTTATAAGTGAATAGTCTGGAAGTTAAAATTACATCCTTTGTAAATCATGGAAAGACAGATGCAGGGACAGACTTTTAAAAAATGTCACATCATGCTTTTGGCTGACTCCCAACCTCATCTCTGAGTGGTGGCTATTTTATTTAATGTAACTGGACTTTGCCCCTGGATGAATACCCTTCTTTCTGTCAGTTTTTGTTCTTTCTCCAGGCAGGGAAACAGTCATAGATCAATAAAGACAATACATCACCTAAACCCCAAAGGGCTCAGAAATGGAATGAACAATGCAGCAAAAATGCTGCTGTTTTGAAAGCCTGGTTTCTATAATTTCACGGAAAATGCATATGATAATGCAAGACCTCAGCTCCACTTCCTGCAAATATTCCTCAAAACAGAAATGTTTGCAATGGAAAATACCTTAAGAAGGGTATTAGTTCTGAGACAAACAGATTCCTGCTCCATAGTTACAGTCCATGGAGAAAAGTGAGGCAGGACGATCTGTAGCTTAAAGATTACACATTCTTGGTAATCTAGGTATCAGTTTATAATCATTATTTTAATACAGATCAATAACTAAGCCGAAAACTAGATCACCCAGCAATAAAAATGCATTGCACTGTCTAGTTCTTTGATTAATATCGTTTTTATCATTGTTCTATCAATACAATTATTACAACGCACAATAGGCTAGATTAAAACCCTAGAAACTAGGCAGAAGCCCCCTGGAGAGGAGACTGCGATGGCTCAAGGCACCAGCATCCTCTTTGCTACACAAGAGTACATGCACAAAGACAACACAGTCCCAGAAAAGTCGGTGCTAGCTGGGAAGGGGCACAGTCAGCACCACTGGGAGAAATCCTGATTCGGTGCATCTATCATTATTTGTCTAGGCAAATAGGGCTTGATCCAATTGAATTTGATACTCAAGCTCCCACTGCCTTTAGCAAGATCGAGTCTTTATAGTACACTTGTCACCACAATATGTGAGCAGCTCTTTGAACATTGGATATCAATGGGTTTTGAATCAACAGGACTCTTATTGACTTCAATGGATTTTGCATCAAGCCGTGTGTGCTTATCCATCTTCTGTGGAGTCCTATCTGCAATTTAAAGCTATCTTCCATTGGTAATGCTGTTTCTTATCTTCACATCTACACTGAGATTGTACGCTCATCAGAGAGCTCATCCTCTTCTTTCTTCACAAAAGTTTCTAGAATTCTTTTGGGTGCCAGAGACATAAAAACCTTTAGGAGCATTGCATAACACAATAGACAGGACATGAAAATTCACTCTCTCTTATGTCCTGATTAAGGAGTTCTGTGCAGGTAGAGGGGAAGGGCAGTTGAGTGGTTAGGGAAGTAGCCTCATACTTTGGACAGCCAGGTTCAAGTACAACTTTACCAATAAGAAAAGGAGGACTTGTGGCACCTATAATACTCAAGAAGCTGACTGAGGAGATATCTGAGCCTTTAGCGATTATCTTCGAAAAGTCATGGATGATGGGAGAGATTCCAGAGGACTGGAAAAAGGCAAATATAGTGCCAATCTATAAAAAGGGAAAATAAGGACAACCAGGGGAATTACAGATCAATCAGCTTAACTTCAGTTCCCCAAATGATAAAGGAGCAAATAATTAAGCAATCAATTCACAAACACCTAGACATTATTAAGGTGATAAGTAACAGTTAGCATGCATTTGTCAAGAACAAATAGTGTCAAACTAACCTAATAGTTTTGACAGGATAAAAAGCCTTCAGAATAGGGGGGATGCAGTAGATATGGTACATCTTAACTTTAGTAAGTTTTTGATACTGTCTCACATGACCTTCTCATAAACAAACTAGGGAAGTACAACCTAGATGGAGCTACTCTAAGGTGCGTGCATAACTAGTTGGAAAACCATTCCCAGAGCATAGTTATCAGTGCTTCACAGTCCAGCTGGAAGGGCATATCAAGTGGGGCCTTAAGGATCAGTTCTGGGTCTGGTTCAGTTCAATATGTTCATTAATGATTTAGATAACGGCATAAAGAGTACACTGATAAAGTTTGCGGATGATACCAAGCTGGGAGGGGTTACAAGTGCTTTGGAGGATAGGATTAAAATTCAAAATGATCTGGACAAACTGGAGAAATGGTCTGAAGTAAATAGGATGAAATTTAATAAGGACAAATGTAAAGTACTCCCTTTAGGAAGGAACAATCATTTGCACACATTCAAAATGGACAATGACTGCCTAGGAAGGAGTACTGCAGAAAGGGATCTGGGGGTCATAGTGGATTGCAAGCTAAATATGAGTCAACAGTGTAACACTATTGCAAAAAAAGCAAACATTATTCTGGGATGTATTAGCAGGAGTGTTGTAAGCAAGACACAAGAAGTAATTCTTCCGCTCTATTCTGCTCTGATTAGGCCTCAACTAGAGTATTTTGTACAGTTCTGGGCACCACATTTCAGGAAAGATGTGGACAAATTGGAGAAAGTCTAGAGAAGAGCAACAAAAATAACTGAAGATCTAGAAAACGTGACCCAGGACGGAAGGTATGAAAAAACTGGAAAACTTTGTTTAGTCTGAAGAAGAGAAGACTGAGTGAGGACATGATAACAGTTTTCAAGTACATAAAAGATTATTATAAGAAGGAGGGAGAGAATTTTATCTTCTTAACCTCTGAGGATAGGACAAGAAGCAACAGGCTTAAATTGCAGCAAGGGTTGGACATTAGGAAAAACTTCCTGTCAGGGTGGTTAAGCACTGGAATAAATTGCCTAGGGAGGTTGTGGAATCTCCAAGATTGGAAATTTTTAAGAGCAGGTGACACAAACATCCATCAGGGATGGTCTATTATTGCCATGGGCTCAAGGGACCAGACTAGATAACCTCTCAAGGTCCCTTCCAGTTCTACCATTCAGTGATTCTATGTGACCTTGGGCAAGTCACTTAGGCCTAGATCCTTAATGGTATTTAGGCTCCTAATCAGCAAGCAGAAAGCCTTGATTTTTAAATCATAGATCTTAAATGTGTTTTGCATTTGTACACTTCAGTTATTTTCCTAAAGAAAGGTTGACTTTCATTGGTTGGTAACCATAAAAACATATTGATTTGCAACTAAATACAGCCTTTACACTAAATTTGGTTCTTCTTTTTACTGACTGGGGGATACATTAAATCGATATACCTTTATTTAAGCAATTATATAGCTTGACTTACATTTATTCAGACTCTTAATTTTTACATTTTATTATGTTAGAAAATGGTGAATGATGCATTTCTTAATTCATCTTGATTCATTTTGATTTGTGTCAAGCTCTATTTCAATGGAAATTCAAACAATTAAAAAGGCACTTTTTTATTAAATAAAACGACCTTAAATGTGCTGGATACATAAGAAAAAAAAAGCTTACCAAAAGTTTTGCACTGAAAATTAACTGGTTTATTAAACAGAGGAAGTATTATCTGTAGTTAATTAATTGAACTCATAGTTTCTGGTCACCATATTCTTCAAGATTTTAGAACTTGTAGATCTCATCCTCTCCCATTCGGTTTTTATTCATAGGCTGGAAGAGTAAAACAAGTTTTCCTCTTTTTCAATTCCTAACTGATTTCTTAACTTTCAATGAACTAGTCATTGAACTGACGTAGCTGCATAAACTAAAATGAAGAAATCTCTTTACACCAGCAAAAGAGGTTACTGCTGTCAAAAGCCAGTTTAGCAGTCCAACAAACTCTGGTTCCAGATGCATAGCCAGCAACTTTCACAAGCTCAGTGATTTGATTTTCTTTAAAACTTGGCAGCAAACATGTACTGCTTAATATTATTTTCTGTACTTAATGTAAATTATATTAATATATAGTAATACATTTAGACTTAACATCAGTTTATTTAAAAATGAACATGTTTTTAATTTAAATTGACAAATGCAATGTTTTTTTAAAAATCATTTTTCATCCACCTTGTCCCACAGGACCCTTGCGTCAATCAGTACACAGAATGGAGGGTCCCTCATACCTTATTTACTCCACAGCATGCAACCTGTGCACTGAATACAAAATTATTTAACATCTCTGTTAGCTTTTGCAATGCGGTTCTTCAGCACAAAATTATTTCGGCCTTAGAAACATCAATGAATTTCACAGCAAACCGAAGGAAAAAGCAGCATGTAATTAAACACACAGTCAACCTAAATTGTAGCATTTCCTAACTTGTGGAAGTGTTTGACTTTCAACCTTCATAATGTGCTTTTAATACAGTGTGTGTGTGTGTGTACATTTCCTAAGTTAAAAAAAAGATTAGAAGTGTTAAGCAGCCTTAACACAGAGGTTGCTATTGCTATATCGACAGGGTTTCCTCATAACGAAACATGCACTGGGACAATCTAAAAACATGTAATACAAACATGCCCATGTATTCAGTAGGATTTTATTGCTATGTGGATGGCAATTACTGCAACTGTTTCCTGTATTCCTCAACCCTCCACTGAAAATGAAAGGCTGCATCTCACAATTCATACTGGTGGGGGCAGCCTGAATAATGATGACAAATCTAGCAATCATTTTTTAATGATGTTATTTCTCTGTCCTAGGATTTCAGAAAAATCACAACAAAATCTTAATTAATTTAAAAGTTCCATCTAGTACAAAGTTAATTGTATTATCTGAGGGGCTGAAAGTTCCATCTTAGAATCTAACATAGTTACTCTGTTTGTGCTGATTAGAAACCAAACATATGAGTCAGTACAATGCAAAAAACACAATTTTTAAAAATAAGGCCTAAAGGGGCAAAGCCATGATAACACACACTGACGTATAAAATGCTGTACCTTGCAGTACATAATGCCAATGGCATCAGGCCACATTTTGCTTTAAGATCCACAGGTACAGTTCTCATCGTTGCCAGCTTCAAAATTAACCCTGTCCAAAGCGCTCCACTGGCCAATCGGGTATTTGCTGACTGAATCAATGCTTTTTTGGCCCACAGGATTGGTGTGTTCATTAATGCACATCAGTGCTTCACATTCAGGGTTCCTTCCTCCCTACATTGCAGCTGCACATCCAGCATGTTGGAGACCTGTACACTGAAATAGCAACCTCTGCCAGCTGCTGCTGCGAGATGTGAGAATGGGCTCCAAGAGGGTATGCCTGCTCCCAGAAGCAGCCAGAACTGATCCACTGCTCCCTCAAATGAAAAAAGTCACCATACTCACATTACTTTAAAGACAAATACCTATTAAGGAGTAGTTGGGATAGATCTACATGTGAGGAAGGTGAGTAATTATTTGATACAAGTTCAGGGAAGTCATTAACTAAACTTCTCCAAAAACTGCCTTAGGAAATTATTTCATGCAGAAGTGTCACACAAACAATAAATGAAAGCAGATTTTTGTTTAATATTAATGAGGCCTGTAAGACATTAAAAGGGCCTTTTTGTCGTATTCAAGCTAACAGTTACTTGAGTATGATGCTGGGCTCAGTGACAGTGTGTTTGCTACCACCAGATTTTTCTCAGAAACATATTTAGAAATTGAGCTAATTTGCATTAACCTTAGCAATACACATTGGCCTCTCAATGGTGCTTGATCCAGGTCTTTTCTGTTGATGGGGGTTACAAGCACTTTATGGTTTGTTATCAATGTAAATGAATCCAGTCCACACAGATATCTGTAAAAGCTCTCACATGCCATATGGTTGCCAGGCACTCCTGTTTAATCTGTGCACATTGTTCTTCTGCTTCTGTGAGTGTGCAAGAGCAAAATGCAACTGGGTTCCATTCAGAGCCATGTTGTTGCAACAATACACCCATGTAGGCCATAGATGCTTGCATCTACACTGACCAGTGTGATTTGTTCACATCATAAGTACTTGAGGATTGAAGTGTTTGAAATATTTTCTTGTATCTTTTTGTCTTGAATTGGCACCCATAAGCAAGATGTGTTGGACTTTAACAGTTCATTCAGTGGTTTTGTCACTGTAGAAAGGTCTTCTAGGTACCTACCAAGGTAATTCACCATTCCCAGTCTCAATTTTGGTACATTCATTGGTGCAGTCAGTTCTCAAATTGCTTTTACTTTCTCAAGGTTAGGACTGATTCCATCTTTGTTTATTATCTGTCCCAAAAACTTGATTTGGGGTAGGCAGAAAACATACTTTTCCTTGCGTAGTTTCATTCCACAACTGACTAGGCTTAGGACATCGTTGAACATGTTGTGTTCTTCTATCGAAAACCTATATATAAAAATATCGTCCATAAAAACTACAACGCCATTTGTTTTGGTTAACAGTTCTGCCACCTTTTTTTTGAAAATTTCTGTTAATCCCAAGAGGTAAACTTTGAAAGCAAAATCTCCCAAAGGATATGATAAATGTAGTCAGTTTAGAACTCTAACGGAATTTGCCAGAATTCACTGAAGGAATCAAGTTTGGAGAATATTGTAGCTCCTTTCACTTTGGGGAGGAAGTCATCCAGTGTTGGGAGGATATAGTTTTCTCTTACAACTGATTCATTAAATCCACACAGATGCTTTCCATTTTGCTTTGTAATGGGTACCATTGGGGCACACCATGCAGCTGGTGCAGACATTTTCTTGATAATGCCAATCTGTTCCATTCTCTTTCAGTTTCCACTTTATAAAGCAATGGGATAGGAATGGGGCATATGTACACTATATAGTTCACCATTGTCTCAAGCTTATTTGTACAGAATCTCCTTTCAAAAGTCCAATATCAAATACTCCATCAAGTTCATCCACCTTCCTCACTAGGCCCACATGGCTGCCACACTGCGGCTGAGAAGGTTGTTGTCTTTGATCCTTTGATCACATACAAAGATAAAAGATAGGCACTCCACTTGTAAGTCAGTGGCGGGCTACCTCAGCCCATCAGGGTAATCTGATTGCGGGCTGCGAGACATTTTGCTGATGCTGACCGTCCACAGGCATGGCCCCCCCGCAGCTCCCAGTGGCTGCAGTTTGCCATTCCCGGCCAATGGGAGCTGCGGGAAGTGGCAGCCAGCATGTCTAATACAATGCATAGTGAAAGATAGACCAGGGGTCAGCAACCTTTCAGAAGTGGTGTGCCGAGTCTTCATTTATTCACTCTAATTTAAGGTTTTGCATGCCTGTAATACATTTTAACGTTTTAGAAGGTCTCTTTCTATAAGTCTATAATATATAACTAAACTATTGTTGTATGGAAAGTAAATAAGGTTTTTAAAATGTTTAAGAAGCTTCATTTAAAATTAAATTAAAATGCAGATCCCCCGGACCAGTGGCCAGGACCCGGGCAGCGTGAGTGCTACTGGAAATCAGCTTGCGTGATGCCTTTGGCACGCATGCCATAGGTTGCCTACCCCTGAGATAGACTGTAAGCTCTTCAGGGCAGAGACTAAGTAGACAAGACAGACAAAGGGTGGGAGGGCAGAGAGGTGAAGGGACTTGCCCAAGGTCACATCAGAGGTGGAAGGGCTGGGATTAGAATCCAAGTCTCCTGACCCCTAGTCCAGTGCCCTATCCACTAGATAAGACTGTTCCACATACCCAAATCTTCCTTTTGTGACAAAGCACAAACGTAGTCCTCAGTTACTTAGATCCTCTTTCCTTTCCTCCTCGTGTAGCCACTCACACAGATCAAGCCCATAGTTATTAAAAAGGGATTAGGTAGGGAAATGGAGGAAAAGGCAGTATGACATGCACCTTTGAACTCAAAAGAAAATGATGAATCTTCATTGCCTTTCTGGAATCTTTCTGCATTGAAAGTTCTAGCTTCAGTGAGTCACCTTGACTCTAACAAAGAAAGTTTCTTGCACATACAGGTACCATCTAAATGGCTTCATTTCATCAGTGAGGCTGCCTCTTTATTCAGATTCCTCTCATACAAACCACTTTTGACAGTCAACACACATCATTCGTAACAGCTACTTTACATCAAAGCAGAAAGATCAACATCAGCAGCATGTGGTTTTATGTTACAAGTGGGAACACTTTCTGAATTCATTTTGAGATTCAGGAGTTATTAAACATTGCTGCTGTTTAACATGACTCGTCAGTAAGGCATAGGGTGACCAGGTGTCCCATTTTTAAAATGAGGGTCTGCAAACTATGTCAAAAATTTCCAAAGGGGTCCACACCTCCACTCAAAATTCTTTAGGGGTCTGCAAATGAAAAAGAGGTTGAAAACCACAGTTATAAATGAGCAAACAACACACCATTCACCATGTGAACCATTCACACTTGCTGAGCTGGGACTAGAATTCTGCTTCTACAGATCCAAAATCATAGCCTTCTATGACCTGAGTTTAAGGAAGCTCTCTGTTAGCTACATAAGGAACGTAACATTCACTCTAAGCTACCGCTATTCACTACAGGACATTTCTTGTGCTCATAGGTCTCCCTCTAGTGATAGACAGATTTATTGCTCCTGTGGAATGCAGCTGTCACAGCAAGTCATGGTTGCTGAGTAAGTGGCGGTCTATCAGACAGTTAGAGGGCACTCCTATGGAGGACTTAAAATATCACAACAGAGACCTAAGACGGCACTCTGAGTTTAACGAGCCAGTGCAGCAAGCAGAGCAAGAGGGCGATATGCACATGGGAGCGTGTCAGGCTAAGCTGGTAGTCCGTTGCATCCAGTACCAATAACAGCTTTTTCAGCAGGTGGCTTAGCATAAAGGTTGAGTCCCCACACTGTTCCAGTGCACAACACACACAAGATGATCATGATCATCAAGATCAAATCTCTTTATTACCCTCCTGGGATTTGCCTTTATTCTGTGGCTTTAGAAAAATCAACACAAGTAACACCACAGAGGACTGTACCCCAAAACAGCTCTCTATAGACCTCCACTCAAACTTCCTCTCAGGGTCATTTACTCACAAAGCTTCTTCCAACAGGACTTCCTATTCCTCCATCTTGCTCTGTTACCTAACAGAGTCCTTTCTCTTGCTGAGTAGTTCTGAGAATCATTTGGTTAGCGAAGTAGTTCTTCACACAGAGTTCTAAAACCTGACAATATCCCATGGGGCTGATTTTCAGCAGTATCAAGCCACCACAACTCCCAAATGAAGTAAATAAGAACTACAGGGCTGAAATATCAAGCCCTACAACAGTTCGGCTTACAAATAACAATAATTATTAATGTGCTTAATTATACCTATTTTCTTAAAATATAACCTATGCACAAGATTTCTAGGAGATTTAACTATGAGGGAAATGTGAAGGGTAAGTAATGATATATTTTGTAGTTAAAGGGACTCAAGGAAACATTAAGACATTTCAAATTGAAACAATATTTCAGTATCCTATAGCTCAAAAAATGTTAACCAGTTTTCTTTAAACTTTGCAAAAAAGTTTAGTTTTCAGAGCAAACTGATTTTCAGAAGCAAAATTTAATAAATACTAATACAGTCAGGGATTACCGTGGAACTTGGTTGCAACATTAACTACACAGGGATTACCATCTTCATCTAATAAAGCCGCTGTTTGCTGAGAATCTGGTATACAGTTTTATTTCAATGACACTATTGGATCTCTAGGCACTATACATTTTGTACCTTGCACAGATGAAAAACTATTTTCTGAGATTTTCTGTTCTTTGGCAGGAAGCTAAATAAATACTGTTAAAGCAATATTCCTTTTTCATCACCATTTCATTTTACTTGTGGCTTTACAATAAATGGATGACACGCTACAAGAGCACTGTCTTATAGGGAACATTTGTTCGCATCTTGTTTTAGAGAGACCAATTCATGTTCACTTTGGAGTGTCCTAGTGGCCAAATTGAACCAGTCATTAGATGTGCATGGCATACAAAAGAAGTGTGGCACTTTATACATTTATTCAACAAGCCTTTAAAAGCCAAGTTAAATGACATTGTTGCATATTTTACCAAATGTTAACTTTGGAGTATTCTGATCTATGAGTTATTTGATCCAGGATCACTAAGGTGAAATGTAAAAGACTAATCCATCAGGTTTATCCACAATTTAGTAAATGGGATTGATGTAACTGCTGCTTGATGATATTCCACTGTTTAATTAAACATTTTGAATAAAGAACATATGAAAGTCAAGCAGGCCCTTAATTCTATGAAGGTTACATGTGATCTGTTGGCTTAGTTTGCCAATTAAATTATCTTCTAATTCCAACTTCTTCATGGCTTTGTGCTAAACTGACTGACTGTGTTAATGCTCAACAATGAAATCAAATTACACTAAAATTAATAGAGACACAAGGTGGTTGAGGTAATATCTTTTATTGGACCAATATCCTGGGACCAAAGTGGGTACAACTACACTGCAAAGTAAAATTAAAAGGCATCTTTTGGATCTTGTGTTTTGAGGAAGGATAATTTTGTGGCGAACTGGGATGCAAGAAATTTGGGCTGAATTCCTGATTCTGCCATGAACTTTTTGGGTGATCTTCAACACTAAACCTTGATTCAGCAAAGCACTTAAACACATGATTCACTTAAAACATGTGAGCAATCCCATTTCTATTCAAAGCACAGATCCCACTGAAGTCAATCAGAGCCTTAATCTCTATGGGTTTACCGAAGTCAAAGGACTTTGTATCAGGGCCTCAGTTTCCCACCTGTTAAATAAAGTTAACCACATAAGGTTATTGTGAGGATACATACATTAATCTTTGTGAGGCACTCAAATTATGATGATAGAATTTATATAGATAGTTGATAATGGTAGGGCCTGAAAAGAATTAACTGTGAATGGAATTTCTAGAGTAAAAACGCTAAAATACAGTATTTGATTTTAATAACTACTCATTTTAGGTATGGTATTTGTGAGCTAAATTTCTGATGCTAAATGAAATTGCTCAGAATCTGTTATCTGGAACTGATGTGGTGCTCTTTGATAATGATCACAATTGCTTTCATTGAGAAGCAACACTTCCATAAGCATTTTTTCTCCCAGTCAAGTATTGGCTCTAGCAGGACTGCAGGGTTGCAGCTTTAGACCCAGTATAGGAATACCAGGCTCATCTGCTCGGCTACCCTAGGCTCAGGACACCCTAGAAAGAGCCACAGTTAAGGCAAAAAGCTTAAGATGGGGTGGATATTGTGTTTTTATATTAAACACAGTGAAGCCGAATCTCAGACAGGGTTTGAGTTTAGACATAAAGGGCATATCTACACTGCACTTAGACACCCGTGGCTGGTCTGTGCCAGCTGACTTGGGCTCGCACAGCTCACAAGATCCTAGAATCTGGGCTCCAGACTAAGGCTGAATGTCTACACCACAATTAAACAGTCCCTTAGCCCAAGCCAGCTGGCATGGACCAACCTCAAGTTTTTTCTTGCAGTGTAGACATACCCTAACTCAGGGTCTTTGTGCTCTGTTACAGATAGATTAGGGACTCAACTATTCTGAAGGACCTCTGGGTCACTTGGAAATTATGATGGTTGCATTTTCTGTCTACGTAAGGTCTGTTTCTACCGCAAATCTCCTTATGTCCTGCAGAATTGACAACAAACTTCAGAACCTTAGCTTTTATTGGTATGCCAAAAAAAAGTGTGGGGTGTGAGAGGCAGAATAACAATAGATTGATCAACTTGGGGTTTCATATTCAGCATATAGTGGCGGGCAGAGAAACATCAATTTGTATTTGTGACTGCATTGTTGCCAATACCTACCACTGGCATTTCTCATTTTAGGAGAATGACTTATTTACCTAGATTTAACTCAAAGAGAGGGAAGTAATCCCACTTAAAATTCTGCCCCTGTTGCTTTTAATTTTAAAACTAAAAACAGACTCTGTAGACTAGATTTATCATTGGCAATGGCCTTTCACCAGAAATGAATTTGCTTCATGTGTCTATGTTGGATGCAAATATCAAAAGTATTAAGTTAATATGTTAAGAAAACATGACCAGCAAATAATCAGGACCAACCTTGATCCCAACCTCAGCAAGGTCGATTTGAATCAATACTTGAATGGGAGACCTTAATGGAATACCCACATGCTGCAGCATATTATGTTCTTCCCCCAACTGCGTATTGAACTAATAGGTGGAGAGAATATGTCTAGTATGTAGAGAACAGGGCAGGGAGTCAGGAGATGTGGGTTCTATTCCCAGCAAAGCCGCTGTCTTGCTGTGTGATCTGGGACCAGTTAATTAATCATTATGCACTAGTCACCCTGTCTAAAATGGGGGAGATTAATACTTCTGGGGCATTGTAAGGTTTCATTAATTAATGTTTGTACAAATCCTTTGAGACCCACTGTAGATAGGCACAACAGAAGTGTAACTGTGCTATTTTCATTATGAGTATCACAACACAATGTTAGTGGTAACTATCCTACTGGAAGTTCTGGTTTTTGGACAAAATAATTAACAAGTCCTTACTTTACTGTGGTCTCTAAAGATTCCATGACACTTTCCACAGCAGCAATGGTCTCCTGGACAAATTCCAACTCATTTATGCTACAACCCTTCTTTACTTTCAATCAGATATTGTAGGCCTCCTGATCTCTATTGCTGGAAGACTGCATTGGTTTGTTAATGTTTGTAAATCATTTTGCAAGCTTTTGAGATGAAATATTAGATCTGGATTTTGAAGGCTCCCCAGAGTTCACAGGCTGAATCCAGGGTTTTAGCTTGGCATATTATATAGAGAGAGTAGCCAGTGTTGAAATTTGAACCTGGATCTAGATGTAGAAACTGTAGATTCTGAACATCTTCAGAATTCAGGACTGTCCTGTTCCTGAGGTTTGGTTTGAATCCACATTTAAAATAAGTCAGAATTACTGGAGCTAAGTTTGGGAATGTACAACCATTACAAATATATTCAGTGCATTCTATACTGAGCTTCCTTTTCCATCCTAATTTGAGATTCTACCCCCCCGCCCCGCCCTCCCATTATAGATGTTCCCTGGGGTAGCTTTTCTGAATAAATGAAAATATTTTTTCCATTAAAACATTCTCTAGTGAATATGCTTTGATCACCTCTGAATGCAGCTTCCAAATACATTTACAAATACAAATACATTTTATAAAAATGCCGTACAGCAGTAACAACAAATCACAAGTTGATTCAGTGTCACAGTCCTCTTTCAAATGTCATCATGAAGAACATATTCTGCATCAGGGGGATTTTTGTGCATGTCACAAGAAACAAATCAGCCTTAAGCAACTCTCTTGTGAAACATACTGAATTCATCTCCATGTGTCCTTAGAATATAATAACTAACAATACAGTGTACTTGACTTTTGCATATAGTCACTGCTTTCACTGCAAGTACACAAATCTCTGAAGTCAGGTGTTTACAGAACAGCTCAATATAGCAAATAAACATCAAATGCACCATCAATAATTCAAAATTATTTTATTTTAAATGTAATAAACACTTTAGTTTAGACTTTTGAATGCAAGTTAAGAGAAACACAGTTCACAATAAAAATGATAAAATAAATACTACAGCAGTTCATTTATATACCACTGCTACCGCTAGAGGTGAGCCCAACCCTAAACTAAAACCCTAAACATCAGCTTACCCCCAAACCTGGGGAACAGACCATTCAGAATCCAAACCCTAATTCTGCAGCTATTTTCTATCTCTATAACTGGCTGAACCGAACCTCAAATTGAAACAGCCCTACATGTTTAGGATTTCAGAGTCTGGATTTACATTTTGCAGCTAGATTCCACCACTAGTTATTGCACATTCCCCGGGTTTTTTTGGGTCAATTTTTAAAAAAATTATTGTACTATGGTTATTACATTCTGATTTAATTGAAATTTACATCATTTCAAAATCATATAAAGAAATTAGTTTACTAGGTTAGCTCATGTTCTAAAGTTTCATGTTATATATTTTTGTTAAGCACCTGCTTAAGAGCTGTTCTGGAACAGAGATGCTTTCCTAAATCAGGGCCACAAACTTCAGCTGTGACAAATTCATGTTACCACATTTGCCCATTTTGTACTGAATGAAGTAGTGGAGCCACTCCATTTTCCACTGGGGAGAAACCTGACATTTTGGAGCCAAAAGTTGTGAGCCCTCTGTAATCCCAGTGCTGCATATATTTAGTTGACCAACAACAGTAATCTCTGAACATACACAGCAATGGATAATGACACAGTCACAGCTGAAACATTTGAGTTAATTAATTATTCCAAGTGAATGAACAGGGGGACTGTTTTAACTATCTGATATGAATGCAGACTTAGCTAAAGATAAGTAATACTTTCCATCAGTGACAGTGTCAGAGAAATCCCAGGCTAGAGTTGCTTGTCTAGCCATACTTCCCATTTAGAAGACATCTGCAACCAAACCTTATGCTGTGATCTTAGCGGAGCAGGGTTAGGTTGGGTCAAGATCTGGATGGGGCATCCCTTAGGTCAACTAGGGCTTGTTCACATGGTGCAAAGTGCCCTAAAGGGGTATGATTTGTAGGGCACTCGACTGTGTTGCATTCCAGCTGCCCCCTGTAGATCCTGCTGGTGTCATATAAAAAAGAAATTCAGTAGCTGGGAATCTTCACTCCAAGTCAGTATTGAACAAATGTCCTATACTGGCACCCTCTTCGGGTGAAACTGAAAACAAACATCCTGGCTGATCATGGTCATTGAAGACCCAATAACACTTCTTACAAGACTAGGCACGTTATCCACCTTGTCTGGGTAACAAGCCAAACTTAGATAATGAGCTTGGCTGACCTAAATTGGCCACACAGATTCTCACAGATGTTTCCACAGTTGTGAAGTAATTAACCTTGATATGTATGACACTCAATAAATGTGTGTGTCTAGGACAAGATTTAAGCTTTCAAGTCTAGAAGCCCCTTACTATGCTCACACTCACAATGATCCCTCCTTATATCACAAAAACCAGCAAAATTTTCTATGACAATATCTGAGGTGGTTGAAGTGTCCTCATAAAATCACTGGTGACAGGAGTCAGTAAATACATTTTGCACTCAAACGTGCATATAGCATATCATCTTTAGTTTTCTATACATTAATTTACTATATGCTTCAATTCCTGTTCAAAGGCTTACAAAATGTTTCAAAACTTCACAGCATTCTAGCAGTAATGAATCAATTAATGAGTAAAATCCTCATTTTAGAGGATTGTGAGAGTGAAATCAATGGCAAAACTCTCATTGACTTCAGTGGAGCCAGGATTTCATCCCATGTTTCAAAACATGGTCTTTGCTTTTAGATTTGCAAAAGATGTGACATTTTTAAAGTAACATTCATAGAATCATAGAATATCAGGGTTGGAAGGGACCTCAAGAGGTCATCTAGTCCAACCCCCTGCTCAAAGCAGGACCAATCCCCAACTAACATAACAGGAGCCATGAAAAGTATCAAATGTTAATCATTCCACTGTGATGAGCTTTACAACATTTGTAACTAGCAACATTTACCGTCCATGAGCACTTGGGCAAAGGAAGAATGGCTTATATTCATAATTTTCAAATGTACAGTTAATTTTAAGTAACCAATTAAAAACAAGATTTCATTTGGGTTTTCCAGTAGAATGCCATCTATTGCAGACTGTTGTGTAAATCAGCTAATCTTTCTACACACACTGCCTATAATTGGGCAAAACCAGGTTTGATTTCTCAGTTCGTAATTTCACAGATTTTAAGTTCAAAAGGGACCATTATGATAACAAAGGGCACAGAATTTCATCTAATTATTCCTGAATTAAACTCATGGTACAACTACAGTAGATCTTTATGGCAGACTTCTAATCTTGATTTAAAGACTTCAAGCACAGCAGTGTTAGTAAACTGTTCCAATGGCTAAATAACCTCACTACTAAAAGCGTACACCTTATTGTCTAAAACATAATAATAATAATAAGCTAATTTCTAAAAAATTATAATATATTACGAACATGTTTTAAAGCATTATAATTTCTCCATTTGTTGTCCCCCAAAATGGATAATAATTGGACAGGTCATGACCTTGAATAGACACAAGGTATTCTTATTTGCTTTCAAGGTAATCATCAATATGAAAACATTGAAATACTAGGATAATTAAATCAGACTCAAGCATGCACGTTATTTTATATATAAGATATATGGTTTTTTATCTGTGTTTGAAGACAAGAGCAAGGCCTGCATATAAACTAGCGATCAGCTCTCTAGGTGCTTTAAAACTGAAATAAAGAAATGATATTTTTAAATAGCCAAGAGGCACCCTCTCGAACAATCTCTTCCATTTAGGAAAGTGAGTGATTACTTTGTTCTAATAGGAGATTAAAACCTGCTGCACCACAACCACCTCCAGCAATAAGGTTTGCAACTAGAAAATGTTATACTGACTAGTCACATACAGTGCAGATTACTTTCTGAAAGAAAGTTTCACAGCAGGAATTATGAAACTGAAAGAAGCTCTGAAATCTTAATCTCTTTGAAGTGGCTGACAGTGTGATACTTCTGGCAAATGAAAAGGAAGCTGGTAGGACAGATTTATGTTCTCAAATACATTAACATATTCGATAGGAAGTCAATGCAAGCCTTACATATGAAACCTAGGGAAGAACTTGGCCCTTATCAAAAGGAAGAATTGCTGCCCACTTTTTTTTTTTTTAAAGAAATGCTAGCATGGTATTCATTAACTACTCTCTTTTCATTTTCCAAACACATCAGGGTGAAATCTTCTGGCTTCCTGTGCAGGCTTATTAAGAGGCAACTTGCAGTGCTTCCACAGCACCTGGAGGTCAGGAAGCAGAGACAGAAGGAAGACACTCCTTATCTTATTGCTTACCAGAGCAGAGTTCTATATGGGCTTTCTCTATGGGAAGATGAAGATTGGTTTGTGAATAGGTCAAGGGTAGTGAAATTATCATTACTGGATCCTCAAACTCAAGTCACTGACTACATGTCCCATGTAAAGGGCATAGAGCAGGGTACACAATACCATCTTGCAAAACATTGGTCCCCAGGACAAATCCTTCCTGCTCTGGTTTTGAAGTGAATGCAGTGTGAAGTGAGACGGGTTCTGTCTCACTCGTACAACGACTAACACAATGGAGCCCCAGTCTTGGCTGGTGCCTCTAAGCCAGTGATGCCCAAACCTTTCCTGTAAACCCCTTTTCCCCCAACCAGTAATGGAATCTGTCTGTGGCCCCCTCCCCCTTGATTACTACACAACCAAGTCTTCTTCAGTAGAGGAGTTTTGTCTGAAGGTGGAGCTGGGGGTAGAACTGGGCATGGGAGAGGAGCTGGGGCAAGATGCAGAGCTGGCCTTGGAGGGGAGAGGGAATGAGGGCAGAGCTGGGGTTGGAGCTGGGCTGGGGGCAGAGTGGAGCTGGGTGATGCTCTCCCCCACCCGATTTGAGGGCTGGCCCAGGGTCTGCTGTGTGCCCCCCCCAAGTGTTCTTCCACGCCCCGAAGGGGGAGCACTCCAAAGTTTGGGGACCACTGCTCTCAGCACTACCACCACATATACACACAAATGAACAAATGCCTGAAATGAATAGTATCTACTCCCTCTGTACCAAACCTTCATGCCACTTGAAGTATCTACAGTTCAAGTAAACATATATTGAATAGGTGGGCATTGAAGGCATTACATTTAAAGCTCCAGTGAGACAAAGCCCATTAGTTGTGTTGCTTATTAGAGTGCAGTACTATATATTTCTAACTACTAGTATTCTTATCAGGATGTTTGTTACAGTATCTCAATGGATTGTAACTGAAATACCACAGCTCACCTGCTCACGCAGGCAGTACAAAGTCATGGCATTTTCTTTTCTGATAATTCAGGCTTACTGCTCCAGTTGTACTTGTATGTTCTTTATGCTTCTCCGTGGTAGATACTGGTATTCCACAGTGTACAGAAGGTGTTTCCTGAGGCCTTTATCACAGCTTATGGCCACTGTCCGGCATGCTATGAGCACCTACACAAGAAGTACTGCCTCATTTTAGGAACATAATTTTATAGCAGTACTTAATGGCATATAAGGAACAAAAGTGCAATACCATATAATGACATTTGCATTCTTGACTGGCATGAGCTAGAGTAAAAAAGTATCACAACCTCTTCCAGAAGGACAATCACACAACCAGGAGGGTTCCCAGAAAAGGGCAGGTTTGAAATACAGCTAAGATTTATTCTCTAGTCAAAGCAAGTAAGGTGCCATATGAAGGGGAGACTAGGCATGCAGATGATTAAAGACTTATTTTTCCCCAAGAGCCTAGTCTTAGATTTACTGAAATAGGATTATGTAAAAAAGGCAAGTTGTTATAAACAGCCAGCTATGGGTTTTAAAATAATTGGTGTTGTGCTTCTTTACAGTATATAAAGAAGAAATTAAAGGGTTTTTTGTATTTGGTTATTTTGTTTGTTTGACGACTTTAGAAATATCAGAATTGTTAAATTTGGTCTTCCCAGGTTTTCCTGGAGGAACTCATATGGGTTTTAGAGCACATGTATTGTGAGCTCTTGCACCTTAATTAAAGAGGTGGACTGTAGAATCTTTAAAGAAGATGTCTACTTGCCAAAATGTCTGTTAAACATCGAAATTAAATAAGTGCTATCAAAAGCAAACAGCTCTAAATGGTGTAACTAAAACACCCTTCTCCTCACAGCGGCTCAGCTTTCAGTTCCTTGACTCCTGTGGTGTCATAATTTTGTAAAATCTCTGGCCATTACAAACTCTCCCAGGGCAGGCAGAACCTGAATACTATTGTTAAAAAAGAAAGAGACAGACGGTAGGGGGAATGTTGACTACAGATAGGGTGACCAGACAGCAAATGTGAAAAATCCGGACGGGAGTGGTGGGTAATAGGAGCCTATATAAGAAAAAGAGCCAAAAATCAGAACTGTCCCTGTAAAATCAGGACATCTGGTCACCCTCCCTACAGACTTTCAGACATCAAAAAGAGGAGCAGAAGATTTTGGGGGGATGGAAGGTTTTTGATTGGTTTTTGTTTTTTTTTGGGGGGGGAGGGAAGGTTTGGCCTAGATATGGGGTGAGAAATGTCAGTGCTGAGGACAGTACCAAAAATATCAAGGACCTTCCCTTTCCTACTCAGCCATAGCTTATAATAGTAAACTCCATGCTGTTCCCATCTCCTCCCAGATCACATTCCCCTCTATGTTTTTCCACTGATTACTGAGCTGCTCTTAAACAGTAGCGCTAATACTAACTGTTATAACCCTTTGATGACATCTTCTTCTATTCTTATAAGCAAACCTTTCAATAGTTAATTGTTTTTGCTCTTATGATACATATGAGTATGCTTTTTGTTGTTGTTCTCACCAGCCACAATTTAAACAGTGATTGACTATTCGTTGTAAGAAACAGCCCTACCCTACCCATTCATATAATCAAATTAACCTTTACATAAATATCCATGGTATTGGTAAAGGATATTAGAAAAATGCTGTAAAATCTTTTATAAATTTCACATCCTCAGGAAGACAAACCTGATTTTGAATGTTTTTGTCATGTAGTTCAAAAAGGGCAGGTTCACAAAACTATTCTGTCTATAATGCTAAGAAACAAAAATAAAATAGGGTCATTTTTTGACCAAGTTGGGGGTTTGGCTGCCAGTACAAATCACAAGGAGTCTGCATTGAAAAACAATCTTTGAATGCTCCACTGTCTTTCAATAGAATAGAAGCAGGAAGAGCATTTAGCTCCTTGTGTACACACTCAGGGCTGTCAACAGAGTGAGAGTCATTATTCTGTCTAGCAAAAAGAAAAGGAAGACTTGTGGCACCTTAGAGACTAACCAATTTATTAGAGCATGAGCTTTCGTGAGCTACAGCTCACTTCATCGGATGCTGTAACACGGCTGTTACTCTGAAACCTGTATTCTGTCTAGGTTCTCATACCATTCTCATCCCTGCAGTATTGAGTGCATTCAGCAACAAGACTAACATCTGTCACATGTGGTTCCTTCCCTCTCTCATCTTCTTCCTAGGGGAAAAACTGTGTTCATAGTATACTTTTTTGGTGGGGTTTTTGGTGTTTCTTTTTTTTCTTTTAAATGTTCATGCTGCTCTGTGTTTATATAAGAGAAGGCAGGTCAAAGAAGTGCCCCTCGCACTTGGATTGGAAGGTGGCGAGTCTGTTATGGTCCTTACTTCCTGTGGGAGTGTGTCCCACAGCCTTGGGCCAGCCCCTGAGAAAGCTCTATAAGCATTTAGGTGGCATATTGGAGTTGGCCCACAGAGGGATATAAAATTGAACAAATGTTGTGTCTGGCTACACTCAAAACCAGAGGATATGAACAGACTCTGGTGATCAAGACAAACAGATTTTGTCTCATATGATACGTATGCACAGTTCCTAGCACAATGGCACAGGGTCCAAGATTAAAACTGTATTCCTCAGCATTGTCATTTGTTCGAAACAGATAGGCAAGGTCAGCCCATACTCAGCATTGCCAACCCCAAGCATTCAAAAATCATGACTCAGACCTCCAAAAATGAATGGATGAAAAATCATATTAAAAATATATATAATATATATTATATTAGGCTGTAGGTTAGACTCCTTTCCTGTTTTCAAATTTTCCTCTGCAATCTTGGGGGCTATGAACTGACTTTTATGTTAAATAAAAACTGATCTGTAAGCCACCTGACGCTTTAAGAACAATACCAATATCATGTAACTTGCAATAAAATGGCAACACTAAATACTTGGATGTTTAGTGGACTAGGAACCGCTGCAAGAATGGCAAATCACAAATATGAGCACCACTGACTACATCAGCTATCAGTATTCTCAAGCTAGTTGAAATTCAGAAGAATAATGAAATACAAAAGGGTAGTAGTCAGCCACAGCCCTGTGCCAAACATCACTGCTCTGAAAAATGCTGCTATGTTCATGACATTTTCCAACAGATATGGAAAGAAAATGGGGTAGGAGAAATGTCTACAGACTAACATCTGTAAACCCTCCTTTACACAGCAGTTGCTCTCTCTTACTCTGGCAATATTTTAAAAAATATATTCCAATTAATTTAAATTCATTTGGTGCTCTCATGAAAGTCGAGTTTCCCAAGAGCCTTTGATTTCCTCTCTGCATGCAGAGACGTGCTTAATTAAAACTTTCCATTAAAGCACCATTAGCTAGACATACAAGGCATACCAAGTTGTACTTAGACGCCCTGCCAGAAAATCAGCAGTGCTGACTCTTCCCTTAAGCTAATGAAAAGTAGTTTAAACTATCAATGAAAAGGATGATTTATGATCATACTGTATATAAATATACAGCAGACAACATATGTCTACCATCTGCAGTTGGTGCAATATACTCTCAGATACCGTCACTCAGTTTCATCTGACGGGCTCCTGTTACCGAATGCTTACTGGAGATACTACACCAATTATTTTCTAGAACATTATAATAAAGTAAATCACCAAGCTGAGCCTTTAAAAGGTGTTAGGCAACTGCATGAACAAATCCCATTATCAAACAAGATCTGTGCAGATTGCTCCTATTCACCACTTTCAAAATTTACTCATAGGGCCTTATACCCACCCCACAAAGATGCAGATGTTACTGGATGCCGCTATTACAAGTTACATCATGGAATTCATACAAAAAAATCAAATTGTTGGGATTTTTTGTTATGATGTAAAGGTTCAAAAAGACAAATTAAAGACTCTAATAATTTGTGTGCTGGGACAAAAAAAAACTCTTGAAGAAATGAAGATCACTAAAAAAATATGTATTGCAAGGAGTGTTTGAAAAGCCTGCAGAATACTACAAAAATTTTCATTACAATGCATTTGCGATGCTGGGAGGACAGCATAAAGCAGCAGAAAAATACCTAGTGAGCAAGTTACTAGACATCCTAATAGGGAAACATCTCCTTTTCGCCAAAGATGAAGTGCTGTTATTTCTATATCTGAAAGAGAATAGGCAGTTATTATTATGATCGCGCCTAGAGACTGCAGCTCCATTATGCCAGGCACTGGTTACCAGACATGTACATTTCAGATAGGTTGGGAAGAGAGGGTTCACATTCAGATTAAGCTGAAACTAGGATTGTTCGAAATCAGGGCTAGGTTTCAGGTTTCACAGCACTGACCATCTTGAGAGAGAGTCTCAGTAAAATTCAACGATCATGGCAAATATCTTGTGGGACCAGCAGATCTCAAAGATTTTGCCATTAAGATAAATTGTTCTCATGAGATTCCAGATATTTTGAAGCCAAAATCTGACAAGAACAACAGTTCTAGTAAAATTGGAGCCATATCCAAAATCAGAGCTAACCATTAGCATATTAAGGACTCAAAATACAAAGCACTGAGGGCCCAATTCAGCACAGAATTTAAGCACATGTTTAAATCTCTCTCTATTCAGCAAAGTACTTAGGTATATGCAATTAAGGTGGATGTCTCGTTAGCACTACAAAAGTGAGAATTAGGCCACTTCCACCTTAATTGAATTGTCCTCTTTAGCACTGACCCCCCCAGTTGGTAAGGCAACTCCCGTCTTTTCATATATATATATATATATATATACTGCTTACTGTATTTTTCACTCCATGCATCTGATGAAGTGGGTTTTAGCCCACGAAAGCTTATGCCCAAATAAATTTGTTAGTCTCTAAGGTGCTACAAGGACTCCTCGTTGTTTTTATCTTACAAGAGGAGACTAAAAGAGTGCACTTCTGGAACAGCTTTCAGTAGGAGTAGTTGGGGCAAACAATCTAACTAGTTTTAGAATGGAGCTTAATAAGTTTATGAAAGGATTTATATGACAGGGTTCCCTGCATTAGCAGGGGACTGGATTCATTTCTATGGACACGAAAGAGAAAGTGACCTCATATTGTGGCTCCCAAAATTGTTCAAAGGTGATTTCACAAAGCATTACCTTTGCTACCAAGGGGATGCGACATCAGGACCAGATGGAGGAGGCTCCAATAAGGCCTGATCCTGCATCATTAAAATAAATGTGACTTTTCCTATAAGACTTCCTGGTTCCACTTAAAGCAATGGCAAAACTCCCATTGATTTCAATGGTGGCAGGATTTCTTCTTTAATAGGAGCAGGGCCATGCTGTGTAATCCATGCCCATTTCAAATGTATCCACAAGACCATGCATTGGAAGGTGCCCAACCATGAACATCTAGAAGGAATCTCTCTTTGAACCACAAGCAATCACACTGTCTCCGAACTCTTATTAATTTAATAAAACAGGATAGGATTTGGTCTACAATGGGAACGCTGAGCATAGAATTACTCACAAGTTATTCTCCCGTAATCAGAGAGTTAAAAAAATGTTAATCAAATTACAAAAGATGGAGTTATAGAGAGTGCTCTGTAATTTCAAGTGTCAACCACTTCTGAAGCTATAATTTATGGTATTAGTGTTTATACTTGAATTTAGAATACAATATTATCATTATGGACTCCGCAGGAAATAATCAGATGATTCTTATGAAAACTCCTAGGTACAGCAATTAAAACAATGGCAGAATACAATTCTATAAATTACAGAAATGACAAAAAGGTAACATTGAAATAAAGGGGGAGATTTTTCAAAGGCACAAAGGGCCATGCTTTCTCATTCCCTCTCTGAGGCTGCTTGGACCATTGTGCATTCTTGTGACCTTTCCCCACTTCTAATAGCTTCTCTGCCACAACCACATGAATATCTGCTAAGAAATTATCTTCAGCAGCACAATCAGTAGAAGCACATAATCACCCGTATATTTAAAACACAGTGAGCAATAAATGACTAAAATTTAATTCTCTCTGTTTTGGCCTGACTGCATGTGACATTCACTGTGCCATTTCTGGATCCTTGCAATAGAGAGTGGCACTGCTTGAATACAACTTTAACATGCCTTGTCTCTTCTGCTGTATTAAGCCGTTAACTTTGTTATTGCTGAATTTTGTTACTGTAGCAAAATACATCATTAAAATGTAATGAACTTTACAGTCATTTTCCAAATATAGACATCAAATATGCAGCAGCATCTTATCACTTCCATGTATGCAATCTGAGTGATATAAAAGGGTTTAATAGCTATTTGTTCTTTAATTTGATCACAGCAGATATACTATGGCATACAGATGTATATACTATACTGTACTATAGCGGGGCAGAAGAATGCATTCATCTGCACTGACTGACTCTTAGTTTTGCATATTCTATTTTTTTGAACAAAAACATTCTTTTTGCATAAATGCTATTCTCTTCTGAGTGTGGGGGTCACCTTTCACAGCCCATGGTATGGTGCTCAGTGAGAGCCTAGATTTAACAACTAAGGCCATGTCAACACTTCAAAGCTTACAGTGGCATAGCTGTGCCTCTGTAAGAGTGCGAACGGGAGCTCTCCCGTCAACATCATAAAACCAGCTCAATGAGCAACAGTAGCTATGTCAGCCGAAGAGTGTCTCCTGCCAACAAAGTGCTGTGCACATGAGCGTTTATGCCAGCAAAACTAATGGCACTTAGGGGTGTGGTTTTTTTCACAACCCCGAGCGACAAAAGTTTTGCCAATGTAAGTGCTAGTGTAGATATGGGCTAAATGATTTCGTGGAAATACTACATAAAATACCAACACAACAGAATCCAGAGTCTGCAGTTCACTCTGTCCCTGTGGTCTAGAGCCCAGCCTTCCAAACTGGAGGTGATCCCTTTGACCTCTGCCACCACATCCTTACCCAATGCTGCCTGCTCAACATGCAGGTGATGGTGTTTGGGGAGGGAAAGAAAATGGGATGGAGCCTATCAGTACAGCTAAGAGTGACGGCCAGCTGGGATCAGCTGAGAACAATGGGAAGTGTTCCTAGCCCACACTGAGATTCCTCAGCACTCCAGTGGCAACTGGCCCTGGGAGTGAGGGCCAAAGTTCTATATATGTACCTCAGTCTAGATGTTAAGCCACAAATTTACTTTAAAATGCAACATACCTTACAAAGCCATTAGTGATCTCAAGCATAAATGCAGTGTTTGGTTTCACACAACATGTGGCACAGATATCCACTACGCGAAAGCAATGGGACTACTCATGGGAATAGAATTAAGCAGGATCAAGCCCCAAGCCCATACTATGGATTGTTTTATCCATCTCTTTCAGAAAACTATCCAGTTCAAAGGGGAATTCTGCTTAATGATGAATGGGATGATATGGTGTTTCAATCTTTGGTGTAGGCAGTGGACACTAATGCCTCTTTCCTCTACCAATAAATAAACTACAAAGCAAAATGGTGACATTAAACAAGAGAAGTTACAAAGTGACAGAGGTTGGACAGCTCTGGGGCTGCAGAAAAGGACCTCAGGATTTACATTAGTACAATACAAAAGGCTAGTCTGATGCTTACATTTTTAGCCAAAAGACCCTTTAGTAGATGCTTGAAAGTCTGACAATGCAAAACAGAAGAACAGGTTTTCATTTAATTTACCAAATATGTCTATATTTGCAAGTGGACAGTTACTTGTGCGTGTTCTCCATACTTACATCAAGTGTCCACATACACTGTGCTGGGCACAGGTACACCCTGCACACAGGTGTATGCATCCTCATCCACCATGCCCCTTTTCAATATGCGACATTAGCGCTAACATTTATGGGGCAGTATCGCAGATTCCTGTGCATCACAGGATGCTCTATGGACAGCCTTGCTGCATATTGTTAGAACCATGCGGCACCTCCACACATTTGACAACGGCATCTCCCATAGGTGCTGGAACTAGGTGTGTTGCTGCACCCCCTGGCTTGAAGGAGTTTCCATTATATACAAGGCTTGCAGTTTGGTTCAATGTCTCTCAGCTCCCCCACTATAAAAACTGTTCAAGCACTCCTGTATCTCTCTGACATTGCTCCCTTCTGCCAAATTCCATTGGAGAGATTAAGTAAGTCCATGAAGATGTATAGAAGCAGGTGGTTATTGCCTTTAGAAGCTGGCAACACCTGACAGCTACTGGTCAGTTGCCAACCAGTTCAGGGCTGGGAAGTCAACTGTCAGGGCAATGATTGTACAGTTTGCTACACTATCAATATTGTGATCTGCCCACAGGTGGTTCCCATAACCCAAGTCCCTGAAATTACAGCAAGATTTCAGGGAATTGGTTTTCCAAACAGTGTGTGGGGCATTGATGTAATGCACATCCCGATACTTTGTCCATCAAAAGGGGCCAGCAAATATGTAAACTGCAGTGGTTACCACTCACTGGTTCTCCACAGCTTCGTGGACCACAGGGATCAGTTCACGAACACAAAGTTGGGACACATGGGAAAGGTCCACGAAACCAGGGTGCTCAGGAGTTTCGGATTGTCTCACAGGAGGGAAAAAAGGACTTTATTCCCACAAAACAATGTGACTATGTACGGTGTTTCTGTGCAGACATGTATTTTGGGGGACCCCACATGCCCTCTACTACCGCGGCTAACGAAACCTTACCCAGACATCGCTGACCCGAGAAAAAGGGAATTCGACTACAGACTGAGTAGCTGTAGAATGGTGGTGTAGTGTACACTGGGGATCTGAAAACCCGCTGGGGACACCTTCAGACCCATCTGGATGCCAATGTAGCCAAAACAGTTCAGATTATTGTGGCATATTGTGCTTTGCATAATGTATGTGAGGCAAAAGGGGAATACTGCCATAGTGATTGGGCACAGGGCACTTCTGTTTTCCAAACCTTTACTGGCAGCCAAATCCCATCCTGCACGCACAGCTCCTGATTCCCAACAGGTCAGGGAAATTTGTGATGCTGTGCACTCATACATAATGGAACAGTGGGGAGTCAGAAGGTGACGTGGGACTGTCAAGGTACACTACTGCAATGCTATGGTGCTGCTTGAAAGCTCTCAATTGAGCACCGCCACATATTTCCTTTGCAAGGTACTTCGATGGGTTTTGATCCCCTGCAGTTAATGTACTAACTGAAAGCAGACATTTGGGGTGGACCCTCAAAATTAATACCTTTGGCTATGGTTTTGTGCTGTGGAGGCTGTTAGTGCACTTTAATGCCATAGCAATGTGTTACCTCAAGGGGAATAAGGCAACGCTTCTGTCAAGGTTCCTTCCCCACTCTGAACTCTAGGGTACAGATGTGGGGACCTGCATGAAAACCTCCTAAGCTTACTTTTACCAGCTTAGGTTAAAACTTCCCCAAGGTACAAACTATTTTACCCTTTGCCCTTGGACTTCCACTGCCACCACCAAACTATCTGGGTTCCTAGAAAACATAGTTTGGACACGTCTTTCCCCCCAAAATCCTCCCAACCCTTACACCCCACTTCCTGGGGAAGGTTTGGTAAAAATCTTCACCAATTTGTATAGGTGACCACAGACCCAAACCTTTGGATCTTAGAACAATGAAAAAGCATTCAGTTTCCTTACAAGAAGACTTTTAATAGAAGTAAAAAGGAATCACCTCTGTAAAATCAGGATGGTAAATACTTTACAGGGTAATTAGATTCAAAACATAGAGAATCCCTCTAGGCAAAACCTTAAGTTACAAAAAAGACACACAGACAGGAATATTCATTCTATTCAGCACAGCTATTTTCTCAGCCATTTAAAGAAATCATAATCTAACACATATCTCGCTAGATTACTTACTAAGTTCTAAGACTCCATTCCTGTTCTGTCCCCAGCAAAAGCATCACACAGACAGACACAGACCCTTTGTTTTTCTCCCTCCTCCCAGCTTTTGAAAGTATCTTGTCTCCTCATTGGTCATTTTGCTCAGGTGCCAGCGAGGGGGGGAGAAGAAGAAACACAAACATCACCAATACAATGAAACAGTGACTGGTTTTAGAGCTTGAAGCTCAGACCCACAAAACCTCTCTTGGTGTTCAGAAAAATAATAAATGAAACCCCAATACAGAAACCTCTCCCATTATATTCAGGCGCAGTGAGTGCTATGCACAGACGCGAGGCCCAGAACCTTCAACTCTCTGGCTGATTGGGAGCCTTCGAGGAGGACCACTGGGGAGACCACTGCAGGATTCCCTCACGGGTAAGATGGCTTCGCTGTGGCAGGAATGATGATGACGACAGGCCTCTCCTTCCTCTGTCTCGCTTCAGGGTAGACGATGTTCTTCTCGCTAGCTCTGGAGCATTGGGAAGACACGACCGTGCACGCACTGCCGCTGGAATAGACAACCCCGCGCAGGCGCTGAGCAAGATCTTATATAATCTTTAAGGAGGGAAAAGTTGGGGGCTGGTTTTGGTGGAAAAAAATGGTTCTGTCCGGTTTGAGCCAGGGGACTCCAGTGTCTAAGTTGTAAACAAATTGACTTACAAAGATGGAGTCCAAGGGTCACAGATTATATACTCCATATTGGATTTCATTAGAGCCAGTGATTTACATAACCTTTATCTTATATACATTATTAAAACAACTAATTAAACACATTTAAACAATACCAACACAACATTTTTTTCTAACAAATGTTTTACCACATATTATCTGCTCTGTTTCAAGTTGTTTTATAGGGAGCACTGAAGCATTGTTTAAAGTTTAAAGAACAGTTCTGTAAGGTTATGGGAGGGACTTAAGACATTCATTCAGTTCTCTCTTATGCTGTAGCTCTTATCAAGTGCTATTCACTGCTGTCATGCCACTGGGGTAGGACGCTGGCTTCTGGCAGCAGGCAGTGCTCCACCTCTATTCCCAACCCACCCACCATAGTGATGAAGAACTATTATACTGCTCCAGCAACAAGTGATGAGAAATTGCCCCCAAAGGTGGAGGAGGAGAAGCCATGAACCCCCAAAGCTGGTAGAATCGCAGCCACCACTTCCAGGAGGAAATGTAGGGTACTGGTGGTTGTTGACTCCTCTGAAGGGGACAGAGGCGTCCATCTGTCAGCCCTACATGGCATCCTGGGAAGTATACTGCCTGTCAGGGACCCATATCCACGATGTTATGGAGGGACTGTTGAGGATCATCCGGCCCTCTGACTACTGCCCCATGCAAGGATGATGTCATGGTAGGAGTCTACTATAGATCACCTAACCAGGAAGAAGAGGTGGATGAGGCTTTTTTAAAGCCACTAACAAAATCATCCAAAGCACAGGACTTGGTGGTGATGGGGAACTTCAACTACCCAGACATCCATTTGGAAAATAACATGGAAGGGCACAGATTATCCAACAAATTTTTGGAATGTATTGGAGACCCTTTTTTTTTTTTAATCTCAGAAGATGGAGAAAGTTACTAGGGGAAAGACTGTTCTAGATTTGATTTTAACAAATAGGGAGGAACTGGTTGAGAATTTGAATGTTCATGATTCTAAGGAATGGTACGAGGGAAAACAGCACAATAAAGATAATGGAGTTCAAGAAAGTTGAATTTGGCAAACTCAGGGCGTTGGTAGGTAAAGTCCCATGAACAGCAAGCAAGGGGGAAAACAGTTCAAGAGCATTGGCAGTTTTTCAAAGAAACATTATTAAAGACAAAAGAGAAAACTATTCTATGCATAGGAAATATAGGAAGTATGGCAAGAAACCACCCTGGCTTAACCAGGAGATCTTCAATTATTTGAAATTAAGAGTCCTACAAAAAGTGGAAAATAGGCCAAATTTCAAAGGATGAATATAAACAAGTAACACAAGTATGCAGGGACAAAATTAGAAAGAAAAAGGCACAAGATGAGATTAAACTAGCTAGAGACATAAAGGGTGACAAGAAAACATTCTACAAATACATTAGAAGCAAGAGGAAGACCAAGGACACGGCAGGCCCATTACTAATTACAAAATGGGAAATGACTGCCTAGAAGGAATGCCGCAGAAAGAGATCTGGGGGTCATAGTGGACCACAAGCTAAATATGAGTCAACAGTGTAACACTGTTGCAAAAAAAGCAAACATAATTCTGGGATATATTACCAGGAGTATTGTAAGCAAGACACAAGAAGTAACTCTTCTGCTCTACTACGTGCTGATTAGGCCTCAAATAGAGTATTGTGTCCAGTTCTGGGCGCCACATTTCAGGAAAAATGTAGAACAATTGGAAAAAGTCAGAGAAGAGCAACAAAAATGAATAAAGGACTAAAAAACATGACCTAGAAGGGAAGAATGAAATATTGGATAGGTTTAGTCTGGAGAAGGGATGACTGAGAGGGTAAATGATAACAGTTTATAGGTACATAAAAGGCCGTTACAAGGAGGAAGGAGAAAAAATATTCTCCTGAACCTCTGAGGATAGGACAAGAAGCTTAAATTACAGCAATGGCGGTTTAAATTGAACATTAGGAAAAACTTCCTAACTGTCAGGGTAGTTAAGCACTGCAATTGCCTTGGGAAATTATGGAATCTCCACCATTGGAGATTTTTAAGAGCAGGTTAGACAAACACCTGTCAGGGATGGTCTAGATAATACTTAGTCCTGCCATGAGTGCAGGAGACTGGACTAGATGACCTCTCAAGGTCCCTTCCAGTCCTACGATTCTATGGTTGCTCCCATGGTATTCGTTGCCAGTGGTATTTGTTTGGTGCAGGTGGGTGTATCCTTAAAATACCGCTCAGTGTCAGGTATCTTCACTGGTAGTTTAGTTTTGTTTCCTTTCTGTTCACCTTTTATTATTAACCAAGACAAAGACTTCTCAATAAAATTCACGTGCTGTGAATCCTGTTACTTACCCCAAATCTCTGGGAAGTATCTAGTATCATACTCAGAAAACAAGATACAGACACAAGTGAAGGAACAGAAACTTTTATTTACATACATACATGGAACAGTTTTTAATAGGAACAAATTAACAAAAAAATAGCCAAATCCCCTCGGGAGACATCTCCTCACTCCTCCCTTCCCCCTCTATGACGAGATAACTGGTTCTGTGGATGAAGGGAAAGCAGTGGACGTGTTGTTCCTTGACTTTAGCAAAGCTTTTGACACTGTCTCCCACAGTATTCTTGCCAGCAAGTTAAAGAAGTATGGGCTGGAAGAATGGACTATAAGGTGGATAGAAAGCTGGCTAGATTGTCGGGCTCAACGGGTAGTGATCAATGGCTCCATGTCTAGTTGGCAGCCGGTATCAAGTGGAGTGCCCCAAGGGTCGGTCCTCGGGCCGGTTTTGTTCAATATCTTCATAAATGATCTGGAGGATGGTGTGGATTGCACCCCCAGCAAGTTTTCAGATGACGCTAAACTGGGAGGAGAGGTAGATACACAGGAGGGTAGGGACAGGATACAGAGGGACCTACACAAACTGGAGGATTGGGCCAAAAGAAATCTGATGAGGTTCAACAAGGACAAGTGCAGAGTCCTGCACTTAGGACGGAAGAATCCAATGCACCGCTACAGACTAGGGACCAACGGTTAGGCAGCAGTTCTGCAGAAAAGGACCTAGGGGTTACAGTGGATGAGAAGCTGGATATGAGTCAACAGTGTGCCCTTGTTGCCAAGAAGGCCAATGGCATTTTGGGATGTATAAGTAGGGGCATTGCCAGCAGATCGAGGGACGTGATCGTTTCCCTCTATTCGACACTGGTGAGGCCTCATCTGGAGTACTGTGTCCAGTTTTGGGCCCCACACTACAAGAAGGATGTGGAAAAATTGAAAAAGTCCAGTGGAGGGCAACAAAAATGATTAGGGGACTGGAACACATGACTTATGAGGAGAGGCTGAGGGAACTGGGGATGTTTAATCTACGGAAGAGAAAAATGAGGGGGGATTTGATAGCTGCTTTCAACTACCTGAAAGGGGGTTCCAAAGAGGATGGCTCTAGACTGTTCCCAGTGGTAGCAGATGACAGAATGAGGAGTAATGGTCTCAAGTTGCAGTGGGGGAGATTTAGGTTGGATATTAGGAAAAACTTTTTCACTAGGAGGGTGGTGAAACACTGGAATGCGTTACCTAGGGAGGTGGTGGAATCTCCTTCCTCAAAAGTTTTTAAGGTCAGGCTTGACAAAGCCCTGGCTGGGATGATTTAATTGGGGATCGGCCCTGCTTTGAGCAGGGGGTTGGACTAGATGACCTCCTGAGGTCCCATCCAACCCTGATATTCTATGATTCTCACAAGGGGCTCAGGGGGTAGTGGGGTTTGGGGCTGAAAACAGGCTGTACACCATTGATTGGGTCAGACTCATCATTCCCCTCCTTAATGCTCTGGGGAGATTCTTCCAAGAGGGATTTCAGGTGACTGAGGAGGATGTGGTGCCAGGTGTCCAGCATGCTTTTCCCTGGCAGGGGAGCTGGGATTCACCACTTCAGCAACAGACTGCACGGCAACTGGAGGAGCAACATATGGTGCCTGTTCCTGCAGATTTCAGAGTAGCAGCCGTGTTAGTCTGTATCCGCAAAAAGAAAAGGAGGACTTGTGACACGTTAGACACTAACAAATTTATTTGAACATAAGCTTTCGTGAGCATCCGATGAAGTGAGCTGTAGCTCACAAAAGCTTATGCTCAAATAAATTTGTTAGTCTCTAAGGTGCCACAAGTCCTCCTTTTCTTTTTGTTCTTGCAGAGGAGCAGTGGCCATGGCATCAGTCGGGCCTCAAAAGCATTCCACCACAAATTGGACTAGCTATTGCACAAGTGCAAGATCCTGTTCTCTCTGTGCATGCTACCATTGCCTGTGCTCTCTCTCTATTTGCAGGAATGCCTCATCCTTAGAGCCCAATCCTCTCTTACCCTAAGCAAGTCCTATCCTTGATTCCTTCTGTCTGTGCCAACAAGCAAGTCCTCCCGAGTCCTTTGGCATCTTCCTTGGCTATCTCTGCGGTGCCGCTTCTGCCCTCCCAGTGGAATAGGCTCTCTGTCAGCATCAGAATGTCCTAAGACAAGGGTAGCATAATATTTCATTTTGCTTTGGAAGATACCTAAATCTCCTCTCCCCCCCTCCGTACATAACACAACTGTGCTATCAAAGGCTACAATTCACAAGGAAACTGACTGTATTATAAGGTAGCGGACTGAGTTCCCATGGAAGAGAAGCAGATAACCACAAAAAACAGCTCTCCCAACCACCCCCTTTGCAGCCATGTCTTGTTTGGGGACCATGTCAGGGTGGAGCATGGGTGGGGTGCGGGGGCTGGCTTCAGGCATGTATTACCAGAGCAAGAGGGGATATTCATGGGGAGTTTGGGGGCATATTCAACTTACCAGGCTCGGATCCCAGTTCCTGCCACAACTTGGGGTCCTCCCCCAACTCAGCAGGGGTTTCCTCAACCAGGTCTGCCAGGTAGATGTGCGGAATCTTCTGGGTCTCCCATGGCTTCCTCTGGAACTATCTCCGAGGCCCAGGCTGCCTTCTCATCCTGCCCATCACCAGCATCCCACCGTACAATGAGCAGAGGGTCATGACTGAATTCAGACTCAGCACTTGCAGCCCAGGAGAGCCCATGGTTAAGCTCACCGTAGCAAAGGCATGTGCTAGGTCCTCTCCTAGAGTACTGTACGAGTCCTTCATCCTCTAGTACAGGAGCCTGAGGTGCTTCATGCTCTCCCAGCACTTAGACAGAGTCCGGTGAATGCCTGCCTCTTCCAGCCTCTACAAAATCTCCAAATACAGGTGTTTGTTCCTGCTGGTACAGGTGAAGTTATGGAGGATGTGGTATTCTGCCCACACATTGATCAGCACCTGGGCGTGCTCCAGAGACCAGGAGGCAGCTCTTGGAACATGCTCCATGGTCAGCACTGGTGATCAGTACAGATCATAGGAGAACAAACTGCTCAGTGTAGGTTGCTAGTACCTATGGCAATGGGGGAATCAGGGACCTCTCCACCTTTGGGTAAACGTCAGGTAGCAAAGTGATCAGTGCATTGGGAGAATGGCCCTAAAGGACTATCAGTCCCTGTGACCTGGTACACACTCCTTGCCCCCATCCATACTGTACTTTAGAAGGGATACAGGGCCATGCCAAGGCAGAGGGGTGTACATACCCACACCCCTTATGCACGCTAGCTTTTGTTCACTGGACTATCCTTCAGATGTACTTCAGATGAGGACAGTAGGAGGGCTATGGCACAACAATGCATGTGTGACCACGTACACTCGCGAGTGTAGACACACTCTTAGTGGGAAGTAATTGGTCCATATTCACTGTCCATCTGCCTCAGGGTAAAACCACATCTTATGGCCAAAAGTTAAATGAAACAAATGGGTTTTCACAAAGAACTCCCACAACTTTCTGCAACCAGTGATTGTGATCATGTGTGTCAGAGAGACCTTTCCCTTTTCTTATCCAGCGTCTATCTTTCCCAGAAGTAATCATCTTCTCTTGTATCCAGTCCTATTCCCCTAAGGCAAAGGCCCTCTACAATCTATCCAAAAAGAACACACACCTGTCCTGCTCCAGCTCTTCCCTGAACTCTGTGGACTTCCATCTAAGTCCTCTGTCTTCACTTTAGGGGAATCATGCAGGTGCATTTAATGGGAGGCAGAATGGGGGGGCTAAACCAGCCCAAAATGTATTAGTTAATTGCTGATAAACAGCCAGCAGCAAAGAACAAAAAGACACGAACCATTGTTATTATGTGGCTCCCTCATAAACATCAGTTATAGCTATGCTTGTTACAGATTTCTTAAGGACTGATGGAGTTTATAAACACACACAGAATCCAGAAAATGTTTCCAATCAAACTAATAATTCCAATTAAGTCAAATTTTGAGTCTGCACTGATTTAGAATGATAGAAATGTAAATGTAGGGCTAGGAGGAACCTCAAGAAGTCTCAAATCCATCCCCTTGAGCTCAGGCAGGACCAAGTAAACCTAGACTATCCCTGACAGGTGTATGTCCAACCTGTTCTTAAAAACCTCCAATGATGGGGATCCCAAAAACTCCCATTGAAGCCTATTCCAGGTGTACTTATTATTGTGTTGTAAATGTGCGGTATGATACAAAGGGGAATACATGGACCACAATTGCCTCTGTGGCAGCTCCCCCCTTGACACTACGGTTTGGTAGAAATTTCCTCCAGCCATATGGGATTAGTTCAAAAAGATAAGAACCTTGGGTTATACTATGTCTTCTGTGTAGCCCCTGTTTGGGAACCCAGGGATAGCCACAGCTGGGGATATCCCTGGTAGCCTGACTCCTCCGATGGAGGGTAGATAGCACTGTTAGTCAGAGCCTCCTGTAAATTCCAGAGGCTCTGCCAGGTATGGCAGCAGACTACATAGCCTCTTCTATGAATGGGGCAAATCCGACCCCATGCCAATGGGATAGTCTGAGGAGGATCTCTGCAAGGTAACACTCATAGACACTCTACCCAAGAGTCTCCTTCTATGGGTTTTTCCACAAAGGGATTGTCTGGGCCACAGTATGAAAAATTGCTCTTGAAAAACTGGAGTAAGTATGTAGCATGAATAAAACATCACATCAAACACTTATTTGGGGGGAAAAATACTCACCTCTGCTAGTTCCACACTGATGCCTTCTGTAGATTCAATTAATCACAGAGAAATTAGCATGGTAAATAAAAAAGGATGAGAATGGAATACTGAAAACACTTAGAATCATAGAATATCAGGGTTGGAAGGGACCCCAGAAGGTCATCTAGTCCAACCCCCTGCTCGAAGCAGGACCAATTCCCAGTTAAACCATCCCAGCCAGGGCTTTGTCAAGCCTGACCTTAAAAACCTCTAAGGAAGGAGATTCTACCACCTCCCTAGGTAACGCATTCCAGGGTTTCACCACCCTCTTAGTGAAAAAGTTTTTCCTAATATCCAATCTAAACCTCCCCCACTGCAACTTGAGACCATTACTCTTCGTTCTGTCATCTGCTACCATTGAGAACAGTCTAGAGCCATCCTCTTTGGAACCCCCTTTCAGGTAGTTGAAAGCAGCTATCAAATCCCTCCTCATTCTTCTCTTCTGCAGGCTAAACAATCCCAGCTTCCTCAGCCTCTCCTCATAAGTCATGTGTTCCAGTCCCCTAATCATTTTTGTTGCCCTTCGCTGGACTCTCTCCAATTTATCCTCATCCTTCTTGTAGTGTGGGGCCCAAAACTGGACACAGTACTCCAGATGAGGCCTCACCAATGTTGAATAGAGGGGAACGATCACGTCCCTCGATCTGCTCGCTATGCCCCTACTTATACATCCCAAAATGCCATTGGCCTTCTTGGCAACAAGGGCACACTGCTGATTCATATCCAGCTTCTCGTCCACTGTCACCCCTAGGTCCTTTTCCGCAGAACTGCTGCCTAGCCATTTGGTCCCTAGTCTGTAGCTGTGCATTGGGTTCTTCCGTCCTAAGTGCAGGACCCTGCACTTATCCTTATTGAACCTCATCAGATTTCTTTTGGTCCAATCCTCCAATTTGTCTAGGTCCTTCTGTATCCCATCCCTCCCCTCTAGCGTATCTACCACTCCTCCCAGTTTGAGCGGGGGGTTGGACTAGATGACCTCCTGAGGTCCCTTCCAACCCTGATATTGTGAGAGTTTAGTATTTAAAGGCATGGGATCTGCTCTTAAATTAAACTGAAGTGAAGGGGAATTCACATCTTTGTTAAAAATGACAGTACCTGTTGTCAATGAGGCTTGTGATAAAGCATCTTGGAAATATTTTCCTTCGTCAGAAGCTGCATATTTGAAAAAATTATTCTGATAGAACAACTGCTTTTTTCAATTTCATTATTCACTCAGGATTAGTTCAAATAGATAGGATTCACTGAATACAAACCTTGCACATAAAACACAGCAGTAGGTAGAAATAAGAGTTCAGCTACAATATACTTGGTAGCTTTTTACAATTTGATGATGAGAGAGCTTAGGCTTTAAATCGAAGTGCTGTGATTTTGTTAAATTTTACTCTTCTGTATCATAATTAGCACCACAATACTAGAACTCATTCAGATTTCATTTTAGAGGAAAACAAACCTTTAATTTCCTTTTCCCGTAAGTTAACTGTTTTGTGTAACACAACATTTCCTTGCAAACAGTATTTTTCCATAAGCAGACTATTAAATATGAAGACTGAAATTTTCAAAAAAGTACCCACTGATTTTTTGGGGGGCGGGGGGGTCAACCTGGGAGGCTGGCAGGTTCAGCACCTCTGAGTATTCTAAACTGAGCACCCAAAATTTGGGAATCCAGAATTAATGGCCACTTTTGAAAATTTGGACCTAAATACATTACAGTTGTCTAGATTTGAACAGGGGGATCACTATCTATTGAAAATAACACAATCTGATGACACCGTTTACCCTTTTTATCTATCTAGTCAAAGGCATTTCCTCACTTTATACATAGGAATCTACAGAATGCCAGGAGGGCCTATTCCAGTGGTTCTCAAACTTTTGGTGACCCCTTTCACATAGCAAGCCTCTGAGTGTGACCCCCCCCTTATAAATTAAAAACACGTTTTTATATATTTAACACCATTATAAATGCTGGAGGCAAAGTGGGGTTTATGGTGGAGACTGACAGCTCACGACTCCCCCCCATGTAATAACCTTGCAACCCCCTGAAGGGTCCCAACCCTCAGTTTGAGAACCGTTGGTCTACTCTGTCTCTTTCTTTCCAGAATATAGTGAACCATTTAGCTGTTGTATATGATGCACAGCTGTTTGAGGTAGGGAATAATACAACACACAGTAAACAGATGTTACATAATAGCTGCATCTCACAGATGGACAGTGAGAACTTCTTGTACCCAAGGTCTGACAATACCTCACATCATTCTTGGCATGTACTTGACCTCATCAGATACACCACAGAAGAGTCTGGCTTTCAGAAAGGAATCTGTGTCAGGACTTTTCATTTACGTAATATTTAAGATACAATCTGCGAGTAAACAGAATAAAATTCTAAGGCCACTAGACGGCTGAAATGGATGAAACCTGTTGTTGGCCTTTTGTTGTAAAACTCTGAAGAAATAAAAACATAGTAGAAAAATAAAATGCTTTGAAACATGTGGTTTACAGATTAAATTATGTTACTGATAAATCAAATATCAATCCCAGCCCAACTGTAGCATAATTCATGGCATAAATATTACATTTAGTAGAATCATTTCATCTGGCACAAGCTTTAACTTCCCACAACCCAGAAAGACAATCAGAGAGAAATGGAAATCCTCAAAATTGCAGCTTTAGAAGCCCATTACTATGGACCCAGCATTTGCATATTTTCACTCATGAAAATGGGATATGTATAACTCCATTTTGGGTATTTTCAGCATCTCTCTTTCTGTATGGATGCACTCTGATACCAATATAATGTTCTATTTGATAAGTAAGAGGTGTCACATAGTGCTTCCGGGTAGCAATAATATAATTCTGTTTATATATTGCTCCTTGAATGAAAAAGAACTAAGGGATTATACAGTAGGGGAAAAGAAAAACAGACAAAACAACAACAGTAATGTATCCTGTTTATGTACCTTGCATAATATTATATTTACCACAAATAAAGCTTTATAGTATGGTCACAGTCACTATACATTTTTTGAATGATGAAAAACATAAGAGAATACAGAAACTGACCTTTTAGTGCCAAACATAATGGTGGATGGTTTGCTTCACATTTATGAGAGTTCTGCACTAGACTGTTCTAGTTGATCTGGTCAAAAAAAGAAAAGAGAGACATTTTCAGACTAAGACATTTAGGAGATGGATGTAAATGTCCTGAAGAATGTCTTTACTATTAAACATCTTTCACCATAACTCATAAGAGACCATTCAGAAGTGTCACAGAAATAAGCAAATATGTGCAACCAAATATACGCTGATGTAGATCCGAAACCTGAGATTTTTAGCCAATCTTCCCCAAGGCAAAGCAGCCATTGATATCAATGACTGCTTCCTTAATTGGACCTTACTTAAGCAAACTGAGGAGGGACTTCAAGGATTGATCTCTAAACAATAAAAGACAAAACCTTTTTTATAAAAACTGAAAATGCTGAAAAATGACGTTCATGGTACTAAAATAGTCCCACCCCTCAAGTTTGCAGCTCATGGCAAAAAGACACAGCCTACAAAAGAGTTATACTTTAGGTTTGGTTGATTTTTCTGTGTAAAAGAAAGCAATGAGAAGATGCTCAGCAATAAGCAATCTTAATAATGGTGATTAAATTATTTTTGACTGATGGGAAGGTTTTAGCTATAAACTCCATCCTAATTTCAAAGCTTGAGGGTATTTCACATTAGTACAACCAACTCCAAGTCATTCCAGGTAAAATGTCTTGTTCTCTCCAACTGAGGAAGCAGTGATTGTTAAAACTGTATGTTTCATTGTGCTGGATTTGGGCAGTGGCATGTTTGTCTCAATTTATCCAGTGCTCTTGCAGCATATCTGGTTTTGTCAGCATGGCTACCCCACTTTTAAAGCTGCAAAGGGGAAGATGGAGGGGATCTTTCCCCACTTTCTCATGCTTGTTTTCTTACAGAATCAGCAGACGGCACCTGGACAAGCGGCACAAATGTAATCAACCTGTGCAATTTCTCTGCCTATGCAATCACTCTCCCTGGCACTGAGTGGTGTCAGGGTGCCTGGAGTTCTGGATTGAGATTTTTAAAAAAAACACATGACTGAAGTTAAGCTCCTTGTCTGGGAATTTCAAAGAAGTTGGTGACCAGCTCTTGTTGAAGATCAATGGGTGTCGTGCACCTGACTATATTTTAGGCACTTTAGCAAATCACATGCCTAATTCCTTATTTAGTCACCTAAATAAAAGTGCCCTGGTATTCATTACTTGGCACTTCTGAAAATTAGACCACTTAGGCTCCTAATTCCCTATTCAGCCACCTGCCTTTAGATATGCATTAAAATAAAATTTTTAAAAAATTGGACTGGGATTTTTTTCATTCTTAAATAGTACCAGAGTGAGCAGGACTCATGAGCCTTAGGTAAAATTTTCAAAAGTGCCTAAATCATTTAGGAGCCTAAGTTTTACTGAAAGTCAATGGAATCTTAGGTACTTTTGAAGGAGCAGTTATCTGTATTTATTAGATTGTGAACTCTTTATGGCAGGGCCTAGGGCTGTCTTTGAGTTTGTAGAGCACTTAAACACAACAGGGCCCCAATCCTATCCTGGAGCCTCTGGGATATACATAATAATGCTATAAATGATGTGGTATTGTCATTTCTCAGGAAGAGGATATGCTACTTGGGGAAGCTGCATAAGCTTAAACCTGCTGAGTACCTGAGGCATTCTCCCCTGGTGGGTGAGAAATTAGTGCAAATTCAAAGAGGGTAGGACACTGCCTCTCAAATAGCACCTACCCCATCTTTGCAAGCAACATTCCCTCTGTGCTCCTCTTTCCTGGCAGCACAGCTTCCTCCCTTTTTTGGAAACTACTACTTCTTATGTAAATATAGTTTATCACAAGAGGCATAGAAGAAAAAAAAACCCCACCACATTTTGATAATTTTTTCCAAGTTTTAACCAAACTGCCCAGTGAGGATATAGAGGGGTAGAATATTGAGGGGTAAGCCTTTTCCTCTTCTTCCAGTTGTCTACTCAGAGTAGCACTGATTTAATTAAATATGTTACTTTTACACCAATATAGTGCAAAAGGCTGAAGCTCTTATTTCCATTAAAACCAGATTTATTTTGAGTTAGCTTAACTCACTTTAAGAACAGGTTTAAGCTAAATCAAAATAAGCTTCCACACAGGGAGTTGGCCTAGAGTGAGACTCCTTTTCATTAAGAAAGGGTTTCTCTATAGAGGCGACTGTGCCCAGAGGGTGGCAGAAAATAAAACATTTAGACAGGAATACAGAGAATGACAACGAGAATAAAGGAAAAGAAGTGCATGGAGGACGATGACTTGAATTTGCTGACATAACTAAAGCAGGGTGGATTAATGAGACCATATGAGTGCTGATCACTGACACATACAGGTTTTTTAAAAAGAATGGGGCTCAGACTCAGGGTTAAGCCCAAACCCCACTTTCATCTACACACAAATCTTTCAGACTTGGGCTCGGACCTAGGACCCTACACGGGCGTATGGTCTGATCCCAAATCAAGCTGGAACCCAGGGTTTGAGCCCTACTGCTTCGCAGTATAGATACAACTCCCCCAACCCCCTGCCTCCGACAGGACTGGCTGGCAGGGCAACCTTGCCCCATTCATCCCTCCATTCCAACCAGCTCCCCTGTGGAGGCCTCCACCACCCTACGCCAGCACCAAGTGCACAGCAAACAGGGAAAGGAGAACGAGGGCCAGGAGACATGCAATGGTAGATGGTTTCTGTCATGTACAGGGCTTCACTGTGTGCACTTGTTCATTCATTTAAAAAAATGTATATTTTTTAAGATTCTGTTGTTACAGGTGTACTGGTGTGGTAACTGCAGCTGGCCTGCCTGCCAATGGGTGAATATTGTTCTTTTCAAATACATGTTTATAAACGAAGCTTTTTTATTTCATCAACAAAGTTTATTGTGTCACTGCATCAAATTATATTCAATGTGTATTTAAAATAACAGAGGTAAACAAATGATCGGGGACAATTAGGAATTAGTATGCAAACACTATTCTTCAATACATATAGCTTCTTCGGCTATCCTTCAATGCGAGGATGATGTCTGCCAAGGGGGTTCATAGCTGAGTTTTTAAGTGGCTGAGGAGCCCAATTCTTGCCCTGCAGTGTCAGGTGCCTTTGGCGGGTCAGAAAATGCCACCGAAATGTTCAACAGTGCATCATGGAAGCTCTGCCCATTTCCTGACACAGGAGTAAAAGCACAAGCAAGAGGTTTTCAAAAGTTGCCTCTGCCATGTTACTGGCTCCAGTAACTGGGTGCACACAAACAGAAAAGACTGCTTGGCGTTGCATTGGTGGGCTGTTTTAATTTCCTGTAATGTGCAGAGTGCAGAGTCAAGTTTTCCCACAATGCAACAGGAGGGTGCTAGAGAGCCTGGGATATGGCTGGTTTGACTCGGGTTTGCATGCTGCAGCGTGTACTCCAGAGGCCCAGATTCGAGACCATGTTAGGAAATTCTTAACATAGGATTAACAATCAGTGTAGATGCTCAAGCCCTGGGTTCTCTAACCCAGAATCAGCTGAGTCGAGTCCCACTAAACCTGGGGTTACATTGCAGTATAGACATACCCTCATATTAATGTCTTTTAAAAAATGAAAATGAGTTGATAGGGATGAGACAATGGATAAAATGTACTTGCACTTCAAGCCAGTTTTTGACACAGTGCTGCATTAAAAGACTGATGTGGCATATATGGTTAAGTATCATGCTTATGGTGAAATTCAGAAGTGGATGAAAGCCTGACTTAGCAATTGATTATTTACTCATATTATCTCTAAAAACAGCCTGGTTAGAAAGGAAGCAATAAGTGGAGTGTCAAAGGGACTAGAATAAAGCCCAGTTTCATTCATATTTCCCAACAATTGTCCAGTGGAGTCAATATCATGCTAGGTACACAATTAAATTATTATTATATTTAGCTTACAGTCCTCGTCCCATTGTTTCATTAACAATACAAAATGGCCCTTCTCATAAGCACCTTATCCATGCAAATATGTAAAGTGTATAAAACATGAATAAAAATACACACAACATATAAAATAAAAATATTGTACATGCAGTCAGATGTAACAGTCATATGACTTTAAAGTCATAATTTTATTATACTGAGGGCAGGCCCCGTACATTGTTGAGTATTTCTGCACCCAGTTAAATCACACAACCTCCACTTATGAAAATGGGGCATAGGAATTTTTGATTATTTTACCCAATGCACAGTAAAAGCTGTGTTATCTGGCACTTTACCAACCAGAAAGCTCTAGAAACCAATATTTTGGGTATAGGGCACGGGCTCTTGGAGGGAGCTTGGGGCAGTGGGTTGGGATGCAGGAGGGGTTTCAGGGTGTCTGATCCGGGCAGCGCTCACCTCGGGAGGCTCCCTGCAAGTGGTGACATGTCCCTGCTGCTCCTAGCCAAAGGAATGGCCGGGGGGCGGGGCTCTGTTAGCTGCCTCTGCCCTGCCCCAATCACTGGCTCCGCAGCTACCATTGGCTGGGGACCCATGGCCAACGTGAGCTGCGGGGGGGGCAGCACTTGCAGGCGGGGGCAGCACGCAAAACCGCCTAGCTGCGCCTCCGCCTAAGAGTAGCACAGACACGTCACCACTTGCGGGGAGCCGTCCAAGGTGGGCACCGCCCGGATCTGGCACCTCAAAACCCCTCCCAAACTCCAATCCCCTGCTCCGAACCCCCTTCCCCATCCAAACTCCCTCCCACAGTCTGCGCTCCGCACCTCCTCCCATGCCCCCACCCCCAGCCTTGAGCCCCCTCTTGCACCCGAACGGCCTCCCTCTTAGTTAACCAAAATTCTTGACATACCAGCACACCCATATTCCCCCAACATGACGATAACAAAGCTTCTACTGTATTTTCAAGTTCAGTGTAGTTTGTAATGTGGTGGAATTAAACCTGTAACCAAATTAGGAGTGGGCAAGAAACATTTTCTGGTTCTTAGAAAAACCCAATCTGAAACACCCAGCATCACCACCAGGAGTTCCAAAACTATAGGAATGAGAAAAGTCAAAATGAAAGAGCAAGACCAAGATCGACCAAAAAGACCCCCAATAAAATCCTCCAGATAAACTTAAAACAATAGTAAAAATAGAAGCTATTCTTGTTTGCACTGTTGCAGCACCTACGAGCCTCAATCACGGACCAGTGACACCTTGTGGTTCTCAGTGCTTTTTCTCCAATCACCTGCTTGGAAGGAGATCTTGCCTCTCTCAATCAATGACATACTGAAAGGACTTATAGCTATGTTGAGATATAATACAGAAAGTTTTTTTTTTTAAGTGCCTCTGACATATGAAAGACTTCACTTTCCCTTCCAATCGTAATAGGCTAATTTCTCCAGAGCTACTTCTCACTTGGTCTGAACTATGCAAACCACCAGTGGCAAATAGATAGTAAGCAGGTAGCAAATAGAATACCAGTGTGTTGGAATTCAAAGATCTCCAGGTTCAATGGCATCTGAAGTTGCACCCAAGTTCTTGAGTACCATACGATAATGTAAAGAAGTCAGAAACAAAGTAAGTTGTAAATTGCCATACAGTAAGTTTAGAATGTTTATATAGACATACAGTATGCCTTTCTGGAAGATGTGCTTTAGCCAAACACAAGTTATGTTTTAGCCAGACACAAGTTATTGGGCTCAACAGAGCGGTAAGTGGGTGACATTTATTGGCCTGTGATATACAGGAGATCAAAGTAAATGATTTAGTGGTCCCTCTTGGCCTTAAAAAAAAAATTCTATGAATTATCTACACAGATATATGGTTTAAACTGAAAATAATATATTATTTCTATTAAGTGAAAATGAAGTTGTGAGATTATACTTAAACTCTTTGAATCAGTAATGTTTAGATTTCAGAATTAAAAGACGCATCCTTCTTGCCTGATTTACTTATTTATAAAGCCTACCACCAAATTTACTTATATTTGCAATGAAATTACTCTCCCTCTCACATAAAAAAAGTTTTACCTTGGCAAGCGAGGTTTCTTAGAGATATTCTGGTGACTCTACTGTAATGGTTCTTTAAATAATTAAGCAACTAAACCATGTGAAAATTAACACATCAATAAAATTAAGTACTTTGCAAATGGAGACAAAGGAAATACAATAATAAAAGGTAAATTCTGATTTACGCGAACTATGACTAAATACATCAACAGAAATTGTCATACTTTGAAATAAACCAGGAGAAATACCATCTGTTGTTGTTCCAAATGTCAGTCCTGTAGTAAGAATGAATAAATAATTCACCTTCTTAGCATAAATAACTAGACCTGCCAAGATTATGGCCACGGGGAAGTATACACGTTCATTCTAATTTTTATTTTTTTGTAATTTTTGCCTTCTATTATCAAGAACTATTTTTGCCACAGAGCTCCTTTGCTATCTGAAATAGAAATACTATAGGACTCTCTTTGTAAGTTATTTATATTTGATGCATTTGATTTTGGTGAACATTTCATCTGTCAACAGTCCTTTACAGCAGCTACTTTTAACAGTTTCCAAGGATCTAACATTGCTTATTAGGATTATGTTTGTAAGCCAATTAATTTAAACCTTCTTACACTGTAATTGTATTTTATTAATTTGTTACATGATCTTCATTTTAACATACAGTTCACTATGGCAGCTTCATTCTGTCCCCTGCAAGACACAATCGGGCTTCCTGGAGTATTCATTCTGAGACAGACAAACATTCATAGATTTCAAGAAGGGACCACAGTGATCATCTAATCTGACCTCCTGTATAACACAAGCCATAGAACTTCCCCAAAATAATTCCTAGAATTTTAGAAACAAAATATTGATTTTAAAATTGTAAGTGATGGAGAATACATCACAACCGTTGGTAATTTGTACCAATGGTTAATTACCCTCACTTAAAACTTTACACCATATTTCCAGTCTGAATTTGTCTAGCTTCAACTTCCAGCCATTAGATTGTGTTATACCTTCCTCTGCTAGACTAAAGAGCCTATTAAATATTTATTCCCCTTCTGCCAAAAATCAAGACGGACTTGTAGGGACAGAAGGCATGAAATCAGGATGTGTAAGAACAGAGCATATGGTTTCTTAAAGATGAAGAAACTGATGTTACTTTGGACAGACAGCCTGACATCTCAGGGTATAAGAAGGAAAGTGAGGATGTTAAAGCCTAGAGAAGCTTTAATAGACTGTTTACAGGCTCAACTCAATCCGTTCAGAAGAAGATCCTGAAAGTCAGATATTGTTCAATTATTATAAAAAAGGAACCAACAGGTCATTTGGCAATTTTTATTGGTTGTCCCTCAAGCAAATATAGCTTAATGAAATCAAAGTATAGAAAGCAGAGCTTCACACCGGCAGAACTAATTGTAAGTTGCTTAAGCTCCCCAATGCCAGATTTCTATGCACCTCCTCTGCTAATGCTACAGATGAAATATGCCTCGCAGTTGTAGAGGAGTGCAGAAGTTGAAAATAATTTGATAGGAAAAAACAGGAGAGATGAAACACCACATGGCACCATTCAGGAAAAGGCAGATCACATGCTACTTTCTCTTTACCCCTCCTGAGCTGCAGTCAGATATTTACTGGAGCACCTGAACACTGCACTTCAGTATTAGAGTTCTTTCTCCTCCCTGGATAAGAGTCAGCTAAAACTGATGAACTAAAATCCAGGAACTAGATAACAGAATGACTGATGTAGAACAGAGGTTCTAGACAGCAAATAAGCCTAGGAGGTTGAAGAAACAGAAGGTAATTTTGGTGTGGACTGATTAGAGTGGAGCAACACAAGTATTAGAAAAAAGAAAAGGAGTACTTGTGGCACCTTAGAGACTAACAAATTTATTTGAGCATAAACTTTCATGAGCTACAGCTCACTTCATTGGATGAATCCAATGAAGTGAGCTGTAGCTCACCAAAGCTTATGCTCAAATAAATTTATTAGTCTCTAAGGTGCCACAAGTCCTCCTTTTCTTTTTGAGATTACAAACTAACACGGCTGCTACTCTGAAACAAGTATTAGGCCCAAGAGGAGAAAATTCTAGTATGCAAAGTAGGAGAGGTCAAGCACAGAAGCAGATGCATTAGCTATTATGACAAGGCAAGTGTTGGATTTTTGAAGTGTTTTGCTCCACAGAAACTTCAGAAAACAGCCAATAGCAGACTCATCTAAGACCAAATTGTTATGTTTCATGTTTTCTGGTTTTAACCAAACAAAATGATACCTACATGTATTTTAGCCATTCTAGTAATTACCCCATATCTATAATTATTCCAAAACTGTCACACATTGTACAATGGCATAATTCAACTTTTTTCCAAATGTCATTTTTTCTATTAAAAGAGAAATTCAGTCATTTCCACAAGACCTATTTTGTAATAGTCAAAAGGATATAATAAATGAATGGGAGTTATATTAATTCCATAAAATATGAAGAATATCCAGGTTTAGTCATTAGCCTTCTGAAGCAGCTGGCCCAGTATACTGTAATGCAAAATTTCCTGACTACATTACAAAATGTCTTTTTGCAGAGATTTCCCTTTTTAATAGCCTTCCCTTTGTTATTAACTAGCTTGTCTAGCCACTTACCCTTTTAAAAATATATTTAATGGTGTAAAGGATCTAATTTGTAGACTCTAGCTGTTGTTCCATTGACATTTATTTAATGATGGGATCATCTGTTTACTCTGTCTCATCTTCTGGAGGATTCAGGAATACCTAATAAAAATGCTGGAGTAAAATGTTCATAGTATCCTATCTTTAAGGGGACAATACAGCTATATTAGGATTCATGTCTGCCATTTTTTCCAAAAGTGGCCATGTCTAAGAGTGGAAACCTACTAAACAGTACAATCTTCATCTACAGACTGAATTAGCACCGTGTGCAGCCTATGGCAGCCAAGACTTAAGCTAGAACCCTGGGGGGGTCTATGGACAATACAGTGTATCACAGTTTCAGGGTAACTGTTTCCATGGTCCCTCAAGTGCACCCACTTAAGGTTTCAGGCTCCCAGCTGTCACTGGTTTCAGAGTGGTAGCTGTGTTAGTCTATATCAGCAAAAAGAATGAGGAATACTTGTGGCACAGAAGTGGGCTTTAGCCCATGAAAGCTTATGCTCAAATACATTTGTTAGTCTCTAAGGTCCCACAAGTACTCCTTGTTCTTCCAGCTGTCACTGTCACTTACCCTTCTCATCAGGTGTTATAAGGCTTCACAGCCCCCTGCCATACACTAATATCTCCAGCAAGTCAGTATAGCTTAAGGCCAGCCCCTTTGAACTGCTCTCTCTCTGGGGGCTATGAACAGTATATTGCCAACAGTTACAAGTTACCACACAGAGTACATTATTTTAAGGACAAAAGCATTACAGAGAAATCATTATAAAAACCAAAAACTTTCTACACACTTACTCAAACATACCAGAAATTGGGCATCAGACTTATGTGGTCTAGAACGCAAAGTCATTCCAACACTTCAGGATTGGGGCCTCTCCTTGGACAAAATGTCATGTCCATTTTCTCACTCAAAATAAAGGCCACTAGTATGTTTAAACTCCCCATGTATATATCCTCAAGTTCGTTTTTTGCCTCTTGGTCTCTGGAAAACCCAGTTTGAGTAATTATATGCAAACCACCCAACAGGGTGGTAACTCTCTGAGCTGTTTACTATCTTAGTAACTCACTTTAACCTCTGTTTTTTGTACCTGAAGGGGCTATGGTAACCCACCCTGTAGAACAGAATGCAATCATACATCAAAACACTCATAAGTGTAATACAATTGCCTTGAAAAAAACTGCATGGGGTTCCAACATCTGTTGCAAAGTGATCCTCCTCCCTTGGCCGAGTCAGTTGGAAATCTGACACGCTTCTCCAGGTTGGAAGTCACACTTCGTACATCTTTTAGTGTCTTGGAAAGATCAATAGACAACAGATTTGACTATTGTCACTTTGGCAGCTAGTAATACAGCATATCAGCAAATCTCTTCAGAAGATAAGGGTTTTGCAGAACTTACAAGAAAATATTTGGAGTCTGACCCATAGACAACTGAGGTCAGCAGATGTCTTTCAGCGGACTTAAATGAGCTCTGGATAAGGCCCAAGAAGTATAATTGCCTGGCTTAAGGCCTGTGAGGTGCTGAGCTCCTCATGTGGTCATTCCCAGCCCCTACTTTAGTCACTACTACCTTCTTGGTCCCCATCAGGGACCTCCACAGCTTTAAAAAAAAAATCACAAGCCTCTCCAGCTCAAGCTAAAGGACCAGGTCTGTAGCTCAGTTTTAACTGATTCATATCCTGTGGGGATCAGACAGAGGTAGATATGTAATATATACTGTACAGCAGGTTACAGTAGGATTGAGGATTAAATGGAATACTAATCAGTAAGCCTCACTCCTGCACCCACTAGAGTCAATAGAATTTTTGCCATTAACTTTCATTAAGAAAGGGTTTCTCTATAGAGGCGACTGTGCCCAGAGGGTGGCAGAAAATAAAACATTTAGGCAGGAATACAGAGAATGACAACGAGAATAAAGGAACAAGAAGTGCATGGAGGACGATGACTTGAATTTGCTGACAAAGAGCTGAAGCTGGGAGCAGCGCGGGGCTGAAGCTGGGAGACGCAGCACCCCCCCAAGCCAGAAGCAGTGTGGGGCTGAAGCCAGGAGCCTCAGTGTCCCCTCCCGGCACTGAAGCTGGGAGCCGTACTGGGAGTCTCCCCTGACCCGTACACAGCCCCTAGCTACCCCACTACCTGCACCCTGAGTAGTTTTCAAACATTTTGAACTGAGTCCCCCGTTTCAGTTATATTTTTTGGTTGCATCCCCCTACAGCTCAGACAGGCTGGGTGGCTGCCTGAGTGAATCAGGGGGTGGAGGTGGCGCTCCCTCCCTGGACCCTGCCGGGCAGAGCTGGCTCAAGCCCCGTCAGCCCTTGCCCCCCAGAATAGAAGTAAAACTATGCCTATGTCCAAGGGTGTCCCCCACAGTCCAGAGCCCTGCACTCACTCCTCCCCCTTTCCCCCCAGCCAGGCCTTGGCATATTTATAGCATGTTGAGAGGGGCCTCAGCAAGAAAAAGGCTGAGAACCCCTGGTATAGGTACCCATTTTTCCTCCTTAAAGGAGGACAGTCATTTTGGCATATTTGTCCTTTGTCCTCCTCATGTATCAAGAATGATGCTTAAAATTACCTCTTTTTGGCACTTTGGATTTTGTAATTTAGAAAATGATTCATAAAATCTTTAAAATAAAAACATATGCAATCCCTCCCCGAAGCCCTCTCACTCTCACTGAGGGGTAGGGCTCTGGGTTGTTCTATGAATACTCTTCCACTCTGTACTCCGGGGGGAATTCTGTGCCAAAACAATTAAAAATTCTGCACATAACACGTTAAAATTCTACAAAATTTTGTATATTTTATCAAAATAAATCATCACTCCAGTTTCAGTTGTTTTGGTAATTTATTTCAAAGTATCTGTCAGCAACTATGCCTGTAACAATACAGACCAAAAAAAAAAAGATTCGGGAATTTTTTTTTGACAAATAGATTCCTTACTAGGCATATTAATACAGAACTTCCATTTAAACTACAATACAGAAATGTATTTCCTGCACCCCTCAGAAGCAGGGCAAAGGCTTGAGGGAGTCTGGGATAATGGAGGAGCTGAGGAGGGGAGAAGCCTGGGAGTGAACCTGCAGGATTGTTGGGTATGGGTGGGAGAAGTATGGAACAGAGTTTTCAGGGGGGATTGTTAAGGAGTAGGGGAGCCTCCCCCATGCAGACCCTGGGTGACCTCTAGCCTCTCCCATTCAGCCTGGCACATCTACCCCATCCCCCTGTGTCCCTGCATCCCCCTACCTCCCTGTCCCTGCACCCCCATCCAGCGACACCCTCCCCCATTCAGCCCCTGGCTCAATGCTGTCATCCCACTAGCTCCTAAGCCCGTGCACCAGTCTGTCTCTCCTGCTAGCCTTTCTGAACCCCAGTCTGTGACCCTCCAGCAGCCAGTGTGCCCCGCTCTGTCTGTCCTGTACCTCCTCACCTGACCCCACTGTGAGGAACACAGCCTCTTTCCCCTCCCTCTCCACATGCTGGCTGCCCATTTTTATGGTGCCACAGCAGTCCCGGTGGGTGAAAGTTGTAACTGCAGCACCTCTCCTGCAGAATCTATATTCTGAGGAGGAAAAAAAACAACAAATCTGCAGGGGGACATGAATTCTGCACGTGCACAGTGGCACAGAATTTACCCAGAAGTAACTCTGCTCCTGAAAGGAAACAGACTTTTTTTGCCAGCTTAGTGGCTAGGTCTTCTCTGGCTAGGCCTTCTCTCTCTCTCCCCAGCTCAGAGTCACACTGGCTCCAGATTTCTCTCTCACTCTCCCTCCAGGCACAGCAGTCCTATTCAGACGTTGGCTCCTCTCCCCTCACCCGACCCAGGAGCCTCACTCATTGGCCCCAGCCTGCAAGGGCTTTCAGTCCCTTCTATCATGACCCTTATCTTCAACCCAGCTTGGTCTGGATCTATGGAGCTCTGGTGGCCACCATACCTGAGCTCCCTGAGATTGTTGGGCAGTGCAAGTGGGCGCCACCATACTTAAGCTCCCTACAAGGGAACTCCAAGTGTGTTACAAATAAAAAAAAACCTGGTGGCCTCTGCCACTTTTATATCACATTGGTGCACTATATTTATCACGGGAATCACCATCCCAAGAGGTTTATCAGTGACTTAAGAAAAAGAATTTGAATTCATTAAAAGTAGGATATAAGATAACTATGCATTTTGCGGCTACTGTAAGTGTGACACTGATGTTTCAATTTGAGGTAAAGGTAATGTAATATATTGCATTAAAACTGCCAAAGAGGACAAAAGTTTAAAGATTCAAAGTTGTGACAGATTTATGTTACCAATCTGCCTGAGGCATCAGGTGATCAGGCTGAGGCTGCAGGATCGTTAGGGGAGGAGATGAAGGAGCACACCAAGTGACTAAATTTTAAAGCTTTATTAATAAAACAACAGCAGTGAGTGCTGGGAATGCTCCCACGTCACTCATAGGAAGAAAGAAAGCATTAGTGCCCCAGCCCTAACCCACTTTCATACTCACACATGCATGACCCGAGGCTGGCCAAGCCTGGGTGTAACATAAGAAGAAGAGGGGGAAGGGTAGACGAGAGTTCTGTCCTGTGCACAGGCCATCTAGGGTCCGCTGTTGATCTCTGACTTGCTTCAGCTCTCGGGGTGGGGGGTGGTTAAGTCCTGGGTTCTTCTGCGGGCATTTCATTCAGGGACCTCTGTCCCCCGTGCTCTCTGTACCAGTCCAAACCAGCCTACCGAGGCTTTCTTGACTTCCCGAAAACACATCAGCTTCAGGGTTGTTATGTTCCCATTCGCTAACCTTCACATTCTCACTAGTTTTTGTAATCCCCTACCATCTTGTTCATCTTACTTCTCTTTTCTCATGGTTGGCTGGGGTTGGGTGAGATACAGATACAGCTGCAGGCTTCTGGGCTGCACAGAGTCAGTTCGAGCGCCGTGACCTTGGACTGAAGCCAGCATCTGATCTTCAGACTGAGCTGAAGTGTCGAGTTAACCCGTTCTCTTCTCTCTCCCTCTCTCTTCAGCCTCTTGCAACCTGCAAAGGAACCTTTCACTCCACACTCACACTTTTAACCCTTCCCAAAATACCTTGCAATACCTGCAACAGCATTAGCAACATACAATGCTGATTTGCCTCCCCAAGGGACCCCCCTGAAGGAGGGGGCCATTGGGTTGTGACAAAGTTTTTTCCAAAGTTCATGCTCTTTATGAGTTACTGTAGCAGAACTCACCAAAACATGTCATGTTGTTAAGCAACTACTCATCAAAGTGTGGATGACAGCAGAAGTTGATAGTTCTATTTTCACTGATTCCAAAACTCCTTAAAAGTGTATCCTGTGGACAAAGTAAATCAAAAGCACTTTGTGAAAATGGGCTAGCCCCATATTCTATTTCAAAGTGTACAGATGACCTTAAAGAGAACATTTACTATTCAAAAGAACTGGTACTTCCAACAAAGATTCCATGAAAGGCTTCCCACATATTTTAAGGTACTCCACTGTGTTACCACTATTCAATACTATTAGATTTTTTTGAAGACTGTCATGAAACTTCTCAAACAAATCGCTACCAACCTAATCGATAGGATTGATGAGTTTGGACTAAAATTATCAAATGTATCAGCATATATAGGAGACAATGTGGGTGCTAATTATTCTAAATTTAACGGTTTTCCGAAAAAAGTGACATTCTTGTTACCGATTGTTTAGCTCATGTCATACACAGTAGCACAAGAGTTGCAGTGACCAAACTAAACATTGATGTAGAAAACCTAGTTTAAAAGGTTTACAGCCATTTTAGAATTCGATCACTGAGCATTCAACAGCTTTAAAGAGTTTTGTCAATTTGCTGGGGTAATACAGTAAAATTCTACATCACGTAGTCACACGTCAGCTGTCAATTGTACTTGCTCATTGAACAACTGGCAATGTGCTGAAAAGGGCTTACAAGTTACTTTCAATCTTTGGTGGAAGATAAATGCTGTAAAGTAATATGGGGTCGTTTTGGAGATGCTAAGTTGTACTATTTCTTCTTGAACCATGCTCGAAAAACATTCACAGATAGTACTGAAGCTCTGGAGTCAAAATTGCTCACAGTAACTTCACTGTTCAAACTGATGTCCAACCTAGACAATAAACTAAAATGTAGAATAAATGAAATTTTATGGTTGTGTTTTGAACTCCAAACAGAAGAATCTCAGTGAAAGTGAATGAAGAAAGTATGAAACAAATTTTCTGCTTTTCTTTAAAATCAGTGGACTAGAAAATATTTATGAAAGATGATTCACTGAAAATAATATGCACTAAAAAATCCTGTCTTATTGGGAAAATAGCATTCTTTTAAAGAATTTACAGAAACTGTTGAAACATTCAAAACTGATAAAGTTATTGATATGGACAAATTATAAGAAGAATTTTGTATAATCAAGGAAGTCATTTTGTCTCCAGAATTTCAAGACTGCACAGTTGTTAAAAAGAAATACCTCAAGATTTTCAAAATGGCAAACTCAAGCAGAAGCAGAAACATCAAAAATCTGAAAAAAAAATAGGTTCTTACATATTTTCCATTTCATGCAGTAATGCATAACCTGAAAGGATATTTTTGTTAATGAATTATGCATGGTGAAATGAAAGTAATCAATTGAAAGTGGACACAGTGAAAGCAGAACTACAGATTTGCTACAATTTTGAAAAATACTGAGTTCAAGTACCTGCTTCCAGAATTCCTCAAGACGCTGTTATACAAGAAATAGACAATAAGTTAAGGTTCGTGCATGCTTTCTACGAAACATTATTTGGTTAACTGAGTTTTGTCCTCATTTTTAGAAGCACTAAAAAGGACTTGTCATCCTTTTTCAGTTACCCATGGTGGCCACCTGTGTTGCTACACATCACGAGAAAGAGATTTAAAATGGTCACCTAAGTGTAGCATTGTTTAAAGGAGAAAAAGATTTGCATCCTATGAAACTCTAAAAGCCAAATAGCAGGACACCAAAAAGGATGGTTTCTCTGCTAATTGAGGTCTTCATGTTTGAAAGGATGGATAATTTTGGTACATAAACAAGGTAGTGAAGTTCACAAGGGAAGTCACAAGAGCCTTACAGTTTTAATGGTTTAGGATGGGATTTTCAAAAAGCATCCAAGTGACTTAGGAGCACAAATCACTCCTAATTTTTAAATAAATATTAAAACCCATGCTTCAGGGTTTAAGCCAATCTCTAACTACTAGAGATCAGAACATGACCTAACATGGGGACAGATTATCCCATTACAGGGTTCTTATACCTTCCTCTGAAATATCGTGCACGAACCACTGTCAGAGACAGAATACTAAACTGGGTGGACCTTGGGTTGCCAGGTGTCCAGTTTTCAACTGGAACATCCAGTTGAAACATGAACTTGGCAGACGCTAAAAGTCCAGTTGACCACAGAAACCAACCTCCCCCACTGGGGAGGGGTGTGGGAAGGGCAGCAGCTGTGGCTGGAGCCACATGGAGGAGCTGCTCTCTGCTCAGCTGCTGACACCTGACAGAGAGCAGTGGCTGGCTTCCAGACCGGGCTCCAAGAGGTAGGTGCCGCTGCCCGAGGGGGGTCCTGTCCGCCTCCCTTTCTTCCCCGCCATGCCCCGATTCCCCAGCCTGTCACGATGGTGACTGACCCCTCTCCGCCCCACCGCCTTGCTCCAAGATCCGACTCCAGTGGTGCCCCGATTGCCCTGGTCCTGACCCCTTGTTATGGGAACTGACCACCACTGTGTTTCACTGTGCCCCGGCCCACTGTGCTCCGGGGACCAACACCCCCCTGCAGCATTGTGCCCTGACTGGGCAGGCAAGCAGGCTCCCCATCAGCTCCTCCCAGCCTGGTGCTGCAGGCAGCAGATGAGTCCCAGGACAGGGGGGAAGTGACCAAGGGGGGGAGTGGAGAGTGAGCGATGGAAGAAGGGGGGAGAGATGGGGCCTCAAGGGAAGAGGCCACTACAAAGTTGGCAACCCTAAATGGACCATGAGTCTGACCCTGTACGGCGATTCCTGTTTTCATCACCCACTCCTGGGAGACACCGTGCCTTCTTGGAAATTCCCTATTATGCTGGTGGGGTCAGTAATTTGCAAGAGTCTTTTGTGAGATGCAGCTTGGAAAACTAGTTAGCATATCTGCCCACAGCCTGCCCCCACTCCACGGTTTTCAGGTGGGGAGCATTTGGTGTTCTAGTTGGTAAAAGAAATGATACATGTTGAAATTTTCTCAACATTTTTACTGTTTTTTTCAAAAAGTGTCTAAAGTTCTAGTATTTTTGATCATTGGAAAATTTTAACCAGCTCTGTTTTTCTCAGAGGAAAGATGTTGCATAAAAAAGTTTCAACAAAAAGTTTTACTAAAACCTACATTTCAAAAAACTCCGACCTGCTATATCTGTTGTTTAACCCCATTCAGTCCCAAGAGCTTGGAGCTGCAGTAAAGGTAGCCTTAACATAGTCCTTGCAAGAAGGAAGAGGAAAATCTTTATTCCCTATGCTTGAGATGCCCTATCATATAACTATACATGTTCTAACACACAATGGAGTCTGGAGTATTCCAAAACAACACCGGGGTTTGGAACAGCCTAAGGGTCATTGTGGACTAGACACTGAAACAGCCAAAGTCTCAGTTTTATAAACTGGTATCAACAGTTGGGAAATCACTGCTGTAGGGAATGCACTAGAAGACTTTTCCTAACTCTAATTTTTATTCCTTTATGTTAAGCAGCACAAAGTCATTTTAGCCTTGTCTTCATAAGAAAAAACTTAGAAAGATATCAGCATTCAAACGGAAGCAGGACAACACCAGTAAGCAATAATGTTACTTTTAAAACTGTGAATGTTTTATAAACAAAGCAAAGTAAAACTCTGAGGTTAGAGAGAATGATTTGACTGTGTCACTTTACTTCTTTCAAGATACTGGGAATAACTCAGAGCACCTTAAACTAAGTAAAAGTAATCAGACACTAAACAGCCAAACCAGAGACTAACCATTGAACAAAATTCCCAGTTTAACATGAACTGATACGGTTTTATGATGTTGCTAACTAAGTATATGAAATCCACACACAATACAAGAACATTGCAGAAACAATTTTTAGCTTTTATTTTTCCTAGCACAAGGAATTAAGATGTGATGAACTAATTTTTTTTTTAAACCAATTTCAATTTATAAGCAGCTTGGAGCACCCATGTATAAACTACAAGCTCTTTTTTTTCAAGCTTTCAGAAAAGTCTATGAAACCGTACAAAGAAGAATAAAAAATTGCTTTTCCTTGCTAACTTGTGAACAGCTCCCTCTTGCCTGTTAGCAAAATGAATTATTTCAGGCTGCTGTTTCCTTGCACCCAGCAATAAAGTTAAACACTCTTGCTTTATTTATTTAGGGGTTTCTATTAATTTAGCCAGATAGCCTCCTGGAAACTGTCTTGCACAAAAACAATAAACTGATCCCCAATTTTAATAAGACAGTTAATGCAGGCCTCCTGGGCTCCACTGCCACCAAGGCCAGCTCAGATACTTCTTATTAGAAAACAATTCAACTGAAAAAATAGCACTGCCCTTTGGTAAGCCACCATTCATCATGGTAGGCAATGTATTAGCCACAATGTTAAGACAGCTTCCCAATAGGCAATTGGGACGTTATAGTAGGATTATGTATAGGGTAACATCTAGAAACAGAGAATTCTACTTTCAGGAAGTGCTTGCTTGATGAGAAGGGAAAATACACCTCTACCCCGATATAACACAACCCGATATAACAGGAATTCGGATATAACGTGGTAAAGCAGTGCTGGGGGGGCGGGCGGCTACACCCTCCGGTGGATCAAAGCAAGTTCAATATAACACAGTTTCACCTATAACACGGTAAGATTTTTTGGCTCCCGAGGACAGAGTTATATCAGGTTAGAGGTGTATATGTGGAGGAAGGAACAAAGTCTGAATGTAGCACTGTCATCTTGGGGCTCGTTCCCAAACTTCCTTCCTTTGAGTCAGAAAATTTTGTGTATCTTTGGCAATTATTAACAAGAGAACATATTTAAAGTTTGCCTGTGGGGGGGTGGGAGGGAATTCTCTATGTTAAGGTTTTGTTCTAGTTCCCATCATTGTAGTATCTGAGCCCCTCCTAGGTTAGTGGACACAGGGTACTCCCCATAATCACAGAAAATTCTGTTTGGAATAGGGTTGGATTTTGGGGTGGGGGCACCAGTTATTGTGGATTTGACACAAGGGCCTCATAATGCCAACTAGCAAGGGGGTGCAGAGGGATTACAGGGATTTCCTGAGTCTGGTATTTACATTCTAGTTCACCAAAATGTGTCATGTGAGATCTCAAATAAAAGCCAGTGTCACACTGGTCATCAATATCATTGCAAAACGCATGTATGGATGTTGTATAAGGAATCATGTATACACACTGAAAATTATGTTCTTAAGGGACTGTGTCCAGGGACTGGTGACCAGCAAAGGTGAAAAATACATTCTGTCACACCAGAAATGTTTATCTACTTGTTAAATATTGTATGTTTCATAGTGGGTCTCTTCCCACCAGCCTGAATCAAATGGTAATGAAAGATTGTGAAAAACTTTGAAGAGAAAAGTAACACAACAAAGCAAATGGCGGGAGGACCCGCCATATCATTTTGATATGACACTTCAGGTCATATCAAAATGTTTACTCTACTATATTTGGGGGACCTGGAAGACATCCTGTCACTCCTCACCTAGGAAGTAATTTGACAGCGAATTTGTTCCAGGAAAGTGGGATCTCAACCAGGCTTGGTTGAAAACACTCTAGAAAACTTGGGGTGAGAATCTTCTTTAGACTAGAGTACATCTTGTTTGTTTAGTCTCTAGAAAGTGTGTTATTTTGTTTTATATGTAACCCATTTGTTTCCAATATTCTTATTTCTCACTGTCACCTGAATCTCTGTTCTTTGGCAATTAACTTATTCTTGTTTTCATTATAAATATATTTAAGTGCTGTGGTGTTAATCACAATGCTGTTCTTGAGTTAAATCTTACAAGCTAGAGCAAACTGTTCCTCTGGGAACAGAAGGCCTGGTAATTCTGTGAGTGTTCAGTGCACAGGGGGCTGGGCATAGCAGGGAAAGCCCCAAGGGACTCAGTGGTTGGTGTATGCCTTTCTCTACCTGGGCCGAGAGCACTAGGCCTGTGGAGGCTTGGAAGGCAGAACTTGTGTTGCCAGAGGCTGGCAGTTTCAGGGAGTTGATCTACAGCAGGCACAGCCAAGACCTCCTCATGCTTAGGGCAGGTAATGGTGAGGTGCTTCAAAACCCTGGGTACCACTGGAGAGATCCACAGGGATATGGTGACAAGGCTTTATCAGAGAGGAAGGTCATGTAGTGACCCAAAAGTGGTCCTACTGTGAATTTGTCTCATCTCTTTTGGAGATTTGGACCACAGCCAGATCCCCTCGACTGAGAATTAAGGCCTGAGAAGTCCCATCACCAAACCAGGAATAAACCCAGACCCCTGATGGGATGACTGAGAAGGAACCCATGTAAGGTTCCCTCATAACAGCACAGAAATGCTATTGTGGGACAGACAGAGCTTCAAGGGCTGTGGGCATGTACTTACTTCTTCCTTCATTCTCTGTTGGATCTCTCAGGTGGACTACTGGTCCCTGTCCTGCCCCAAAAAACAATGCAGTAGACGGAGGGGGTCAGAGAGCATAGTGCCCCATCCCTCAACTGTAGGGACACTGGCAAGGGGGAAGGGCACTTATTGAGCCCCCACCCCTGACATATCTGCATAAGGTGGCTGGGGATACAGAACCCGTCCACCCCTTCACTAAGGGAGCAGGGACTGTGATCTCCCTATGCCTCCCATCCCACTGCAGACACAGCAGACCCTGCTCTGTATAGTGTGGTTTTCTGAAGCTTCTCAGAAGCCAGGGAGAGGAACAGCAAAGCTGCAGGCTGTGTACGCTCAGCCACTATGTCTCCCTTTTAGCCCTTCTCCAACCTAAAGGAGGAGAGTGGCTTTATGTACCATCTCACACTGCCATCTCACTATACAATGTGTTGACAAAATAACAGAGTCCATCCTCCAAGGAGTTTATCATGCAAACCTGACTCAAACTGGAAAAAAGCAGCGGCAGTATTCTTCCTCAGCTCCATCCACATGCTAAGCTTTGCCCACCTGAGGTGCCAAAATGAGATGCCACTCACAGCACAGTTGGCAAGGTTAAAAAAAAAAAAAGACCACATGCACTCCTCAGGCTTCATTCTCCCTCAGTGGAGTTCACATACACACTTAGGCAAGACTGGATTAAGACATAGGCACAACAGATACTTGACTAGGGACCCAAGAACATCAGAATTTGAGCTTTCATAAAAAAGAGTTTCTAACCCCTATGTTTGAAACCAATAGCTTTAAAATCATAGAGCCATAGGGTTAGAAAGGATAACAAGAGTCATCTAGTCTAACCCCCTGCCATGATGCAAAATATGAACCAAGTACTGTATAATCAATAAAGGGAAGTATGCCTTCTTCATTTCCAATTAACCCCAAAGTTCTAGAGAACAACGTGGCAGCCTCCAAAATATGTCAGGTTACCGATCTAGTGCAATGTGAACTTTGCATGTGAAGTCACAGGTGAGCACAGTTCAATACAGTACACACAAAGAAGGGTAAGGAAAGCATCAGAGTTGGAATACTTTACAGCAGCTGCCAAAGTAACAGGAATAGAAATGACTATATAACTCTGACAAGTCAAAACCAAATCATTAACAGCTTTGGAAATACTTCTGCTCTAATACGTATGGAAATGTTTGAAAACAAAAAAGAAGTCTGAAATCCCATCAGTTTTCCAATGCACACCGTTCCAAAGCCTTCAAATGGAAAACACCTTCACCATTCCGTCTTTTTTAAAGGCTTTAGCTTTCTGCGTTAATTCTGCATCTCCAGATTCAACCCTCGTGCAATTGTGTATAACAAGAACAAAAATCAATGAGCCTAAAATTAAAAACGTTAGAGAAGGATGTTTTTATCAGTGACTGCTTCTTGGTCAGCATTTTGTTTTCATTTTGGTTAGGCAAGCTACTGTAAAGGGATTGCATTTGTCAAGAGTGGAACTTTGGCCACAGTCAACACTGCTGTGTATTACACAGTAATTTTGATTACTCGGTTTTAGTTCTGATTTTTTTAACACTGTGAGGTGAAGAACCCATGTAGAGGGGATGACTTTCTCTATCTACTAGCAGGTTCTTTCCCCCACATCCACCACATACATACTCCACAGTCTCCACCACCCTTTCCCCTGCCACTGCAACATATAGTGGGGGAGGGTAGACAACCAGAGTAGGGCAGGAGTTGTGAAAAGCTCCGAGGCAGGTTTCCCTCTTAGGGCAGCTGACTTCCAATGCAAAGTATAACAGTAATGCCATCACTGCAGCGAGAGCATGACAGAGGGAACTGTGGCAGGCAAGAAGGCAGGGAAAGCAGACCCAAAGGAACAAAAGTGGGATGAGATCTGAGAGATCTGGCCCCATTCCTCCTGTAGAACTGGTGATCACACACACAGCCTTTCAACTCTGCTGCCAGCCTCACCTCCAGAAGGGGAGGATGTGGTAGAACTTCAAAGGAACACAAGCCTGTGACCTTACCCCTTGATAACTCCCCTTTGGTGTTTTTTTCTGCATGGGAAGTGGCGGGTTGTGAAGAGCCATGGTTTGGAACTAGATTTTTGCTGCAACATTAAGTGATCCATCCTGTCAGCCAGTCCCATCTTATGGCAGATGGAGGTTTAGGGACACCCAGAACATGGGGTTACATCCCTGACCACCTGGGTATACATTCATGTCCTGGGCATTAGAATCACAGAATCGTAGAATATAAGGGTTGGCAGGGACCTGAGGAGGTCATCTAGTCCAACCTCCTGCTCAAAGCAGGACCTAATCCCCAACTAAATCTAAAACAAAACTAAAGAACATTGAAGAACATGAATGTATCAAATTCTTTTTTGAAGCCAGATACACTTTTGGCCTTCAGAATATCCCTTGGTGATTACAATCGTGACAGCAATTACAACATGGTTAAAATGTATATAAATATGTAAAAGTTTTATATCACCTACTATATTATAATTTATATTGGTTTAATCATTAAACTTTTAGATATGCAAACGTTATTTTGCTTCTCAAGCATCTTCCGATTGCCCCAATTAACTTCTACTGTAAGCTACTATTATTCAAGAAGTTATTCAAAATGTCTAGCAACAATTACCTAAGTTGGTATTTAGTATTTAATAGCATCATAAAAGATGTAGGCATTTCAAAGGTAACTTCAACAACAGGTGTCCATCAGTTTTTTTCTTTCTAGAAGTACATCCTTAGAAAACAAGCCTACCTGAGATTGCCTTGGTATCAAAGATTTGTTTTTCTTCCAAAGCTGCTATACTGTAGCCTTATTAGGATTGCATCTGAAGACTGTGACTAATGACAAAGCCAATTAACATCCAGTCAGATAATACATTAAAGGAGAGCCCTAAGATGTCTTTAGGAGCTTCATGTGTGCATTTACGTTTCAGAGCTGGTTAACTAGTTATCACCATTTATTTAGCATAATAGAACAAGAACACATGCTAAATAATACAACAGGTCCAACAACATGCCCCCTAAAATACAGCTTCTTAGTAATCAATTTATTTCAGTCAATCCAGGAAGCACATCTGTATTAACATGGCTTTTTATCCATAACATAGGAAGAGAGGGAAAGTGAATGTTCTAATTCTTATGTGGTTTATATCATTCATAATAAAAAATGTTGCATACGAAAATGAAACCATATTATGTCCTCATCTACGAGATGCTGAAGGATGAAGTTATTTCAGAAATCTTAGGTAGGCAGATGTCATCCTTAGTCCCTTTTTTGTGTAACTTACGTAATGAAAAAGAATGCTGCTTTACAAGTTTCCATGTGCCATGGTGATGAAGCACCTCTATAGTAAATACTAAGGTCACCAGTTGTAGCTGTTTACAAACAGTCAGATTATGAATCTGTTAATTTGCAATCCTGAAAGCTCCTTTCAAAGTAAGATTAACATGGAGTTTCTGCTTATCATTTTGTTGTAGCCAAAGAGCCTCGTGTGCAAAAACAATAAAACTGGCTCCCCTATTTTCACCAATGAAAAGTTATGCAACAGCTCATTGTGTATTTACAGTATTTTATGAGCAAAGCAGCTAAACCCAACTGCACAGGAATACATACAGTAAATTGGTGAAACTGAACACTTTCATTTTCTCATTGATGTGAATGAAAGTGGAAGATACTCCCTTGCGTGAAATCAACACAATAGCTCCTCTAAATGTTACTGTCTGAAAATTGGAATTCAAATGGATAATGAGTAGATTTTTTTTTTCAAATTGTATCAAATAAATGCCAACCCTCTTTAGTAAGGGCGAGTCCACTTGAGACCTATACAGCATTCAAGTCTCATATAAGCCACATTTGAAAACACTAGGCTTCAGTGGTTCATAGGGCTTGTGTGGGCCCTCTGCACAGGGGTGAATTTCACCCTAATAGATCAATCCTGCAATGAAAGAACCTAAGTAGACTTTTATGAAACTGGGGAGGTGGGTGAAAATAGAATGCTTGTTTTCTGTAAATCAGATTAACTAGAACTGTTCATTAGCTACTTTTCAGTTTTTAAACAAATTAAATAGGAATAGTGATTAATGAATTAACAGATAAGCCTTAGCCTACTCCTGAAGTAGTATTACTCAAATTATGTTGGTTTATGCCAGCACAATCCCAGCAAGTCTCCGGTAGCAGACACAAGGCTTCAAATTGCAGTGACATAAGGCAACCTCAGCCTGCTTAGAGAGAGGAACTACAAGGGACCAGAACAACCCAAAGTGCAGGTAATGCTACCAATACATGAGGTCTGACCTGAACTAAAATTGCCCCCTGAAAATCTCATAGAAGAAAGGCAGTAGTGGAAAGACTGACCATAGCAGATGTCAGTCAATCTCCCGTAGATCACAAGAGGCTCAGCTCGTGCAGGTATGTTTAAATTGTACCTTTTTGTACAGCTGTGGTGAATATGGCCTAATAAATATTAACTCCACTTTACAGATGGCTGAACCAAGGTAGAAAAGTTAATGGGCTTGTCCCAGCTTACATAGCGATTCATGGAAGAGTTAGTTTTGTTCCTTACCCTAACCACTATCAGACTGGCTCATATTCTAATGTCTAACACCAGTGTAAATCCAGACTAATTTGGAGCTATTCAGATTTATATTGGTGTGATGGAGATCAGAATCTGCCTTTCATTTAGCTTGGTTCCTGCTATGATTTTTACAAGTCTATGGGCTCAGCTACATACATTAATTTTATTATGTTTAACAACATCCCAAAGCAGGGGGGGAAATGATTTCTTTTAAAATAGTCTTACCTTCTTTTCTCTTTCCCATTTAAAAGCAAAAACAAAAAAATAAAAAATGATACATGTCTGAGACAAGGTAGAAGGCAAGCTCTTGAAGGGACAATGAGAGCAGGGTATTTTAATTAGTAGTTTGGGATTTTTTTTCCTTCCTAAAATTAAGAAAAATATGCTGCTGGGACTCTTTAGTTAATTAGAAAAATAAGGCATTAGAAGTAATCGTATATTAGCAGAAGAACCTATTCCTACAAGAACAGTTCATGTTGATTCTACACTGTATGATATGAACACTGAATACTGGAGCAGTTTTCTCATGCATATAGATGACACACAGGTTGATTTTAAAACATTACCTTCAAAATCCAAATAAGGAAGTGAAAAATAAAGAGGTAATAGATTTTGTTAACTGCCAAATGAAGTAAGTTCAGAAACAAAACCCCAAAGACTTCCCATTCATAATAAGCAACAATTTGCAAGTAGTGTATACAGCAGAAAGGACCAAAATAGCATCCAAGGAATCATCAAGGAATCTAGGCCAAAGAAATCTTTGGAGTTGACCTTGAGAAACAAAGAGAAATTAAGAACATTGATTGATTGATTGAAGATGAACGATGTTGAAAAAGCACCTGAAATGCGAGGCAGGACTCAAGATATGACATATAATTGAATACATCATGGAATACTTCGAAAGAACCGCACACTATCAAAAAGGGCACTATTTATTTTACAACTGGTCAAATTTAGTCCTGGTATAAAAAAATTGCTTCAAAAAGGAGTTGTACCAGGAATGAGAGAAATTAAACTTTAGTACAGAAATAAATGAGTCACTATTATAGAGAAACAGTGGGAACAACATTTATGGTTAAGATCCTCACTTTGCCAAAAGGTGAGACAGTAAGAAAAAAATGGACCACCTGGTGAAAGAGAGAAACATACTGACTTGAGTAAGGAATGCAGGATTCCACCTCAAGTACATGCATTTAAGGTTCAGAAGTAAGGGATTTAAGCCTAACTCAAGAGGTGAAATCCTAGCCCCAATGAAGTTAGCAAATCTCCCATTGGCTTCCCTAATCTCTTTATTAGGGCCAAGGTTCCATCCAACTTAACCAAACATCAGTACAACTCAAGCAGAAAAAATCAGAAGTGACTAGATTCAGTGGTCCCCAACCTTTTTTGTGGAAAGACTGTGGGCACCAGGCACCCCACCACCGAAATGTGGGCAAGTGGCAACGGCAACGCTTCTCGGCGGCATTTCGGCGGTGGGGTTTCCTACAGGCGCACAAAACCTGCGGGCACCGCGTTGGGGACCCACTGGAACAACTGCCTCAGACAAAGAGGTCAAAAGCATGAATTAAAAAGTTGCTGAAAGTTTAGTACAGTTAACACAGTAGCTGAGAGTTTTCTGTAGATGTTTGATTGTACTTTTACTCCTGGGGGAATTCTGCACCACTGCAAAATGCGGAATTTTACACAAATTAACGTTGTGCACGCAAAATTTCCTTTCTCTGACAATAATGGACTGCAGTGCTGCTGGCCGCCACTAGGGGACACTGAACCTGGCAGAGCCCAGCACACACATAGAAGACCCTGCCCGGGGAAGGGAGAGGGAGCTAGTGGGTTCCTGGCAGCTGCAGTTCCCAGCCTGTCCTGAGGGAAAGACCAGCACGCAGGAAACTCCATGCAAGCCTGAGACCAACCTTTGGATCCCTGGGCTCTGGGGGAGAGGAGGGTGTCTGAGCTAGGAGGCCACAACTAGGCTCGGGGGGGGGGGAGCAGTTTTGGGTGTATTGGCTGGGGGACACCGTGGCTGGGCTCTGCGGGGGAGGGACTGTGGGGGAGGCAGAGGAACAGGAACTAGGGTGTCATAGGGGTTTCTTTAACTCTCTACTCCGGGGGGGGGGGGGGGGGAGTGTGTGTGTGTGGTTAGAGACATACTTGCTGACAGGTATTTTGAAATAAATTACCAAAACATTTGAAACAGGTGTGATTATGTAGTGTTATTTCAACAAATAAAATTTGCAGAGTTTTAAAATATTGTGAGCAGAATTTTTAATTTTTCAGCACAGAATGCTCCCAGGAGTACAGTTACTTTGCTACATTATAGTAATACTACTTATGTTGTTCTAATCAAGGATCAAACAACATTTCTATTATATGGCACAAAATACCTTACCTTGATGTGCAGAGCAATGAATCTCTACCAGAATATCTAGGGTCTTTTTTTATGTTGGTGGATACTGTCATTCAGTACCCAAGAACTATAGCTGAAATCCAGGCAAAACCAGAAAATCTTTTGTTGGTTTTGTTTTCTCCCACATTTCTGGAATTTAAAATGTTGCCAAATCTTCAGTTTCCATTTCACCCTATGAAAAATATTTTCTTTACAACATTTATTTCATGTGTGTCTGAAAATTGTCAGTGGTACTAGTGATGAAATTAACGTTTCCTAAGAGGAGACAAGCTGAAGTTATATTAGCTAAACACAGAGGAAATTACAGTAATTGTTTTGCATAATTGACTGAGGTGCACCATTGGATAAAGAGATGCTTTCCACTGAAGCATCTGACGTTGACTCACAAGCAGGTTGCATGGATCCAGGGTGAGTCAGCCTACTTTATGATGGTCAGACATCTCATATGACAGATGCATAGCCAGCCAAGTGCCCCAACGCTCTTGCTTTCTGTAGTCAGCTAAATTTGACCATGAGGGCAGAGAGTTTGGTTGGTTTTTATTGTCTTATATTAAGCACACATATGGAAAAATTATTTTACACAGTGGTGATATAATTGTATAAAATATTTTTGTTTGTAAAATACAAAATGTGGGCCAACACTTACAAACTTGGGAGCCTATGATTAGACACTAGATCCATATTTATGCACCTTAATTTTATCTGAATTTTCAAAGGGACTAAACACCTAGAGCTCCCATTCACTTCAATTAAAATGGTGGATGCTCAGAACCTCTACAATTCAGGCCTCTTGATTCGGTGTCCAAGTGTGAATGTAACTGCCTAATTTTAGTGGCCAAGTCTGAAAATTATTGGTCTTTGTAGATTTTCAATCACGCCTAAGCAAGTCAGAAGCACAAGTTCTAGGTCCATCAAAAATAAATCAACCTTCTACTCTTAACTCTCTGAGGTTTTATGGAAAATCTGAAACCAATAATTTGTATTTAAGGGGTAGTACAAGTATTATTGAGAGCCATAATATCAAGTGAACAGCTGAAGGTATGAAGCTTTCTTGAACTTGTTTCTTTATTGGAGTTTTATTTTGGTTTCTTCTTTTCATAGCAGAATGAGTAATTGGTTGGATATTGATTGGGTACATGCTCAAAGTGCAGTATTAGCCAACACATCTGGTGTCATTGTTTTATTTTTATCTTTATCTTTGCTACAGAGCAGACACTAATGGAAGAATTAGGCTTAGCCTTGCTTTGGGGCCTTGTAGCGCTGTAGTGGGTCAGGGGGAGCTCATCAAGCCACAGCCCCTCCCTTACTGGGGAGACTGCACAGACTGTACAAACATTCCGTATGCTTGGTGAATGATATGTGGACTGACATCAATGTTCTAGATTGACATGGGTTCACAGACTTGTGACGATGCAGTATTTCCCACCCCAGTCCTTAAGGTGGAAACCTAAACACTTTCATTTTTTACTTCCATACATTCCCCTCCCTGAAGGGCTCCCCTATCTTTAACATAATTGATGTAATGCCAAGATAAATTGTAGCCTATAAAGAAAATCCAGATTCCCACTTTGAGAGAACGCACTGAAATTTACTGGGGGGAAAAAAAAATCTCCAATGAGGTAGAGTAGAGTAGAGAATTATGAAGTCCACAGAAGAAAATAAGGTCACAGAGAGAGGAAAAGGCTGGAGACACGTTGCCAACACTCATGATATTTGGAGATTTTCTTAGAGCCTCATCTCCTAGAGTCATGTTAAGTTAGAATCAGATTTCATTTAAAAGAAGAAGTGCCTAGATCTTGTGATTGCAAAATGAGCCCTACAGTCACAAAATACAGAAAGCAAATAAGAACACAACATTTATTATTTTTGAAATCTCATTATCTTTAAGCCAATCTTATGATTTTGGGGGCCTGACTCATGGGTTTTGAAGGGCTTGGGTTGGCAATACTGTGAAAGTAAGAGGAAATGGAACGTTTTATAGGCTGGAGTTTGTTAAATGTGTTATGAAGTGAGTGTGTAAAAGATGCTGACAGAGAGCAAGTGGGGGAGGAAGGGAGAGAGAGAGAGGAAGAAAGACTAAGTCAGGAAAATGACCAACTTGGTGAGTCATTCAGGTCTAGGAGGGATTCAAGAATCGCATCTGAATATGTTTTGATGATACTCTAAAAAGGCCCAAGTGAAAAGTACACTGTGTAAAATTTCAAATTTTCAGAGCTAGAGAGTTAATAAACCCCCACATGGGAGATTTGAACTGGTGAGACCAGAGGATTAAATCAGTTCTAATTATGCCACTATTAACATCACCATTTACATGGCTAGCCCTTTTCTAATTAAACCAAACAGAATTTCTGGACACTGATTCACTTCATTGACAAAAAAAAGAGTAAGGAAGAATGAGAATGTATGTATATTTTGGTTGCACATTTCTCCATAAGTAGGGAACTATTAAAATAAAAGTTGTATCTGATATTAAAATAATTAGGTCTCTACAAAAAAAATTGAAGAATAAAATGTTAATGCTCAAAGCAATACCCTATATTTTCCCATCAAGCTCAGTCCTGTACAGATAACAATACTGCTTGTACTTAAGTCATTATTAGGACACAATGCTTCAAGCACCTTTAAGACATCTAAGCAAGCAGCATGGCACTATAATTCAATCGTATTTCCTCACCTCTTCTGAAGCCCTTTTCTGATTAAATAGCTTATTTAAGCATAAATTATGGAGAATGAAAAGTCTTCTTGTACTGTCCTCTTGGCACCAGAGACTGAAAGCTCAGCACACTATTGCTGGCAATATAGCCAGTTTGACTCTCTCTGCTGAGATTGATCACTTTATGGGGTAGTTCCTTGCATCTCTGGAAGCACAAACAGATGAGATGGTCCAGTACTGGCAACCTCTAGATCTCATTAGCTGAGCAGGGGACAGAAAACCACAAAGCCTCCTTACTGACAGCACTATGTAGAAGTTCAAAGACAGGCCTACATGCCTCCTTCTGAAGCTTAGCAGGGATCTTTTTTTAGCTGATAAGGGCTTATCTTATAACCCTTCTTAGCTGTGATCCCTGCACATGAACTAGAGAAAAACAGCAGCCAAAAAAAAAAAAAAAAAGGGGTACATACAGTACTTAGTAAACATAGATAACCCAAATACACTCCTATCTATATACTCTTACCTAAACCAAATACAGTTTACCTGCATTTCTTAAATATCTAAACAGGGCTCTGCAATTATAGTTTGGGTTTTTTGCATCTTGTTAATCTGACCTCTCTCTCTTCCCCCCTCTTTCTCTGTTCAAGTAAAGCAGATATGATTTAATAATTATGTCACATGCATTTCCTTTTAAACCCAGATGCTGTGGTTCTACAGTCTGGGTGTACACTTAATATCACTTAGACCTCTCTGCCTATCTGGCTGGACCCACTTACCAGCTTGTTAATCATCTGCTAAAAAATTCAATCCCTGTGTATTTGTGCAGGATACTGGGTTGTTTTTTGTTTCTTTTTTCATTATATGTTAAGGCCATGGCCATTACAAGAGACTTCCCCATAATCTCATATTGTAGAGATGTAATTTTCAGTGTAAATAATGTTTGTTTATTGTCCCAAATCACTTTGCAGGAGAATGAGAGTAGTGAAAGTGGCAATGTTCTTTCCAAAATGATTGACACTAACTTTACTGCTATCCTAATGGAATAAAGAATGGGATAAATTGATTTTATTATTGCGAGAGAGCACAAAATCACCACAAAACTGGAACACTAACATTGGAAAAATGAGAACAATGACATACCTGTATTATTTTCCACAAATTAGTCACACAATTCAAGGGCAAGGCTTTCATTTTACATTCATTTATTCACACTGGACAATCTTTACTACTATGATCTCATAGGCAACTTCCTTTCTCAGTTACATCAGGGTAACCTCAGGAGTAATCCATAGGGCTACAGTGGTGCAACAGAGGAAGATTTGGCCCATATTTATATATTTCACATATACTTTGCATAAATATCTGCGTGGATGATGAGGATGATAATGAAGAATTTATAAGGAATTGAGGATTATGTTACTGTCTCAGTAACATTTACTTCTGGGGGGGGGGAAATTCTGCGCCGATGCAGGGTCACAGAATTCATATGGCCCACATTTTTCTGTGCCCCCCACGCAGAAAAATGCAAAAAAATATCTGCCAGGAAACATGCAGAAAAAGGCAGGGAAGCCACGGGGGAGGGGGGAGCACATGTGCAGTTTTGGGGGGGATTGCTCCCCAAATAGAGGCAAGGCATGCGGGGGAGCACACGGGGTTACGTGCCACTGCCCCCCCTCCCTCCTCATTTCTGAGAGCACAGAATTGCCAGCTCTGAGGCTGCCTCTTGTATGGGGTCTCTGCTGACTCTGCCGCCGAACACAGCCTCCTGGGTCCTAGTGACAGTTGTGCTTCCCTTTTGTATCCTGGAAGCCTTCCTTTTTTCTGCGTAATCGTGAGTTCCTGCAGTGGGGCTGGGTAAGAAGAGGTGGCAGGGGAGAGGCAGTGGGGAAGGAAGCGGGGGATGGAGAAGAAAAGGAGATGGGGGAATCATGTGGGGGAGAGGGAGGGGAAGGGGGATCCTGGCATGCGGCATCCCCTCGGCAGCAGCTGGGGCTCCCCCACTAAGTAGGCCCATCGAACCTTGACAAACCCTACCCCCCTACACCTGGATCCCTCCGACAAGCCCCCTGCACCCAGACCCCCACCCCACCGAGCCTCAACCAGCTGCACCCAGACCCCCACCCCACCAAGCCCCACTCCCCCAGCACCTAGACCCTCCCCCACCCCAACCACCATCACCTGGATCCCCTGCAGTCCGATTGCCCCTGCACCCGGAACCGCCCAACAAGCCCCTGTGCATCCAGATCTCCCACTGAGCTACCTGCACCCAGACTGCCCCACACAGAAACCTCTCACCCCACATCTGGATCCCCCACACACTTGGATCATGCTGGGCTGAGCCTGCCTACCCATACCTGGTGTGCCTGGCACAGAGGGGCAGGGCCCTGGGGTGTTTTTGGGGCAGGCCCAGGCCTTGCACTGTATCAGGGTCAGGTGCAGCCTCACTGATGAATCCCTGTACTGAGGGAGGTGAGGGCTTCAGGGTGATCTCCCATCACAATGCAGCCAGTGGTCTGTGCACCCCACTGTCATGCTGGAGCCACATTTATTTATTGAGAAATAAAATTTGCAGAATTTTAAAATACTGTGCGCATAATTTTAATTTTTGGTGCATAATTCCCTGAGGAGTAAACATTAAATAAACTACACTTTCATATTACAGATTACACATTTCATATAATACCTAATTGTATAAGAATTAACAATGAGGAAAAAATAACGAGTAATCACATACAAAAATCCATTGCCTACTCATTTGTCATTTTTATTCACATCACTCATTATTTACATCAACACAACCTCAACAATATCCATTTAATACTAAAACTGAACTGAAATGTTTCAAGTGTTTCCTTCCAAAACAAATAGGATTGCAGGAAGTACTAAACTTGGTTAAAGGGCATGAAGGTTTTTGCTATTTGTCTGTAATCTTTTTATATGTCTGGTAGGCATAGTATAACAATTTGAAATTTACCAAATAGAGGAAAAAATAACCTCTCTTACATACCAGAGTGTTGTTTTTTTAAACCAGGCAACAAGAGCAAAACAAAGGATTAAGTTTCTTCTATTTTCTCTCATTTAAACGATTACTGAAAGTGCATTGTACTACAGGACAAATGTTGTTCCTTGGTGTCTTCTCATTAAACTTCACCAGCATTGAAGCAAATAGCCTTGGATCCTGAGCACCATTTACAGTGGATAGGATTTAACGGCTTGGCACATGTAAAAATCTGTAGCAGTCAGCAGCTGTGTCAGGAAAGGTTTCAAATACAAAAGAAAATATGTTTAGTAGCTTGTAAAGCAAAGATGCCTAACCCATTGCAGCACATACAGCCAAGTTAGCAACTAACCATGAAGCAGTGGACAGCATATACATTTTATATAATTAAATCCACAGAGCCACTCCGTTTGCATCTCCTCTGACAAAGAAATTGTTGAGATTCTTCACAAGTAGTTCAGAGCTGTTTTGGTTGAATTCTGCTTTAAACTGATCCTCCAGTTACACAGAGAAGGAGCCTGTGGTATTGTCTTATAGCACATGGGTTTCTAGAGCTCACAGGAGAATGGCAATTCCATTTTACAGCAAACTTTAAAAAAAAAAACTTCTGAATTGAGACCGAATTGAGCTAGGTGCGACTTTCTCCCTCCCCTGTCCTGGCCTAAAAAAAAAAAGATAGATAGATACATCTCCACAAAACATTTCAGCTTTGTTCTAACCACAAATACTGGTTTCACATCATGTACCCCTCTGTAGAGTCTGCTGTTACAGCTGTGTCTGAACAAGAACTCCCACTTTGATCCCGATGTACTTTGTGGAGAGGAGTCAAAGTTCTGGTACAAGTCCAGGTGTGAATTTCAAGAATAAGGCCTCCCTGTAATGGAGCAAATGAGCCTCAAATCTGAACTCTCCTGTCTCAAACTTTTCTGGTTTCAAAATCTGGACTCAGGCTCAAAGTGCAAGTTAGATCTGAGTATATCTCTACCTCTTTCTACCAAGTTGTCCAAAGACAAGTAAAATGGCAGCATTTAATTGTGAGATCACTGACATATAGTAATTAAAATTAAAATGTTTAAAAACATTGAAATGTATCGTCAGCATTTGCAACTAAACTTTTGTATTGCTGTTAATGTTTTAAGTGTAGACATTTCTGCTAACCTCAACCTCGTCTTTAATATTGCTTAAGAAGACTTTTGTATGGACACACACCAATTTGCATGGGCAAGTAATATATTTTCATAGGCAAATAGGCACCTGCATGGACAAAAGTAGCAACTGATTGTCTGCATTTGCAATCACAAATGTTCCTATAAATGTGGTGGTTGGGCATGCAACCAATGGATTATACAGTACAATGATGGACACAGAAAATTAAGGGCCACTTCTTGAAACCTTTTTTTCCCCTAAAATACTAAATTGAAACAAGACAACAACACAGATAGTAAAAAGAGTGTTTAATCAAAGTACTCCTAAAGTGTTTTTTAAAACTTCCTAAAGTATTATCTAAATCCTGTTAAAATAGAGCATGACTATAGACTAAGAAAGAGAAAGTCAGTGAGGTAATATCTTTTATTGGACCAACTTTCAAGCTTACTCCATATAAGCTCGAAAGCTTGTCTCTCTCACTAAGAGAAGTCAGTCCAATAAAACATATTACCTCATCCACCTTTTCTCTAATATCCTGAGACCGACATGGCTACATCACTGCATGCAACTTGGCAGAAAGGTTTTCATGTGTTTTGATGACAGTACACAGGGACATACAGGAAGGCGGTAACAAGAGCTGTCATTCAAGTTAATCCATTCAGTACACGACTAGTGTAAATAAATATTCCCTTCCCTTTGTTAACGCTAAGGCTGGAAGAAATAATCATTAAAAAAAACCCTGAATTTTGCTAAACACTAAAAAGCATTAGAAATTAAAATGGCATGGATATATTTGAGAGGCAAATGACAAAAAAAAGCTAGTGGTTTAAAATTCCCACAGCCCAGATCTCCACAAGAAACTTAAGTAACTTAATCCTGGCATGGAAACTGAATGCTCTGTGCACTGAAATTTGTGTCGTTCTAATGTGGAAGCATTTTGGTGCACAATGTCAGGTATAAGCATCTGGAAAACTACAAGCCACTTAAACCATCTTTTAGTGCTTTATACCATCCTAGTGTTAAGCCCTTTAAATTCCAGTTGACTAGCGTGATTTAGATTAATTTGCCTGTTTTAAAAAATAACTTATGATGACTACAAATGTTCAGCAGAGTACTTCAGTAACAGCATGCAAATAGGAGTAGGAAAAATAAAGAACAGACTACAAAAACCGTAGAGCGGCTTTTTTTTAAATATTCAATTGCTATACCTTAGCCCACATTCTTGTTTTCATTGATTAACTGGAGGATCTTAAAAAGGACAAAACGTATCAAAATTCTAACAATCTGTACAACATATATAAAGAGATGTACATAAGAGTAAGTAACCTGTGTACAAAAAAACCCAACTGATTTCTTGCAGAAAACATTAGCCCATTCAATTCTGGCAGTTTTCTAAAACATGCTCTGCCTGGTGAACTAAGCAAGGATCATCAATTCATTCTAAAGATCATTTGAATGAGCATTCTTATCAAGGGGACAAATTGTATAAAACACAAAGCTTCACCAAAATCAAGTTATAGGGGAAAGGGAAGGGAGGGGAAAATTTGAAGAGAAAAAGTTGTTTGACAAAACCTATAGTTCCAAACAGATGACGCTTCACATATTTGTAACAGTTAAGGGATAATCCAAATTAAACCAAATGAAACAAAAAAAAAATATTTAAATTTTGCTATTCCTCCTCCTGATGGATTCATTCAGAAAGACTGCGGAAGAGACTGGCCCTGTCCTGGTAACAAGTTGTAATGTCACAGAGTGAATGGAGACATTACTTAGATAATTGGGTAGGAGGAGCAAGTAGCACAGAATACCTTGGCAATTAGCAACGATGAGAAAGGACATTGAGAATAGATGACATTTGTATTTTGTCCAAGGGATCTTCCCCATGATTCTTGAGTTGGGAGGATCCTCCCATCAAAGTTAATAGCCACATTCCCCTCAAAGCCTTGGATTGTGCAGACTTCCTTTTTGGCTGAAAAAGGCTGATTATGACTCCTTTCAGAGTCCATCAGTGCTCTCCCAAATCACTTAAGAAGCTTCAACTATAGAAAGTCAGAGCCTGCTTGCTTTCTCCCCTGGGAAATTAATTTCTACAACACTTATCACAGAATCTGAGTCCCTGCCTGCAGCATTCAAACATGCTTGAAAATTTGAACCTGCCAACAATGAATGAATGGAATTGGGTATGGTCACATACAGATTACATTTGTCTATGTTATGAGTTATTTTTATGAATTAAAGTATCTTTATAAAGAGCTTAGACAGTCCATAGACACCCCCATGTGTATGCATTATGCTAGAGTCTTTAATTACATGTTCACATACTTCCCCCCTCCCCCAAAGAACCGTGCCTCATTCAGGATAGTTCTTCACAAACTACAGTGAATTTCTTTTCACCACACCCCTGTGAGATGAGGGGATGGTTCTGTCCCCATTTTACAGCCAGGAAATGGAGGCACAAAGGGAATTAAGGTCAAGTGTCCACAGCAACCTTTGTTCTGGCATTTCCTAACTTTTGAGAGCTTCACTTTCCAACCTTAACATGTTTTTAACATATTTGTGGGTGTAATTCCTCTATGTTTATTTTTTAAAAAGTTAACTGTAAGAAGAGATGCATGTATGTATGTAAGATGCATGTATGACCATCCTGACCCTTATTTGGGTCATCAGCAGGGATGGAACACAGAACTCCCCCCCGCCATCTGAGTTAAGGGATTACCTGATAGCAGCATCAGGTTGCCATGTTCTGTGTGGACCAGCGTTAGAAGAGGATGATACACTCTTTGCCGGAGGGTTTCACAGATACTTGGTGACAGCAGAGGAAAGGTGAGACTCAGGAATCCTGGGTTCCACTCCAGGCTCCCCACCACTCCATCCCAGTTTTCCCACTTAGCTCCCAGTTTCTTTGCCCACCAATCCCACTATCCCCTAACCACCCAGCTCCCAATCCACTCCCTCCAAGTCTAGCACTTATCCCCGCTATGTTTCAGTCAGGCTGCCTCCTTCTCCATGCAGCCTGGGTGCCTGCGGTTTAGGCCAGTGGTTTTCAAACTTTTTTCGGGCAACTCACTTGAAGAAAATAGTTGATGCCCATAACCCAACGGAGCTGGGGATGAGGGATTTGGAGTGTGAGAGGGGGCTCAGGGCTAGGGGTACAGGCTCTGCGGTGGGGCCAGGGATGAGGGGTTTGGGGTACAGGAGGGGGCTCTGGGTTGGGGGGGGGCTCAGGGCTGGGGCAGGGGGTTTGGATGCAGGAGGAGGTCAGGGCTCTGTGGTAGGGCAAGGGATGAGGGGGTTGGGGTGAAGGAGGGGGCTCTGGGTTTGTGGGGAGGCTCAGGGCTGGGGCAGGGGATTGGGGCATGGGCTTACCTCTGGTGGCTCCTGGTCAGTGGCGCAGCCGGGGTGCAGATGCAGGTTTCCCGCCTGTCCTTCCACTGCAGACCGTGCTGCACCCCGGAAGCAACCAGCAGGTCTGGCTCGTAGGCGGAGGTGTGCAAGCGGCTCTGCGTGGTTCTTGCCCACAGGCCACTCCCCCCCAGCTCCCATTGGCAAGTTACCGGCCAATGGGAGTGTGGAGCCAGTGCTTGGGGGGGTGGGGGGGCATGTGCAGAGCCCCGCAGCCCCTGTGCCTACAAGCTGTACCTATTGCTGGCTGTTTCCAGGGCACAGCACAGTATCAGAACAGGTAGGGATTATTAGTTTTTACTGATCGGCCGCCAGGGTCCCTGGGTGCTGAGCAAGGCAACCCAGTGCTTTGCATTCCGTGATCCAGTACTGGGTCGCGACCCAAACTTTGAAAACCACTGGTTTAGGCCACCAGGGAACTCCCCTGACATAAAGAGAATCCCCCTGCAGTGCAGAGACTCTGTAATGCTATTGAAATGGCCTCAATGTTTCCTCTCAAAACATACTCAGAATCAGGGTGGGCAGCCGCTATTTGGACTTCAGCACTCTCACCTGGAAGGTTCCATGGGGACCTAGCCTCCCTTCCAACCTATTTAACATGTGAGATTGCTAAGGGAGACAGACAGAATAGTCTCAAATGCCAGCTACAGGTAAACATATGGAGGCAATTGTGATCTTCCCTAGTGGGATGGCTAAGCAGAAACAAATCACAGCTACAGGCAGTGAGGCCTCTTCAGCAGGAGAGAATATTTGTATACACAAGCCAAACAAAACAACAAGCAAAAAGGGAAAAACAAACACTAGCTTTCTGTGCTCCGAGGATCCTCAGAGCCAGAGTAAGGAGCCTTATCTTTCCCTAAACGACATTCTCATCCTTCTCTCTGTTCAGCAGTCCTCCCCTCAAGACCTGTCAAAGGGAAGAGAGCTTGAATTAACCTGTTTACTGGGAACTAGATAGTGCTTCCGCATTTTCTGACAGGGTTACTCCTGAAGACCTCTTGGAAGCTACTATTAATAGATAATTTGGCAGCTGGCTCAGTTAGCAGCACATCTTGCCAGATGTACATTACACCCAGTCAAGGGCTCTAACCATTGGACATTCTTCTCTGGGTCCAATTAGAGCAAACATGGGGCAAGCTCAGCCTTCACTAAACATCCCCCACCAGCATTGTTTGTTCATGTGCATACAGCATATAACAGAGGAGCATTTTAAACATTTAAAATAAACCAAAAATAAACGTGTTTATAACATCACTTAACAGCATAGCTAGGCATTTCTTATGCAGAAATGTAGCTCGGAAATGAAGGTTCTAAATAAATAATGCCATCATTAACTCGTTTTCCTTGAATACAATGGGAATTCTTTTGGGGGCCCGATTCTCCTCTCACTTACACCACTGAGAATCAGAAGTACCTTCACTGAAGTCAACAGTGTTTCACTGGTGTAAGACTGGCCTGAGTACTGAATCAGACCCAAAATGCTTACGAGAGCATTTCTTAGCTCCAAGAACATTATGTAATTTACATTTAACATGAAAACTGCCACAGAGTTTTACCATCTATGACTTATATTTTAAATGCAGATGCATGAGTAACACTCTAATATTGAAATGTCAAGGATTAGAAGATGCCACCAAAGAGACAAAACAATAATGTGAGACAGTTTATTTTGAAGTGTAGTACATTTTGAATCAGCATATATTCTCCTACTAGTGAATTGCTATTAACCAAGGTATCCACATTCTGCCACTTTTATTCACACTGAAATAAAAGGGGACTACTCGGTGTAAGGTGCAAATCAAGGAGGACTGCTTACTTGTGGACTGAGATACTATTCACAGTGAGTAAGGGTGGCACAAGCCAGCCTCTAATGGTTTATCCAGATCCAGTCTCTAAAAAACTAGAGCAGTGATTAAAATGATTGGATAGAAGACATGTGTTCTTTCTTCATGTCCACTTTTGGGGCCCAAATCTGCAAAACACTTATGCCCAGGAGTAAAGTTACTTGCAACTGAAGTAATGTGAAATACACGTCTGAGCAGCTTTACTCACGTATGCTTCAGGCTCTTCAACAGGTAATTCCTCAAAACAAGTTTAGAAATCAGTAGAATACAAGTCCATATAACTTGCTACTATTAAGCAACAAGAAAAAAATGAAAGTCAAGTGAGATCTGATGGAAGGCATCTACGTATGGATGCACTATTAATTTCCTTTCATTCTAACATGAAATGATCAGATAAGCAGGACTACTTCTCCAATAACTTATTGGGACAGCTTTTTTTCTTACAATGTTTTTCCAGATCTTACACTAAGACTCAGAGGACCAGATTCTCAATTAGTGTAAAATGACACTCCACTGATTTACACAAGGTGAAGATCCTACCTACTGTACCCAGCTGTTTAGAGTTCAATAAACAGGTAAAGTCCTTTCAATTTTTCAAGATAAGAGTATTCATGAATGTTTTCAGTCATGCGTCCCTACGAATTAGACTCCATATTAAAGGATCAATTTGGAAATAAACTACTGAACAACTGTTTCTATACAACCAATTGAGCATGGTCGGCACTTTGCAGACAAGTAGAAAAATAAGATCTTAATTGCAAAGTGCTTACAATTTAGATACACAACATATAGAAGAAGGGTGGGATACAATATATAGTCAAAGTGAATGAGCAATGAAGGATTAGCCTGTGTGGTGTTAGTTCTGTGAATTTCTTTTAGTGTGTGTGTGTGGGGGGGGGGGGGTTTGGTAATTTTTCTTTCGTTTAAGTATCTAGTTAGATTCTTATAGTGTCTCCATTATGGCCTCTAAGCACATTATCAGTCTTGTTAAAACCTCTCAGAGGTGTGGGAATTCAGGTTTGTAGGGCTTCAGGAAAAGTGTATTTTAGTGACGGACATGGAGGATGAGAGAACTGAGACACAGTGGGCTGGATCAAGGAGGAAGATTCAGGGCACAGTGCTATACAATGTACTACATCCCAGACAATCCCCAATATTCCCTTCCATGCAAGCATATACAGAGTAGGGACCTGTCTACACTTGAATCACTACAGCATAGACCCTAACTATGCTGATGGGAGGGATTCTCCCATCAGCAATCCACCTTCCCAAGACGCAGTAGGTAGGTCGATTTAAAAATTGTCCTTGTGCTCTCTAATTACGTCATTCTGGTGTGTGGATTTTTTCACACCCCTGAGCGACGTAGCTGGGTCGATCTAATTTTATAGTGTAGACCAACCCCAAGTGTGCCTGGAAATGAGTGCAGTCTCCTCCTGCCCCCACCCAGTTACTTCAAGCAATCTGTGGCAGGGAGAGCCGTGTGTTGGTCTTCTGCCAGTGGCTTAATTTCACATTCTGAACCCACCAGTGAAAGAGTCAACTCTACAGCAAAAATCTCTCATAATCAGTAGCATAGATGATGAAAACGATGACTTGCAAGAGTGACACTTTCTAATAGGTTAAGATTAGTCCTTCAGCTATTAACTTCACTGTAGAAGAATATTGACAAACATAATCCTAGAGGAAATTAAAAAAAAAAATCAAAACCACAGACCAAGATAACATTCCCAAGTTGGAAACAAAGCAGAAACAAACAAATAAAATGTATTTTATTTTTTTCCTCTGTCTTCTTTTGACTTAGACAGCTACTACGACCTGTGATCCCTAAAGAAAATAATGTTTGCTTTCTCCACCCCTGGGGATTTGAAAGCTGCTTTAGTTTTTCTTTTCAGTAACTGCCGCAGCTTTAATATATCAATCATCTATTAATCACCTGGGAATGTGTTTAGATCAGCATCATAAATCTTGTCTTTTCTTCAAGTGAATGCATACGACAGCTTGGGACTCAGCTATCACAAAACTAGACAACTGAATGGATTAGGTTTACATCAGCAATATCTATACACTGGGTTCTGTAATTAAACAGTGATAATTTATACAATGAGGGAAATACAATTAAGGAAGAGACAACCTAATCTAATGCCATTGTATTTAATACAAAATGCTGACCCTCAGCAGAGTTTCATACGCAAAATATTAAAAATATATATAACTCTTGATTTCATAACTGTATACAAACTGTTTGAGTATGGAATAAAATAATTATGTTTGACATAGTTTGAGAGGAATCACCCATGATGACAACGCTATACATTGCCACAAAAAGATAGATCTGGGCACATTCAAGACATTTATTAAGTTTCACCACCTTTCCATATCTGTAGTATTTTTCATACCTTTCTAAATTACCATCCTAATGACTAATACAATGAATATTTTGCTTGTGAAATGGTTTCATTCCAGTGCAACCTGAAGGGTTTTATAAAAATAAGACTTGATCCCAGAACTGCTCTGCACACAAAGCTTCCACTGATTTCCACAGGACTTCCAAATGCAAACTAGCTGCAGAAGCAGGCCATACAAAAATGGCATTTAATGTATTACATTCACACACACACAGAGCGTAACCTCCTAACAGAAACCTGAAAGGACTGACAATACGAAGTTGTTTAATGGAGTCATCTAACCATTGAGTAGTAGAACTGTACTCATTTTGTTTGCGGCAAAGAGTCCTGTGGCACTTTATATACTAACAGACGTATTGAAGATGGGTCTTCACCCACAAAAGCTCATGTTCCAATACGTCCGTTAGTCTATACGGTGCCACAGGACTCTTTGCCACTTTTACAGATCCAGACTAACATGGCTACCCCTCTGAATTTTGTTTGGGGATACTCTGGGATGGCGTCTTGCCTAATAAGGAGGGCCACTTGGATACCTTCACAAACAGCATCACTGAACGAGTAACAGCCCATGACATCAGAGGAAATCCTTACTCTTCTGAAAAATGTCATGGGATCTTAAATATCTACTCAGTGCAGCAACAGCTTTGGTTTACAAGACACTTTGAAAAGGCTCCATGCACAGGAAACTGCACATAATTCAAGTTTAACTCCTTCAAGGGATATTTTCTATGCCCCCACAAAATGTTTACGCTCCTGCTGACATGCTACTGCATGGCTCATGCTTAAGGCTACAGTTTTGTCATGGATATTTTTAGTAAAAGTCAGGGACAGGTAGCAGGCAACAAACAAAACAAAAAATCACAGAAGCCATGACCTGTCCTTGACTTTTATTAAAAACATCCCTGACAAAATGGGGAGCTGCAGGGTCCCCATTGCCCTGCAGGGCTGAAGGTGGGGGGAGTCCCCCCGCCACCTCTACCAGTGGTTGGGGAGCTGTGGGGGGCCCCTTCCTGCAGCTGCTGAGCAGCTCTGGGATCCCTCTGCCGCCACCGGAGGCGGCTGGGAGCAGCAGGGGCGGAGGGTGCAGCTACTCACAGCAGCTGAGTGGCTGCGGGGGGGAACGGACCCTGCCAGCAGTGGCATCTGGCTGGGGAGCTGCGGGGGGCCTCGTAGCCGCTGAACAGCTCTGGGGTCCTTCTGCTGCCATTGCCAGCTGCTGGGCAGCTCAGGGGTCTCTGCTGGTGGCAGCAGCCGGTCAGTTGTGGGGGTCCTTGTGCCGCTGGTAGCTGGGGGGAGCTGTGAGGGGCGGCCCTTCCAGCAGCTCCAGGGTCCGTCTGCTGCTGCCAGAGGCAGCTGGGAGCTGTGGGGGTGGGGGTACTGGCTGCTTGCAGAGGTTGAGCAGCTGCAGGAGGGACCCTGTCAGCAGTGGCAGCCAGTCAGTTGCAAGGGGGTCCTGCCACCTTTTTTTTTTTTTTTGCTGACCACTTCATTTTATGTGTTCTATTTTTAAAGAAAATTGTAAGTTTTCTGGAATGTCTTGATTAGCACTAGTTCAAGGTGATTTAAGGTTTAATATTTTTACAGAATATTCTTTAACTTGAAGAGAGGTTGTTAATACTCTGGACAGCATGAAATGTAATTTGTTACAAATTATGAAACACATTTGGCTCTAGATACAGGCAGAGCAGCTTTCTAGTACTTCTGCTTTTCAGAAGTGCATTATTTTGAAAAACTACACTGGAACAAACTTACAGGCCTGATTATGCAACACTTGGCAAGTAGTACATAAGCATGTAGATTGTCAACTCAATGTTTTGTTTCCATACTGTATTATTCAAACTTCACTTGTATTGCCTAGTGAAATCATGAAATTCATACTCTTTAAAGAGTTCCATCAGCTTCAATGAAAGCTTTGCCTAAGTATTTATTGATTAGAGGGCACATGACAGAGATGGGCAAACTACGACCCAGGGGCCACATCCGGCCCACGGGACCCTCCTGCCCGGCCCCTGAGCTTCTGGCCCAGGAGGCTAGTCCCCAGCCCCTCCCCCGCAGCTTCAGCTCACTGCGCCGCTGGTGCACTGCTCTGGGCAGCCGGGAAGTGCAGCTGCAGAGCTGTGGCCTGACCCAGTGCTCTAGGTGGTGTGGCTGTAGCCATGCAGCACAGTAAGAGGGCAGGGAGGGTTGATAGAGGGCAGGGGAGTTTGGGGGTGGTCGAGGGCGGGGGTGTGGATAGAGGGGGGCGTCAGAGGACGGGCAGCAGGGGGTTGAATGAGGGCAGAGGTCCCGGGGGGTGGGTGCAGTCAGGAATGAGAGGACGGGTTGGGTGGGGTGGTGGTGGGCAGCCAGGGGCGGGGGGTCCAGGGGCAGTCAGGGAACAGGGAGTGGTGGATGGGGCAGGAGTCCCGGGGGGCTGTCGGGGGCAAAAAGAGAGGGGCGGGGGGAGGGTCAGTCGGATAGGGGTCGGGGGCCAGGCTACGTTTGCTGTTTGTGGAGGCAGAGCCTCCCCTAACCAGCCCTCCATACAATTTTGGAAACCCAACGTGGCCCTTAGGCCAAAAAGTTTGCCTGCTCCTGGCATAGGAGATGCATCTTATACATACTGCTTATTATTATTGTTAATATTATTCATCAGCTAAATATGCAGTACATGCTGTGAGCAATCTGTCAAAATGATTTATGAGACGACAAAATAAATACAAGAGGCTCTGCTTAGACCTTTTAAAATTTTGGCTTTTTCATTTATCTTTCAACTTTGATCAATACTAGATTTATTAGCAGACAACTACACTTAGAAAGATACTCACATCTACTTTGATTGCACCATTACACAAGTGCCTTATGTGGCTTTTCCCTACCAACATGCTATATTTTGACCTAAAGGCTTTACTGCTGCTTGATGGTGCATGCACATCCAGATGAAACCCACCTGGGGAAAGGAACAATTATGTCCAAATATTTCAGCATTTTGCCTCTCCTGAGGACTTGAAAAAAGGATAGTAGGCATATCATGCAACCACTAACAGGGCAAAGGGAGTTCAAAGAGGAGCCACAAGAACGATTTAAAGGATTGGAAAACATGCCGTATAGTGAAAGACTCAAGAAGCTCAATCTATTTAGCTCAAAAAAGAGTTAAGTGATTTGATCAATATCTGCAGGGGGAGCCAAAATGCGATAATAGACAGCTCTTCAATCTGGTAGACAAAGGTATAACAAGCTCCAATGGCTGGAAGTTGACACTAGAAACATTTAGACTACAAAAAAAGTTGCAAATTTTAACATGAGCGTCAACAATTTACAAAAAGTGTTATGGTGAACTCTCCAACCCTGGAACTTTTAAAATCAAGATTGTATGTTTTTCTAAAATATATTTTCTCTAGTTCTAATACGAATTAATTCAGGGAAGTAATATGGCCTATGTTATCCAGGTCAAACTATATTACAATGGTCCCTTCTGACCTTAGAATCCAGAAATCTATATGTAACCCTTCTGCCTGTCAGAGTTGGCAGCAACAAGGGCCGGGTTCAGTATCTAGGGGTTCCATTCCAATAGCACAATGCAAAACCGGCTCGAGCCCCCACCCAGTGACCTGGGACAAATATATACCCCCGCTGGGCGCCTCCAAGAGGCAATACTTCCCCTCTCGCAAGCACATAGTCTGAGTGTAGCAAAAGTCTTTTAATAACAGAGAGAAAGAATGTGGCATTATGTTGGGGAAACACCACCAACAGGATGCATAACACAACCCATGAGCAAAAAAACCCACCCCAAGTAAATTCGGGCATGTCCTTTCCCTTTGGTTCTTGAGGCCAGCAACCCAAAATTACCCAAAGTCCCAAAAGTCCAACGACCCAAAAGTCTCTGCCCCGGTCAGGGCAGCCCCAGAGTTCGGAAGTTTATCTGCAGTTTTACCTCCCAACCTGGGTGGGGGGGGGGTTAAGGAGGCACCTTATGTGGTTCAAAGCTGATGGCCCCACCTCTCCATGGGGCTCCGCTCTGCCAGCTGCCCCATGAGCTGCTCTAGGCATCCAACTGCTCTGCTCCACCAGCCGCCCTGCTCCACAAGCTGCTTTGCTCACCATCCCGCAAACTGCTCTGCTCCACAAGCCGCTCTGCTCACCGTCCCACAAACTGCTCCACCATATATCTTCAGACTCCCCCACTACTTATCACAACACTCAGTGATTTCAGCTCTTAGTAAGTTTAGCTCTTCTGTGATTTCAGCTTGTAGTAAGGGAGCCTCAGTGCTGGTGCACCATTAGCCCAAAGTGAAGTTAGCTCAGCAGCCTGTAACTAGACTCCTAATGGAATCAAAATTAGCTCTGATATTGCACAGTGGAGAGAAGAGGAAGTGCAATTAGCATATAAGGCCCTCACCAGGGGGGGCCCATGCCACCAAGTATTAATACCTGTCCCCAGCCTCTCTCTCAATTCACAGAGTTTTGGAACCCATGTCCCTTGCCTAGCGAGTGCTACTTAGTTGATGGTGAGTCACTCCAGCATAACAAAAGGCCAAGTACAGTTCCACTGTCCTTGATTCCCATAATCAGGGTAGTAATTTATTCTTCCTGCCCCAATAACAGAGACACTGGGGATCCCACAGCAGCCAAAGTGACCATTTGGGCAGCTATGGCCTCATTGTAGGCGGGGTGGGTGTGCCTATGCAAATGAGATCAGCCCCTGAAGTTCTTTTCCACAACTTGCCACACCTCACCACCAGATGTCAGGGTGGAGCTCATACTGACTCTGCTTACATCTAAATTAATACCTAGCATGAATCAAATTATTCCTCTGAAATTATTAAATTTAATTTCCCCCTACATCTTATTCTTCTAAATTATTTGGACTGGCAAGTTTGTTAACTACCATGCAATACACTGTTTTGTTACCCTGTCAATAAATTGTAAAGAGATATATAGAGCCCTGATTTACTTATCCATAAAAGCCAGGAAACTCCCATACAAATGCATAAACTTGCTGTGGATCTATCTGACCATGCCGAATGACAGTTGGGCCCTATATGTATGGAGAAAAGAAGAAATCTGTTCCCCTTTCATCAGCTAGAGGCCATGGACTGCTCAAGGAGGAAGCAACTCATTCTTCCACCACCATCAGCATATCATGGGGGGCATGGATCAGCAGTTCACATCGCACTCCCCGTCAGTACCCAGCCGGGACAAGCTAATGATCCAACCAGCAGACCAAATTCAGAGATGAATGCTGGTCACATGTCACCTGAGGCACTTGCACATACGCTAAAAAGCAGTAGTATACTATGCATATGTCATAAATATAAAGGGAAGGGTAAACCCCTTTGAAATCCCTCCTGGCCAGGGGAAAGCTCCCCACACCTGTACAGGGTTAAGAAGCTAAAGGTAACCACGCTGGCATCTGACCAAAATGACCAATGAGGAGACAAGATACTTTCAAAAGCTGGGAGGAGGGAGAGAAACAAAGGGTCTGTGTGTCTGTCTATATTCTGTCTTGGCCGGGGATAGACCAGAAATGGAGTCTTAGAACTTTTAGTAAGTAATCTAGCTAGGTATGCATTAGATTATGATTTCTTTAAATGGCTGAGAAAAGAACTGTGCTTAATAGAATAACTATTTCTGTCTGTGTATCGTTATTGTAACTTAAGGTTTTGCCTAGAGGGGTTCTCTATGTTTTTGAATCTAATTACCCTGTAAGGTATCTACCATCCTGATTTTATAGGGGGGATTTCTTTATTTCTATTTACTACTATTTTTATTAAAAAAGTCTTCTTGTAAGAAAACTGAATGCTTTTTCATTGTTCTCAGATCCAAGGGTTTGGGTCTGTGGTCACCTATGCAAATTGGTGAGGCTTTTTATCCAACATTTCCCAGAAAAGGGGGGGTGCAAGTGTTGGGAGGATTGTTCATTGTTCTTAAGATCCAAGGGTCTGGGTCTGTAGTCACCTAGGCAAATTGATGAGGCTTTTTACCAAACCTTGTCCAGGAAGTGGGGTGCAAGGTTTTGGGAAGTATTCTGGGGGGAAAGACGCGTCCAAACAGCTCTTCCCCAGTAACCAGTATTAGTTTAGTGGTGGTAGCGGCCAATCCAAGGACAAAGTGTGGAATATTTTGTACCTTGGGGAAGTTTTGACCTAAGCTGGTAAAGATAAGCTTAGGAGGTTTTTCATGCAGGTCCCCACATCTGTACCCTAGAGTTCAGAGTGGGGGAGGAACCTTGACAGCATATAGTCCTGATCCCCTCTCTTTTTAGTTCCTCCTGCTGAGTATCTGGAGGACATAGAATAGGAGCCCTGTAACATGGATCTCAGATAATGTACAGCCATTTGCCTTGTGAGGAGCAAAGTTGGTAAACTCTTCTTATGAACTGTTATGAACTCCATTATGAATGAGGAGCTTTCAACCAACTGGCCCTTGTGTATTCACCCTGGCTCACAGCAGCTCCAATATTAGTTCCAAGGGGCATGGTCCCTTTGAGGTTCCCATAGTTGCCTGTCAGTCAAATGGTGAGAATCCATCTCCAGCCCCACTCCTACCTAGACATCAACAAGGAGCCTCCCTCCACATTATTACTAAAGCACCAGAGTGGTCTGAAGATGAGTTCTGTGTAGCTCAAAAGCTTGTCGCTTTCAGCAATAGACATTGGTCCAATAAAATATATTACCTCCCCCACCTTCTGTCTAATATCCTTGGACCAACATGGCCACAACAATGCTGCAAACATAAAGCACCAACAGACATCTATGGCTGATCCCCTGAGGAGGGGAAGGAGTTAGGCAGTAAAAGGGTCCTTTGCTCTTAGGGAGCACTGGTTCCTGTGAGAAGACGTGGTGCTCCTTAGAAAGTGTGATGTCGCAGAAGCAGCTTGGCCAATGATGTTAGGATTAACAATGTTCTGCATTTGTTTATCTATGCACCTCTATTTTTACTCTGTTTTTCTTCCTTTCCCTGCTTTTAGAAGCAGCAGATTAAAACTAGCTAACAATCCACACAGCAATTCTGTGTTTGCTCACATTAACAAAAAAGGACAAGGAACAGGACGGCATTCCAGGATCACTTTGCTTCTGAGGGTAACAGGGAAGTACTAAGAGATACTTACCACAGCAGTAAACTTACTAATCATACTGCTACCACCACATATAAGCATCAATAATGGCCACGGTTTCTAGCCTCTGCACAATCAGGAAGATTTGAATATAACCCACCTTTTATTTCCTGTTTGGGACAGCAAGCAGTTGACATTCACAGGATACTGTATCCTCTCCTTATTTATGTCAACCCTTGAATAGGGTTGGTAGATGCAGAAGAAAAATACATTTTTAAAAGTACAGAAGGAGCATATGCTCAGCTGCCATGAAGTGTCATTGTTCCATTGAAGTCAGTGTAATGGCAACAATTTACTCCGACTGAAGACGTGCCCCAAGAACTCCAACAAACAGGTGTGTCTGCTTCTTTTTCTTTCATCTGCTCTCTAATTGCAATAGCTCTCAGTCCTACTAAAAGCACCTCCATGACACAGACCTTGCTGTGTTGCAACACAAAAAGAAGCTCTTAATTCAGGTATCAGTAGCCCCTATTAAACACAAAAGTTCAAGTTTCTTCTTTTAACAGCCCAATAAGTTCAAAAGCACCTACTGCCCTCCTCAGTTAACTCAGCTCATCACTAAGCTATATTTGGCTGCAGTGGCATTTGATTTTGACTGCAAATTGCCATCTCTGGTATTTATTTCAACAATGTCATTAATTTAATATTTTTGCTACAATAGACTGAAGAGAATAGCAGGCTCATTGAAGGACCAGCAAGAAAGGAATCACACAAGGTAGTTTAACAATAAAAGCTAAGAAACTTTCTTAGACTTAATAGCTGACTGGAAATGTTAATAACCTTACAGTTTTGCTTCTGTTAACCTCAGGGAAGCATTAATTCCCAAGGAAATGTCTTGGAGCAGTATTAATAATACAACCTTTTAAAATGAATTGAACTACAATAATTATTTTAACATCTCTTTACACAGCACTATTATTCTCCAAAGTGCTGGAGATGTGAATTGTGATAGAAGTGTAATATGAACCCATGGAACAGGAGTTGTGTAGTTTTTAAAATAAAGAGTTTTAAAAAATTCAGATAGTGCCTTAAACTAAGCAAAAAATGAAGCAATAAGAGCTTCCAAGGAAAAGAAACGCATGGAGTCAGAAAATTTACATCTTTTACTGCCTGAGAGGAAAAAAGCTATGTGCTGCTAAACTATACATTTATGGGCAATTAATGCTCAACACTCCAACCACTTAAATATTTCTGGTTTCAGAGTAGCAGTCATGTGTTAGTCTCTAAGGTGCCAAAAGTACTCCTTAAATATTTCTGTTAATTGGGCTGAGTTTTGGACATCAAAGGGAATTTCATCTGAGTAGGGATTTGGCTCACTATATGAATTATAATTTAAAAAAAAAAGAGTATGTTCTATACATATACACATTCTTATGGTAATCACTACTTCTGTTTTAAGTTTAAGTACCTTGGGCCTGATCCATAGTCCGCTGAAGTCTTTCCATAAAATTGCCTGATCTTTGGGTCAGGTGCCTTATGAATAAAATACATTCATTAGTGTTTGAGAGGTATTTAGGTACTACAATAGTGAGTGAAACAGAAGTGCCTCCAATTAAATAAATGTAGCCTTGACTGTTAGATGTATAAACTGAGGCATTTTTAATGTTCTGGTAATTCCCTGGATTTAAATAAGATTTATGACCCCAGCTCAAAGATAATCAAATGCAGGGTGCAAATCAAGGTTGGCATGTTCAAAAATTTTCCTCCATAGTTTTCACTAAATTGTCATCATAGGTAACCCAATCTGTTCTTCCCTTCTCTTCCAGTCTTATGGAACTGACAGCAAAGGGAAATGTGCAAGAATTCAACTTTCACATTAATACATCCTCATAAAAAAAGGAGCATACCAGTGCAGCATGGAACAGCAGTTTATTCACATACACTCTTACTGGTCTGCAGAAGGCCACAGATTAGAATTCGTTTGTCTCACCCCCCCCCTCCCTTTTGATGGGTGAAGGAGGAATAAACACACTACAGTCCTCATTTCCTACCTGCAACCCACTCCACACCCAGAACACCACTAATTAATGGAGTCAAGAGTACACAGCACAAAGGTAGCAACATTTGGGGACTGGAGAACTTTAAAATGCCTTTAACTTTTACTGACTTCTAGTTAAATGAATTAGGCCTAACTTGCAAACATTTAAACGTGTGCACACATCTATTTTCATGAGTCCCACTACAATTCATGCAATGTGCACAGTCATCCGTGTGTTTCCAGAATCAAACGATTCAATTGATAGGTCCCCATCATGCTATCAAATGGAAAAATACCAGAAACTATCCACAAATAAATTGGCATTACAAGGCTTCACAAGTCAGGAGCGTAACGGAAATATTTGCATAAACAAAAACAATTTCCCTGCAATTCCACAAAAGTATCGCAAAGTATTAATAAATAAAATAAAAGTATTATTTTTTTCCATTATTAAATCACTTCAGTAAGATGAAAAGGAGTACTTGTGGCACCTTAGAGACTAACCAATTTATTAGAGCATAAGCTGAGGAAGTGAGCTGTAGCTCACGAAAGCTTATGCTCTAATAAATTGGTTAGTCTCTAAGGTGCCACAAGTACTCCTTTTCTTTTTGCGAATACAGACTAACACGGCTGTTACTCTGAAACCATTCAGTAAGATGGATATCTGATGTACAATCTGCAAATAATCCCCTCCCCATATGAAAGGAGAAGTAGGTCCTGAAATCCTTCTCATTTTAGTCATTAAACGTAAGTCCTATATATAAAGATGAACTAAACTGACTACCTTATAGATTAATAAGGTTAGTTTCATCCAAAATTTTCTGATATAGATGAATAACAAAGATAACTTAAAATGATTTTATATTCATATTTTAAATCGACCTCATCATGCTTATTAGGTTAAATATCGTCATCTATTCTTTGAAATAAACATGTATTTTAGTTTAGCACTTAGCAAGATATTCCCCACTGACAGACATTTAATGAATAAAGTACTTAATCAGTACTAAACTATATGAACACACTTTATATTTATTTCATATTAATAAACAATGAAGAATTAATGTAATGTTTTCATGCAGAAAGCAAATTTTAATCCAATAAGATTTTATTTCCCGTTTTTGTTTGTAGCAATTTTGTTTTATCAGAAGCTCCTGTAAAATCTTAATAACTGGGATTTTGCAGCATTATAACATTTTTATAACGTAATTTGAATTTTTAATTACAAAAGCAACTTAGTTTTTGCATTTGCTTCTCAGTCTTATTTTTTGACTATTTTAGTTGCAGTTTACTTCTGTTGAAGCTTCTGTGCATTAATATAGTTAAACTCCCCATTTAATAATGATGACTACAGAACAATAGCACCACTGGTGTAATCATCTCACCAGATATGCATATTTCAGGAGGCTGCTCTACTGAGAATAAATGAGTACAGTGCAAAAGTGCATCTCCACTGGAACATGCCAGCAGAGAAAGAGATGCAGAGTCTCTGATCAGATCAGTCAGCAGCCTTTCAGATTTCGTAATGAGAGGACCAGGGGACCTCTTAAGATAGCAAACAAATGAGGATGCAAAAGTCTTGCCGACAGCTAGGGCAATCCAATTTCCTCCAAAGGGAAATGGGCTCATCTATAA